>NC_141006.1:32099910-32817895 GCF_052327205.1 Somniosus microcephalus
TGTGATCCCAGGGGCGCTTGTGAACCAAATGCCCCCGGGATACGTGGGCCTCTGCGCATTTCCAAGAGGAGAGGCCCAGGATCGCAAGCCTCGGGATCTATGGAACCAGCAGGTAAGTTTGTAGATTTTTTTCCGATCGGAGACATCCGCCCACAGGAAGCCGCCGATCGGAAATTCAGGGCCAATATTGTAGCACTCTATGCATCTATATATAAATGGCTTGATTCAGTGCTAGTAATCTTGCCTCTAAGTCAGAAGGTTGTAGGATCAAGTCTCACTCCATATATTTGAGTTCCTGTGTCAGCTGTGACTCAGTGGGTAGCACACTCACTTCTGCGACAGAAGGATGTAGGTTCAAATCCCACACCAGGGACTTGGGCACATAAATCTAGGCTGATACTCCAGTGCAGTGCTGAGGGAGTGCTGCACCGTCGGAGGTGCCGTCTTTCAGATGAGACATTAAACCGAGGCCCTGTCTGCTCTCTCAGGTGTACATAAAAGATCCCATGGCACTATTTCGAAGAAGAGTAGGGGAGTTATCCCTGATGTCCTGGCACAATATTTATCCCTCAACCACCATGACAAAAACAGCTTATCTGGTCATTATCACATTGCTGTTTGTGGGAGCTTGCTGTTTGCAAACTGGCAGCTGCGTTTCCCACATTACAACAGTGACTACACTCCAAAAATACTTAATTGGCTGTAAAGTGCTTTGAGACATCTGGTGGTTTTGAAAGGTTTAGTCTAGTACCTGGCTTGACTACTTTGGTGCAGTATTGAGGGAGTGCTGCACAGCCTGAGGTGCTGTCTTTCAGATGAGATGTTAAACCAAGGTCCTGTCTGCCTGCTAAGGTAGATGTAAAAGATCCAAGGTCACCCTTCAATCAACTCCACCAAAAACAGATTATCATCTCATTTGCTATTTGTGGGAGCTTGCTTTGTGCAATTTGGTGGCCACAGTTGCCTATGTTACAACAGTGACTTCATTTTGAAACATTGGGCTGGATTTTGTGAATGGAGACAAGTTGGAGGCAGGACTGCTGCTTGTCGTATCAATGTCCCGCCTCCATCCTCGTCTGACCAACCAGAGGGATTTTCCCCCGATTGATCTTGTTAAGCCCGCCCTGCAGGCTCAGCAGGCCAGTTAGGGAGGAAGTCACTGACAGAGCACGTCAACATCAGACATGCCATCTGTCAAGACTTCTTGAAAGAAGAAATGTCAGCGTTTGACAGCTCTGTGAAGCTGTCAAACATTGATATTCTCTGTAGTTTGATGAGTCCTTGTGTTCAGGACTCATCAAACCTTTCAACTTTGTTGATTTCACATGGCTGTTGGTTCAGAGGATCCAACAGCCAGTCTGTGAAATCGACAAGGAGGATATTGGGTCTCCCGATCCAGGGTGGATGAAGGCTTTAGGAAGAAAACCAGGTAAGTGAACATTTTTTAACACTTATCACTCACCTTCCATACTTACCACTCCACGCTTGCACCCATCACTCACCTCTACATCTTACATCCAGGTGCCTCTGACTGCCGCAGACCTCCTTCACCTCTCCTCCAACCCGACGGGGATCTCCGAGGTCGGGAAGCCTTCACCTGTGAAGGTAAAATGGCACTAATCCTTTTTTCTGTCTGTTAATTACCTGTTAACAGGCAGTTAAAAGGATTAAATGCCTTTCCTGCCTCCAGGAGACGGGGCGCGAAGCAGCACATCTTCCTGCCTCCTGGCAAAAGGGCACGGAGGTGGGATGGGGGTGGGTTTGCCATCCGCCCCCACTTTCTGCTACTTTACCAGCAATCCTGCCTCCATGCCCGCCTCCTCGGGGCTTGGAAAATCCAGCCCATTAACTCTATTTCTCTCTCCACAGATGTTGCCAGACCCATTGTGTATTTCCAGCATTTTCTCTTTATATTTCAAATTTTCAGCATTTGTAGTATTTTGCCCTTATATATGTGAGGTTTGAAATCTTGACATTGTAGGTAAATTCGCTGATCTTGCCCTCCCAGCTGGGAGGCCATGCTCAGTATGGGTCGGAGATAGGACTATACTAAAGCGCCAATTCTGTGGCTTGTGCTCCCTTCGAGGGTCCTCCCGCCAGTACGCAGGATCTACATTGCCTTTAGATTTTGCTCTTAACTATCAGAATTAAAATGCTGCAGAATATTAAAAGTAAAAGATGAGTTCAATTGGCAACAGCTCTAACTCAACTCTTAACTTGAGAATCTAACTATTCTGCAATAAATTCTCACGTGACCCAATTTCCAAAAACACTGAAAATGAGTCCCAACAAGTCTAATGTTGACCTCATTAACTGGGAAATCATTGGTTTCTGTTGTTGTTTTTTTTATGAAAGACAGACCTGTCTGTGCGTGCTGAGACTCCGAGGGGACCGTGAGGCTTGTGAACAGTTGTCCTGATGTTGCACTTGGAGCTGGCTCTTGAAACTCAACCTGCAAGGCAAAGCAGTTGATCAGTTGTCAAGAATGCCAACCATGGGTAACATGTTTCACCAACACATGTTGATAGTCAATGAGCCCAATGGAATAAACTGCACCAGTTTCATGGATTGAGAGCCCTGCCCATTAGAAATACAGCCTGATAAGTAATAAGAAATCATTTTTCTTTAAACTGAGTTCCAAAAAGATTTGTTACAAAGCTGCTTTTGCCTGCAAATGTTTCTGTAATATGCTCTTTTATTATCTAATTTCTGTCCCTTATATCTACATATACACATATTTAAAAAGTGTGGTAACCCAGATCTAAGGCGGATTACCATTGCGTCAGTAAAATCTAAAATGAATGCTTAAAGACACTTTATTTTGAATCTAGCATATCATACAGTAGATCATACATTTGTTTATTGTAATCTGTAGTTGTAACAAGTTTTGGGTTGCTTGGATCCAAGACAACTGTTTATTTTATTATTAGACTTCCTTGGCATGTTCCTTGAGAATGATTAATGGAGACATATCCTTGTGTAATGGCAGATTAAAACATAATTTATGATTATTGAAAGAAGGACTTGCATTTACACAGCGTCTTTCACTACCACCGGACGTCCCAAAGTGCTTTACAGCCAATGAAGTACTTTGTGAAGTGTAGTCACTGTTGTAATGTAGGAAATGCGGCAGCCAATTTGCACTCTGCAAGCTCCCACAAACAGCAATGTGATAATGACCAGATACAGGAAACTCTTTTTTATCCGGCACAGATGGGACCGGCGTGGTGCCGGTTGATCAAAAAGTCCGGATTACAGAGAGGTATACTCACTAAGGTATGAGAGCCCCGTACACGGCCACAGATCCAGGCGTCCCTGTTGCATGGCAACAGGTGCAGGAACCCCGGTTACACGGCCACAGATCCAGGAATCCCGGTTACACGGCCACTAATATGAAGTAAAACTTAACTGAATCTATTCCTGAATTTTGCCGGTTAAGAGAGATTTCCGGTTATTTAGGTGCCGGTAAAAAAAAAGTTTCCTGTAATCAGTTTTTGTTATGTTGATTGAGGGATAAATATTGTGCTAGGACACCGGGGATAACCCCCCTGCTCTTCTTCAAGATAGTGCCATGAGATCTTTTACGTCCACCTGAGAGAGTAGACGGGGCCTCAGTTTAACATCTCATCCAAAAGACAGCACCACCAACAGTGCTGCCCTCCCTCAGTAATGCACTGGAGTGTCAGCCTAGATTTTTGTGCTCAAGTCTCTGGTGTGGGATTTGAACCCACAACCTTGTGACTCAGAGGTAAGGGTGCTACAAACTGAGCCATTGGCTGACACTATTGTCATAAGGGAATATAAACTGCCTCATGTGCAGGTAAGCCTTGGATAGGGGTGTAAGATATTTTAAGCCTCAGATGGTAAACTATTAAAATTCTATTCGCTTTACTTCTTCAAAAGGATTGCTAGGACATCAAACTGAGTCAACTGTATAAATGCTTACCTGCCAGTTCTGGAATGGCTAGCATGGAATATTTTCCATCCCACAAATTTGATGGGAGATGTGATAAGGATACTACAAGAATTCCAGTGTTATTGTTAAACAGGGTCATTGTTTGGCCTTGGCTGTGCAAAGTTGCATGCTCATACTTCTCAAGGGGAGTTCAAGGGAAATCTGGTACTACTGTTGAAAGTGAAATCATGTTAAAGGGCCTGAACTGGAATAATATATGGATTTCCAGCATCTGCAGTATTTTGCTATCGGAATAATATATTATCTTGTCCCCCAATCAGCTTGTACAACTCATTTTTTAAATTCATTCACGGGATGTGGGCGTCGCTGGCAAGGCCAGCATTTATTGCCCATCCCTAGTGCCCTTGAGAAGGTGGCGGTGAGCTGCCTTCTTGAACCGCTGCAGTCCGTGCGGTGAAGGTACTCCCACAATGCTGTTAGGGAGGGAGTTCCAGGATTTTGACCCAGCGACGATGAAGGAACAGCAATGTGTGACTTGGAGGGGAACTTGGAGGTGGTGGTGTTCCCATGCGCCTGCTGCCCTTGTCCTTCTAGGTGGTAGAGGTCACGAGTTTGGGACGTGCTGCCGAAGAAGCCTTGGTGAATTGCTGCAGTGCATCTTGTAGATTACCTGCACATGTATCAAACAGGTGCTTGCAGTCTCATCACGGTCTATTTACACTTTATTAATTTTACAGTGGCTTTCACTATACTGTAAACAAACATGTTTAATCCATTAACAACAGAAAACGCTGGAAACACTCAGCAGGCCAGGCAGCATCCATGGAGAGAGAAACAGAGTTAATGTTTCAGGTCTGGGACCCTTCATCAGAACTGGAAAAAGCTGGAGATGTAACAGATATTAAGCAGGTGCAGAGACAGGGGTGGGGTGGGGGGGGGGGGAGGTGGTGCTGGTGGGGGTGAGTGGGAGGGGAGGAAGGAATTGAAGGAACATACTGTGCTTATGTAAGAGGCAGGAAAGATAAAATGTTGCAAATGGGAATGGCAAAATCATACAGCATGAAAAATGGGGGCAGGGGTTATAGTTTGAAATTGTTGAACTCAATGTTGAGTCCAAAAGGCTGTAAAGTGCCTAACCGAAAGATGAGGTGCTGTTCCTCGAGCTTACGTTGAGCTTCATTGGAACAATGTAATAGGCTGAGGACAGAGAGATCAGAGTGGGAGTGAAGCGGAGAATTAAAGTGACAGGCAACCGGAAGCTCAGGGTCACCCTTACGGACTGAACGGAGGTGTTCCGCAAAGCGGTCGCCCAATCTGCGTTTGGTCTCCCCAATGTAGAGGAGACCGCATTGTGAGCAGCGAATACAGTATATTAAATTGCAAGAAGTACAAGTAAATCGCTGTTTCACCTGGAAGGGGTGTTTGGGGCCCTGGACAGTGGGAAGGGAGGATGTAAAAGGGCAGGTGTTGCATCTCCTGCACTTGCACGGGAATAAATGTTTAATCCATTACTGTACTAGTAACCTCTAATGCAATCTAACAGAGTCTTCTGATCAGTGTGACACAATCTTAATCACTGTTGTGTCATATCTGACAAAGAATCTGTTTTTCTTTCTTCAAGGTTTCCTAAAGTTAAGCAGTTTGCAGTCATTTCTGTGGTGGCAATTTGAAGAAGGCAAGCCGGCAAGCAATGAGCGAAGGAAGAAAGAAAGAAAGACTTGCATTTATATAGCGCCTTTCATGACCACCGGACGTCCCAAAGCACTTTACAGCCAACGAAGTACTTTTGTAATGCAGTCACTGTTGTAATTTAGGAAACGCAGCAGCCAATTTGCGCCCAGCACAGTCCCAGAAACAGCAATGTGATAATGACCAGACAATCTGCTTGTTTAGTGATGTTGATTGAGGGAATAAATATTGGCTAGTACACTGGGGATAACTCCCCTGCTCTTCTTCAAAATAGTGCCATGGGATCTTTTACATTCACTGAGAGATCAGGCAGGGCCTCGGTTTAAAGTCACATTCGAAAGACGGCACTTCCAACAGTGCAGCACTCCCTCAGTACTGCACTGGAGTGTCAGCCTAGATTTTTGTGTTCTAAACCTCTGGAATGGGACTTGAACCCACAACCTTCTGACTCAGAGGCGAGTGTGCTACCCACTGAGCCACGGCTGAACTTCAAGTCCTCCGCCACTGAAGACAATGGGAGCTGTTTCTGAATCCAAAGAGATGTCACCTGCCCAGAATTGAGGGACGGGAAATGAAATCAACTCAAAGGGCAATAAATATTTGGAATAATCTGCCAAGCAAAGTAGTAGAATGAAAGGCACTGGAGCACTTGGAATGCAAGAGTACTAGAGGAACAAACTTTGCTGGGCCAAATGGCCCGTTTAATCCTTGGCTTTTCAAAGGTCTTCTCCTGCCCGAAACTGTTATGTTACTATTACACAGGGTGGGAGTCAAGGAATCAAAAATGAAAAGTGAGTTCTCAACGCAGCTTCTGAAGTGCAGTTAATCATCTATACGATCACCACAGCAATAAAGTAATGTCAGAAATGAGGTGTCTTCATCTGAAGCCTGTACTGTAAAGATATGATATAGATATATTGCATGATTAATGTAGCTCTGTTGAAATGTGATACTTAAAAGCAGTCAATGTATGAAGATGATCTTGTCACTTCAAGGTTATTACAGTATATTATTTTGAGTTTGAACATAAAGTAGATACAGTAAACTCTTGTTTAAACGGCACCTAATTACCCAGAATTCTCTAATAACCGGCAAAATTCAGGAGTAGGTTCAGGAACCCAAAGGTAAGTTTTACTGTATATTTGTGGCTGTGTAACCGGGGTTCTTGTACCTTTTGCCGTGTAACCATGTCTCCTGCACCTCTGGTTGTGTAACCGGGTCCCCTGTACCTGTGGCTGTGTAACCGGGGCTCCAGCACTTGTGGCTGTGTAACCGGGACTCCTGTACCTGTGGCCATGTAACCGGGGCTCCTGGATCTGTGGCCGTGTAACCGGGGCTCCAGCACTTGTGGCTGTGTAACCGGGACTCCTGTACCTGTGGCCGTGTAACAGGGACTCCTGGATCTGTGGCCATGTAACCGGGGCTCCTGTACCTGCGGCCGTGTAACCGGGGCTCCAGCACTTGTGGCTGTGTAGCCGGGGCTCCTGCACCTGTGGCCATGTAACAGGGACTCCTGGATCTGTGGCCATGTAACCGGGGCTCCTGTACCTGCGGCCGTGTAACCGGGGCTCCTGCACTTGTGGCTGTGTAGCCGGGGCTCCTGCACCTGTGGCCATGTAACAGGGACTCCTGGATCTGTGGCCATGTAACCGGGGCTCCTGTACCTGCGGCCGTGTAACCGGGGCTCCAGCACTTGTGGCCGTGCAACAGGGGCTCCAGCACCTGTGGCCGTGTAACAGGGGTTCCTGCACCTGTGGTTGTGTAACGGGGCTCCTGGACCTGTGGCCGTGTAACCGGGGCTCCAGCACCTGTGGCCGTGTAACCGGGGCTCCAGCACCTGTGGCCGTGTAACCGGGGCTCCAGCACTTGTGGCCATGTAACAGGGGTTCCTGCACCTGTGGCTGTGTAACGGGGCTCTCGTACCTTGGGCCATTGTCACTCCGTGTCCCTTCTTCTGGTCTGAGTTTGGCCGATATATAAATTGCCTCGGTAGGTATACCTCTCCGTTATCCGGAATTTTTAACCAACCGGCACCATCCCGGTCCCGTAGGTGCCGGATACGAAAGAGTTTACTGTAGATGATTTATAAAACCAACCTGATAACATGAAATGATGTCCGTGTTACATGAAAGGAGGAGGAATGATATAGCACAGTAAATACAGGGTGGAACTGTTAGGTGGATTAGACTGAGATGAAACCACGCTTTTAACCTTGTATGTACAATATTTAATAGAAATGAGGCTGACTGTTCATGATATAACTGAACTTAAATTGAAAACAAAGGGGAAATTCCTATATGTTTATTCAGCTCTCGGCTCTGCCACATATGTCGGTTAAAGTAGTGCTTTTTAAGCAGATTCTTGTCATATTAATTTTTATCACTATCTGTTCTATTAATTGCACAATGAAATGATATGTTTCCATTATTGGCAAGGTCACTAATTGGTTTTAAATTCCAATGTGTTAATACTTTATCTACTAACCGTCAGGCAAGACTCAGGATGTGTCTGAGTTGACCTTATTATTTTTAACATCAAACAGTGTGCTATTACCAGACAGTGTAGAGTTTTTCATACTATTATTGTTAATTTGTAGCTCTAAGCCAGCGTTATTCAGGGAAGAGGGAACGATCATTTGGCATTCCGTCAAAATGTCTTGAATTGTAAATTGCTTTCATTAGAATAATGGCTAACCCAGATTAGACAATAAGCACATTGCTTAAGATCTGTCTCAAGAAGGAGTAGAGAAAAGGGGGAGATAATAGAAGAAAGGAGGAGGACAGGCAATGCACAAAACAGTGAGAACAGCAATAAATGAATAAGGGGTATATTTTACAACCCCACCGACTGGTGGCTGAAATGGTACTTCCAATTGTCCCTGGGTCAGCCCTACGACCTCTACATGATGAGTTGCCAGCCTGGATGGGGCTTTCCAGTGAGAACTCGCCAAAGGGGGTGGAGGTATGGCAAAGCAAGTGCGTCACAAAGCTACAATTAAAGGGTTGCTGCCACTTGATTGCATGTGGGACCAAAAATGGTTTCAGCCATTGCAAAGACTGGAAAGCTATTTTTCAGCCTCCCCAAATGCTTTCCAAAAGGAAAACAAATTGGCTGAAAAAACTATGGGAAGGCTAAACATACACAAAGGCAGAATGGAGGTGCTGAGGTTTTGGTTGGATTTGAGGAGGATTCCCCTGTTTGCCATTCCACAGAGGACAACAGTTCAGCATGCCAGGCGGAAGGTGGTGGCCGAGGTCAACTCTACCCCTGTAACTGGGAAGCAGATGCAGAAGATGGCACACCTTAGGGAAGCTACCAAGTTAGGACTACCCAACAGTACCATTTACTAGGCAGATAGCCCAAGTGTGCGTGCCACAAAGTCTGGCCCATCAACCTGTTGCACATTTACTGCTAGTCCATTGCAAGTGCTCCCTCAGCCTTATAGCTCTTTCATTGCTTATAGTGCTCACTCCAGCTGGGCATAAATACAAGCCACAACTTACAGTTGAAAGCCCTGAGACACATCTGCAAAGGTCTTTACACATAAAATTACTGGCACACAACCTAACTGCTTGGTCACTTAACTATGACGAACTGTAGGTTGGGCACACGTCTGCACCAGTGTATATGTTCCTTCAACTTACAAGACGTCAAAACTACTTCTCTGCTTGCATGACAAGATTGTACTTAATATAACGAAACAGCCCTGAACGAAAGGAGGTCTCAGAAATGCCAAGCCTGTGACTTCCTTACAGGAGACCATCATGGACATCCTGGTATACAAGAGCATTGAGGAGGTAGGAAAAGCAACAGACCTCAGCAAAATTCATGGCAAGTAACATCCAGCCCCTTATATCTTGCTCTGCTTCTGATTTACTCCCACACAGGCATACGCATAATCACACAAACAGCACACATTCAGCAACGCGAAGTACAGCTCTGTTTGAAGGCGTGTTCTGGAGCCTGTGTTCTAACATATCTTCCTTATTTGCCATTGTAGGTTTGAGAGCACCGACACGAGCAGAGAAATAGACTGCAGCCTCTCACCAAAGGTTCGAATCACCTGCACAGCTACTCGTGTTGCAGACAATGCAGCTATTGAGCTTGATGAGGAAGCACTGAGCGAGTCACAGTGCACAGGTGAGAAGGAGCAAGTGATGGCGGCCAAGGAGCAGCAGGAACCTATTGGCTGTATGGCTGCCAATTACTTCTTATGCTTTGTGAAATGGAGCAGTTGCGTCATGCTTCAAGTCCGTAGAAGAGGAAATGGAAGTGCTATAGCTGTAGCACACCTGCCTAGCAATGCCTGAGGAAAGTGACCTCTGTGGGCTCGGGTCTGTAGGCATTCTGTTGCAGAGCGGTGAGCCATTAGCCAAATCAGACACCAGGAGCTAGGGGGTGTAATCCTGACTCCATTTTAGGTACATTACGTCATACAGATACCTGCGGTTCTAAACCCAGCCCCTACGTCACAATTCGGTTCCTGGTGTGAAGATGTACAGCTTCGTTAAACAAGTGGCAGGTCACAGGTAAACTGGCGGAGCGCTGCTGTTCACCAATTAGAACCAGAACCCAGAGCTCCCGAGTGGAGGAATTAAAGATTTTATTGCAAAGAAAAATCCAATATTCAAATGGCAAATTGAGAAACGTGATCAGAGACACAAGGAAGCAATTTTAGCCTAATTCACCGAGCGGGAAACCCACTGGATCGGGTGGAATGCCGGTTTTACACCTGGCCCTATATTACTCTCCATTGACCTCACTCCGCTGATGGGCGGGTTAGGTTACAATTTCCCCTTTGGTAACTTTTTACATTTCAACCAGTTCCTCAGAAAATAAATTCATCTTTACCTCAACCACGTATATAAAATGTATATAAAATATATATAAAGTGTTAAATGGGTTAGATAAGGTAAATCTTCAATATTTCTTTTTAAATATCCGACCAGAGGTCATCAATATAAACTGTGAAAAATAAATTTAGAATAGATGCCAGAAAAAACTTTCTTGCTATTGAGGCTGTCAAAATATCTGCAACAAACTCCTCAGATGTTAGGGGGTTTCCAAACCAGTTGGACGCTAGGCGAGGGGAGCTTGAGGGGTGGATGGCAATGAAACAAGTGGCCTTTCTTGTCCTTTACTATTCTTACAAGGCACTTGAATTTGGCTTCAACCCATTGCATGCTGATTAAAATATGACATTGAGGTGTAAGAGATTTTTTTTAATAGTTTTTCTTTCTACAATTTTTAGTGACAACTTCACAGCTTCACAACTCTTTGTGGAAAGAAGTTTCTCCTGCTCCCTGTTCTAAATCTCTAAATCTTGTGCCTATGGTCCCTTGTTCTAGACCCCTCAAATACTGGGAAAGGTCTGCTTCTATCCACCCTGTCCTTTCATAATTTTAAACAATTCTGTCGGATTGTTTTGTAGTCGTACATTTTTTAACTTGTTAGGGCATCAGAGTCCTCGGTCATGGGAAATCCCAAATATTTACTTGTGCAACAAACACTGGCCCATTGTATCCAGTTAGCATCTGACATTGCTTTTGGATGCTAGTAACTGCATTCCTAAGCACAGAGACAATCCTCAGTGATAATACACATTGCGAGACTGCTTCTGACGACATTTAAGTTAACACGGTGTCCTGTCGAAACTAAGATACATTTTTATTTGTGTAGCTTCACTCCATTGATATGTTGCTAGACCAATACAATGGAGCACCTCATTAACAGGGAAGTCCGCTATTTCCGCTGAGGCAGACATTAGCAATTTATAACAATGGCTACTGTTTAAAGTGACACAAGCAAATCCAAACTTTTGCAACAGTATGGTTTGCATTGATATTTCTTAATTGATATTTTTTTCTCTTTGAATTTATTGTCTCTGCCCTCCCCTGCACCCAGGTTATCCTCATTGATCAGCTCAAAAGTCCGTCACCATGTTTTCATCTTCCTCTCCTGAAGGTTGCTGACTCTTGCTGGTGTCTCATTCCACAGGTACCAAAGCACCGCTCTCCTACCTCAGCCCACCCTCTGTTTTGTTTGATCCAGCACGACACCACACAGTGTACTAATACGCATGGCCATTGAGGGAGCTCGCACAGCAGCAGTTTTGAAATGTTTCAGCTGAGAGCTTGCACCACCCACACATTCCATCCCCCACCGTGAGTTGGTTAAAGCCCTGATGGACTGTGTAAGCCTCGCAAAATTCTACAGATTCCCCCAAACCAAGAAAAGAAGAAATTTTGGTCTGTTTTAAAGAATATTGGGCCAGAAAGGGGCTTAAAATCAAAACCCCAGGATTTTGGCTATTTTAAAAAGGCATGTCCAGGCCTGTGGGAGGCTGCGACAAAAGGAGTTGGGTTGGGCACTGTAAAACAAACAGTTTGAGTATTTGGCACAGGTCAGATTGTCTGGGAATGTTCTGGACCATCTCAGTCATTCCACATAAAGACAATAGGCCTACGGAAGGACAGTTCCCGCCAAAAACCTACAGGGCCATCAAGGACATGAATAATACAGTACATGCCACTGATCAACAAAAGGGACCCTGACCCCAGCAGGAGAAGACAATCGAACAACAGTTTAAACCACTCAGAGAAACATCCAAAACCACTTCACACACTTAAACCGATTTTGAAGCAATCCTGAAACTAGTTAAAAATCAATTAAAGATAGATGGGACCAGCCAGGAACCCATTAAATAATTTAAAACTATTAAAGTTAACGAGCCCACCAAAATTAACAATGGGCCAGAGAAGCTTTGGTGGGCAGATAAGCAAAGCCTCAAACGGTATAATTCTGCTTTTATACAGAAACAGTCAGAGAGTCATACTGACAGTCAGTGAAGGTTATTCGGACGGTGTGCGAACTTGAAGGTACAGTTTATACAGACAGAGGCACAGCTCATTTGAAAGACACATCAGCTTCGGGACAATCAATCGACCAAAGGACAACAGGAGGAGAACGGAAGGAATCGCGGCAACCAAGGGCCCCAAGAAACAAACAACCAACAATATTACCAACAACTAGGTAATATTGGGCCGCCGCGACCAACAAGAAACCAACTCGGAAGGAACCGAAGATCTGCAAGTTTTTCCCACTCTACAAACTATTCCTGCATTTGGTGAGCATTTCCCTGGTTCTCTGGAATCCAACCTAGTTAGTATAGTGGGATTGCGAGGGGTGAAGTATTTTGTCTATTGTTATTCTCCCTCGTATATTCCGAAGTGTTCCCCCTTTTAGAGTGGTAAGATTATTGTGTTGTGTATATTTTCTTGTCTCAAATAAAAAACAAAGTTGTTGTATCAAATTCAGTTGTTTGCTACAATTTCATTACAACCCCCAAATAAGTCCAGGCCTAGAACCAAGGGAGTGGGAGCGATTCGAACCGCTCAGGAGTCCGAGGCAAAGCTGACCACACACACCATCCCTTACAACTGTGCTGTGACAGGCAGCTCGAGCTGAGTGAACACCTGGTGGGCCTTGTTCCTGGATCATTCACATCGCAATGAGTCAATGTCCAATCCTTTTTTTATCGTTTCCATTATAATCAAACCGGAAGTTATAAAATGTAAAAACGCTCAACACTCTTATTAATTTACTTTAACCTGCTTTATTGAGAAAAATGGATACTTACTGCAGTTGTCAAGTAGGAGAAAGGCTCAGTCTTAAGTCCGGATGATTGCAGTTTGGGCTGTGAACATGGTAAAAGAGAACTAACATTTGAAAAAATTCATTGGAACATAGGAACAGGAGTCGGCCATTCAGCCCCTCGAGCCTGTTCCACCATTCAATGAGATCATGGCTGATCTGTATCTTAACTCCATCTACCCGCCTTGGTTCCAACACCCTTACTACCATTGCCTAACAAAAATCTATCAGTCTCAGTTTTGAAATTTTTCATTGACCCCCAGCCTCAACAGCTTTTTGGTGGGAGAGAGTTCCAAATTTCCACTACCCTTTGTGTGAAGAAGTGCTTCCTGACATCACTCCTGAACAGCCTGACTCTAATTTTAAGGTTCCGCCCCCCCCTTGTTCTGGACTTCCCCACCAGAGGAAATATTTTCCCTCTATCTACCCTATCAGCTCCTTTGATCACCTTAAACGCCTCATTTAGATTACCCATTAATCTTCTAAATTTTAAGGAATACAATTCCAGTCTATGCAATCTGTCCTCATAATTTAACCCTTTTAGCCCTGGTATCATTCTGGTGACTCTGTGCTGCACCCACTCCAAGGCCAAGATATCCTTCCTGAGGTGTGGTGCCCAGAACTGAACACCGTGTCCAGACAGGGTCTAACCAGAGCTCTGTACAGCTGGAACATAACTTCCACCCTTCTGTATTCCAGCCCTCGAGATAAAGGCCAACATTCTATTAGCCGTTCTAATTATTTTTTGTACCTGTCGATTCGCTTTTAGTGATTTCTGTACTTGAACCCCTAAATCTCTCTGTTCATCCACAGTTCCTCGCTTCTCGCCAATTAGAAAATACCCTGATCGATCTTTCTTGGGTCCAAAGTGGATGACCTCACACTTTCTCACTTTGAACTCCATCTGCCACAGTTTTGCCCATTCACTTATCAATGTCCCTTTGCAACTTTCCATTCCTGTCTACACTATTTACTGTGCCACCTAACTTAGTGCCATCAGCCAATTTAGATATACGGCTCTCTATTCCTTCATCCAAGTCATTTATAAATAGGGTGAAAAGCTGAGGCCCCAGTACAGATCCCTGGGGGACATTCAGTGTGTATCAGGTGTACACGGGACTGAGTTAGACAATCACTTGAGCTCATGTTATTAATTCACTATTTAATGAAACACAATTCTATCTATATTTCATTAATAAATATATATAATTTTGCAATCTTAATATATTAGCATTCTGCATAAATAAATACAGACGCACTATCAGCTTGACAGACACATTTGGATAAATAGATAACTGGCTAGCTCAGCAGAGATAGATAGATAGAAGGAGATAAAAATCCTATTTTAATAAAATATTTTGTGGCACTATTAAGTGCTGAAGATTGCAAGGGTAAAGGAAATCAGTACCACCAACATCAGTCTCCACCAGTTTAAAACCCTGTTGAGAATCTTCCTTAAGACAGACCGAGTGTACTGCAGGGCCATGTCTGTTTGGTGTCTTTTGTGTTAAACAGTTGTATATCTGCTTCTGGATTGATGGATATCACAGGTATTGATTACACAATGAGGAACCGGTGGTCATTCACCTTCGTGATGGGGCTGAAAGACAGTGAAACACAAGATTACCTCCTTGCATAAATGCACTATAAGTCGCATCAATTAATTTCTTTGGATAAACTTGCTTATAATATATAATCTTGCTAAGTATAAGTGATGGAGCTTCTCAATGGATAAGAGCTAAAGAACTTGTGCCTTTCATGATGTCACAAAGCACTTTACAGTCAATTAGGAACTTTTTGAAGTGTAGTCACTGTTGTAATGTAGCAGCCAATGTGCACTCAGCAAGCACCCACAAACAGCAATGAGATAATGAGCAGATGATCTGTTTTAGTGATCAATATTGAACAGAAAACTCCCCTGCTCTTCTTCGAATAGTGCCATGGGATCTTTTACATCACCCTAACAGGACAGATGAGGCCTATTGTTTAACATCTCATCTGAAAGACAGCACCTCTGACTGTGCAGCACTCCCTCAGTTCTGCCAGCTTGTATTATGTGCTCAAGTCTCTGGAGTGGGACTTGAATCCACAACCTTCTGACTCAAATGCAAGAGTGCTACCACTGAGCCATGGCTGACTGGTGCGGTACCGAGTCATACAGACCAAGACGGTCCAGATTTGATCCTGTCTGTACTGAATTGGGTGCTCAATGCTGTATAAGCTATCACTGTCCCAGTCTAATTATACAACTTATGTGGACAAATCGTAGTGTATGAATTACTTGTATGCTGAGTAACAGGCACCCTGGAGTGATCACAAGGCTTCAGTCAAGGACTAAAGCAAAATACTGTGGATGCTCGAAAGCTGAAATAAAAACAGAAAATGCTGGAAATACTCAACAAATCAGGCAGCATCTGTGGAGAGAGAAACAGAGTTAATGTTTCGGAACTGCCAAAGTTCAGATTGTTTACCTCTCTGTAACTTTTGGGAATTACTGAAAAGTTTGAGTATGTACTGCCTCCTTAAAGAGTTCCTCCCCCCTCCACTGATCAAACTCAACAGATTTATATTCAGTAAACCGGAACACATGGAAGAGAGGAAGACGTGAAATGGTTTCCGAACAATTTCTCAGGACACTGGGGAGCTAAGGCCAGTCAGTCAAAATTGGGACATCGATACTGCTCTTGTCCTCAGCCAGAAGACTGTGTATCTTACCCTTCTTGTAGTTATACTCAATTGTGTTATCGTCTCTCCCCCAAGCCCTTTCTGGCATTAACGTTCCTTCCCCCTTATCCAGAAGCCTGGCCAAAAGCTGCTGAAACTCAATTGCAAAAGGAAATCATCGTGTAGCTGTCACGGGAGACTGGAATTGGAGCACAGCTCTCCCAGCAGGGTGTCCATCACTCCATTGTTGTAGTTACCAGTCACTAGGTAACCATAAAAGTACTGCAGAAATACTCCGTTTCCCCCTCCCCCGTAGTTCAATAAACCTTCACATTCAGCTATGAATAGCAGGATTGCGAGGCCAGACTATGTATGGAATGTGTCAAAACATATGGATTATTTATGGGAGGCAATTTTCTCCTTGTCGCTGTGAATACGCAGGCACAAGATGCCAGAGCTGAAAATTGCCTCCTCCACTCAACCATGCAGAAATGGAAAATGGAAAAAGAAAAACTGTGAAAAACAGAAAACACAATTCAGAATCCAAATGAAAATAGCCTCTAATAAAGAACAGGCAACTTGGCTTGTGAAGGGCAGGTTTCACCTCACCAACCTTTGAGGGGGTGGCGTGCCAAATTGAAGGGCAAGGGAAGCCACGTAAAGTAATGTCCTGAGACTTCAGGAGGCATATTTGATGAAGTACCACATGAAAGGCTGCTTTGCAAACTAAAGTTGATGAGTGTCGCAGGTAAGAAGTGGATGTTAGGTGTCAGCCATGGCTCAGAGGGTAGCACACTCGTCTCGCGAGTGCATCATTAAAGGATGTGGGTTCAAGTCCCACTCCATGAGAGTTGAGCACATAATCTAGGCCGGACTTTAGGGCAGTACGGAAGGAGTGCTGCACTGTTCTGTTGGAAAGGAAAAATCAGGCAAGGTGTATAACGAGCTGCTGATCCAATATTGCTGGTTTTATGCCCCCAACAAAGTTGAAAGTTCCAGTGCTTATTTCCAGTAAAGAAAGAAAGACTTTATTTATATAGTGCCTTTCATGACCTCAGGACATCCCAAAGCACATTACAGCCAATGAAGTGCTTTTGAAGTGTAGACATTGTTGTAATGTAGGAAATACAGCCAATTTGTGCTCAGCAAGATCCCACAAACAGCAGTGTGATAATGACCAGATAATCTGTTTTAGTGATGTTGATTGAGGGATAAATATTGGCCAGGATACCAGGGATAAATCCTTTGGTCTTCTTCGAAAGAGTGCCATGGGATCTTTTACGTCCACCTGAGAGAGCAGACGGGGCCTCGGTTTTAACATCTCCTCCGAAAGATGGCACTTCCAACAGTGCGGCACTCCCTCAGCACTGCACCGGAGTGTCAGCCTAGATTTTTGTGCTCAAGTCTCAATAAATCCTCAGCATAATGAGAAAACAAAGTGATGGCTAAAAGAATTTTCAGGAAGTACAGTATACGGTGCGATTACATTGGTTCTGTTCCTGCTCTTTGCTATTTATGGCTGATTGGTGACTGCCCATTTTTTGATGGGTCGTTTTTGAACTTTGTGATCGGTAGTTTCATTTCTTATTTTCCTGCTTGGAATTAGTATTTTCCCTACCTGCTGTTATATGAAAATACAACTTGAGACAGTCACATACAAAAGTGACACGAATTTGCATGCGACTTGCCTGACACCTGAAGAGTGATGGCCATATTGCATGCCAGATACAAGACCTTTATAAATAATGCAGAGTGATAGAGATACACAGCAAATGTTTCACCTCTAACTGGCGGTGGTGCAGTCGCTCTTGATGGGACAATGCAAATACTGTGCCAGCTACCTACTGGCCATGAGAAGTTACCATATTAGTGGATTATTGGTCAATTGCTACAGCCAATTTAAGCTAAACCTCAATGAGTGGAAAAAGCAAAAATTGCCCTGCCCAAGATTGTGCTGTTGGCTGTTGTGTTTAATTCTTTAAAAAATAATATATAACAAGGTCTTCACTCCTTTCAACGATTTGCAAAACCATTTGGATCTCCTCATTTAGGAGTCTGGTGTTATTTTTGTAATCCCCCCCCCCTGTTGTGTTTTACAGCTGCCTTATACTTCATGGCAAACAAATTAGCATTAGCAATGGGGGGAAGACGGGGGCGGGGTAATGAACCAGGTTTTGGGACAGTGGAGGGGGAAGACTTCCCCCCTCCCTCACCCCGCACCCCCCCACCCCACCCCAAACCCCACAAGCTCCCTCCCCACTCCTTCGATTTTTGCCAGCTTCCTCTCAAATTTTAAACCACGGAATAATCCTTTTTGCTCAACCCAGAGCCTCTTCCAATAAATCCGTGTCTCTTACCTTTCTCTGATGTATCGCCAGTGTTACATTTTCGCTGCCTATTACTAATCACACAGAATCACAGAATCACAGAAACCCCACAGTGCAGATAGAGGCCATTTCGGCCCATCGAGCCTGCACCGACACATATCCCACCCGATCCCCGTAACCCCACGTATTTAATCCCCCTTAACACTAAGGGTCAATTTATCATAGCCAATCAACCTAACCCGCACATCTTTGGACTGTGGGAGGAAACCGGAGCACCCGGAGAAAACCCACGCAAACACGGGGAGAATGTGCAAACTCCACACAGACAGTTGCCCGAGGCCGGATTCGAACCCGGGTCTCTGGCGCTGTGAGGCAACAGTGCTAACCACTATGCCACCGTGCTGCCCCAACCTGGTCATTTTTTGCTTTATCGTGTAATAAACATATTCTAGGTTAAATGATAGTTTGTAAAGCAGAAAAGATACTTACAGAGGAAACACAGAGCAAATGGCACTAAATTGAAATAATAACATTTATATTTACACACAAACAGGAAAGACATCACCGATTCACAGGGAAAAGATAAATAGAAAAATCTGATTAAAGCTTATTTCACCAGATTTGACAGCGCCCGTTAAGCCCTGGAATTCGAGTTAAACTGCTTCCTGTGAAGTCCTGAACATGATCACTTTGGGACTTATTAATGGGAACTTATAAGGTAGCGACCAATGATCAATAAACAAAACAGATCAATAACTTTAAGACTTCTATGACTGCTATAACTTGTAAAGGAAGCAATATTTTACTGCCTGGTCATATTTTAGGTGTTAACTGGTGATTACATGCCTGTGTTAAGTTGTGATAGGTTTTAACTGAGTTTTATTTAAAATAAGGGAAGCATTTTTGCACGAATTAGAAACACACAAAAAGTTCAACAGGAGTAATATATGTACAGGATTTTCAACATTTAGTTTACATTTGGTACGTTTCAAACGCCTGGCCTCACACTTCCAGCATATCTCTTATAGATGGGATACCGGGAACAAAACTCACTGTCCTTTTGTGCCTGACCCGAAGTGCGGCAGGTTGCTCACTGACTGCAACTGCCCTGCTGGCAACTGGTACAGTAAGCAGCACAATAGCAGTGTAGAGAGGAGATGCCAATGGAACAGTATGACACATCACTGTGGTCGGGCACAGCTGAGGACAAGAAAGCGACAAATCTACATTTCTATCAATGACCTCAACCTTCATCAAGCTGGTAATAAATGCGTGTACAGAAGTGCAATTTCCTAAAAAATATATGTACAGCGCCCCGTAAAATCCTACCTTCATATCAGAGTTGAACAGAAAATGCAATGATCTCCTCTGAGCAAATCTTGTCTGTTCATTCAGAGACGGGAAGTGTAAGAATCCCGTGCAGGTTGCTGCAATCTGATTTTCAGCCTGGTTTTCTGCTACATGGTGATTGTGAACAGCAGTATTTTCAGCTCTCAATCTGTTAATCATGTGAGCCTTCCAAGTGTATACACGCCACCTAATGTTGCCATATCACTCTTAGTAACTGCACAGTTAATCTAACACGTAAACAAACACAGGAGGAAAGAGACCCTAATCCAGGGCTTGATATTTCTGCATCATTTTAATCCATCCTCTACATCTCAACAGTGCTATTTTCATGAAAGCACTGCCTTGTTGACTAGGCAAATCTCAAAAAGTTGTCGTTTTCAACAGTCTAATTCACTTAAGTCTTAACATAGCAATTTTCATTTTTTTTTTTAAACTTACAAATTAAAAAATGTAAGTATTTTTTTCTCCAATTGTTACAGTGCCTCAGGAAGCCATTGTTCAGTTGCATTTTAAAGAGGTTTAAGAGTTTTAATAAGTTGCCCAATTAAACTGTTCTACCACTAGATTTCTAACAGGAACCGAGGAGGCTTTTTAAAGCTAATCATCCCTATGGTCAATGTGATAATTGAAACACACAAATATAACCACAAAATGAAACATAACATCGTACCCATCTTGGAGTCCGAGGTGATGGCCAGTTTTCACTACTTTAAACGTTGGCCACAAATTGCAAGAGAATTAACTGGACACAAATAATGCTGCATCAGAGCTCAGTGTCGTAAACTGGAGAACAAACAAGAAAAGGGGAAGCACAAACAGGGCCATTGTTCTAAATATAGATTCAGTCAGCTCCGTATTTTCTAAAAGGTAGAACTGAAAGAGGGACTGATACCTGGGATGGCAGGAATGACATATGAGGAGAGATTGGGTTGATTGGGCTTATATTCGCTGGAGTTTAGAAGAATGAGAGGGGATCTCATTGAAACTTATAAAATTCTAACAGGACTAGACAGACTAGATGCAGGAAGGCTGTTCCCGATGGCAGGGGAGTCCAGAACCAGGGGTCACAGTCTAAGGATAAGGGGTAAGCCATTTAGGACTGAGATGAGGAGGAATTACTTCACCCAGAGAGTGGTGAACCTGTGGAATTCTCTACCACACAAGGCAGTTGAGACCAATTCATTAAATATATTCAAGAAGGAGTTAGATATATTTCTTAAGGCTAAAGGGATCAAGGGATATGGGGAGAAAGCAGGGACAGGGTAATGAATCATTAAATGGCGGAACAGGCTCGAGGGGCCGAATGGCCTACTCCTGCTCCTATCTTCTATGCTTCTATGTTGAGTTTTTTTACACCTGACATTTCTATTAAGACCTATTTGCTCCTTTGCCAAAACTGGCACTTTACACCCCATCCAATGCAGGAGATGGCACATAATTTAGCTCATAAGTTTCCTTTTCTTTTGTTCAAAGTTATTAAATATAACTCACTTTGCCTATGTGAATCTTACACTTTTTATAGCAAATATCTTAATATAAAGCTCCCCTCACTATCCCCACTGCACCGCCCCCCTCCCCTTCATTTCCCACTCAAAATGTTCTCCCCTCGTCTTGACGAATCCACTGACACGGGACTGGCCTGTGGCATCTCACCCAAGTGACATTCCTCACAACAGGCCCAAGCCACTGACTGCCAGCAAGCTATCTGATCATGTGGGGGTAGCACAGCGAAGCTCGATCAGTCCTCACCCAATGTTCACACATTCTTTGGGTGTCAGCTGTGGCCCAGTGGATAGCCACTGAGTCAGAAGGTTGTGGGTTCAAGTCCCACTCCAGGGACTTGAGCACATTAATCTAGGCTGACACTCCGGTGCAGTGCTGAGGGAGTGCTGTACTGTCGGAGGTGCCGTCTTTCAGATGAGATGTTAAACCGAGGACCCGTCTGCTCTCTCAGGTGGACGTAAAAGATCTCATGAGACTATTTTGAAGAAGAGCGGGGGAGTTATCCCCGGTGTCCTGGCGCTATATAAATGCAAGCTTTTCTTTCAACTTTCCAGGAGTCACTGAGTAATGATCAGGAACACCACCTGATTGATTCCCCCTCTCCTGGCCCAGGGGACTGAGGTCAATTGGAGCATTTCCATCTTCTCCCAGTTAACTCTCCTCCCCCCCCCATTAGGAATCGGGTTCTTCCTGGTCTGTATGTTTTAAGAAAGAAAGACTTGCATTTATATAGCGCTTTTCACGACCTCAGAATGTCCCAAAGAGCTTTACAGCCAATTAAGTACTTTTGAAGTGTAGTCACTGTTGTAATGTAGTCAATTTGCGCACAGCAAGCTCCCACAAACAGCAATGTGATAATGACCAGATAATCTTTTTAGTGAGGGATAAATATTGGCCAGGACACCGGGGAGAGCTCCCCTGCTCTTCTTCAAAATAGTGCGGTGGGATCTTTTATGTCCAACTGAGAGGGCAGACGGGGCCTCGGTTTAATGTCTCGTCTGAAAGACGGCACCTCTGACAGTGCAGCACTCCCTAGTACTACACTGGAGTGTCAGCCTAGATTTTCTGCACAAGTCTCTGGAGTGGGACCTGAACCCTCAACCACCATGTAGCGCATTTACCCACTGAGCCATCGGGAATGACATACAATCGTTATCTTTGGTAGAAGCCCATTAACATTCTTGTACATCAGCAGCATTACATCGATGTAG
Source organism: Somniosus microcephalus (assembly GCF_052327205.1). Taxonomy (NCBI): domain Eukaryota; kingdom Metazoa; phylum Chordata; class Chondrichthyes; order Squaliformes; family Somniosidae; genus Somniosus; species Somniosus microcephalus. The sequence goes on from NC_141006.1 coordinate 32,122,224, forward strand.
ATTCACTGCAGTAAGCTCACAATCTCAGCTTTTTGTCAGCAGGCAGTGAAGCAAGACAAAGCAAAGTGCTTTCCCACAGGTAGCAACAGGGAAGAGAGAATGTACTGTCACAGACCTCAGAGCCAGTAATTATATCTGCATAGTTAGAGTCCAAGGAAAGAGGAAAATAAATATTACAATCACTAGGCTCAAAGGGGAGAAGGAAGAGTGATGCATAACTTCTAATGAGGTACCTTTGGCCCAGCCTGCTACATTCCTTGAAGACAGCTTATTAGAATCATAGGGGGAGAAGTTCGGTGGAGCCCCCTTTGGGGCGCTAACTTCGCCAGGACGCTACTTTTAGCGCCCCGAGAAAGTTAGCGCCCCTGCACCGTAAATTCAGTGGTAGCGCCCTAGCAAGAGGCAGGACGTTGCTGGAAGTGCTACCCCTCCTTCCTGGGGCACTACAAGTGAGTATCGTGGTGCTACATGCAACAGCGCCACCCTCGTCAGCTCATAACGCCGCGGTATTGCAAGCCTCCCTCCCCTGATTAAAGGGGAGGGGGCGAGCGCTGCGCGCACCAGGGCCCTGGTAGTCCACCGGGAAGCGGGGTGCCAGGAAAGCAGCCCGGCACTCAAGAGGAGCGGCGGGCTGAGCGATCGCGGTCGGCACCCTGAATAAAAAAGGGGAAGGGGGCAGGTGCTGGCAGGCGGCCCCCAAAAAAATGGCTGCCCAACACCTGCCCTTTAACTTGCACCGCCGCGGCTGCAAAAATGCCGCCCTGACCCTGTCCAACATATAGCCCGGTGATAGGTCAGGGGGCGCAACCGAAGTTTGCAGCCGGGGCGCTGCGCACGGCGATGACGTTATCACCGGTGGCGTAGCGTTGCAGGGCACTACTGGCTACTGCCACCGCTATCCTCCCACTGAATTTTACGGGAGGCGTTAGCGGCGCTGTGCCCGGGCGCTAACGGGAGGCATGAAACAACCCAATCTTTCCCCCATTGACTCTTCCAGCGCAGAAGGGGGCCATTCGGTCTACCGTGCCTACGTTGGCTCTTTAAAAGAGCTGTCCAATATAGTCCCACACCCCAGCTTTTTCCCCATAACTCTACAATTTAGTCCTCTTCATGTACATGTCCAAGTACCTTTTGAAAGTTACGAAGGAATCTGACTCCACCACCCTTTCAGGTATTGCATTCCACATCTTAACAACCTTCTGTGTGAAGAATTGTCTCCTCACAAGACAGCTTATTGACCACAAGCTTCCTGTAGTGCAGCTCTGATCCTGGTGGTGGGACACGTACACATTGGAGCAGGACTTCTGTACTCTCTGAACACACGAGAGATAACTGAACGTGGGAGATAACTGAACATGGGAGATAACAACGTGGGAGATAACTGAACGTGGGAGATAACTGAACGTGGGAGATAACAACGTGGGAGATAACTGAACGTGGGAGATAACTGAACATGGGAGATAACAATGTGGGAGATAACTGAACGTGGGAGATAACTGAACGTGGGAGATAACTGAACGTGGGAGATAACTGAACATGGGAGATAACTGAACGTGGGAGATAACTGAACGTGGTCAGTTTCTGAAAACCGTTGATTTCAGTGAATAAGTATTTGCCATCACGATCAGAATTTTATGGTTGCAGAAATCTGCATTTTCTTGTTTTAAGCACTTCAGCCAGGACTAGGGCACTTTGAGGGGAAATGCTGCGACTATCCTGAAATTCCACAACATTAACCAGCAACTACAATCCTGCTGAGTTTTCAATCAAATTGCATTTAACTGTAGAAGTTTCCTCTCATGTTAAATCATGCTTAAAAGTAGTGACCTGAACATTAAATAACTTCAGTGTCTCTGATCACTGAAAATATTTAATATATTTGATTTATAGTTTATTACCAGAGAGGGGAGAAAAACTAACTACAAGCACATCGGAACCAGAATTTAAACTTTTAACTATTTAGTGCAGTATAATGTCACACTCTGAACTGGGATCAAAAAAAAAGTTCTTCAAAACAAAAAGGATTTTTAAGTCTGCTGGAACAAAATTCAACTTCATACTTACACGTCTTTGTGAAAAATGTGTATACATTGTGTCGGTGTTGGGTCAAGGCTCAGTGGTAGCCACTCTCGCCTGAATCAGAAGGTCATGTGTTCAAGTCCCACTCCAGAAACATGAGCACATAATCTGGGCTGACACTCCAGTGCAGTACTGAGGGAGTGCTGCATTGTCAGAGGTATCATCCTTCAGATTAGACATTAAACTGAGGCCCCCAGGTGCTCTCTCAGGTGGGTGTTAAAGATCCCACAGCACTATTTCGAAGAGGAGCAGGGGAGTTCTCTCCGGTGTCTCGTTAATAGGTTTCTATCAAAGATAACGATTGTATGTCTTTCCTGATGGCTCAGTGGGTAAATGCGTTACATGGTGGTTGTGGGTATACCGCTTTGGATACTGTTGAGGGGGATGACTCACCAGGGGAAGGCAGCAGCAGCCAACTTCCTGGCACTGGGGGTGCTCCTGCTGCCCAGGAGGGGGGGAAAAAGAGTGGGAGAGCAATAGTGGTAGGGGATTCTATAGTAAGGGGAACAGATAGGCGGTTCTGTGGCCGCAAACGTGACTCCAGGATGGTTTGTTGCCTCCCTGGTGCCAGGGTCAAGGATGTCACTGAGCGGCTGCAGGGCATTCTGGAGGGGGAGGGTGAACAGCCAGTGGTCGTGGTCCACATTGGTACCAACGACATAGGTAAAAAGAGGGATGAGGTCCTGCATCAAGAATTTAGGGAGCTAGGTAACAGATTAAAGGGCAGGACCTCAAAGGGTGTAATCTCTGGATTACTCCCAGTGCCACGTGCTAGTAAGTATAGGAATGGGAGGATAGAGCAGATGAATGCGTGGCTAAAGAGTTGGTGTAGGGGGGAGGGTTTTACTTTCCTGGATCACTGGGCCTGCTTCTGGGAAAGGTGGGACTTGTACAAGTCGGACGGGTTGCACCTGAACCAGAGCGGGACAAATATCCTTGCGGGGAGGTTTGCTAGCACTGTCGGGGGGGGTTTAAACTAACTTGGCAGGGGGATGGGATACAGGGGGGAGCTGAAGTAGGGGGGGATGTGCTGCCAATTATGGAGGAAAAAACAAGTCAGCTTGGTAGGCAGGGCAAATATATAAGGGCAAGGCTGGATGGCATCTATTTTAATGCAAGGAGCCTTGCAAATAAGGTGGATGAACTGAAGGTGTTGATAAACACATGGGAGTATGATATTGTTGCTATCACTGAGACATGGTTGAGGGAGGGGCAAGACTGGCAGCTCAATATTCCGGGGTACAGAATCTTCAGGCGAGACAGAGGGGGAGGTATAAGAGGAGGGGGTGTCGCAATATTAATTAAGGAGTCAATTACTGCAGTAAGGAGGGATGATATATTAGCTGGGTCCTCTAATGAGGCCATATGGGTGGAGCTTAAAAACAAAAAGGGGGCAAGCACTTTGCTGGGAGTGTACTATAGGCCTCCAAACAGTCAGGGGGAGATAGAGGAACAGATATGTAGGCAAATCTCAGAGAAATGTGCAAATAATAGGGTAATAATAATGGGGGATTTCAACTTCCCCAATATTAACTGGGATAGTCAAAGTGTGAAAGGCTCAAAGGGTGTAGAATTCTTAAAGTGCATCCAGGAGAGCTTTTTGAGCCAGCATGTAGAAAGTCCTACAGGAGAGGGGGCGGTACTGGACCTAATTCTAGGGAATGTGGCCGGCCAAGTGGAAAAAGTGCTAGTAGGTGAGCACTTTGGTGATAGTGACCATAATATGGTAAGATTTAAGGTGGTCATGGAAAAGGACAGGGATGGGCCGGAAATAAAGGTTCTAAATTGGGGGAAGGCCGATTTTAATAGGATAAGGCAGGATCTGGCCAAAATGGACTGGGATCAGCTACTTGTAGGAAAATCCGCATCGGAGCAATGGGAGGCTTTCAGAAGGGAGATTGAGATCATACAAGGGCAACATGTTCCCATAAAGGTCAAGAGTGGTTCCAAAAACCACAGGGAACCGTGGATGTCAGGGGATATACGGGAATGGATTAGGAAAAAAAGGAGGGCTTTTGGTAGATACAAAAGGCTAAAGACGGAGGAAGCCCTAGAGGAGTACAAAAAGTGCAGGGGGATACTTAAAAAAGAAATTAGGAGATCAAGGAGGGGCCATGAAATAACACTGGCGAGCAAAATAAAGGAAAATCCGAAGATGTTTTATAAGTATATTAAGGGTAAAAGGATAACTAGGGAAAAAATAGGGCCCATTAGGGACAAAAGTGGCAATCTGTGTGTGGAGCCGGAAGATGTAGGAGGGGTTCTAAATGAATTTTTTGCATCTGTTTTCACTATGGAGAAGGACGACGTAGACATAGAAATAGGGCGGGGGGACTGTGATATGCTCGAACATATTAACATCGAGAGGGAGGAGGTATTGGCGGTTTTAGCTGGCCTAAAAATGGATAAATCCCCAGGCCCCGATGAAATGTACCCCAGGCTGCTGTGTGAGGCAAAGGAGGAGATTGCGGGGGCTCTAACACATATATTCAGGACCTCTCTGGCCACAGGGGATGTGCCAGAGGACTGGAGAACCGCTAATGTAGTACCATTATTCAAGAAGGGTAGTAGGGAAAAACCGGGGAACTACAGGCCAGTGAGCCTAACATCAGTGGTAGGAAAATTACTGGAAAAAATCCTGAGGGACAAAATTTGTCTCCACTTGGAGAGGCAAGGATTAATCAGGGATAGTCAACATGGCTTTGTCAAGGGAAGAGCATGTCTGACTAATTTGATTGAATTTTTTGAGGGGGTGACTAGGTGTGTGGATGAGGGTAACGCAGTGGATGTGGTATACATGGATTTCAGTAAGGCCTTCGATAAAGTCCCGCACAGGAGACTGGTCAAGAAGGTAAGAGCCCATGGAATCCAGGGTGCCTTGGCACATTGGATACAAAACTGGCTTAGTGGCAGAAGGCAGAGGGTGATGGTCGAAGGTTGTTTTTGTGACTGGAAACCTGTGGCCAGTGGGGTACCACAGGGATCGGTGCTGGGTCCCTTGCTGTTTGTGGTCTACATTAATGACTTGGATATGAATGTAAAGGGTATGATCAGTAAATTCGCGGATGATACTAAAATTGGTAGGGTGGTAAATAGCGAGGAGGGTAGCCTCAGTCTGCAGAACGATATAGATGGGTTGGTCAGATGGGCGGAACAGTGGCAAATGGAATTTAACCCGGAAAAGTGCGAGGTGATGCACTTTGGGGGGTCTAACAAGGCAAGGGAATACACAATGAATGGTAAGACCCTAGGCAAGACGGAGGGTCAGAGGGATCTGGGTGTGCAGGTACACAGATCCCTGAAGGCGGCGGAACAGGTGGATAAGGTGGTAAAAAAGGCATATGGGATACTTGCCTTCATTAGCCGAGGCATAGAATATAAGAGCAAGGAGGTTATGATGGAGCTGTATAAAACACTGGTTAGGCCACAGCTGGAATACTGTGTGCAGTTCTGGTCGCCACACTACAGGAAAGATGTGATCGCGTTAGAGAGGGTGCAGAGGAGGTTCACCAGGATGTTACCAGGGCTGGAGCGCTTCAGCTATGAAGAGAGACTGGGCAGATTGGGTTTGTTTTCCTTGGAGCAGAGGAGGCTGAGGGGGGACATGATTGAGGTGTACAAAATTGTGAGGGGCATAGATAGGATGGATGCTGAGGAGCTTTTCCCCTTAGTAGAGGGGTCAATAACTAGGGGGCATAGATTCAAGGTAAAGGGAGGGAGGTTTAGAGGGGATTTGAGAAAGAACTTTTTCACCCAGAGGGTGGTTGGAGTCTGGAACTCACTGCCTGAAAGGGTTGTGGAGGCAGAAACCCTCACAACATTTAAGAAGCATTTGGACGAGCATTTGAAATGCCATAGCATACAAGGCTACGGGCCAAATGCTGGAATATGGGATTAGATTAGACAGGGCTTGATGGCCGGCATGGACACGATGGGCCGAAGGGCCTCTATCTGTGCTGTATTACTCTATGACTCTATGACTCAAGTCTCACTCCAGAGACTTGTGCAGAAAATCTAGGCTGACACTCCAGTGTAGTACCTAGGGAGTGCTGCACTGTCAGAGGTGCCGTCTTTCAGACGAGACATTAAACCGAGGCCCCGTCTGCCCTCTCAGTTGGACATAAAAGATCCCACCACACTATTTCGAAGAGCAGGGGAGCTCTCCCCGGTGTCCTGGCCAACATCACTAAAAAACAGATGATCTGGTCATTACCACATTGCTGTTTGTGGGACCTTGGAGTACACAAATTGATTGCCGCATTTCCTACAACGGTGACTCCATTTCAAAAGTACTTCATTGGCTGTAAACCACTTTGGGACATCCTGAGGTAACGAAAGGCGCTGTATAAATGCAAGTTTGACTTTCTTATACGATAGAGATACCTTGGTATCATTTAATTGCAACACTGCACAAAATGTAGTAGAAACAGTGCAAAACTGCAGCAGGCTCAGATAGGAATTGATCGGTAACTGCTAGTAAATATATGTGTGCATGTAGATATGGAAAAGAATACAAATTAAGGGTCTGAGAGGGCTAACGGGAGCAACACGGTAAACAACTTATAACCAGTGACAAAAACCACTAAGCAAACCACCTCTCCCATAACCTCTGGTCACCAACTGCTGATGTATTCTATAACTGTGGGCATACTTGTACCATTAATGACAGATGGTAAATACATGCATTTATACATCTGTACAGAAATTGACAGCCATAATCTCCCATGCATGCGTACACTTGTTCTACTGAAACTTGTGACCAAGTACAAGCAAAATTTCCTTGGTATAACCACAGTTATAAAACAGATACTGCCCATCTTAATAATTATTGCAGTTCTATCTGCAATCTTGACGACTGTTTCCCTACAATCTAGAGTAAATAAGGCATTCCGGGAGATCTACCTTCTAGCTCAAAACTGACAATCCAGTTTTTAAAACACTGCAATAGACTGCATGGAGATTTTTTTTTAATGAAAATAATTTGGTCTATGCATTTAAACAAAATTAAAACAACTCGCCATAAAGACTGTCACTGTCTCATGGAAATGACTTGGGACTCTGGCATTACATTATATAGCAAATAGCGCACAGTTCTGTTAAATGTCTTTTTTCAAAGGCTGCCGCTCGTTGATCAACTGGAGAAAGTTATAAAGAAATAATTTGCATTTATATAGCATCTTTTATGACCTCAAGACTTCCCAAAGTGCTTCAAGGCCGATTAAGTACTTTTGAAGTGCAGTCAGTGTTGCATTGCAGGGAATGTTACACTCCCCAGCACTTACACCGCCCACACTTGGCGCGGGGGCAGCCGCCTATATCGGGCAAATGGCGCTAACCGATCAATTACAAAGGCGACACTGATAAGGCATTAAGTGTGGCGACTTTTTTGGGCAGTTCAATAAGGTCTCGCCCTGCACTTGTCAATTTAAAAGGCTCTGCTGATTTCAGCCAAAGTCGGGTGTTCAGCTTCAATCAGCTGTTAGCACCTCATTAAAGTGTGATTACCTTAGTGATGAGATTCTGAATGCAACTGCTAATCATTAGGGGAGGCGGTTGTTAAGTGAAATTTCCTGTTTTTTTAAATAACCTTTTGTTTTACCGTCCACCGCATAGAGCGGGAAAATCATGTCAACACCAAGCCGTGGGGACTTTTTACCATTATAACATATACAGATGCTGATTCTAAGTAAAATAGTGTGTTACTGCATGATACATTGGGGTCGATTTTCCTGAAGCTGTCGGGAAGAAGGCGGGACTACAACTTTCGGGTTTTAGACCCGCCTACTTTGACGTCCGGCCAATCCGTGCGATTTTCCCTTGATTGACCTTGTTGAGCCAGGCCAATTAAGGGCCACCCAGCAACAGGTGACGTCACAGACTGCAATTTCATCTGTCAAGAGTTCTTGACAGATGAAATATCAGTGTTTCACAGCTGTTTGAAGCTGTCAAACACTGACAGTCTGAGTTCTAACATGAGTCCTTCTGCACAGACTCAGTTAGAACTCTCAGCAGCACTCAAAGCTGAAGGCTGTCACTTTTCACAGATCGCAGCCGTTCAGCTTTAAGTGCCGGCTGAGTGATGGGCTCCCGACGGCTACAGGAAGAAAGGCTGTTAAGGTAAGTACAGGTAAGTAAAAGTTCTTTACACACTTTAGACACACCAAACACACTTACCTTTGCACTCATGCACCCATCACTCACCTGAGCACCGACATCGCGACCCCTCCAACTCCTTCAACCCGACGGCCCGCCTGCTCTAACCTGGCGTGGTTTGGAGCCGTCGGGAATCCCACACGACACCCCTCAAAATAGGGATTAGGCTAAAAACTGCCTGTTAACTACCTGTTAACAGGCAGTTAATTGGCACTAATCCCTTCCCGCCTGGTTTCGGCAGGTCCCAGTGCGGGGCGGGTACCCGCCGCCCCTGAAACTTATGTGGGGCGGGGTTTTGGGTGGGATGGTGTCGGGACCCCCGAATTCGGGATTCCCCACCCCCCCCAACACGCCTGAAACCCCGCCTGACGGCTCCAGGAAAATCGACCCCATAGAGTGCTATTCTTCGTAACTCAGTAAGACCCATTATCACTGCACTTTCAATTCAAATCATGCAGTTTGAACGTGGGAGCCTGCCCGTTTCCACCTGCCTGTTTAAACTGCAAAAACGAAAGAATAAACTTCCTTTACCATCCACCTGCAGACAAAAATAGAACACGTCAAGAGTGTTTCACATCAGAGGTTGAAATAACACCAGTAAAATATTTGCGTTTTCCTCCTGCAGGTTACTTATGTCTTGTAAAACATGCCAACCCCTGTGTTGCTTTAAATATCAGAGTTATATAATTCACCAATAAAGCTCAGTGTATTACACAACACTGGAGGATTAGTTGCTATTGAAACAGCGTATTGCTACACAAAACCTTTGAATCTTGGACGGAAATCACTCCCCCCACCACCCCCCCCCCACCACCACTTGGCCCCAGCTGGCAGCAAGGAAACAGTTAGCAGCCGTTGGTGATGGTGATGTCAAATGGAAAACAGCCCTATGCTCTACATATTAAACATGTAAAGAACTTGCTTTTATTGAGCACGCCTCAAAGCACTTTGCAGTCAAAGACTTACTTCAGAACGAGATCACTATTATGCGGGCAAACACAGCAGGCAACGTGCATACGACAAGGTCCCACAAACAGCAATGAGACAAACGACCACTTAATCTATTTTTGTGCCATATATTGAGGGATAAATATGTTGGTCAGGACACCGGGAGAACTCCCCTGCTCTTGCACTAGTGCCATGGAATCTTTTACATCTGTCTGAATAGTCAGAAAGGACATCGGTTTAACAGCTCACCTAAAAGACAGCACCTTCTACAGTGCAGCATTCCCCGAGTACTGCACTAAAGCATCAGCCTAGATTCAAGAGTTCAACAATTTCAGATCATAACCTCGGCCCCTATCACATATATATATTTCCCCTTTTTTTCTCCCTCCCACATGGCAGCAGTCCTTCATTCTGCCAGCGCAATTCACACCCCATCCAGAGCCATCCTTTATTCCTTAACCTGTCCCATTACCACCTCCTTTCGCCTTGAATATCTCTTAAATGTCTCTTAGTCTCTCCTGCTTTCTATCCTATCACTGACCTTCCCTTTTGTTCTTTCATCCCCTCCCCCTTTTCCCAGCCCCTAAACCTGCTTTCCATTTCCTGCTTTTTTCCAGTTCTGACCAAAGGTCATCGACCTGAAACATTAACTCTGTTTCTCTCTCCACGGATGCTGCCCTGGCCTGCTGAGTTTTTCCAGCGTTTCCTGTTGTTATTTCGGATTTCCAGCATCCGCAGTATTTTGCTAACGTAGCCTAGATTACATACTCAAGTCCTGAAGTGGGGCTTGAACGCTTGACCTCTAACTCAAGAGGTGAGGGTGCTGCCACTGTGCCAAGGCTGACGCCAGTTGTGGAGAGCGCTCCAAGTTGTTACACAGATTGAACTTTCGGACTATGTAAAGTACTGAAGCTCCAGTAGTGCTTTGAGACTATAGTTCATATTTGTCAGCAAGATGTCAAGTTGACCTCACGTCAGATAATATTGGTGTTTTTGCTTAAAAGCAGGCCTGTTCAATAATTGTACATACAGCTAATTATATTTAATTTCTTTAATACAAAATGGTCACAAATCCATTTCTCATCTTTAAAAAAAAATATTAAAGCCATGTGTCCAAAAAACAAAAGTCATAATTGTACAAATTAAAAGGTAATATTTATACATACAATATCCAACACACAACAAAATATAATGGGTTCAAAAAATAAAACCACGTGTTGCTATTAAATCTAACTCCATTGAGTCCATTTAGAAATATCTGGAGGTTATGGCCTTCTGCGCTTTTCTCACACTCTCTTTCTCTCACAGTTGCACAAGGCTTTGACACCAAAACGAGAGCATTGCGCCTGTGTACAAAATCCGTCGAGACACAGTCCAGCACAGAAGAAGAAAACGCTTTAAATGAAGTTCAGGTCAAAGAAAAACAAACTGCCATTCGTACTCGAAAAGTGAAATAGTGACGGCATCACTAGCATTTAGGAACTTCCAACAAGAGAATTAAAATCGAATTTTACCAAATGAAAAAACACTTCACGTTTTATGCAGAATATAATCTCACGTAATGCCACTGGTAACATCAAACGGTCAAACTGAGTCACAAGACTTAAAAGCGACCAATTAATTTCCCCCCTGCCCCCATGACAGTTTAAATTGACTATAAAACCCAGTGCGTGCTGTACTTGTACAAATAACAAACTATTGGACTGTAACCATACAGCGACGTTCAGTAGAACACAGATCAGATGCAGCGTATAAAGATGTGAGGTGGCCTCAAACACCGGGATGAGGCACAGCTGCTTTGCTGTGGTATTGAGTTCAGTAAAAATCACTGCGAACATCTGGAGTGAACTGGTTTTACTGCTGCTGTATGTCCATGTTCTTCAAACCCGGATCTTGGCATCCGCAACTGGCAAAAGGTTCTTTAGTAATCCTGCGTAAGTTATGAAAAAGTAAAATGACATCAAGAATCAAAGAGGTGTCCCATATAGTTTCTCAGCTAGACACTTACGTGCACACCAGATAAAATGAGCTCGGAATTAAAGGTTCAATGAGTTTATATTGAAGCACTGTAGATAGTTGAAGATTTAATTTGAATGCAAAGTGACCATAACCCTGTTTATATTACCAAGATTAATTCCATAACTGCACATCCAATTTTGCTTATTTGACCCTGAATTCGATTCCTTCTGGATTCCTGATCCCATTTATATTATAGTTTTCAAGCAAGAAAATCTCACCTGTGTATACGCTATTTTCAGTTCACATACAATTCTAGTCTGGGTGTAAAATGTGTTACATTAACATATTTAAATGATGACACAAGTAGTGCAGCCTTCGCCACTCTGTGTAATGCGGTTTACACATGAATAGCACACTGAGTTCCATCATTACTTAAATGATTCTTTCCTTCCAGAGACATGCCTTCGACTCATCTGCTCAACAGAAGACTGATCTCTCTCTCTGCTGGTCGCAAGAACTGTTGCAATGGAGTTATCTATGTTCAAATGTTTTTTTTTGCTTAACAGGACAGATTGACTGGTCTCCCAATTGGAGCAGCATTTGAGGCTAGTTCTTCTAATGTTAAGATGTTACAATCCGGTATCAGTCTTTACAGTAGAGGACACTAAAATTATCCCAACACTGGACAAACAGGGGGCAATGGGGGGGGGGGGGGGGGAAAGAGAGGAGCTAAAGACGATTAAAATCACTAAGGAGATGGTACTCAGTAAAATAATGGGACTTAAGGCGGATAAATCCCCCGGACCTGATGGCCTACATCCTAGGGTCTTGAGAGAAGTGGCGGTAGGGATTGTGGATGCATTGATGATTATTTTCCAGTACTCCCTGGACTCAGGAAATGTCCCGGCAGATTGGAAAACTGCTAATGTAATACCCTTATTTAAGAAGGGAAGTAGACAAAAAGCTGGAAACTATAGACCAGTTAACCTAACATCTGTGGTTAGCAAAATGTTGGGAGTCCATTATTAAGGAAACAGTAACAGAGCATTTAGATAAACATAATTTAATAGGACAGAGTCAGCATGGTTTTATGAAGGGGAAGTCATGTTTGACAAATTTGCTCGAATTCTTTGAGGATGTAACATACAGGGTGGATAAAGGGGAACCAGTGGATGTAGTGTATTTGGACTTCCAAAAGGCATTTGACAAGGTTCCACACAAAAGATTACTGATCAAGATAAGAAATCACAAGATTGGGGGTAATATACTGGCATGGGTGGAAGATTGGCTATCTAACAGAAAACAAAGAGTTGGGATAAATGGTTCATTCTCGGGCTGGCAATCAGTAACTAGTGGTGTTCCGCAGGGGTCAGTGCTGGGACCCCAACTCTTTACAATCTATATTAACGATTTGGAGGAAGGGACCGAGTGCAACATATCCAAGTTTGCCGACGATACAAAGATGGGAGGGAAAGCAATGAGTGAGGATGACATAAAAAACCTGCAAAAGGACATAGACAGGCTAAGTGAGTGGACAGAGATTTGGCAGATGCAATATAATGTTGGAAAGTGTGAGGTTATGCACTTTGGCAGAAAAAATCAAAGAGCAAGTTATTATCTAAATGGAGAGAAACTGCAAAGTGCTACAGTACAAAGGGATCTGGGGGTCCTGGTGCATGAAACACAAAAAGTTAGTATGCAGGTGCAGCAGGTGATCAGGAAGGCCAATGGAATCTTGGCTTTTATTGCAAGGGGGATGGAGTATAAAAACAGGGAAGTCTTGCTGCAGTTATACAGGGTATTGGTGAGGCCACACCTGGAATACTGCGTGCAGTTTTGGTTTCCATATTTAAGAAAAGATATACTTGCTCTCGAGGCGGTTCAGAGAAGGTTCACTCGGTTGATTCCGGAGATGAGGGGGTTGACGTATGAGGAAAGGTTGAGTAGGTTGGGACTCTGCTCATTGGAGTTCAGAAGAATGAGAGGCGATCTTATCGAAACATATAAGATTGTGAGGGGGCTTGATCGGGTGGATGCGGGGAGGATGTTTCCACTGATGGGTGAGACTAGAACTAGGGGGCATAATCTAAGAATAAGGGGCTGTCCTTTCAAAACTGAGATGAGGAGAAACTTCTTCACTCAGAGGGTAGTAAATCTATGGAATTTGCTACCCCAGAGAGCTGTGGAAGCTGCGACATTAAATAAATTTAAAATGGAGATAGACAGTTTCCTAGCAGATAAGGGAATTTGGGGTTACGGGGAGAGGGCAGGGAAGTGGACGTGAGTCTGGATTCGGATCAGCCATGATCCTATTGAATGGCGGAGCAGGCCCGAGGGGCCGTATGGCCTACTCCTGCTCCTACTTCTTATGTTCTTATGTAACATCTACGCCAGCCGGTTCGACTTGAAGTCAGCTTCACTATCTCGGGTCAGACCACATTGTTACTCCACAACATTGTAAAAAGTACGGCAAGAAAAAAATGACAACAAGTTATACTCACAGTTCTTGGTTTTTTATTCAGCTTGATATCAATCCTGTAATTAAAGCAGAAGAATTATACCTTTGAAACCAGCTACAGCCCCTTTAAAATCACAACACTTCCTATCTATTTATATTGAACAGCAACACTAAGAACAAACCACTTCAGCTACAAGACAGTTTATTTTTCACTATGTAAATAAAGATTAAGCAGTTGTCCCTCTGCAACTGGTTACTTTATTTCAAACTCCCCAATGCCCAACTTATCCCACTAAAAGGAAACTTGAAAAACCTTTCATTGTGGCAGCTTTCCAACATTGAAATTCATGTGCCCCAGCGTGGAGAGAGGTGAATTTGATGAGTCCTAGGCCAATCACCAAGATTTGGGGTCCAGAAGGTCTGGTTCTTCCGTTTACCTCTTGTGCGACAGGCAAGACTGAACCTTAGGGAGCAGGGAAAGGTAGGCAGTGTGAAGGGGAAAGGGAGGGAAGTCAAGGACAACTGGGCCGTTGTTATCAGAGAGAATCACAGCTTTAGATTCTTCAATGGCCATTTTACAGCCTTTGAGTGAATGTCAATTTGGTGCGGGCAGTGAACGGGTATCCACCAGGAAATGAGTCAAGACCGGCTCAACCTCATTTCACTTACTGCTGATGGAGGAAGGAAATTTCCATTCCTTTAGTCTGGCCTGGATTTGGTTCAAGAGGTGAACAGTGTGCAAACCCATGAGGCCAGCAAAACTTTCAAAATGGTGACTTGTTAAGCTGCCCCACCTCTATCTCCAGCAGCTCCACAGTCTTACAGATCTCATGTCAGAGTATCATCGATTCCCATCATTCTCATTAACAGCTCCACAGAAAATAATGGAGGCTGATGCCAACTGTAAATGCATGACAATGAAATATAATTTTGTGCGTATCCGCTTATTCTGATGTATAAGCTACACTATTCATAAACTTTGTATGTATTAGTTTAAAATACAAAAAGATTGAGCGCCGTAAAATGCGACATTAGAAACCAAATTCTTCAGTAATCCATTCCGCATCTATGGGTTTCTTGTCTCTTTGCACTCTGCGCATTAACTGAGTACTGAAAGGTCTTGGGCTTTGATAATAAAGATGGAAGAGACCCTAGGTTTACAGTCGAGAACCTGTGGAGAATTATCAATACCCAAAGCCCTGTCCGCTTGGTAAACTGTAGTAACCTGGTTATCTGTTTGCCATTAGAAAGCCTTTTCACTTAACTCACTGAGGGTCTCTTGTGGCAGAAATTTGGAACTGCAGAATTATTATAAACCAATGGATCGATGCCGTACTTGTATTACATTACTGGTGTGAGACTGAACAGCTGTGGAGTGCAAAGGGCAGCCAACAGGACTGGAGTTATACTGTGGGCCAACGTTCTCGTGACCGCGCAGTGACTTACGGGTCCCGCGCAGCCGGCTCCATGGCGTCCGAATGGCAAAAACCACGCATGTGCAGTCATTTGGATGGGCCGCGCATCCAAATATAAAAATTATTACGGGGAACAATGCTGTGGGCTGCACTTAGCTTGGACGCACGCCCTGCAGAGACCTTGACGCATGAATGCTCATACTGCATACACCGAGCTCTGCTGCCTGAAAACTGTGTTTTATTCGGAGACTTAATACAAAGTTTATGATAGCGAAATACTGCGGGTGCTGGGAATCTGAAATAACAGAAAACGCTGTAAACACTCAGCAGGCCAGGCAGCGTCCGTGGAGAGAGAAACAGGGTCAACGTTTCAGGTCGGAGACCCTTCGTCAGAACTGGAAGAAGTTGGAGGTGTAACAGGTGCAGAGGCGGGGAAAGGGGTGGCGGAGGGGAGGAAGGAACTGATGGGACAGTCTGTGCAAGGCAGGAGTGGTTCAATGTTACAACTGGGGATGGCAGAATCATCAACAGCTGCCACCTGGAAAAATGGGGGGTGGGGTTATGGTCTGAAATTGTGGAACTCAATGTTGAGTTCAGAAGGCTGTAAAGTGCCTAATTAAAAGATGAGGTGCTGTTCCTCGAGCTTACGTTGAGCTTCATTGGAACACCGTAAGAGGCCGAGGACAGAGAGATCAGAGTGGGAGTGGAGCAGAGAATTAAAGTGACAGGCGACCGGAAGCTCGGGGTCGCCCTTACGGACTGAACGGAGGTGTTCCGCAAAGCGGTCACCCAATCTGCGTTTGGTCTCCCCAGTGTAGGGCAGACTGCAAAGTTTATGAAGTGCCGTTGTACTGTAACAGCATCCTTCTGTTCAGAACATATCCCAAACACCAACTAATTGACGCAGATTTTTGATTTACATGCCACCCTAACGTGCATAAAGCAAATATTCAAACTTGCAGCAGCTACTGGCAAAAGGTACTAAGTATTTGCAGAAAGGTCTACAGTCTACACATCACAGTACATATACTGACAGAAAGCAAACTTACTCAAAGTCATAATCAAACATGCCAGATGGGCTGGATGGCAGCATAAGAGAGGAAAGAAAGCAACACAAGTTAACATCCCAGTTATCCAAACCAGTCTCAAACTTAATGCAACGCTAAATTTTTTTGAACAAAAAGGAGACCACCCACCCCCCCCACTGGCACTTTGATAAACTTAATGGAGAAATAAATATATTCAAAAATAGATATTTTTCACTCAACAGTCACAAGCAGCGTTCCCTTTAAACTGCGTGGCCGTGCGGCGCTCTGCAGCTCCCGTGCAGCTGGCTCGCCGGCTTTTAAATAGAAAAGAACCGCGCATGTGCGGTATTTAGAATGGGCTGCGCAACCCCTTAAAGGGGCCGCGCACCCCCCCCAAAAAAATTAAAGGGAACATTGGTCACAAGTTCTTAGAAAATAATCAATGAATGTTTTTAAGAAACATTATTACATGGAACAGTAAGGGTCTTAATCGAGTCTAACCACTTTAATTCGAAAGCAACAGAGCAGCGAGCAGCTGAGTTGATGTTCAGGGAGCAGGGCCCCCACAAACACATACTGAAAGAAATCACGTTGCTTGTATAATAAAATAGTCACATTTAATTTACAAAGTTCACTACTCTGACAGGCTGCTATTCTACTTTCATGATAAAAACGGTTACCAGTGGAAATCCCACACGTGGCTTTGTGAGGGACAAAGTCAGACAAGATAACTGCGACAAGACTCCTCCGCCCCAGCCCACACAGGCTGGAATCTCTTGTGGTCTGCTTCGGCACCAAGTTACCTGTGTCGGTTTTTGTTTTTCCTTTTCTTGTGACTCCCGTGGTGACTGCTGGACGAGGTGGAGGAGGCTGCTTTCTGAGGCTTCACGCCCTGCAGGTGGGAGCCGTCCAGTTCCTCGGTGTCCTCCTGGTGGGGCTCGTTCTCCTGATTCTGGAAGTCTGGTGAGTTGTCACTCTCTGTCCCACTTCCTGGTTCGCCTAACACATTTCACACACAAGATGTCGCAGGGTTGAAAAGAGGCTTTGCTTATCCCAGCAAAGTTAATGAAGTTCCTCAAACCACCCCAGCACAAAGTAACAGAAGCACAATGAACAACCTGCATTAACCTTTAATCATCCAAGTTAAACATGACTGCTGCAATGCTTCCGTTTTTAAAGTATATACTCACACAATACATATCAAACACTTTATAACTTGCTTCCAATTGTGAAATAATCTCTACATTAGATCATCCTGTGAACCGTGACAGACAGACTGTACTGTTGACACCATTATAACTTTGCAATAAAAACAGAGAATGCTGGAAATACTCAGCAGGTCAGGTAACATCTGTAGAGAGAGAAATAGAGTTAACGTTTCAGGTCGACGGCCCTTCGTCAGACCAGGTCATCGACCTGAAACGTTAACTCTGTTTCTCTCTCCACAGATGCTGCCTGTCCTGCTGAGTATTTCCAGCATTTTCTGTTTTTATTTCAGATTTCCAGCATCCGCAGTATTTTGCTTTTGTATTATAACTTTGCACGGTTTTCAATATCATTTTTACACTATTGCTGTTAACGGTTTGAAGGTATGAGACGTTATTTCACTGACACAGTAATGGAAACAGCAGATATAACAAAAAACTTGTTCAGATTAAAATCAATTACAAGAGGTCCGAGGGTGCCAGAGATGCGATTAATTTGGAACACTACTGCAAGGCATGCCAGAGCATATTTAGCAATAAATTAATCTAAGCACCTGTACTCTTCTCTTCCTCTCCCACCCCGCCATTCAGAAGCGAATGCCCCAGTACAATCCCACTTTCAGCCAAACTGCAGATTACTTGTCAGCTCAAGACACTTTCAAGTGGAAAAGTATTTGTTAAGCTCGATAGGAAGTGATACTTTGTTCTAAGACTTACGTTTTTCCACCAGTTGGTCCTGGACACCAGTCAAAGCACTCACCGCCTACAACAGAAGAGGAATCAGCAAACACACGACACTACAAATTGTGCATGCAAATTTTAAACATTCTATAATCAGGTACAAGAAAGGTTACTTTACTCACTGCTACTGAAGTAACAGAGGACTTGCTAAAGAGACGTTCTGCTTCTTTAAACTTCCGGTTCCTTCGATCGTTCTTACTGTTGGTGTTTCTGACACAGAATACAGCTATTAATAGGTGAAGTACTCGATGGATTTATCATTCAATAGTTGAAATACACCACTGCGCTCGTGCTGATACCCTGATCGTAGCTGCCCAGCACAGCCTCCCAACAGGGAAGGACAGGGAGGGGAGGAAAGAAACTCGAAGAGCAATTCACCCTCCCTCACCCGAGGGACTAGTCACACACAAGCACTGGCAGGCCTCCAGGAGTAAGCTGTCCACTTTACTCCAGTATAGACTGCACAGGATGAAGTGAGCCAAAGAGATAGGAGGGGAGAAAACGACTTGTTTATGCTTTTTGTAAACATTTTTACTTCTCGGCTCTTGTAACCTTAAACTCAGAGATCAACCTTAAAGCCTCTTTAAAATACTTTCTGCAATGGCCAAACACGTTGCACCGATACACCAAATAATTTCTTGTAAAACGTCCTACATTCGGAACACACTGCTACCATTAGTGTGTGGACCAACATTTCCAAAAATATAAATCGATCTTCACGCCACCTCCCATCAATTAATGAGTCAGTAACTTCTGCTGCCTAACTGCAGTACTCTTTCACACAGGACACTGGCACAGCCCTGAGAACAAGCTACCACCATCCCTCCTCACAGGAAAACCATTTCACCCTGCAGCAATCTGCACTCTTCTCTCCACGGTGCTGACTCCTGTCTGGGTACGGTTCCGCAGGGCCTGCTGCCCTCCGGTACCTTCAAATGGCCATTCTTCACGTGTCAGTGTTGGCAAACTTCTGAACTGTGGGGATATCAGTCGAGCCCAATCCTGTTCGCACCCAACATCCACACATACCAGCAGCAGTCACTGCACGGTGATCAGGAACAGAAGCCCTAGGCCTAGAAATTCAGTGGCACCCCGTTTGGGGCACCAGCCTCACCAGGGCGCTGGAAGTAGCGCCCCGGAAGTCCGCCGCAAATTCACTTTGAGCGCCCCAGAGGGAAGCGCGGCGCTACTCGAGGCACTGCAGCTGAAGATCGCAGTGCAACGTGCCGCAGCGCCACACGCTGCGGCACGGCGCGCTGCGGTACTGCAGGCCTTCCTCCCCTTCTTAAAGGGGAGGGGCCTGCTGCAGCGCGATCGACGGTCGCGAGTGCCGGCAAAACAGTCCGGCACCGAGGAGAAGTGCCAGGCTCTTGGGACACAGACGGCACTCCGCGGGGGGGGGGGGGGGGGGGCTCAGGAGGCCGGGGACGATGGCACGGAGGGGTGCTGGCAGGCGGCCAGCAAAAAAAATGGCCGCCCCGCACCTCAGCGCCTCTACCGCCACAGGTAGGCCCCCCTGAACCGGTCGCAAGCGTTAAAGCAGGGGGCGTTACTAAATTTCGCAATCGGGGCGGTAACGGGGCACTGTGCACGCCAATGATGTCATCGGTAGCGGCGCAGCGCTAACGGCTAGCGCCGCCATTAGCGCACCGCTAAATTTAGCGGGAGGCGTGGGCAGTGGCGTCCAACCCACTAAGTGCCCTCTTAAGGCGCTAATGGGTGGCGCAGCCCACTGAATTTCTAGGCCCTCGTGTCAGCCGTGGCTCAGCTGGTAGCACCCTCGCCTCTGAGTCAAAGGTCGTGGGTTCAAGTCCCACTCCAGAGACTTGAGCATAAAAATCTAGGCTGACCTGTCAGTGCAGTGCTGAGGGAGTGCTGCACAATCAAGGGTGCCGTCATTCGGATGAGACGTTAACCCGAGACCCCGTCCGCTCTCTCAGGTGGCCATAAAAGATCTCACGGCACCAGTTCGAGGAACAGCAGAGGCGTTCTCCCCCCGGTGTCCTGGCCAATATTAATCCCTCAATCAACATCAGTATCTGCTCATTCTCACATCGCTGTTTGTGGGAGCTTGCTGTGCGCAAATTAGCTGCCACGTTTCCTACATTACAACAGTGACTACACTTCCAAAAAGTACTTCATTGATTGTAAAGCACTTTGAGACGTCCGGTAGTCGTGAAAGGCGCTATATAAATGCAAGTCTTTCTTTTCTTACGAATTCGTGGCCTTCGCCCAGAGGTGCTGAGGCCAATTACTGACCCAGCTTGAGGTGGGCTAACGTGGCACTGACCAGAGATTAACCCAGAGACTTTAGCGGCTCAATTATATAATAGGGAGTACTTTTATTAACTGAACTATAGGAAAGCCCATCAGGAGAACTCACTGCAATTTTTTGTACATACAGAGCTGTCTGCATTCAGATTCCACGCACCTTAATAAAGTTTAGTGCTACACACATGGTCTATGAAAGTGATACTAAAATTCTTTAAAATGTCGCAACATAAATTTGTGGCTCATTTTGTTTGGAAAAGTATGATACAATCAATATGGCCATTCTAGATGTCAACTTTCAATTCAAAATGCTTTTAGTAACAGACTCAATAATAAAAGAAATGGTGTAATATCCACTGTGGAATTTTATGTAGGATTTTCAGAATCAGACTTGAAAGCTCCAACTACAAGGGCTCTTGCTGTTAAACATACTTCTGATTGGTTAAGTAACGATCCCATCCTCGAATGATATTCCCATACATCTGGGTATCTTCCAAATAACTGCCTTCAAAGGCATAGATCTGCCGTTCCAAGTTTGCCAAAGTCTCCTGTAAAAATAGTAAGTTATGTAAATATTTGTAAAACTGTTGCAGTGAAACATTATCTGCTGTGAAGAGAAGTGTTTCAACCGGTTTATAGATTCAGAGATAATCATAGAAAATGGAGCGACACAAAGTAAATTTACAGGGCTGGGAAAGAAAAATAAATGTTGTCTGTCAGCATACCACTCACTCTCTTTAAACACTTTGTTCCTGCAAATATCTGATGCATGATAATGAATGATACATGCAAGGCTACACTAACCTATCACTGACTATCCTGGAGGGGAAAGTCAGTCTCGTTGCAGGCACATATCTTTGCCAAAGTCTCTCACTTAGGCCCAGATTAAGCAGTCGGTGACAAGTAAGCCTGGTACTGCACTTGGATATGTAGAATATTAAGGTGGTTATCACATTCTTCGACAGCTCCTCCCAAACCTCTTCCACCTGGAAGGACAAGGGCAGCAGGTGCATGGGATCACCGTCACCTCCAAGTTCCCCTCCAAGTCACACACCATCCTGACTTAGAAATATATCGCCGATCCTTCATCGTCGCTGGGTCAAAATCCTGGAACTCACTTCCTAACAGCACTGTGGGAGTACCTTCACTACATGGACTGCAGCGGTTCAAGAACACGGCTCACCACCACCTCAAGGGCAATAAATGCTGGCCTTGCTAGCGACGCCCACATCCCAGGAACAAATAAAAAAAATTACCCGCACCTCAGGAGGTATATATTGGCCTTCGAGGAGGTGCAGTGCAGATTCCCCAGAATACCGGGGCTTAGCGGGTTAAATTATGAGGACAGGTTGCATAAACTTGGCTTGTATTCCCTTGAGTATAGAAGATTGAAGGCTGGTCTGATCAAGGTGTTTAAAATGATTCAAGGATTGGATAGAGTAGAGAGAAAGTATTTCTCTGGTGGTGGAGACTAGAACAAGGGGACAGAATCTTAAAATTAGAGCTAGTCCATTTAAGAGGGAAATCAGGAAGCATTTTTCACAAAAAAGATAGAAATCTGGGATTGGCCTCCCCAACAGGCTGTGGATGCTGATACAATTGGAACTTTCAAGACTAAGATAGATAGAGTTTTGCTAGGTAAGGCTATCAAGGAATATGGAGCAAAGGCAGGGAAATGGAGTAGAGGTACAGATCAGCCTTGATCTAACCAAGTGGCGGAGCAGGCCCGAGGGGCCGAGTGGCGGAGCAGGCTCGAGGGGCGGAGCAGGCTCGAGGGGCCGAGGGGCGGAGCAGGCTCGAGGGGCGGAGCAGGCTCGAGGGGCCGAGGGGCGGAGCAGGCTCGAGGGGCCGAGGGGCGGAGCAGGCTCGAGGGGCCGAGTGGCGGAGCAGGCTCGAGGGGCCGAGTGGCGGAGCAGGCTCGAGGGGCTGAGTGGCCTCCTCTTGCTAAGTTTTTTACAGCAAGTAATTGTTGCCCAGATGATGAGGAAACTACAACGTAGGACGAGTGCTGCTGGAAGGCGTTACCTGGGGGTGAGAACACACCGTCATACATCAGGGTTCAGTGCCAACCATGATTGAGAGGCACGGAAATAGGTAGATGCTGATGAAGCGCCACTCATCCAACTGGTGGTTCAATCAGGTACGGGGGGGGGGGGGGGGGGTGCCCATGATGTGGTCAGGAGATGTTGGCTATGCACGCACACATTTATAGTGACTTGCGCTACTAACCATGCTACTCCTCAGGAGCTATTGGTACTTGCCTGCCCAGCGGGGACTCAAAGCTCTGCTTTTCAACTATCTAATGACCAAGTAGTCATTATCCTCCTTTTGTGGGGCAGGGGGAGAAAGGAGCAACTCGGTAAGTGGGGTCCCTTTAAGGTCGCGGTAGTTCCGAGTTATTACAACTGGCAAAGAAAGTTCAAAATCAAGACAACTCTGGTGCAGACTTGGTAATCCAGTACCTGAGCCACAGAGGGTCTGTGAGACTTCAGGGCTTTATTGATGAGTAAGTAGCTATCCTGGCTCACTAATGAAGGGGGGGTGGGCTAGATCTGTCACCAGGGTGGGGGCCCGAATTCTTCCCACTCTGCTCAAGAAAACCCAGCAAGACAAAGCCCTACTGGGCAAGGTGGCCCTGAATGGGCAAACTGGAGACAGCTTACCAGTGCTCTATGCCGACAGGTTGCACAACGGTTTCCACTACAACATCCTAGAAAAAAAAGATTTGCATTTCTATAGCGCCTTTCATAACCTCAGGACGTCCCTAAGCATTTTACAACCAATGAAGTACTTTTGAAGCGTAGTCACTGTTGTAATGTAGAAAATGCGGCAGCTAATTTGCGCACAGCAAGTTCCCACAAACAGTAATGTGATAATGACCAGATAATCTGTTTTTGTGATGTTGATTGAGGGATAAATATTGGCCAGGACATCAGGGAGAACTCCATTGCTCTTCTTCGAAATAGTGCCATGGGATCTTTTACATCCGCCTGAGAGAGCAGACGGGGCCTCGGTTTAACATCTCATCATAATATGATGACCTAATAATAATGATGTTAGTTAGCATGGATAATAACATCTGCAGTCTTCCAGAGTAGAGGAATGAATAACAATACATGCACACCACTTCTGCAGGCAATCCAGGCCCCCCTCCAATATTACACGAGCCCATCAATGCGCTGGTGGGAAGCGTGGTGCCTCATTCTCTGCCCAGGGCACCAGCCACACTTGGAGTAGTGAGGGCAGAATGTCCGCTACAAGCGAATGCTGGTTAATGTTGTTGGTCCATAGTTGCAGTGTCGGCATTCCCAAATAACTGAAGCACTCGGCTTGGGGTCTGCGGATTGTGTCAGCCGTGGCTCAGTGGGTTGCACCCTTGCCTCGGAGTTTGAAGGTTGTGGGTTCAAGTCCCACTGCAGAGACTTCAGCACAAAAATGCAGGCTGACACTCCATTGTAGTACTGACTGAGTGCTGCACTGTTGGAGGTGCAGTCTTTCAGATGAGATGTTAAACCGAGGCACTGTCTGCTCTCTCGCAGGTGGATGTGAAAGATCCCATGGCACTATTTCAAAGAGCAGGAGAGTTATCCCCGGTGTCCTGGCCAATATTTATCCCTCAATCAACACCACTAAAACAGATTATCTGGACGTTATCACATTGTGATTTGTGGGAGCTTGCTGTGTGCAAACTGGCTGCTGCATTTCCTACATTACTGGTAATGGGTAGAAGGATCAGAGGAGAACATTTTTCACCCAGAGGGTGGTGGGGGTCTGTAACTCACTGCCCGGAAGGGTGGTAGAGACAGAAACCCTCGTCGCATATAAAAAGTACTTGAAGTGCTGTAACCTGCAAGGCTACGGACCAAGAGATGGAAAGTGGGATTAGGCTGGAGAGCAAATTTCTGGATGGCACGGACTTGATGGGCCAAATGGCCTCCTTCTGTGCCGTCATTTTCTATGATTACAAAAGTTGGTTCATTGGATGTAAAGCTCTTTGGGACGTCCTGAGGTGGTGCAAGGCGCTATATAAATGCAAGTGTTTTCTTTTATGAATGGCTCTGCAGTCAGTGTGGATGTGCACTGGTGATCAGCATGTGTCCCAGAGGCGGGAAACCCGGCAGTGTAAACACACCCCGCCCTTTAATGGGCCGACAGCCCCAACATCCCCTTTAACTGGCGGCCGGTACCCCGGTCCGCCGGCTCCCCGCTCCGCTCCGCTCCCCCGGATCACTCGCCGCCACCGCCGCTCAGCCATTAGAATTTAATTTGACGGACACAGCTCCGGCCCCCCTCTCAGCGGCCTCCGCCTGCCCGGGCCCGGCCTCTGCTGCTGCCGCCGCCACAGGGACAACCCGCCGGCTCCCTTGCTGCTTCTCGGAGGCCCCTGGCCCAGACTCACGTACCGCCAGCTCCTGCTTCCTCTTCACCAGCTCGGCCAGCTCCCGGCGGGTGTCCGGAATCTGCGGGGCCTGCGCCTTGTTATGCATTGCCATGTTGGAGCTGCCGAGCCAGAGGCGCCGCAGCCAAACCCCGTCTTCAGGCCGCGGCAGGAGAGCTGCGTCAGCGGACCTCCGACCACCGGGGGGCGCTGTGCAGCACAGCGCCGCCTGCAGCACAAGAGGGAGCATTACACCAACACACAGCGCCACCCGCAGTACTGGAGGGCGCATTACACCAACACACAGCGCCACCCGCAGTACTGGAGGGAGCATTACACCAACACACAGCGCCGCCGACAGCACAGGAGGGCGCATTACAGCAAAGCACAGCGCCGCCTGCAGCACTGGAGGGAGCATTACATCAAAGCACAGCGCCGCCTGCAGCACAAGAGGGCGCATTACAGAAAAGCACAGCCCCGCCTGCAGCACAAGAGGGCGCATTACAGAAAAGCACAGCCCCGCCTGCAGCACAAGAGGGCGCATTACAGCAAAGCACAACGCCGCCTGCAGCACAAGATGGCGCATTACAGCAAAGCACAGCGCCGCCTACAGCACTGGAGGGCGCATTACACCAACACACAGCGCCGCCGAGAGCACAGGAGGGCGCATTACACCAACGCACAGCGCCGCCGAGAGCACAGGAGGGCGCATTACACCAACACTGTGGCAAGTATAACCTTCCTTATTAGGTAAGGAGACCAAAATTGTACACAGTACTCCAGGTGTGGTCTCACCAAGGCCCTATACAATTGGAGTAAGACTTAGAAACATATAGAAACATAGAAGATAGGAGCAGGAGTAGGCCATTCGGCCCTTCGAGCCTGCTCCACCATTCAATGAGATCATGGCTGATCATCCAAATTCAGTACCCTGTCCCTGCCTTCTCCCCATATCCCTTGATCCCTGTAGCCTCAAGAAATATATCCAACTCTTTCTTGAATATATTTAATGAACTGGCCTCCACCGCCCTCTGTGGCAGAGAATTCCACAGGTTCACCACTCTCTGGGTGAAGAAATTCCTCCTCATTTCAGTCCTAAATGGCTTACCCCTTATCCTTAGACTATGACCCCTGGTTCTGGACTCCCCGGCCATCAGAAACATCCTCTCTGTATCTAGTCTGTCCAGACCTGACAGAATTTTATAGGTTTCGATGAGACCCCCACTCAATCTTCTAAACTCCAGTGAGTATAAGCCCAATTGACACAATCTCTCCTCGTACGTCATTCCTGCCATCCCAGGTATCAGCCTGGTGAATCTTCGCTGCACTCCCTCCATGGCAAGAACGTCCTTCCTCACGTAAGGTGACCAAAACTGCACACAATACTCAAGGCGCGGTCTCACCAAGGCCCTGTACAACTGCAGCAAGACATCCTTGTTCTTGTACTCGAACCCACTTGCTACGAAGGCCAACATACCATTTGCCTTCTTAACCGCCTGCTGCACCTGCATGCTTACCTTCAGCGACTGGTGCACAAGAACACCCAGGTCTCTTTGCACTTCCCCTTCTCCCAATCTATTGCCATTCAAATAATAATCTGCCTTCCTGTTTTTGCCACCAAAGTGGATAACCTCACATTTATCCACATTATAGTGCATTTGCCATGTTTCTGCCCAATCACCCAACCTGTCCAAATCGTACTGGAGTTTCATGACATCCTCCTCACAGCATACCCTCCCACCCAGCTTTGTGTCGTCTGCAAATTTGGAGATATTACATCCCATTCCCTCGTCCAGATCATTAATATATATTGTGAACAGCTGGGGTCCTAGGACCGATCCTTGCAGTACCCCACTAGCCACTGCCTGCCACTCAGAAAACGACCCGTTTATTCCAACTCTTTGCTTTCTGTCCGCCAACCAGTTCTCTATCCAAGTCAATACCTTGCCCCCAATCCCATGTGCTTTAATTTTGCACGCTAACCTCTTATGCGGGACCTTATCGAAAGCCTTCTGAAAGTCCAAATACACCACATCCACTGGTTCTCCCCTATCTATTTTACCAGTTACATCCTCAAAAAATTCCAGTAGATTAGTCAAGCATGATTTACCTTTTGTAAATCCATGTTGACTTTGTCCGATCCTGTCACTGCTTTCCAAGTGCTCTGCTATTACATCTTTTATAATGGACTCTAGCATTTTCCCCACTACCGATGTCAGGCTTACCGGTCTATAATTCCCCGCTTTTTCTCTGCCACCTTTTTTGAATAGTGGGGTAACATTAGCTACCCTCCAATCCATGGGTACTGTTCCAGAGTCTATCGAGTTCTGGAAGATGACCAGCAATGCATCTACTATTTCCAGGGCCACTTCCTTAAGTACCCTGGGATGTAGATTATCAGGCCCTGGGGATTTATCGGCCTTCAGTCCCATCAATTTTCCTAACACCATTTCCCTACAAATACTGATTTCTTTCAGTTCCACCCTTTCATCAGACCCTATGTTCCGCGGTATTTCTGGGAGGTTATTTGTGTCCTCCTTTGTGAAGACAGAACCAAAATATGTATTTAGTTGGTCTGCCATTTCTTTGCTCCCCATATAAATTCCCCCGATTCTGACTGTAAGGGACCTACGCTTGACTTCACCAATCTTTTTCTCTTTACATATCTATAAAAGCTTTTACAGTCAGTTTTTATGTTCCCTGCAAGCTTACTCTCATATCCTATTTTCCCTTTCTTAATTAATCCCTTTGTCCTCCTTTGTTGAATCCTAAACTGCTCGCAATCCTCAGGATTATTGCTTTTTCTGGCCAATTTGTACTTCTTTACTCCTGTACTCAAATCCTCTTGTTATGAAGGCCAGCATACCATTTGCCTTCCTAATGGCTTGCTGCACCTGCACATTCACTTTCAGTGACTCATGTATTAGGACACCCAGGTCCCTTTGAGCATCTGCATTCCCCAATCTTTCACCATTTAGGAAGTACTCTGCCTTTCTGTTTTTTCTACCAAAGTGGATAACTTCACATTTATCCACATTATATTCCATCTGCCATGTTCTCGCCCACTCACTGAACCTGTCGAGATCCCCGTGAAGCCTCTTCCCATCCTCTTCACAACTAACACTGCCGCCTAGCTTTGCATCATCAGCAAATTTGGAAATATTACATTTAGTCCCCTCATCAAAATCATTGATATAGATTGTGAATAGCTGGGGCCCAAACACCGATCCTTGTGGTACCCCACTAGTCACAGACTGCCATCCTGAAAAAGACACGTTTATCCCTACTCTTTGTTTTCTGTCTGTTGACTAATTCTCAATCCATGCTAGTATATTACCCCCAATTCCATCTGCCCTAATTTTGTTCACCAACCTCTTGTGTGGGACCTTATTGAAGGCCTTCTGAAAATCCAGATACACCACATCTACTGGTTTCCCTTTGTCTACTCCGCTAGTTACATCCTCAAAGAACTCCAAAAGGTTTGTCAAACAGGATTTCCCTTTCATAAATCCACGTTGACTCTGCCCAATCTTACTATTAGTTTCTAAGTGCCTAGTTATTGCATCCTTTATAATAAATTCCAGCATTTTCCCAACTACTGATGTGAGGCTAACAGGTAGTTCCCCGTTTTCTCTCTCCCTCCTTTCTTAAATAGCGGGGTTACATTTGCTATCCTCCAATCTGCAGGAACCGGTCCAGAATCTATAGAATTTTGGAAGATGACAACCAATGCGTCCACTATCCCAATGGCCACCTCTTTCAAAACCATAGGATGTAGGTCATCTGGTCCTTGGGATTTATCGACTTTTAGTCCCATTAATTTTGCTAGTACTGCTTTTTTACTAATAATAATTTCTTTAAGTTCCTCATTCTTGCCACACCCTTGGTTTTCTCGTATTTCTGGGAGGTTTTTTGTGTCTTCCTCCGGGAAAATGTAAGAAGTCACACAACGCCAGGTTATAGTCCAACAGCTTTATTTGAAATCACAAGCTTTCGGAGCGCTGCTCCTTCGTCAGGTGAAGTGGAGAAATGCATAAAGACACAGCTTATATAGTCAGAGAATCATGCCAGATGTTTACAGGTAATGTTTCCAACTGCCATTTATCACACCTCGGCAGAGAGATAATCACAGCAATCAAAGGTGTGAATGGTGTCCAAACAGGTCAGTCAGGAAAACATTACATCAAAGAACAATGAGGTGGGGTCACAAGGGGTCAAATATTGCAGATGCTGGGGTCTGTATGAAAAACAAAAAAACAGACAAAAAACATTTTTTTTTTGCTGGAAATCACAGCAGGTCCGGCCGCATCTATGTAGAGAGAACAAGCCAATGTCGACTCGAATCTGGATGACCCTGCATCAGGTGGGGTTACATGTAGCGTGACATGAACCCAAGATCTCGGTTGAGGCCGTCCTCATGGGTGCGGAACTTGGCTATCAGTTTCTGCTCGACGATTTTGCGTTGTCGTGTGTCTCGAAGGCCGCCTTGGAGAATGCTTACCCGAAGATCGGAGGCTGAATGTCCTTGACTGCTGAAGTGTTCCCCGACTGGGAGGGAACACTCCTGCCTGGTAATTGTTGCGCGGTGTCCTTCATCCGTTGTTGCAGTGTCTGCATGGTCTCGCCGATGTACCATGCTCCGGGGCATCCTTTCCTGCAACGTATGAGGTAGACAACGTTGGCCGAGTCACATGAGTATGTACCATGTACCTGGTGGGTGGTGTCCTCACGTGTGATGATGGTATCTGTGTTGATGATCTGGCATGTCTTGCAGAGGTTGCTGTGGCAGGGTTGTGTGGTGTTGTGGTCGCTGTTCTCCTGAAAGCTGGGTAATTTGCTGCGAACGATGGTCTGTTTGAGGTTAGGCGGCTGTTTGAAAGTGAGTAGTGGAGGCATGGTGATGGCCTTAGCGAGGTGTTCATCGTCATCAATGACATGTTGAAGGCTGCAAAGAACATGGCGTAGTTTCTCTGCTCCGGGGAAGTACTGGATGACGAAGGGTACTCTGTTGGTTGTGTCCCGTGTTTGTCTTCTGAGGAGGTCTATGCGATTTTTCGCTGTGGCCCGTCGGAACTGTCGATCGACGAGTCGAGCATCATATCCCGTTCTTACAAGGGCGTCTTTCAGTGTCGGTAGGTGTCCATCGCGTACATGGTACATACTCATGTGACTCGGCCAACGTTGTCTACCTCATACGTTGCAGGAAAGGATGCCCCGGAGCATGGTACATCGGCGAGACTATGCAGACACTGCGACAACGGATGAACGGACACCGCGCAACAATCACCAGGCAGGAGTGTTCCCTCCCAGTCGGGGAACACTTCAGCAGTCAAGGACATTCAGCCTCCGATCTTCGGGTAAGCATTCTCCAAGGCGGCCTTCGAGACACACAACGCAAAATCGTCGAGCAGAAACTGATAGCCAAGTTCCGCACCCATGAGGACGGCCTCAACCGAGATCTTGGGTTCATGTCACGCTACATGTAACCCCACCTGACGCAGGGTCATCCAGATTCGAGTCGACATTGGCTTGTTCTCTCTACACAGATGCGGCCGGACCTGCTGTGATTTCCAGCAAAAAAAAATGTTTTTTGTCTGTTTTTTTGTTTTTCATACAGACCCCAGCATCTGCAATATTTGACCCCTTGTGACCCCACCTCATTGTTCTTTGATGTAATGTTTTCCTGACTGACCTGTTTGGACACCATTCACACCTTTGATTGCTGTGATTATCTCTCTGCCGAGGTGTGATAAATGGCAGTTGGAAACATTACCTGTAAACATCTGACATGATTCTCTGACTATATAAGCTGTGTCTTTATGCATTTCTCCACTTCACCTGACGAAGGAGCAGCGCTCCGAAAGCTTGTGATTTCAAATAAAGCTGTTGGACTATAACCTGGTGTTGTGTGACTTCTTACATTTGTCCACCTCAGTCCAACTCTGGCATCTCCACACCATTCCTCCGGGAAGACAGAAACAAAGTTTTTATTTAATTTCTCTGCCATTTCCTCATTCCCCATTATAGATTCTCCCATCTCTGACTGTAAAGGGCCTACATTTACCTTCGCCAGTCCTTTTACAATCCGTTTTTATATGTTTCGCTAGTTTGAGCTCATATTCCATTTTCCCTTTATCAATTTCTTGGTCCCCCTTTGCTGATTTCTAAAAAGATCCCA
Organism: Somniosus microcephalus; assembly: GCF_052327205.1. NCBI lineage: Eukaryota > Metazoa > Chordata > Chondrichthyes > Squaliformes > Somniosidae > Somniosus > Somniosus microcephalus. The sequence continues at coordinate 32,153,037 of NC_141006.1, forward strand.
ATCCTCAGGCTGACCGCTATTTTTGGCAACTTTATAAGCTCCCTCCTTTCACTTAATACTAGCTTTAATTTCTTTTGTTAGCCATGGTTGAATCATTTTTCCTTTTGGGTTTCTAGTTTCTATGCCCTAGAGGAATACATGTTTTTTGCAAATTATGCATTATTTCCTTGAATGTTAGCCATTGTATGTCCACCTTCATACCTTTCAGTGTAGTCTCCCAATCTACCATGGCCAACTTGTCCCTCATTCCCTTGTAGTTTCCTCTGTTTAGACTGAAGACCGTAGTTTCAGATTGGACTACATCACTCTCAAACTTAATGTAAAATTCAATCTTATTACGGTCACTTGTCCCTAAAGGCCCCTTTACCACAAGATTATCGATTAGCCTTTTCTCATTACACAGTACCAGATCTAGAATAGCCTGTTCCCTGGTTGGTTCCTCCACATACTGATCCAGGAAACCATCTCGCATGCATTCCAAGAATTCGTCCTCCGCACCATTAGTTAATTTGATTTGCCCAGTTAATATGTAGATTAAAGTCCCCCATGATTACCGTATTGCCCTTGTTACATGCACTTCTAATTTCTTGACTGATACTGTGCCCTACATTACCATTACTGTTTGGTGGCCTATACACAACTCCCACCAATGTTTTCCGCCGTTTGCTGTTTGTTAGCTCCACCCAAACTGATTCTAGTTCTACATCACGATCTGCCAAGCCAAGATCTTTTATCTCTACCGTACCGATCTCATCCCTTATTAACAGCGCTACGCCACCTCCTTTTCCTTTTTGTCTGTCCTTCCTAAATGACCCTGGAACATTCAGTTCCCAGCTTTGGTTACCCTGCAACCATGTCTCTGTAATGACAATTACATCATACCCATTTACTTCTATTAGTGGCATTAATTCATCCACCTTGTTGTGAATGCTGCGTGCATTTAGATAAAAGTGCCTTTAACCTGTTTAATATTTTTCTGCACTTTGGCCCTCTTTACTATTAGCCTTTGTTTCTGCTCCCTACTAGTTTTGCTGACTACTTTTCTAACTCACACTTCCAGCTTTGTTTCTCCATTCTGGGCCCACACTTAGGTTCCCAGCCTCCTGACAAACTAGTTTAAATCCTTCCCAACAGCACTAGCAAACCCCCCTGAGAGGATATTGGTCCCAGTTCTGCCGAGGTGTAATCCGTCCAGCTTGTACAGGTCCCACCTTCCCCAGAATCGGTCCCAATGCCTCAGGAATTTAAATCGATACCGATATGGACCACGACCTCTGGCTGTTCACCCTCCCCCTTCAGAATGTCCTGCAGCCGCTCAGTGACATCCTTGACCCTGGCACCAGGGAGGCAACGTACCATCCTGGAGTCATGTCTGCGGCCACAGAAATGTCTATCTGTTCCCCTTATGCTAGAATCCCCTATCACTATTGCAACCCACTCTTTGTCCTCCTCTCCTGTGCAGCTGAGCCACTCGTAGTGCCACGGTCTTGGCTTTTACTGCATTCCCCTGAGAAACCATCTCCCCCAGCAGTATCCAAAACGGAAAATCTATTGGAGAGGGAGATGGACCCAGGGGACTCCTGTACTACCTTCCTAGTACTTTTACTCTGTCTGGCGATCACCCATTCCCTGTCTGCCTGTGCACTCTTTACCTGCGGTACAACCACCTCATTAAACGTGCTATCCACGTAGATCTCAGCCTCACGGATGCTCCACCGTGACTCCAGCCGCAACTCCAGATCCGAAACGCAGATTTCGAGTAGCTGCAGCTGGACACTTCCTGCACACATGTTCGCCCTGGACACCGAAAGTGTCCCTGACTTCCCACATAGCACAGGAGGAGCACGCCAAGCTGCCCTGCCATGTCCGACCCTTAATTTACTCCCTTTACTTCCTCTAAATTAAAAAATATTAAACACTAGAGGAAATGAACCTTGGAGGTGACTGTGTGGACACATGGGTAATAAGCCATTGCATGTGATGTGTTGACTTCAGTGCGACAGGTGGGAATGGATCCATACGAGGACAGTACACAAGGTAACCACAGAAGAGGTGCTGAAGGCAGATGTTGTCATTGACCTTATCGAATGCAACTGGGAGGACGTAAAGGGATGATGCATCATGGTCAGTCACACAGACTATCTTTGGTGACTTTCACCAAAGTGGTCTGTGTTGTGAAAGGATTCATGTGAAGTGCAATTTGGGACCAACAGTACTTTCCAGAACCATGGAGAGGAAGGGGAGATTGAAGACAGGGTATGTGTTTAAACAAAACCTCTGTCTGTACAGACAAGTTAGTTTGAATCTTAAATCTCCCTCCTAGCAAGGTGATGTTACTGACAACTCTACACTCAGTGGCGCCATGAATTTTCAACGAGCTTTCTCAAACAAAAAGTAAAATGGCTACAGTAGTGGCAAGTCAAATGCAAGCATTTTGTTTTGAAAGTTGGCAGTGCAATAATTCACACATTCGTAAACACACAATATTTCGTTATTTTACAGTTATACTAGTTAGTAAGCTCTCGTCCCCTGGCTTGAAGAGAAAAAAATTCAGCCACCTCCGCATTATCCAGTTATTTTGCTGGAAAGTGCATGTCAGGTGTGAACACGATGGCGCTCACCAGTGGTAGGCTAGCTGGCCAACATTAACTGTCTGGTCTTATACATGAGTACTTGGATATTTACCCCAGCAATAATTCAGTGTCTTTTGCAAAAGGAGAACATTTTTTTAAATGGAAGTATGCAAAGTTAAATTTTTCATGGGGGAGGGGTTTAGAAACAGCTGGCAATCTACAGAAACTCCCAACAATTAGCCTCTAAACGGCATTAGGATGTGCCTATTTAACCCACATCCCCATTGGGAGTACTCAAGCAATACCCTTCGTGGAACAGGCTAGGTTAACCTCAGCTCCATCTTAGCAGCTGAAGCATCACAGCCATGTTTCAGACCCCAGACTCTCTCTGATCAATGGCACAGGAGATCAGCTGGTAAATTAAGTTTCTTTTTAAAGTGAGCCTCTTCAGAAGATGTAATGTCCAATGTTCCCTTTAAGCCACGTGGCCGCGCAGCGCTCTGCAGCTCCCACGCAGCAGACTCACCAGCCGTTAAATGGGGAAAAGCCGCACATGTGCGGTATTTTGAATGGGCCGCGCACCCAAGAAGAAATTAAAAGGGAACGTTGGTCATGTTTTTTTTAATTCATTGATGGGATGTGGGCGTCGCTGGCTGGCTAGGCCTGCATTTAGTGCCCATCCCTAATTGCCCTTCAGAAGATGGTGGTGAGCTGCCTTCTTGAACCGCTGCAGTCCATATGGTGTAGGTACACCCACAATGCTGTTATTTGGAACAAAGGCACTCAACACATGAAATATATTGTTGAAATCTACTTTACTAAAAATGATACAGACTGCCAAAAAACATAGGAGCGATTGTAACAAAAGTCAACATTACAATCTACAGAACACGTTTTCTTTATACAACAAAATATAATTTTGAGCAGTATTTTAAAACAACTTTTCATTTAATAACAAAATGCGTCAAAAGGTAGGCTTGTGTTACTGTTCATTATCGCTCTCCTGTTGCTTAGCAACAATCTGGCTTCACTTCTTCGCTGGAGGACTGCACTGGGAAAGGGGTAAACTTGAGCCCTTTGGTATGAAAACCTATGAACATTTTAGCAGATACATTGGATCAAAAAGAAAATTATTTTTTTAAGTTAGAAAAAAAAAAATCAGGTATCTCCTTCCTGACTGGTTGTTTTCAAGGCCTACACCAGTTAGGTGGGTGCAATTACACTAAAGCTGTAAAAGAAAAATTCTTACCCACCTTCCTATTTAAAAAGGAAAATCAAACTCTTTATAGGTGCCATATCTACCAAGTGCAACTACATTTCCTGCCCCTCCCATGCAGGCTGTTCAACACCAAACTCGTTCAAGTCAGGAGAGCTGAATGTTCCAGAATGTTCCCGGCCTCCTCCTTGAACAAAGCCAATACGTCAGCAAGAAGTACAACTCAAGCTGGCCGTCACCAGTTCCCTCCTCCCTGTCCCCTTTTTAATTAATATCTTCACTCCAAGCAGTTATGGAGGCAGTGTTAGATGCAGCTATATGTCCAGGATATTCAGGCATCTTAATTGGAAAGCCCATCAATGTAATGAAAATGATTTAAAAACAGAAAAATGCTGGAAAGCACTCAGCAGGTCAGGCAGCATCTGTGGAGAGAGAGAAGCATAGGGTTAACGTTTCAGGTCCAGGACCTTTTGTAATAGCTGCTAAAAAAAAGTAAAATGAATGTTGTTGGAATATCTGTCTCCTACCACTAGATGCCAGAAACAAATGTTGGAAATATAATGTACAGACATGTTTTTTTGCAGAATAAAACTATTCCAAATATTTCTTGCTTGAATCCAAGAACAGACTCCTAAATACTGGAGACCAGGATCAGATCGGGCTGGCGGTTTAAAGAATGCAAGCTCTGACAGTGCTTCAAATTGACAATATTCATCTCACTGACAGGAAGTGCAGGGATTTAAACTCCTGAACAAGCAATCCCAGACCAAGTTTCTGTTCAGCTTTCCCATCACAATGAGTTGGATTTGAACCAGTAACATCCCAGGAATTTAATTGGATGCATAAAGAGAGAGCGGGATCACTTTCAGTAGGAAGCGCATCCACCATGTAGGTACTGGGAAAGATCAAGTTTAAAATTCCCGTGTTAGAATAGATATTCCTAGTGAGTGAGTTTCCACCAGCCAGTGCCTTTCGGGTGTCGACTTCACTGACAGCAGGTACAGCTATATTTGTGACTGCTGCCCAATCAAACCTGATGCATCAATATCCAGAGCCAGAGGCCAACCTATGGGGTTCATTGTGGAGTGGTTTGTTGACGTTCCTCTTGTTTCCTGCTGCAAACGGCAACCCAAGCCATCAACTCATAGCTGGCTGGGGGAATAAAAAAAAAACACCCTTTAACCTGAAATGCTCCTGCAAGCCAAGAGGTTTATGTAATTGTGTGTAGTGCGCCATCAGGAAACGAGTTGACCTCTACCATTATTCCCTCTTTAACCAAAAGAGGTACGAGAAGAAATCAAACTTTAAGAGGCAGAAACCCCTCCTGCATAGAAAAAAAACCATTCTATATTTTCACAAAAGGATTCACCACAAAATATTTTGTCAAAATGATCAATTTTACCATTTGCTTAATCCACCGTGCAAATGCCAGAGGGGTTCTGAAAGGCTCATTACCATAACTCCCGGACAGAACAGAGATTTTGAATTAGAAAAAAAAACACACAACTTGTCTACAATCTCCTGCCAGAAAAAGAAAGTAAAGGCTTCAGCCGAACAATGCAGTATCTCAGATCCTGTAAAAGCCAACAGGAGTATGAAAGGAGCTGAAGCGACAACACGAGCAGTTGTTTAGTGACGTCCCCAGACTAAAAAGAGTCCAGTAGATTAATTTGTTTATGGCGTTTATTATTCTCTACCTAATAACTTGGAGCCAAAAAATCAAAAGAATATAATGAAAAGCATCACATACTCCTACATCATTGACAATGCTGCACTTCAGTAGTTGCACTGTTAAATTTACTCAAGTCAGCCCCGCGGAGTCGTTTCTTGCTATCATTTAGAAGGCCTCTTCCTGAACACCAACACTGGAGGCAAACACACCAGATTAGGAAACATGAAATTCGATTGCGAAACAGAACCCTAAAGCATTTGGTCTGAAGGGATTATACTGTTCAATCCTGCTGGTCAGGCTGCATTTTGTTCTTTGAATTGTCGCATTGAGTTATAACGGAACACCGACAATTTGGGAGAGAGTCAATATATGCTATCAATTGGCTCGGCCTGGACAGAAATATATAAAACTGGTCAACTGTCCACTGGTCCTTCCAATTATAGTATAACCATTTGTCTGCAAGTTTGAAAGGGAAAGTAAAACTGCAGTGCCAATTTCAAAATGAACAGTGGGGCAGGTTTTTAGATTAACTTTCAACTCCCTCGTCCTCGTCGTTCTGCTCTTCCTTTGCATCCACCTCAGCGGTATCCGAGAATTCGTGCAGAATGACATACTCCCTGCTGCTGAAGCCGAATTTCAGCACGTCCTTTTCTCGGAGTTCGTAGTATCGCTGCGCCTCAATGCGCTGGTTGTTAAGGTACGTGCCATTGGAAGAGCCCAGGTCGATGATGTATGGTCTCACTCTCCTGCCAGGTGTGCCATCACTCCGGGTGAACTCCACAAGTCTGTGGGGAGAAAGTGGGCAGCAAGTTACGCCATGCAACGACTGTACGCTTGAATATTGCAACGGTCTACGATTCTAGTTCAGCCTCTTTCAGACAGGAAGAATTATACTGAGATTTTACCCAAGGAGGGAAGTAAAACAAGTCAACATCCTTAATGAAAAGTTACCTAATGAGAAAGGGCCAGAGAGGTGCAGACTGGTGCTCCATCCTTGTCCACTGAATAGTAGGCCCAAGATTCCCAATGAACCAGGTTCCTCATCTAACAGTTTTAACAGGGGATGGCCAGAAACTCAAGATGAATACAATAAATCCCTGTATTTCTTAAAACTACTCAGCGGAAAAGAGTACTCGTCCTCACAAGGAGGGAGGAAAGGACATGGGGAGGAGAAAAGATCCTGCAGTAGAGTGACCACGGGCTCTTGCTGGGCATCTGCGTGCAGGCAGACCTACAGCAGCATTGGCAGAGACTGGGATGTCTTCTTGGCTGGGAAAAGAACCCAGTATAGAGCAGAATGAGATAACATTTACATAGGGGGCAAAAATACTTCTACAGCAGTTACTATGCTAGAGGAAGTGCCTGAAAAAAAAACCTCCACAGAATGAGAATGTCACTCATTTTGTGTGAATAGGACTGCTCAAAATGGTAACTTTTTAAAAATAAATGCCAAGGACTAGAAGGCATTTGTGTTTTAAAAAAATCATCTAGGTAAAGCTTCTCCCAACACAAAAACTTAACTTCAATTTGTAATCACAATGAAGCAAAGCTGTCCATCAGCCTTGTTCAATCATAGATTGGGGCTGGGGAGGCCTGAGCACCTTAAAAACATACCCGACGATCGATGCACACACCGATGCTACACATTTCAACCATGACCAGCCAAGTATTTTCCTCTATAAAACAGCCAAAGGATAATAGCAATGTTTAAAAGGGGATTGAGAGAGAGAGAGAGAGAGAATGACAGCAGACTGCTGAAACAAACAAGTTGACATGACGATTGCTGAATGAGGGAAGACCATTTGGCCCGTCAAACCCAAACCTTCCGTGATCCATGTAAAATCTACTCAATCACTAAGTACTTCCCACCTGTTTTTGTCCCAAGACAAAAAGTTATGGATCAATGTTGACCCCCGCCCTAAAAAAAGGTATTAGTTAAAGACTACACTTCAAAAGTACTTCATTGGCTGTGAAGCGCTTTGGGACGACCCTGAGGTCATGAAAGGCGCTATAGAAATGTAAGTTCTTTCTTTTTTTTCTTTAACTTCTGAATCTCTCTCCATTGTGGTCAGCTACTCTCCAGAGAGCTCACTTTCCCTGTCCCAGGAATGCAGGAACCATCAGGCCCTTTCGAGTTTTTGCTCAGTCAGTAAAGTATCCATATAACCACCAGCCCAGTTCTTAACTAGATGTCTGATCAGTGCTTTTTAAGGAGATATTGAATATTAACTGCCTTTTCTGGGGAGCCTATACTATATTAACTACTGTCCAATGAGGAAAAGAAAATCCATTTCTTAATGTCCTGTTAAGAGGAAGTGGGAAAGAAAGATGTAGACAGGGAATAAAAGGAGGCCTCCGATGAAAAGGCAAAAATAGTACACAACGGGACAGAAAAAAAAATTGCCATTCACAAAACAGACAAGACAGATAGTCTTGATTTGGGACCGTTGTTTTGCCAAAGCAAAGCCTTTTTACAAAGGATGGATATGTCCAGATGATACAGCGACACACCAGCAGCTTTAGGGTGCTGCTAGTTTCTGTATAATTTGATGTGCAGCTGGCAGACCCAAGTTATACTGGTGGCGGCGCTTTCCACCGAGGTTGCCGACAAAGGAGCTCTCTGCACGGAAATCTGTTTGCCGGAGCAGAGAATTTTTAATAGGAGGGAGCACCATACTAAGTTTGGAAAATTGCCAGGCAATCCAATGGGCTTTGAATCAGGCTGAGTTATCCTAGGCCCAGTGCAAAGTCCAAGTGATGTAAGATTATCTAACAGAGTGGGTTTCAGACTTCCTGGCTTCAGCACATTTGAAGATCAGAATGGAACCCAATTTCGGAGTTACTCTAAGTGCCAGCCGTGGCTCAGCAGGTGGCGCTTTCGCCTCCGAGTCAGATGGTTGTGGGTTCATGTCCCGCTCCAGACACTTGAGCACAAAGATCTAGGGTGACACTACTGAGGGAGTACTGCACTGTCGGAGGTGCCGTCTTTCGGATGAGATGTTATACTGAGGCCCTGTCTGCTCTCTCAGGTGGATGTAAAAGGTCCCATGGCCCACTATTCCGAAGAAGAGCAGGGGAGTTCTCCCCGGTGTCCTGGCCAATATTTATCCCTCAATCAACATCACTAAAACAGATTATCTGGTCATCATCACATTGCTGTTTGTGGGAGCTTGCTGTGCGCAAATTGGCTGCCGCGTTTCCTACAATACAACAGTGACTGCACTTCAAAGAGTACTTCATTGGCTGTAAAGCGCTTTGCAACGTCCCGAGGTCATGAAAGGTGCTATATAAATGCAAGTCTTTCTTTTCTCATGTCCATCCACACTGGCAATCACTTTACATCGATTCCAAAATGATAGTACAAGTCTGTTACAAAGCATGTACGTAAAGTAACGCAAAGAACTTTACTTTAGAGAATAAGTTTCACAAATTCAGCCCCTTTAATAGTTTTGGGGCATTTAAAAAAAATGACAACAGGATATTTCTAACCCCTGTCCCATTCAACTGCATTTAAATAGCTACACACCAACCTGTACTGCAGCACTGCATGTTGCTTGGAGCAGGAGGGATGGTCAATTGGAATATCCACTATCCTCCGCTGCCGACCCAAGAGATAGGCACTCTGACGATGAATATGCATAACTGGGAGTGGCTCTTCATTCTTGAATGGATAAAGCCGCCATCGTTTTCTTGGGATCCGAGATTCTGCCGGTTCATTGTATTTTATCACTACTCCACGAAAGGTGTTTGTATCTTCCACAAGGGCACCGGATAATTCAAAATTTGGCTCCTCTTTCACCTGCGCTGGGTTGCCGCTATTAGCCTGACTGTCATTGGACTCACATTCAGGATTCTCATCACCCAACATTTGGCATTGATTGCGGTTCTGGCGCCTCCGCTCATTGTAATGCTCTCTCGCGGCCTGCTGGTCGCTCAGCTGCTGAGCCTCCCTGTCGCGGCCACTCACGCCGGGCTCTGAGCGAGACCCGCCATTCCGCTGGCTGTGGCCTCGCCCCCGGTCTGACCACTCTCGGTGTCGCTCTCGGTTGCCGTCCTTCTTGCGCCGGTGCTCATTTCCTTCAGCGCGGTCGTGGTGACGTCTTTCATCGTGGTCCCGTCGCGGATAGTCGTGCCGTTCCTGAATACAATGAGAAAAATCTCACTTTACTCGCCATAACACAGCCAGAAATTAAGAGACCGTTGCTTTTAAAAAAAAAAACTTGCATCGCAGCCATTGGAGATTGTGATTTCATCAGCAAACCCATTTATTTCTGAAATATATGAACTGAAATACCAGTATAAATAATTTTAAGTTTAGGCATCGTGAGAAACGTCTCAGCACCAGAACAGAATAAAACTCACTTCCAGGCCGACAATTTGATATTTGAGCCACTAGAAAAAGATTAAACATAGAATCTTACAGCACAGAAGGCGGCATTTGGCCCATCGTGCCTGTGCTAACTCTTTGAAAAGAGCTATTTAATTAGTTCCACTCCCCTGCTCCTTCCCCACAGTCCTACATAGAAGATAGGAGCAGGAGTAGGCCATTCGGCCCCTCGAGCCTGCTCCGCCATTCAATGAGATCATGGCTGATCATCCAAACTCAGTACCCTGTCCCTGCCTTCTCTCCATATCCCTTGATCCCTTTAGCCTTAAGAAATACATCTAACTCCTTCTTGAATATATTTAATGACTTGGCCTCAACTGCCTTTTGTGGTAGAGAATTCCACAGGTTCACCACTCTCTGGGTGAAGAAATTCCTCCTCATCTCTGTCCTAAATGGCTTACCCCTTATCTTTAGACTGTGACCCCTGGTTCTGGACTCCCCTGCCATCGGGAACATCCTTCCTGCATCTAATCTGTCTAGTCCTGTTAGAATTTTATAAGTTTCAATGAGATCCCCTCTCATTCTTCTAAACTCCAGCGAGTATAAGCCCAATCGACCCAATCTCTTCTCATACGTCATTCCTGCCATCCCAGGTATCAGTCTGGTGAATCTTCGCTGCACTCCCTCCATGGCAAGAACATCCTTCCTCAGATAAGGCGACCAAAACTGCACACAATACTCAAGGTGTGGTCTCACCAAGGCCCTGTACAACTGCAGCAAGACATCCTTGTTCCTGTACTCAAACCCTCTCGCTACGAAGGCCAACATACGATTTGCCTTCTTAACCGCCTGCTGCACCTGCATGCTTACCTTCAGCGACTGGTGCACAAGGACACCCAGGTCTCGTTGCACTTCCCCTTCTCCCAATCTATTGCCGTTCAGATAATAATCTGCCTTCCTGTTTCTGCCACCAAAGTGGATAACCTCGCATTTATCCATATTATTATACTGCATCTGCCCAATCACCCAACCTGTCCAAATCATACTGGAGTTTCTCGGCATCCTCCTCACAAGCAATTTTTGCTTTTCAAGTATTTATCCAATTGCCTTTTGATAATTATTGTTGAATCTACTTCCACCACCGTTCCAGATCATAACTCTGCGTAAACTTTTATCTCATCGCCAATGTTCCCTTTAATTTTTGGGGGGTGCGCGGCCTCTTTAACGCGCATGCGTGTTTTTTTCATTCAAAAGCTGGTGAGCCAGCTGCGCGGGACCTCCAGACCGCAGCGCGTGCACAGCTTTAAGGGGACATTGCTCATTTCCCCTCTCCCGAGTGGCCGTAAATTTCTTGATTCTCCAGTTCTTTTGCCAATTATCTTAACTCTGTGTCCTTTGGTGACTAACCCTCCTGGCAGTGGAAACAAGTTTCTCCTTATTTGCTCTACCAAAACCCCTTCACCTCCCTCCTTAACCAATTCTTGCACCAAATCCACCTCCTTCCTAATGTTAAGTCCTCACCAATGAATGGCATTTTCACTTTGCCAAAATCAGATTGCTGTGAACAGACCAAGGTGAAACCCACCCCTGTTTCTCTGTTCCTGTTTCCTCCCAATGTGAATGGAGACAGGCGGTGCTGTGGGTCGGGGCCTGAGGCGGTCTGACCGGATTCCCCTCCTCCTCCTGCTGACTCTGAAAGGCCGGCTCTGCCCTTGATGTTTTGAGAAGTGAATAATTTGTCACCATTGACTCTCTGACCCCACTCACCCGCTTCCACCTGCCCTCGGGCCGCGGAGGCTGTTGCTGTTGCTGCTGCTGCTGTTGTTGTTCGGCCGCCGGCTTCCTCCTGGCCGGGGAGCGGCTCTTCCAGTGGCCGGGCGGAGACAGGCTGCCCCCGGAAGAGCCGGAACTGGAGGGCCGGTGCTTGGAGGCCTCCGCCGCGCCCTCGCTTTTGACTCTGACTCTGTGGCGCTCGGGGCTGTGCGCGGCCTTGCGGCGGCCCTGGCCTTGACCCTGCATGGTGGGGTGGCGGCGGGGCTGCTCCCGGAGGCCGGGCGCTTCAGTGGGACATGTCCGTACCCGGAAACACCACCGCTCGAGGTGGGGGGGGACAAAGCACTTCCGGGGCAGGGGGTGAGAGGTCAGGCCCGGCCTGGCCACAGGGACCATTTGAACCACAGCCAGGGATTGCCTCACTCTTCCTGATCTGCCCAAGAGCATCTCGACCTGGACCCCATCACTCCCAAACACATTTAATTTGTTAAAGAAAGAAAGACTTGCATTTACATAGTGCCTTTCACGACCACCGGACGTCTCAAAGCGCTTTACAGCCAATGAAGTGTGGTCACTGTTGTAATGTGGGAAACGCGGCACCCAATTTGCGCACAGCAAGCTCCCGCAAACAGCAAGGTGAAAAAGATCAGATAATCTGTTTTTGTTAGGTTAGTTGAGGGAGAAATATTGGCCAGGACACCCCCTGCTCTTCTAAATATTGCCATGGGATCTTTTATGTCCACCTGAGAGAGCAGGTTTAACGACTCATCCGAAAGACGGCACCTCCGACAATGCAGCCCTCCCTCAGCACTGCACTGTTAGCCTAGCTTTATGTGCGCAAGTCTCTGGAGTGGGACCTGAACCTTCTGACTCAAAGGCTAGTGTGCTACCAACTGAACCACAGCTGACACTATTACAGTTCCTTTGAAAGTTGTTTGTTTAATTTAAAACCATCACCCTCTCTCACCCTGGCCATTCCCCCTGGTACGGCCCTCATCTCTGCTGCCTTAAGTCCAAGGGACGCAGACTTGAACGGATATGGCGGACAACTGGTTTAGCCTTTCTCCGCCAGATCTGGCTGGACCGCATAAATCATTATCAGATCCCGCTCTCGTCTGCCAAAACTGCTCACTATTCCAGAATCATTCTGGAATGCAAAGATAAACCCCCCGGCTTCTATTCTCTACTGCTAAAGCCATCTTCTTAAACCCCTCTCCCCTGTCTCCTCCACCCTCACCTCCGGCAACCCTCACCTCCGACAACAAATGCGAGGAGCTCATGGACTTCTTTGTCTCTAAGATTGAGACCATCCATTCAGCTGCCTCTGCCACTTCCCTTCCTTCCCCTTGCCCACCGGGCCAAACTTACTCTAAGGTTCCCCCCTGCCCTAGCCCTGAACCCACATCTTTCTCCAGTTTCTCTCCGATCTCCCGTCATAACCTTTCCGCGCTCAACTTGTTCATGAGACCCACCTCCTGCTCCCTCGACCCTATTCCCACCAAACTGCTGACCACCCAACTTCCTTTTCTGGCTCCCATGTTAGCTGACATTGTTAACGGTTCTCTTTCCTCAGGTACTGTCCCCTTCTCCCTCAAATCTGCCGTCATCAAACCTCTCCTTAAAAAACTAACCCTTGACCCCTCCGTCCTTGCAAACTACCACCCCATCTCCAACTTCCCTTTCCTCTCCAAAGTCCTTGAACGTGTTGTCGCCTCCCAAATCCGTGCCCATCTTTCCCGCAACTCCATGTTTGAATCCCTCCAATCAGGTTTCCGCCCCTGCCACAGTACCGAAACGGCTCTCATCAAAGTCACAAATGACATCCTTTGTGACTGTGACAAAGGTAAACTATCACTCCTCCTCCTTCTCGACTTGTCTGCAGCCTTTGATATGGTTGACCACTGCATCCTCCTCCAAAGCTTCTCCACCGTCGCCCAGCTGGGTGGGACTGCACTTGCCTGGTTCCATTCTTATCTATCTAATTGTAGCCAGAAAATCACCTGCAACGGCTTCTCTACCCACTCCTGCATCATTACCTCTGGTGACCCCCCCCCCAAGGATCTATCCTTGGCCCCCTCCTATTTCTCATCTACATGTTGCCCCTTGGCGACATCATCCGAAAACACAGCGTCAGTTTCCACATGTACGCTGACGACACCCAGCTCTACCTCACCACCACTTCTCTCGACCCCTCCACGGTCTCTAAATTGGCAGACTGCTTGTCTGACATCCAGTTCTGGATGAGCAGAAATTTTCTCCAATTAAATATTGTGAAAACCGAAGCCATTGTTTTCGGTCCCCGCCACAAACTCCGTTCCCTAGCCACTGACTCCATCCCTCTCCCTAACATCTGTCTGAGGCTGAACCACACTGTTCGCAACCTTGGTGTCATATTTGACCCTGAAATCAGATTCCGACCACATGTCCACAGCATAACTAAGACTGCCTATTTCCACCTCCATAACATCGCCCGTCTCCGCTCCTGCCTCCGCTCATCCGCTGCTCAAACTCTCATCCATGTCTTTTTTTAAATTTGTTTATGGGATGTGGGCGTCGTTGGCAAGGCCAGCATTTATTGCCCATCCCTAATTGCTGTTGAGAAGGTGATGGTGAGCCGCCTTCTTGAACCGTTGCAGTCCGTGTGGTGAAGGTACTCCCACAGTGCTGTTAGGGAGTGAGTTCCAGGATTTTGACCCAGCGACGATGAAGGAACAGCGATATACTTCCAAACCTGGATGGTGTGTAACTTGGAGGAGAACTTGCAGATGATGGTTCCCATGCGCCTGCTGCCTTTGTCCTTCTAGGTGGAAGACGTCACGGGTCTGGGAGGTGTTGCCGAAGAAGCCTTGGCAAGTTGCTGCAGTGCATCTTGTTGATGGTACACACTGCAGCCACAGTGCGACGGTGGTGGAGGGACTGAATGTTTAAGGTGGTGGATGGGGTGCCAATCAAGCGGCTGCTTTGTCTTAGATGGTGTCGAGCTTGTTGGAGCTGCACTCATCCAGGCAAGTGGAGTGTATTCCATCACACTCCTGACTTGTGCCTTGTAGATGGTGGAAAGGCTTTGGGGAGTCAGGAGGGGAGATACTCACCGCAGAATACCCAGCCTCTGACCTGCTCTTGTTGCCACTGTATGTGGCTGGTCCAGGGAGGTTTCTGTTCAATGGTGACCACCCCGCCCCAGGATGTTGATGGTGGGGGATTCAGCTATTGTAATACTGTTGAATGTCAAGGGGCGGTGGTTAGACTCTTGATTGTTGGAGATAGTCATTGCCTGGCACTTGTGTGGCGCGAATGTTACTTGCCACTTATCGGCCCAAGCCTGAATGTCATCCAGGTCTTGTTGCATGCGGGCATGGACTACTTCATTATCTGAGGAGTTGCAACTGGCACTGAACACTGTGCAGTCATCAGCGAATATCCCCACTTCTGACCTTATGATGGAGGGAAAGTCATTGATGAAGCAACTGAAGATGGTTGGGCCTAGGACACTGCCCTGAGGAACTCCTGCAGCAATGCCCTGGGGCTGTGATGATTGATCTTCAACCACCACAACCATCTTCCTTTGTGCTAGGTATGACTCCAGCCAGTGGAGAGTTTTTCCCGATTCCCATTGACTTCAGTTTTACTAGGGCTCCTTGGTGCCAAACTTGGTCAAATGCTGCCTTGATGTCAAGGGCAGTCATTCTAAACTCACCTCTGGAATTCAGCTCTTTTGTCCATGTTTGGACCAAGGCTGTAATGAGGTCTGGAGCCGAGTGGTTCTGGCAGAACCCAAACTGGCTATCAGTGAGCAGGTTATTGGTGAGTAAGTGCTGCTTGATAGCACTGTCGACGGCACCTTCCATCACTTTGCTGATGATTGAGAGTAGACTGATGGAGCGGTAATTGGCCAGATTGGATTTGTCCTGCTTTTTGTGGACAGGACATATCTGGACAGTTTTCCACATTGTCGGATAGATGCCAGTGTTGTAGCTGTACTGGAACAGTTTGGCTAGAGGCGCGGCTAGTTCTGGAGCACAAGTCTTCAGCACAACAGCCGGGATGTTGTCGGGGTCCACAGCCTTTACTGTATCCAGTGCGCTCAGCCATTTCTTGATATCACATGGAGTGAATCGAATTGGCTGAAGACTGGCTTCTGTGATGGTGGGGACCTCAGGAGGAGGCTGATATGGATCATCCACTGGGCACTTCTGGCTGAAGTTGGTTGCAAACACTTCAGCTTTGTCTTTTGCACTCACGTGCTGGGCTCCGCCATCATTGAGGATGGGGATATTCATGGAGCCTCCCCCTCCCGTTAGTTGTTTAATGGTCCACCACCATTCACGACTGGATGTGGCAGGACTGCAAAGCTTTGATCTGACCCATTGTTTGTGGGCTCGCTTAGCTCTGTCCATAGCATGCTGCTTCCGTTGTTTAGTGTGCATGTAGTCCTGTGTTGCAGCTTCCCCAGGTTTGCGCCTCATTTTTAGGTATGCCTGGTGCTGCTCCTGGCATGCTCTTCTGCACTCTTTATTGAATCAGGGTTGGTCCCCTAGCTTGATGTTAATGGTAGAGTGAGGGATGTGCCGGGCCATGAGGTTACAGATTGTGGTGGAATACAATTCTGCTGCTGCTGTTGGCCCACAGCACCTCATGGCTGCCCAGATGTGAGCTGCTCTGAAACTATCCCATTTACCTCTGGACTTGACTATTCCAGTGCATTCCTGGCTGGCCTCCCATGTTCTACCCTACGTAAACTTGAGGTCATCCAGAACTCGGCTGCCCGTGTCCTGTTTCGCACCAAATCCCGCTCACCCATCACTCCTGTGCTTGTTGATGTACTTTGGCTCCCAGTTAAGCAACGCCTCGATTTCAAAATTCTCATCCTTGTTTTCAAATCCCTCCATGGCCTCGCCCCTTCCTATCTCTGTAATCTCCTCCAGCCCCACAACCACACACCCACCCCCCCCCCCCGAGATATCTGCGCTCCTCTAATTCTGCCCTCTTGAGCATCCTGATTATAATTGCTCAACCATTGGTGGTTGTGCCTTCTGTTGCTTAAGCCCTAAGCTCTGGAATTCCCTCCCTAAAACTCTGCCTCGCTACCTCTCTTTCCTCCTTTAAGACACTCCTTACAACCTACCTCTTTGACCAAGGTTTTGGTCATCTGTCCTAATTTCTCCTTTTGTGGCTCGGTGTCAAATTTTTGTCTTTTAATACTCCTGTGGGACATTTTACTATTTTAAAGGTGCTATATAAATACAAGTTGTTACAGTTCATGGGTTGTGCCCCTTAAAAAGGGGGCACTTTCTACCTCTTAAATTGGTAATTAGCATAAACAACAAGAAGTAGACCTAGACCTGGTTCAAGGCAGTTCCCAATTGTCTGCCCTTAGGGGTTGGTACTGGTGAGGATGATCCAGGCCCTTGTAAAGTATAGAACGGTGTTGCACATGAGGATAGAACAATGCTGTTCATTACAGGGGCAGAAGAGACCCTAAGGTTGTGATGCGCTATCAATTACTCATAAAAGACTGAGAGTTAAGAGAGTAACTAAAGGCTTTTATTAACAAAAGAATGAAGGTCTGCCTCGAGTGGTCGACCGGTCCAGAAATACAAAGGGCTGGGGAGCAGTCACCTTTATACTAGGACTTGTGGGAGGAGTCAGCCGAGGCATGTCCAGGCATGTACACAGCGGAATACAAACAGTGGTTTACCACATTCACCCCTTGTTTAAAATTGAGTCCGGCGGGGTGAAGTGTATTAAAAGTTAGTGTATTGGAGTCTCTCCGGAGGTCTTGCCTGCCGCTGTGATCGGCGTGGCGACGGCAGGGGTAGTGGAGCTTCCGGCGTCGAGTCCTGCGTGGGCTGTGGCACAGGCGTGTCGTCCTCGTAGATGTCGAGCGGGTCGCGGGGCCCAGGCCTGCCGTCTGCTGGGGCTGGATATCGGATCGTGGGGGGGGGTGGTAGTGAGTAGTGGGTTACTGCGGCCCCCGAGGGTGCAAGGTCTCTTATGGAGACTGTGTCCTCCCGCCCGTCCGGGTATGCAATGTAAGCATACTGGGGGTTGGCGTGGAGGAGGTCGACCCTCTCGACCAGGGGGTCCGTTTTATGGGTCCTCACGTGCCTTCTCAGTAGGACCAGCCCTGGGGACGTCAGCCATGGCGGTAGCGATGTCCCCGATGTGGACTTCCTTGGGAAGACAAACATTTTCTCATGAGGGGTGGCGTTAGTGGCAGTGCAGAGCAGTGACCTAATAGAGTGGAGCGCATCGGGGAGCACATCCTGCCAGCGGGAGGTTGGAAGGCCCCTAGACTTTAAGGCTAGCAGGGCGGCCTTCCAAACTGTCGCATTTTCTCTTTCCACCTGTCCGTTCCCCCGGGGGTTGTAACTGGTGGTCCTGCTTGTGGCAATACCCCTAGTTAGCAGGTACTGACGGAGTTCGTCGCTCATAAACGATGAGCCCCGGTCGCTATGGATATAGCTGGGGAAACCGAACAGGGTGAAGAGGTCGTTCAGACATTTAATGACCGTGGCACTGGTCATGTCCAGGCAGGGGATGGCGAACGGGAAACGGGAGTACTCATCAATAATATTGAGGAAGTACACATTGCGGTCGGAGGAGGGGAGGGGCCCTTTAAAATCGACGCTCAGGCGCTCGAAGGGGCGAGTGGCTTTTATCAGGTGGGCCCTGTCTGGTCTATAAAAGTGCGGTTTGCACTCAGCGCAGACTTGGCAGTTCCTGGTCATGGTCCTGACCTCCTCAATAGAGTAAGGCAGGTTGCGGGCCTTGATGAAGTGGAAGAACCTGGTGACCCCCGGGTGGCAGAGGTCATTGTGGAGGGCCCGCAGTCTATCGATCTGCGCGCTGGCGCAGGTGCCACGTGATAGCGCATCCGGGGGTTCATTGAGCTTCCCGGGCCGGCACCAGATCTCGTAATTGTAGGTGGAAAGTTCGATTCTCCACCTCAAGATCTTGTCATTTTTGATTTTGCCCCTCTGCTTGTTGTTAAACATGAAAGCAACTGAACGTTGGTCAGTGAGCAGGGTAAATCGTTTTCCGGCCAGGTAGTGCCTCCAATGACGCACAGCCTCCACAATCGCCTGGGCCTCCTTCTCAACAGCGGAGTGTCTGGTCTCCGGGCCTTGGAGGGTTCGTGAAAAGAAGGCCACGGGTCTCCCCGCCTGATTGAGGGTAGCGGCCAGGGCAAAGTCGGACGCGTCGCTTTCCACCTGGAAGGGGATGGATTCGTCCACTGCGTGCATGGTGGCTTTGGCAATGTCTTCCTTGATACGGTGGAAGGCTAAGCGGGCCTCTGCCGTCAAGGGAAAAGAGGTGGACTTGATCAGCGGATGGGCCTTGTCCGCATAGTAGGGGACCCACTGGGCATAATAGGAGAAAAACCCTAGGCACCCCTTCAGGGCCTTGAGGCAGTGGGGCAGTGGGAGTTCCATAAGGGGACGCATCCGGTCGGGGTCGGGGCCGATGACTCCGTGTTCCACAACACAGCCAAGGATGGCGAGGCGGTTTGTGCGGAATATGCACTTCTCCTTGTTATATGTCAGGTTCAGGAGTTGGGCGGTGCGGAGGAATTTTTCGAGGTTTGCGTCATGGTCCTGCAAGTCACGGCCACAGATGGTCACATTGTCCAGATATGGGAAAGTGGCCTGCAACGCATTTTGATCTACCATCCGGTCCATCTCCCTTTGGAAGACGGAGACCCCGTTGGTGACGCCAAATCCCTATCTGCCCTAAGGAAGTGGTAGAGGCGGCCGTTTGCCTCAAAGGCAGTATACTGGCGGTCCTCAGGGCGGATAGGGAGCTGGTGGTACGCTGATTTCAGGTCAATGGTCGAGAAGACGCGGTACTGCGTGATCTGGTTGACCATATCAGCTATGCGGGGGAGTGGGTAGGCGTCCAGCAGGGTGTAGCGATTTATTGTCTGGCTGTAGTCGATGACCAGGCGCTGCTTCTCGCCGGTCTTAACGACCACAACCTGGGCTCGCCAGGGGCTGGTGCTGCCCTCAATAATCCCTTCCTTCAGGAGCCGCTCCACTTCGGTTTTAATGAAAACCCTGTCCCCGGCACTGTATCGCCTGCTCTTTGTGGCGATGGGCTTACGGTCGGGGGTGAGGTTAGCAACCAGTGGGGGGGGGGGGTGACTCTGAGTGTGGAGAGGTTGCACCTGGTGCGCGGCGGGCAATTTGGGAGCTGCTGGCTGCGGATTGTGAGTGGGGGTAGGGGTCCACCGTACGCCATCGTAACACTTTTAAGGTGGCACTGAAAATCTAACCCCAGCAGGACGGCAGCGCAGAGGTCGGGCAGGACCAGAAGTTTAAAATGATCGTACACGGTCCCGTCTACTACGAGTGTCACTACGCAGTAGCCGCCGATGTCCGCCGACTGGGACTCGGAGGCCATAGAAATCCGCTGGTGCGCAGGCAGGACTGGGAGAGAGCAACGCCGCACCGTGTCGGGGTGGATGAAGCTCTCCGTGCTCCCAGAGTCAAAAAGGCAGATTGTATCATGGCCATTTACCTTAATGTCCATTGTGGAACTGGCCAGCTGGTGCGGTCTCGCTTGGTCCAGTGTAACGGATGCCAGCGTAGGGGTCGGTGTGTCGCTGCGGGTATCAGATGAGGCGGTGTTGGGGGCCTGCTGCGTTCCGGCTGTCGTCCAAGATGGCGGCGTCCATGATCCCCATGTGGCTGGAGGCGTCCAAAATGGCTGCTGTACCGGTGGTTCGCACATGTCCGGGGAGGCCCAAGATGGCGGCCCGCATGGCCCACACGCGGTGCTGCTGGGGTTCGGGGTGGCTTTGGCCCTGCAGACGTTAGCGTAGTGTCCCTTCTTCCGGCAGCCCGAGCAGATCGCGTTTTTCGCCGGGCAGCGCGCTCTGGGGTGTTTTGCCTGGCCACAGAAGTAGCATTTCTGGCCTTGGGGCACTGCTGTCTGGCCTTGGGACACTGCTGCGGTAGTTGGGCCATTGCTGGGGTGTGGCTGGGGTGGCACGGCGCTATGAGGTGGTCCTACCGTGTCCCAGGCTGTCATTCCCCGCGGCGTCCACGGTGCAGAGGAGTAGGCATCCATGCCCCGGTAGGCTGCATCCAATGATAGTGCGAGTTCAGAGGCCTTGTTGAAGTCGAGGTCACTCTGCTCCAACAGTCGCTGTCGGGTGTAATTGGATCTGTGGCCCGCTACAAAAGCATCCCGGATAAGTTCCTCTGTGTACACGGCGGCCTTTACATCCTTACAACCACAGGCCCGGCCAAGCACAGACAGTGCCTGAAGATATTCCACGGTCGATTCCCCAGGTTGTTGTTTACGACTCCCCAGAAGGTGCCTGGCGTACACTTCGTTCACTGGGCGCGTGTACTGGTCCTTGAGGAGCTTGATAGCGTCCGCGTACGAGGTCGCGTCTTGGATGACCGAGTACACTCGGTGGTTCACTTTGGAGGTCAGGACATCCAGTTTGTCCTCGTCCGATTTGATTGCTGCGGAGGCGGTCACGAATTTTTCGAAACACTTAAGCCAGTGAGTAAACTTGGTGGATGAGTCCGCCTCCCGATGATCTAAGTCCAGGCATGCTGGTGTGAGGATCTTCTCCATTATAAAAATTTTGTTAATAAAATTGATGCGCTATCAATTACTCATAAAAGACTGAGAGTTAAGAGAGTAACTAAAGGCTTTTATTAACAAAAGAATGAAGGTCTGCCTCGAGTGGTCGACCGGTCCAGAAATACAAAGGGCTGGGGAGCAGTCACCTTTATACTAGGACTTGTGGGAGGAGTCAGCCGAGGCATGTCCAGGCATGTACACAGTGGAATACAAACAGTGGTTTACCACAGGTTGGCACTATTTTTGCCAAGGCTTTGGGTGGGGAGAAGGAGGCCTTGATTATGGTCTGAGTTCTGATGCTTTCTTGCTGCTGATAATTAAAAGTCTTTTAAGCCTGAATAACTAACACCTCTACATCATAAGACACTTTATAAAATGCGAAAATAGACTTGCTTTAAAAACTCAGATCTTTGGTATCTGGTTTATGAAAGAACTTCTATTTATATTGCACTTTTCAAGGTCTCAGCGTCCCAAAACGCTTTATGGCCAATGGCTTATTTTTGAAGTGCAGTCACTGTTGTTGTGTAGGCAAACACAGCAGAGAATTTGCACACAGTAAGTTCTCTTAAATAGCAAACGATTGAATGACATAATATTTCTCACGGTGTTGGTTGAGGGATGATATCGGCCAGGCCACCAGGAGAACTCGCTGCACTGTTTTGAATAGTGCCATGGGATCTTTCACATTAAACCTGAGTAGGCAGATTGAGTTTACTACTGAACCCAAAAGATGTCACCTCCAACAAACCAGCACGCCCACAGCACGGCAATGAAGTTTCATAAATTTCGTGATAGCCCACTCAATAACCAGACTGCCCAATACAAAGCCAGGCAAGGGGCAACCTTAAACCCACTGCTTCAAATAGGCCATGCATAATTTGTCTTTTTTGGACTCTACCCAATTTATTTAGCCAGGCATTCTCTTCATCAAAAATTATTTGGCAAACCTTTAAATCGTTGGTTGACCTGCGTTTGTATATAACCTTTAACATAGAAAAATGTTCCAAAGTGATTCACAGAGGCATAATTAGAGAAACATTGATGCTGAGGCAAAGAAGGATATACAGGAAACTTTCAATTTACCGGCACCTAAATAACCGGAAATCTCGGTTAACCGGCAAAATTCAGGAGTAGGTTCAGGTAAGTTTTACTTCATATTGTACTTGCCTTCCTCGATCTGTTGCTGTGCAAGGGTGTGCCTGCAGCTGTTGCTAAGCTACAGAGACGTTTGGAACGTGTGGCCATTGTTCTGAACCTGTTGCTAAGCAACAGGGTTTGTTGCTTTATATGGAGCTCTCATCTCTCCGTATCTTTTACTATAGCTTTCGGTTATCCGGAATTTTTGATGAACCGGCACCACGTCGGTCCCGTCGGTGCCGGATAAAAAAAGGTTTCCTGTAGTAGGAAGGGTAACCAAAACATTGGTCAAAGAGGTGGGTTTTAAGGAGAGTTTTAGAGGAGGAGAGGGATAGGGAGGGAATTCCAGAGCGTGGGGGTCTAGACACCTGAAGACACAGCTGTAAATGGTGGGCTGTAGGGAGGGGGTGGATGCACAAGGGACCAGCTTTGGAGGAACGGAGAGTTAAGGGATGGGGGGTGGTGTAAGGAAGGAGAAAGTTACAAAGATAGGACGGTCAAAACCGTGAAAAGATTTAAACACATAAGTAAGAATTTTAAATTGGAAACGAGGGGACCGGGAGCGAATTCATTGCATCTCAGCCAGATTCTCACTGATTGGAATTCTAAAAGAAACTGCTGCTTCACTGAATCTGTGCTGACAGAAATATCAGTATAATGTAGATTGCTTTTAATCTTTGCTTGGCTTAAATGACGAGGGCAAGCTTAAATGAGAAGCATCGAAAGCATTCTGTCTAGACCTGCTGCTACACTACCCATCACTACCGGCTTAGGCACAGCTACCTGATAGTGACGGAGGAGCACTTCCACTGGAGGCTGAAGCTTAGGAGGGAGACCGTTACCAAACTGTACTCTGGGTGACACCATCACTGGCCCTCAAGGTGATGCGTCGCTCCATTTTCACATCTCCAGCTCCTTCCAGCCTGGCACAGGGGACATCAGAAATATCCAATTTGCTGTTCACAGATGCATCAAAGAGATTTCACTGATGCTTCCCTCAGGAGGGCTGGCACCTTTATTTCCTTGCCCACTGATCAGCAATAACAGCATTACAAGGGCTTCCCAATTCAAAGTTGCCAAATGTCCACTTTCCGAACGGCCGTCAGCCTTTTATTGGCTGCTGCTCGCATAGCTACTAAAACGGTGTTTTTGGCAACAGAGTGAAATGACCCCGTAAAATACAGTTTCCTGCCCCTTCTGCACATGCAATAAAATGTCCTGCAGGCATAGAAGAGGCAAGTTGCTATGAAACATAGGAACAGGAGTAGGCCATCCAGCCCCTCGAGCCTGTCCCACCATTCAATTAGATCATGGCTGACTGCATCTTAACTCCATCTACCCGCCTTGGGTCCGTATCCCTTAATATGCTTGCATAATGAAAATCCATCAAGCCTCAACAGCTTTTTGGGGGAGAGAGTTCCAGATTTCAAGGACCCTTTCTGTGAAGAAGTGCTTTCTGACAGCACCCCTGAACAGCCTAGCTCTAATTTTAAGGTTATACCCCCTTGTTCTGGACACTCCCACTAGAGGAAATATGTTTGTCTCTATCTACCCTATCTGATCCTTTAATCATCTTAAACACTTTAATTAGACCACTCCTATATTCAAAGGAATACAAGCCTGGTCTGTGCAACCTGTCCCAATAATTAAACCATTTTAGCCCCAGTATAATTCTGGTGAATCTGTGCTACACTTCCTCCAAGGCCAGTATATCCTTCCTGAGGTGCGGTGCCCAGAACTGAACACCGTGTCCAGCTGGGGTCTCACCAGAGCTCGGTACAGCTGGAACCTAACTTTCATCCATTTGTATTCCAGCCCTCTTGAGATAAAGGCCAATATTCCATTAGCCTTTTAAATTATTTTTTTATACCTGTCCTCTAGCTTTTAGTGATTTCTGTACTTGGACCTCTAAATCTCTCTGCTCATCCGTTGAACAAGGCTGCCTTCGCTTTTCTTCCACAACTCCTTTTTTAGATCCAGAGAGTAATGCATGTAGAGATTTACCCATGAGGGCATTCGATCAATAAAATGGCTGTATTAATTAAATTGCCCCATTACAGACCTGACTCTCTTTCCAGGTAGGATCTTCCCATCTTCAACCATCAAGGCAGCTTCAGATCATCCCAGTGTCATAATTTATCTAGTAATTTGCTATGGCACTTGGTGAAACTGCAGTTACAGAGTATGTGTTTTAGAGTTAAAGGTTAATGGTTGCAGAATACAAAATGGATTCACAATGCCAATGGCAGCCCCTGTGCAAGAAGGAGAACTTGGAGCTGTACCCAGACATTCAGCGTTCCTGGATGATGAAGAGGCTGTCTGAAAGGAAAAAGACTTTCAGTCATGATGGCCACGGTGAGCCATTTTGAGAATTCCTGTTAGCTAACCTTTACCCAAGATACAGAGGATATTTGACTGTAACAGGTCTAATGCTGTGTCCATCACATCACATTTGTGGAGACCATCAATCTGAAATCATGTTGACAGAAAAGAGTGATCAAAGATTGTGACAACAGGAAGCAAGCTGTGGACAGGAAGTGCACACCCTGTGCAATATTTTTAACATAGCGACTCCCCAAAGCATGTGCTATATTGTTCCAATATGCTCAAAATGAGATGTATATCCAGGTAACAACAGAAAATGCTGGAAAAACTCAGCAGGCCAGGCAACATCCATGGAGAGAGAAATAGAGTCAATGTTTCAGGTCGAAACCCTTCGTCAGGACTGAGAAAAAACACAGGAAATGAAACAGATTAAAAGGCCAGTTTGGGGGGCTGGGAAATGGGGATGAAAGAACAAAAGAGAAGTGAAGAGACATTAAGAGGTATTCAAGATGAGGCGAGATGGTGATAGGTCTAGTAAAGAGACAAAAGACGGCTCTAGATTAGGTGTGAAATGCGCTGGCAGAATGAGAGGCAGCTGCCATGTGGGAGAGAAAAAAAGGGGGAAGGGCACAAAACAAAGGTGTGGATAAAAAATATATAAAAGTGTAATAAGGGCTGAGGCTATGATCTGAAATTGTTGAACTCGATATTGAGTCCGGAAGGCTGTAAAGTGCCTAATCGGAAGATATTTGTTGTTGTGATGCAAAATTGATACAGCCTGTAGCAGTGGCTTTGTGTCACTGAGGAATTCAGTGCTGTTTGCTGAATTTTCAAGCGCTATTATACTTTTTTTTTTACTCCTCTTCTGAAAGCACTGAGCCTTAGATAGGGACTGACCCTCAGGCCTTGGCAGCCCTCTGGTACCTTGCCCAAGTGGTCATTCAAAACCTGTGAGGCTAAACAGTAATGTTAACAGGCTATTCCATCCTGGAGGAGTTGATAGCTGAACTCTATCCCGTTCTCACCTGATGTCCATATATATATATATATATATACTAGCTGGAGTACCCGGCGTTGCCGAGGGAACTGAAGAACCCTCTGCCATATTTATAAAACTGTTTATAAAACTGTTGGGATTGAAGAACTCTTCCTAAGCACCCAGGAGGTGGTTCTTTAACTTCGTTTTTTGTTAATGGGGATCACCAGTAGCCATATACTCCAGGTTTTACAGTTTTGGGTATGTCTCGCCTGGTCAACAGCTTGCCGTGCCTGAGTCTGGTCAGGAGTCTCTGAGGCACCTGATGTCCATATATATGCAGGAGCTACTGGATAGTGATTAGGAACAGGATACGTGGCTAATCCTCCCTCCTCATTCAAGGGGCACTGAGGTCAATTGAAGTGCGCCTATCATCACTCTGACCAGGTTCAGGTAACTCAACATTTACCTCCTGACTGAATGGCTCAGTACCACACGATGCTTTTCATTTACCTACTGAACTATCAGAGTCGCCAGTTCCTAGTACCACAACACTCTCAAGCCAGTGTGTGCACAAAAAAGGGGGGGGGGGAAGAGAAGGCAGTAACATCTCCTACTTCTGCACCCTACTAAATGAGCAATTTTCGCAAACTGACATATACACTAAATGATATCGTGAGTACAGTAGTGTACTGGACTAGTAATACAGAGAACGTGAGTTCAAATCCCACCATGTCAGTTTGAGAATTTGAATTCAGTTTGAAAAATCTGGAAATAAAAAGCTGGTATCAGGAAAAGTGACCATCAAGCTGTCAGATTGTCATAAAAACCCAACTGGTTCACTAATGTCCTTTAGGAAAGGAAACCTGCTGTCCTTCCCTGGTCTGGCCAATATGTGACTCCAGTCCACACCAATGTGGTTGACTCCTAACTGCCCTCTAAAGTGGCCTAGCGAGCCACTCAGTTGTATCAAACCACTACTCCAGGGAAACTAGGGATGGGCAATAAATGCCGGCCTTGCCAGCGACATTCACATCCCGAGAATGAATTTTAAAAATTAAATGAGTGATGCATTATTGTCCTCAATACAATTTAAATAAAAGTAGCAGCACTGATCTCTCATTATTTTGCCCTGTCCATTGCCAGTCTGTTAGACTCAGCCAACTCGAGATAACTTACAATTGCTTTGTTTCCCCATTGTTCCAGGTACAGCCTCCCTTGTTGACTACTATTTCTCTTCAGAATTGTCTATAATACATATTTTGGTCATTTCCAGATAGAGACTGGGCTGTTCCAGATAAGCCATCCTGCATCAATTGGTCAGGAAATTTGCTCATTTTGAGGTGGGAGAAAGTAACCCCAAGAAAAGGCATTCACTACTGCTGATAACCTGCTTAAACTTATCCTCTGACGAATTATTATTTCCTTAAGCCTACTTACAGTAGCTGTGGCTCAGTTGGTAGCAGGTTATTAGTTATTTAAGTCCCACTCCAGATACTTGAGCACATAATCTAGACTGGCACTCCAGTGAGTGCTGGACTGTCAGAGGTATAGTTTTTCGAGTGAGATGTTAAGCCGAGGCACCGTCTGCTCTCTCTGGTGGATGTAAAAGATCAAATGACACTATTTCAAAGAAGAGCTGGGGCGTTCTCCCCGGTGCCTGGGTCAATATTTATCTCTCAACCAACATCACAAAAACAGGCTCTCTGGTCATTATCACATTGCTGTTTGTGGGAGCCTGTGTGCAAATTGGCTGCCGTGTTTCCCACATCATAACAGTGACTACACTTCAAAAGTACTTCATTGGCTGTAAAGCACTTTCGGACGTCCTGAGAGCCGCTATATTAATAGAAGTCTTTCTTTTCACTCTTTTTGCAAACCTGCCCTCATAACCTAGCAGATTATTTATATCGTAGGAGGTTGGAATGTTCTCGTGCAATCTGTGTCCCTTTCATCAGGCTTAATAACACATGTGTCAACTTTAGGCCAGAAAGCTACGGTGATTTGTTCAAGAACTTTGTATTACACATCTGGTTTTTGTAAGACCTTGTAAAAAAACATTGGGGCGATTTTAGCCCTACTCGCTCAGCAGAAACCTGGCGGGTGGGCAGTTAAAATCCTGGCTCTTGCCTGTCTGAAAGCCGCCATTTTAACCTGTTCTCCTGAGCAGGCAGCAAGGACATGTGCCTGGAGCCAACAGGGTCCTTCTTTACATATACATGTTGCGGCCCGATGACATCATTGAGACCCGACTGTCATTTTAACTCAGGCCTGAGCGGGGAATCCATCTGGAGTTAAAATCGGGGCCAACTGGCTCCTTGGATTCCTTTTCATACAAAGAGAATCCACAACCTATATGTGTGGCAACCTTGGCGCTGTATTTGACCCTGAAATGAGCTTCCGACCACATATCCGCGGCATAACTAAGACCGCCTATTTCCACCTCCGTAACATTGCCTGTCTCCGCCCCTGCCTCAGCTCATCTGCTGCTGAAACCCTCATTCATGCCTTTCTTACCTCTAGACTTGACTATTCCAACACACTCCTGACTGGCCTTCCACGATCCACCCTACGTAAACTTGAGGTCATCCAAAACTCGGCTGCCTGTGACCTAAATCGCACCAAGTCCCATTCACCCATCTCCCCTGTGCTCGCTGACCTACTTTGGCTCCCGGTTAAGCAACGCCTTGATTTTAAAATTCTCATCCTTGTTTTCAAATCCCTCCATGGCCTCGCCCCTCCCTATCTCTGTAATCTCCTTCAGCCCCACAACCCCCCGAGATATCTGCGCTCCTCTAATTCTGCCATCTTGAGCATTCCTGATTATAATCGCTCAACCATTGGTGGCCATGCCTTCTGTTGCCTAGGCCCTAAGCTCTGGAACTCCCTCCCTAAACCTCTCTACCTCTCTTTCCTCCTTTAAGACGCTCCTTAAAACCTACTTCTTTGACCAAGCTTTTGGTCATCTGCCCTAATTTCTTATGTGGCTCTGTGTCAATTTTTTTGTCTTATAATACTCCTGTGAAGCGCCTTGGGATGTTTTACTACGTTAAAGGTGCTATATAAATAAAAGTTGTTGTTGTTGTGGCTGAAAATGTCATAGGGAGTCAGGCTGCCTTTTGTTCAGGCAGGTGACTGCATGCAATCAATGTACCTCTTTTGATTTAATAATCACTTCAGTGTTACTGCAGTATGTAACAGGCCTGGGGGCCAGAGACACATAGGGGGAGAAATTGAGTCGCGCCCCCTTTGGGGCGCTAACTTTGCCGCGCCCCAGAAAAATTAGTGTCCCCGCGGCCGAAATTGAGTGGTTGCGCCCCAAGAGGGAAGCGGGGTGTTACT
The DNA here is from genome assembly GCF_052327205.1 of Somniosus microcephalus. Classification (NCBI taxonomy): domain Eukaryota; kingdom Metazoa; phylum Chordata; class Chondrichthyes; order Squaliformes; family Somniosidae; genus Somniosus; species Somniosus microcephalus. The sequence continues at coordinate 32,181,978 of NC_141006.1, forward strand.
GGAAGCTTCGCGCCGCTGTATTGCAGGCCTTCCACCCCTTCTTAAAGGGGAGGAGCCTTGCGCAGCGTGACCCACGGCTCAGCTGGACCATCGGGGTTCAGCGTGCTGGCAAAAGAGCCCGACACTCAAGAGAAGTGCCGGGCTCATGGAGCGCAGCCGGCACTCCGCGGGGCGGGGGGGGTTCAGGAGGCCGGGGACAGGAGCAGAGGCAGGTGCTGGTAGGTGGCCAGCAACAAAAATGGGCTGAATTTTGCGGGAGGCGATGGTGGCGCTGCGCCTGGGCGCCAGTTGCTTTGCGCCCCATTAGCACCCTCTTAGGCCACTAACGGGAGGCGCAAAGCAACTGAATTTTTCCCCCTTAGTGTCCTGCCCAATGGTTGTGTTATCAGATTGGCTTTGTTCTACATAAAAATCAGCCAGGTGCCATTGCATCAAAGGCTTGTAAAATGTGAACTCAAGTAAGTGAGTTGGCATGGTGGACATTTTTTACAGGGTGATTTGGGAGGAGGTGGGGTGTTGTTGGGGAGAGATCAGTGACAGCTCCATGCCCAGGCATAGAACTCGCCACGGCTTCTTCGACAGCACCTCCCAAAATCACAACCTCTACCACCTAGAAGGTCAAGGGCAGCAGATGCATGGGAACACCACAACCTCCAAGTTCCCCTCCAAGTCACACACCATCCTGACTTGGAAATATATCGTCATTCCTTCATCATCACTGGATCATAATCCTGGAACTCCCTTCCTAACAGCACTATGGGAGTACCATCACCGCACAGATTGCAGCTTTTTTTTTTATTCGTTCATGGGATGTGGCCATCATTTATGGCCCATCCCTAGTTGCCCTTGAGAAGTTGGTGTTGAGCCGCCTTCTTGAACCACTGTAGTCCGTGCTGCCCAAGAAGCCTTGGCGAATTGCTGCAGTGCATCTTGTAGATGGTACACGCTGCAGGCACGGCACGCCGGTGGTGGAGGGACTGAATGTTTCAGGTGGTGGATGGGGTGCCAATCAATCGGCTACTTTGTCTTGGATGGTGTCGAGCTTCTTGAGTGTTGTTGGAACTGCACTCATCCAGGCAAGTGGAGAGTATTCCATCACACTCCTGACTTGTGCCTTGTAGGTGGTGGAAAAGCTTTGGGGAGTCGGGAGGTGAGACACTCGTCGCAGAATACCCAGCCTCTGACCTGCTCTTGTTGCCACAGTATTTATGTGGCTGGTCCAGTTAAGTTTCTGGTCAATGGTGACCCCCATGATGGTGGGGGATTCGGCAATGGTAATGCTGTTGAATGTCAAGGGGCGGTGGTTAAACGCTCGCTTGTTGGAGATAGCCATTGCCTGGCACTTGTGTGGCACGAATGTTACCTGCCACTTATCAGCCCAAGCCTGATTGTCATCCAGGTCTTGTTGCATGTGGGCATGGACTGCTTCATTATCTGAGGAGTTGCGAATGGCACTGAACACTGTGCAGTCATCAGCGAACATCCCCACTTCTGACCTTATGATGGAGGGAAGGTAATTGATGAAGCAGCTGAAGGGCCTAGGACACTGCCCTGAGCAACTCCTGCAGTGATATCCTGGGGCTGTGATGATTTACCTTCAACCACCACAACCATCTTCCTTTGTGCTAGGTATGACTCCAGCCAGTGGAGTGTTTTCCCCCCAATTTCCATCGACTTCAGTTTTGCTTGGGCTCCTTGATGCCACATTCGGTCAAATGCTGCCTTGATGTCACCCTCACCTCATCTCTGCAATTCAGCTCTTTTGTCCATGTTTGGACCAAGGCTGTAATGAGGTCTGGAGCTGAGTGGTCCTGGCGGGACCCAAACTGGGCATCAGTGAGCAGGTTATTGGTGAGTAAGTGTTGCTTGACAGCATTGTCAGTGACACCTTCCATCACTTTGCTGATGATTGAGTAGACTGATGGAGAGGTAATTGGCCGGATTGAATTTGTCCTGCTTTTTGTGGACAGGACATACCTGGGCACTTTTCCACATTGTCGGATAGATGCCAGTGTTACAGCTGTACTGGAACAGCTTGGCTGGAGGCGCGGCTAGTTCTGTAGCACAAGTCTTCAGTACGACAGCTGGGATGTTGTCGAGGCCCATAGCCTTTGCTGTATCCAGTGCGCTCAGCCGTTTCTCTGAGATCACGTGGAGTGAATCAAATTGACTGTAGACTGGTTTCTGTGATGGTGGGGGCCTCAGGAGTAGGCCGATATGGATCATCCACTCGGCACTTCTGGCTGAAAATGGTTGCAAATGCTTCCGCTTTGTCTTTTGCACTCACGTGCTGGGCTCCGCCATCATTGAGGATGGGGATATTCATGGAACCACCCCCTCCCATTAGTTGTTTAATGATCCACCACCATTCACGATGGGATGTGGCAGGACTGCAGAACTTTAATCTGATCTGTTGATTGTGAGATTGCTTAACTCTGTCTATAGCATGCTGCTTCTGCTTTTTAGCATGCATGTAGTCCTGTGTTGCAGCTTCCCCAGATTAACACCGCATTTTTAGGTACGCCTGGTGCTGCTCCTGGCATGTTATTCTACACTCCTTATTGAACCAGGGTTGGTCCCCTGGCTTGATGGTAATGGTAGAGTGAGAGATATGCCGGGCCATGAGGTTAGATTGTGGTGGAATACAATTCTGCTGCTGCTGATGGCCCACAGCGCCTCATGGATGCCCAGTTCTGAGCTGCTAGATCTGTTCTGAATCTAACCCATTTAGCATGGTGGTAGTGCCACACAACACAATGGAGGGTACTCTCAGTGTGAAGATAGGACTTCGTCTCCACAATGACTGTGCGGTGGTCACAGCTACCGATGCTGCCATGGACAGATGCATCTGCGACAGATAGATTGGCGAGGACGAGGTCAAGTAGGTTTTTCCCTCATGTTGGTTCTCTCACCACCTGTTGCAGGCCCAGACTGGCAGCTATGTCCTTCAGGACTCGGCCAGCTTGGTCAGTAGTGGTGCTACCGAGCCACTCTTGTTGATGGACATTGAAGTACCCCACCCAGAGTACATTCTGTGCCCTTGCTACTCTCAGTGCTTCTTCCAAGTGGTGTTCAACATGGAGGGGTACCGATTCATCAGTTGAGGGAGGGCGGTAGGTGGTAATCAGCAGGTTTCCTTGCCAATGCTTGACCTGAAGCCATGAGACTGAAAGGTATGATTCTGTGAGTATGACTATGTCAGGCTGTTGCTTGACTAGTCTGTGGGATAGCTCTCCCAATTTTGGCAGAAGTCCCCAGATGTTGGTGAGGAGGACTTTGCAGGGTTGACTGGGCTGGGTGTGCCATTGTTGTGTCTGAAACCAGTGCCGAGGTTGATGCCGGGAGGTCCGTCTGGTTTTATTATTGTTTTTCGTAGTAGTTTTTTACAACTGAGTGGCTTGCTAGGCCATTTCAGAGGGCAGTTAAGAGTCAACCACATTGCTGTGGGTCTGGAGTCACACATAGGCCAGACCGGGTAAGGACGGCAGATTTCCTTCCCTAAAGGACGTTAGTGAACCAGATGGGTTTTTACGACAATCCGATAATTTCATGGTCACCATTACTTATACAGGTAGACTATCCTTTATCCGAAAACCTCGGGACCAGTCGTGTTTCGGTTTTCGGAAAATTTCGGATTTCGGAAGGTGGGTTGGCGGGGGTCCGCGGGGGGGGATCGGCGGGGGTGTCGGCGGGGGTCGGGGTCGGCGGGGGTCCGCGGGGGGGTCCGCAGTCATGGCTTGTCCATCGCTGCTAGCCTGGAATGCAATGAAGTTCCGCATTTCCACCAACAGGTCGTCGTGCTCGGTCGGAACAGGGGCCGGCACCGCCGCGGGCTCAGAGCTCTCGTTGCTTTCGAGCCTTTGGAAGAGAGTCAGGTGGTTCCGCGGGGGGGTCGGCGGGGGGTCGTGCGCACGACTTACGCTGACCCTCTGCTCAGCGTAAGTCGGCAGGGGTCGGGGTCGGCGGGGGTCCGCGCGCAGGACTTATGCTGACCCTCTGCTCAGCGTAAGTCGTGCGCCACTCTGGTCATGTCGTGCGCACGACTTACGCTGAACGAAAAAACCTTTGGTTTTTAGAGGGTTTCGGTTTTTGGAAGTTCGGATAAAAGGTAGTCTACCTGTACTAGCTTTTCATTCCAGATTTATTTAATTAACTGAATTTAAATTCCCCAGCTGCTGCTGTGGGATTTGAACCCACATCTCTGGATCATTAGAACAGGCCTCTGGATTACTAGTCCAGTAACATAACCACAATGCTACTGTTCAAGGCGGCGGCTCACCACAACCTTCTCAAGGGCAATTAGGGACGGACAATAAATGATGGCCTTGCCAGTGACGCCCACATCCCAGGAACGAATTAAAAAATCTATCCTATTACACTGTTTCAGGCCTATAACTATCCCTATCACTATGATAGGACTGTACCTATTCCTGTGTCAAACGTCCCTCTCTCTACCTCTATTTAAAAAAGGTGGTAGCGAGAAAACGGGGAATTATAGGCCAGTAAATCTGACATCGGTAGTGGGGAAAATACTAGAGTCCATTATAAAAGATGTAATAACAGAGCACTTGGAAAACAGTGACAGGATCGGACAAAGTCAACATGGATTTACAAAAGGTAAATCATGCTCGACTAATCTACTGGAATTTTTCGAGGATGTAACTGGTAGAATAGATAAGGGAGAACCAGTGGATGTGGTGTATTTGGACTTTCAGAAGGCTTTCGATAAGGTCCCGCATAAGAGATTAGCGTGCAAAGTTAAAGCACACGGGATTGGGGGCAAGGTACTGTCTTGGATAGAGAACTGGTTGGCAGACAGGAAGCAAAGAGTTGGAATAAATGGGTCCTTTTCTGAGTGGCAGGCAGTGATTAGTGGGGTACCGCAGGGATCGGTGCTAGGACCCCAGCTATTCACAATATATATTAATGATCTAGATGAGGGAACTAGATGTAATATCTCCAAGTTTGCAGACGACACAAAGCTGGGTGGGCGTGTGTGCTGTGAGGAGGATGTAGAGAAACTCCAGTATGATTTGGACAGGTTGGGGATTGGGCAGATGCATGGCAAATGCAGTGTAATGTGGATAAATGCTAGGTTATCCACTTTGGTGGCAAAAACAGGAAGACAGATTATTATCTGAACGGCAATAGATTGGGAAAAGGGGAAGTGCAAAGAGACCTGGGTGTCCTTGTGCACCAGTCGCTGAAGGTAAGCATGCAGGTGCAGCAGGCGGTTAAGAAGGCAAATGATATGTTGGCCTTCATAGCGAGAGGATTCGAGTACAGGAGCAAGGATGTCTTGCTGCAGTTGTACAGGGCCTTGGTGAGACCACACCTTGAGTATTGTGTGCAGTTTTGGTCACCTTATCTGAGGAAGGATGTTCTTGCCATGGAGAGAGTGCAGCGAAGATTCACCAGACTGATACCTGGGATGGCAGGAATGACATATGAGGAGAGATTGGGTCGATTAGGCTTATATTTGCTAGAGTTTAGAAGAATGAGATGGGATCTCATTGAAACTTATAAAATTCTAACAGGACTAGACACAGGAAGGATGTTCCCGATGGAGGTAGAGTCCAGCACCAGGGGTCACAGTCTAAGGATAAGGATAAGGGGTAAGCCATTTAAGACAGAGATGAGGAGGAATTTCTTCACCCAGAGAGTGGTGAACCTGTGGAATCCTCTACCACACAAGGCAGTTGAGGCCAATTCATTAAATATATTCAAGAAGGAGTTGGATATATTTCTTAAGGCTAAAGGGATCAAGGGATATGGGGAGAAAGCAGGGACAGTGTACTGAAATTGGATGGTCAGCCATGATCTCATTAAATGGCGGAACAGGCTCGAGGGGCCGAATGGCCTACTCCTGCACCTATCTTCTATGTTTCTCTGTAGGTCTATTACTATCCCCGTGTTAAATGCCTGTCCCTATCCCTGTGTTACAGGTCTCTCCCTATGTTAAATGTCTGTCCCAATCCCAGAGTTAAATGTCTGTCTCTCTCCCTGGGTTACAGCTCTCTCCCTATCCCGGTGTTAAATGTCTGTCCCTATCCACGAGTTAAATGCCTGTCTCTCTCCTTGTGTTAAGGGTCTCTCCTTAACCCTGTGTTAAATATCTGTCTCTCTCCCTCTCCCTCCCCCTCCCCCGGTGTTACAGGTCACTCTCTCTCTCTCTCTCCCCCCCGGTGTTACAGGTCTCTCTCTCTCTCTATCCCGGTGTTACAGGTCTCTCTCTCTCTCTATCCCGGTGTTACAGGTCTCTCTCTCTCTCTCCCCCCCGGTGTTACAGGTCTCTCTCTCTCTCCCGGTGTTACAGGTCTCGGTCTCTCTCTCTCTCTCTCCCCCGGTGTTACAGGTCTCTCTCCCGGTGTTACAGGTCTCTCTCTCTCTCTCTCTCTCCCCCGGTGTTACAGGTCTCTCTCTCTGTCTCCCCCGGTGTTACAGGTCTCTCTCTCCCGGTGTTACAGGTCTCTCTCTCTCCCGGTGTTACAGGTCTCTCTCTCTCTCTCTCTCCCTCTCTCCCTCTCCCTCTCCCTCTCCCGGTGTTACAGGTCTCTCTCTCTCCCCCCCGGTGTTACAGGTCTCTCTCTCTCTTTCTCCCGGTGTTACAGGTCTCTCTCTCTCTTTCTCCCGGTGTTACAGGTCTCTCTCTCTCTCTCTCCCGGTGTTACAGGTCTCTCTCCCGGTGTTACAGGTCTCTCTCTCTCCCCACCCCCCGTGTTACAGGTCTCTCTCTCTCTCTCTCCCGGTGTTACAGGTCTCTCTCTCTCTCTCTCTCTCTCCCAGTGTTACAGGTCTCTCTCTCTCGCCCTCCCGGTGTTACAGGTCTCTCTCTCCCGGTGTTACAGGTCTCTCTCTCTCTCTCCCGGTGTTACAGGTCTCTCTCTCTCTCTCTCTCCCCCCCGGTGTTACAGGTCTCTCTCTCTCTCTCTCCCTCCCTGTGTTACAGGTCTCGGTCTCTCTCTCTCTCTCTCTCTCTCCCGGTGTTACAGGTCTCTCTCTCTCTCTCTCCCGGTGTTACAGGTCTCGGTCTCGGTCGGTCTCTCTCTCTCTCTCTCCCTCCCGGTGTTACAGGTCTCTCTCTCTCTCCCGGTGTTACAGACCTCTCTCTCTCTCTCCCGGTGTTACAGGTCTCGGTCTCTCTCTCTCCCGGTGTTACAGGTCTCTCTCCCTATCCCGGTCCCTCTCCCTATCCCGGTCTCTCCCCCTCTCCCTCCTCCTGTTGCTGGTCCGCAGTTGTTTCCTTCCGGACTGTTTATGGCGGAGCTCCCGCACGTTACCCTGCGCGGTTTCCAAGTTTTGTTCCCATGGAAACAAGGCGCTCGCTGCATCCTGACAACCGAGAGAGACCGGGATAGAGAGAGAGAGCGAGACCGGGATAAATCGGGATACGGAGCGAGACCGGGATAAAACGGGATATATATATATATAGAAAGAGACCGGGATAGAGAGATTGAGACCGGGATAGAGATAGAGATCGAGAGAGAGAGAGAGACCGGGATAGAGAGAGAGAGAGACCGGGATAATCCAGGATAGAGAGAGGGAGACCGGGATAAGCCAGGATAGAGAGAGGGAGACCGGGATAAGCCAGGATAGAGAGAGAGAGACCGGGATAAGCCAGGATAGAAAGAGGGAGACCGGGATAAGCCAGGATAGAGAGAGGGAGACCGGGATAAATCGGGATACGGAGAGAGACCGGGATAAAACGGGATATATATATAGAGAGAGAGACCGGGATAGAGAGATTGAGACCGGGTTAGAGAGAAAGACCGGGATCGAGAGAGAGAGAGACCGGGATAGAGAGAGAGAGAGACCGGGATAATCCAGGATAGAGAGAGAGAGACCGGGATAAGCCAGGATAGAGAGAGAGACCGGGATAAGCCAGGATAGAGAGAGGGAGACCGGGATAAGCCAGGATAGAGGGAGGGAGACCGGGATAAGCCAGGATAGCGGTAGGGAGACCGGGATAGAGAGAGAGAGAGAGAGACTGAGATAGGGAGAGAGTTAGACTGGGATAAGCCGGGATAGAGAGAGACTGGGATAAACCGGGATAGAGGGAGAGAGACTGGGATAAACCGGGACAGAGAGAGAGAGACCGGGATAGAGGGAGAGAGACCAGGATAAACCGGGACAGCGAGAGAGAGAGTGACCGGGATAAACCGGGACAGAGAAAGACCAGGATAAACCAGGAGAGACAGGGCGGACCTGGGCAGCAGAAGATGATCCCCCCGATAGACTCACTGTTGAAATATGACCATCCGCTACTTGTCAGCAGGAATATGGAGAAAAAGTCCGCAAAGGTGAGGGGTCTGGACAGTTTCAATAATCATGGGCGATTTTAATCTTCATTTTGATTGGACAAATCAAATTGGACAAGGTATCCTCGAGGAAGAGTTCATAGAGTGTATCCGGGATGGTTTCCTAGAACAATACGTTGTGGAACCAACCAGGGAGCAGGCTATCTTAGATCTGGTACTGTGTAATGAGACAGGATTAATAAATGATCTCATGGTAAAGGATCCTCTAGGAAAGAGTGATCATAGCATGGTTGAATTTCAAATTCAATTGGAGGGTGAGAAAGTTGGGTCTCAAACCAGTGCCCTGATCTTAAATAAAGGCAATTACAAAGGTATGAAGGCAGAGTTGGCTAAAGTGGACTGGGGAAATAGATTAAAGGGTAAGACGGTTGATAAGCAATGGCAGACATTTAAGGAGATAATTCATAACTCTCAACAAAAATATATTCCAGTGAGAAGGAAAGACTTTAAGAGAAGAGAGAACCATCTGTGGCTAACTAAGGAAGTAAAGGATGGTATCAATTTGAAAACAAAGGCATACAATGTTGTCAAGATTAGTGGGAGGCCAGAGGATTGGGAAATTTTTAAAAACCAGCAAAGGATGACTAAAAACAATAATAAAGAGAGAGAGAAGATGGATTATGAGAGTAAACTAGCAAGAAATATAAAAACAGATAGTAAGAGCTTCTACAGGTATATAAAAAGGAAGAGGTTAGCTAAAGTAAACGCTGGTCCCTTAGCGGATGAGACTGGGGAATTAATAATGAGGAACAGGGAAATGGCAGAGACTTTGAACAAATATTTTGTATCAGTCTTCATGATAGAAGACACTAAAACCATCCCAATAATACATAATCAAGGGGCTATAGGGAGGGGGGAACTTAAAACAATGACTATCACTAAAGAAAAAGTACTCGGTAAAATAATGGGACTAAAGGTGGACAAGCCCCTTGGACCTGGTGGCCTGCACCCTAGGTTCTTAAAAGAAGTGGCTGCAGAGATAGTGGATGCATTGGTTGCAATCTACCAAAATTCCCTGGATTCTGGAGAGGTCCCAGCAGATTGGAAAACCGCAAATATAATGTCCCTATTTAAGAAGGGAGGGAGACAGAAAGCAAGAAACTGTAGACCAGCTAGCCTAACATCTGTCATTGGGAAAATGCTGGAGTCCATTATTAAGGAAGCAGTAGCAGGACATTTAGAAAATCATAATACAGTCAAGCAGAGTCAGCATGGTTTTATGAAAGGGAAATCATGTTTGACAAATTTTCTGGAGTTCTTTGAGGATGTAACGAGCAGGGTAGATAAAGGGAAACCAGTGGATGTGGTGTATTTGGATTTCCAGAAGGCATTAGATAAGGTGCCACATAAAAGGTTACTGCATAAGATAAGAGCTCATGGTGCTGGGGGTAATATATTAGCACGGATAAAGGATTGGGTAACTAACAGAAAACAGAGAGTCGGGATAAATGGATCATTTTTCAGTTGGCAAACGGTAACTAGTGGGGTGCCGCAGGGATCAGTGCTGGGGCCGCAACTATTTACAATCTACATTAATGACTTGGATGAAGGAACCGAGTGTAATGTAGCCAAATTTGCTGATGATACAAATGTGGTAAACCACTGTTTGCATTCCACCGTGTACATGTCTGTACATGCCTCGGCTGACTCCTCCCACGAGTCCAGGTATAAAGGTGACTGCTCCACAGTCCCTCTGTATTCTGGACTGGTCGACCACTCGAGGCACACCTTCATTCTCTTGTTAATAAAAGCCTGTTAGTTACTCGCTTAACCTCAGTCTTTGAGTGATTGATAGCGCATCAATTTTATTAACAAGATTTTTTATAATGGAGAAGATCCTCACACCAGCATGCCTAGACTTAGGCCATCGGGAGGTGGACGCATCCACCAAGTTTACTCACTGGCTTAGGTGCTTTGAAAAATTCCTGATCGCCTCCGCTGCAACGGTCAAATCGGATGAGGACAAACTGGATGTCCTAACCTCCAAAGTGAACCACCGAGCGTACTCGGTCATCCAGGACGCGACCTCGTACACGGCTGCTATCAAGCTCCTCAAGGACCAGTACACGCGTCCAGTGAACGAGGTACGCCAGGCACCTCCTGGGGAGTCGTAAACGACAACCTGGGGAATCAACCGAGGAATACCTTCAGGCACTGTCTGTGCTTGGCCGGGCCTGTGGTTGTAAGGATGTAAAGGCCGCCGTGTACACAGAGGAACTTATCCGGGATGCTTTTGTAGCGGGCCACAGGTCCAATTACACCCGACAGCGACTGTTGGAGCAGAGTGACCTCGACCTCAACAAGGCCTCTGAACTCGCACTATCATTGGACGCAGCCTACCGGGGCATGGATGCCTACTCCTCTGCACCGTGGACGCCGCGGGGAACGACAGCCTGGGACACGGTAGGTCCGTCTCATAGCACCGTGCCACCCCAGCCACATCCCAGCAACGGCCCAACTACCGCAGCAGTGTCCCAAGGCCAGAAATGCTACTTCTGTGGCCAGGCCAAACACCCCAGAGCGCGCTGCCCGGCGAAAAATGCGATCTGCTCGGGCTGCGGGAAGAAGGGACACTACGCCAGCGTCTGCAGGGCCAAAGCCACCCCGAACCCCAGCAGTGCCACGTGTGGGCCGTGCGGGCCGCCATCTTGGGCCTCCCCAGCCATGTGCGAACCACCGGAACAGCAGCCATTTTGGACGCCTCCGGCCACATGGGGATCATGGACGCCGCCATCTTGGACGCCAGCCGGGACGCAGCAGGCCCCCAACACCGCCTCATCTGATACCCGCAACGACACACCAACCCCTACGCTGGCCTCCGTGACGCTGGACCAAGCGAGACCGCACCAACTGGCCCGGTCCACAATGGACATTAAGGTAAATGGTCACGAAACAATCTGCCTTTTTGACTCTGGGAGCACGGAGAGCTTCATCCACCCCGACACAGTGCGGCGTTGCTCTCTCCCAGTCCTGCCTGCGCACCAGCGGATTTCTATGGCCTCCGAGTCCCAGTCAGCGGACATTGGCGGCTACTGCGTGGTGACACTCTTAGTAGACGGGACTGTGTACGATAATTTTAAACTTCTGGTCCTGCCCCACCTCTGCGCTGCCGTTCTACTGGGGTTAGATTTTCAGTGCCACCTTAAAAGTGTTACGATGGCGTACGGTGGACCCCTCCCCCCACTCAGTCCGCAGCCAGCAGCTTCCAAATTGCCCGCCGCGCACCAGGTGCAACCTCTCCACACTCAGAGTCACCCCCCCCCCCCCCACTGTTTGCTAACCTCACCCCCAACTGTAAGCCCATCGCCACAAAGAGCAGGCGATACAGTGCCGGGGACAGGGTTTTCATTAAAACCAAAGTGGAGCGGCTCCTGAAGGAGGGGATTATTGAGGGCAGCACCAGCCCCTGGCGAGCCCAGGTTGTGGTCGTTAAGACCGGCGAGAAGCAGCGCCTGGTCATCGACTACAGCCAGACAATAAATCGCTACACCCTGCTGGACGCTTACCCACTCCCCCGCATAGCTGATATGGTCAACCAGACCGCGCAGTACCGTGTCTTCTCGACCATTGACCTGAAATCAGCATACCACCAGCTCCCTATCCGCCCTGAGGACCGCCAGTATACTGCCTTTGAGGCAAACGGCCGCCACTATCACTTCCTTAGGGTTCCCTTTGGCGTCACCAACGGGGTCTCCGTCTTCCAAAGGGAGATGGACCGGATGGTAGATCAAAATGCGTTGCAGGCCACTTTCCCATATCTGGACAATGTGACCATCTGCGGCCATGACTTGCAGGACCATGACGCAATCCTCGAAAAATTCCTCTGCACCGCCCAACTCCTGAACCTGACGTATAACAAGGAGAAGTGCATATTCCGCACAACCCGCCTCGCCATCCTTGGCTGTGTTGTGGAACACGGAGTCATCGGTCCCGACCCCGACCGGATGCGTCCCCTTATGGAACTCCCACTGCCCCACTGCCTCAAGGCCCTGAAGAGGTGCCTAGGGTTTTTCTCCTATTACGCCCAGTGGGTCCCCTACTATGCGGACAAGGCCCGTCCGCTGATCAAGTATACCTCTTTTCCCTTGACGGCAGAGGCCGGCTTAGCCTTCCACCGTATCAAGGAAGACATTGCCAAAGCCACCATGCACGCAGTGGACGAATCCATCCCCTTCCAGGTGGAAAGCGACGCGTCCGACTTTGCCCTGGCCGCTACCCTTAATCAGGTGGGGAGACCCGTGGCCTTCTTTTCACGAACCCTCCAGGGCCCGGAGACCAGACACTCCGCTGTTGAGAAGGAGGCCCAGGCTATTGTGGAGGCTGTGCCTCATTGGAGGCACTACCTGGCCGGAAAACGATTTACCCTGCTCACTGACCAGCGTTCAGTTGCTTTTATGTTTAACAACAAGCAGAGGGGCAAAATCAAAAACGACAAGATCTTGAGGTGGGGAATTGAACTTTCCACCTACAATTACGAGATCTTGTACCAGCCCGGGAAGCTCAATGAACCCCCGGATGCTCTATCGCGTGGCACCTGCGCCAGCGCGCAGATCGATAGACTGCGGGCCCTCCACAATGACCTCTGCCACCCGGGGGTCACCAGGTTCTTCCACTTCATCAAGGCCCGCAACCTGCCTTACTCCATTGAGGAGGTCAGGACCATGACCAGGAACTGCCAAGTCTGCGCTGAGTGCAAACCGCACTTTTATAGACCAGACAGGGCTCACCTGATAAAAGCCACTCGCCCCTTCGAGCGCCTGAGCGTTGATTTTAAAGGGCCTCTCCCCTCCTCCGACCGTAATGTGTACTTCCTCAACATTATTGATGAGTACTCCCGTTTCCCGTTCGCCATCCCCTGCCCGGACATGACCAGTGCCACGGTCATTAAATGTCTGAACGACCTCTTCACCCTGTTCGGTTTCCCCAGCTATATCCATAGCGACCGGGGCTCATCGTTTATGAGCGACGAACTCCGCCAGTACCTGCTCGCTAGGGGTATTGCCACAAGCAGGACCACCAGTTACAACCCCCGGGGGAACGGACAGGTGGAAAGAGAGAATGCGACAGTTTGGAAGGCCGCCCTGCTAGCCTTAAAGTCTAGGGGCCTTCCGACCTCCCGCTGGCAGGATGTGCTCCCCGATGCACTCCACTCTATTCGGTCACTGCTCTGCACTGCCACTAACGCCACCCCTCATGAGAAAATGTTTGTCTTCCCAAGGAAGTCCACATCGGGGACATTGCTACCGCCATGGCGGACGTCCCCAGGGCCGGTCCTACTGAGAAGACACGTGAGGACCCATAAAACAGACCCCCTGGTCGAGAGGGTCGACCTCCTCCACGCCAACCCCCAGTACGCTTACATTGCGTACCCGGACGGGCGGGAGGACACAGTCTCCATACGAGACCTCGCATCCTCGGGGGCCCCAGTAACCCACCACCCACTACCACCCCCCCCACGATCCAATATCCAACCCCAGCAGACGGCACGCCTGGGCCCCACGACCCGCTCGACACCCACGAGGACTACACACCAGTGCCCCAGCCTACGCGGGACTCGACGCCGGAAGCTTCACTACCCCTGCCGTCGCCACGTCAATCACAGCGGCAGACAAGACCTCCGGAGAGACTCCAATACACAAACTTTTAATACACTTCACCCCGCCGGACTCATTTTTAAACAAGGGGTGAATGTGGTAAACCACTGTTTGTATTCCACCGTGTACATGTCTGTACATGCCTCGGCTGACTCCTCCCACGAGTCCAGGTATAAAGGTGACTGCTCCACAGTCCCTCTGTATTCTGGACTGGTCGACCACTCGAGGCACACCTTCATTCTCTTGTTAATAAAAGCCTGTTAGTTACTCGCTTAACCTCAGTCTTTGAGTGATTGATAGCGCATCAACAAAGATAGGTCGTCATCGTACGTGTCTTCACACTGTTCCCTTTGGGGAACTGTATGAAGTGGTGGAAGGATTTCTGGCCGCGATTAACGCTCCTTCCGTGACCGTAACCATCTTCGTACCAGCCATTAGGGTGGTTAGTCCTCTGGCGGGAGGGTTTTACGGGCTCCCACAACCCATACGAGCGGGGGGGGGGCCACCCACACCCACGGACGCAAGTATCCCGCTGGATGTCAACCCAGAATTTAGAGCCGGAGCTCCGACTCCACTTGCCGGGACTGTCTGGAGTGAGGTTCGAAACCCTACACCTTCTGGCCCAGCAGCGGGGATGCTACCGCTACGCCAAAGGCCCACTCCACAAAGATAGGTGAGAAAGCAAGTTGTGAAGAGGACACAAAGAATCTGCAGAGGGATATAGACAGGCTAAGTGAGTGGGCAAACATTTGGCAGATGGAGTATAATGTGGGAAAGTGTGAGGTTATCCATTTTGGTAAGAAAAATATAAAAACAAATTATTATTTAAATGGAGAGAGATTACAAAATGCAGCAGTACAGAGGGATCTGGGGGTCCTTGTGCATGAAACACAAAAAGTTTGCATGCAGGTACAGCAAGTAATTAGGAAGGCAAATGGAATGTTGGCCTTTATTGCAAGGAGGTTGGAGTATAAAAGCAGGGAAGTCCTGCTACAACTGTACAGGGTATTGGTGAGACCACACCTGGAGTACTGCGTGGCGGCAGTATTTAAAAGCGGCTCCGAGACTAGGTGAGGCCTCGGAGCAGCGGCGGCAGGCGGGCGGACCTGCGAGGGAACGAGGCTGAGCGGCGGCAGTATTTAAAAGCGGCTCCGAGACCAGGTGAGGCCTCAGAGCAGCGGCGGCAGGCGGGCGGACCTGCGAGGGAACGAGGCTGAGCGGCGGCAGTATTTAAAAGCAGCTCCGAGACCAGGTGAGGCCTCAGAGCAGCGGTGACAGGCGGGCAGACCTGCGAGGGAACGAGGCTGAGCGGCGGCAGTATTTAAAAGCGGCTCCGAGACCAGGTGAGGCGTACCAGTCTCCAGTCTCCGAGCTCAGAGGGAGGGAGAGAAGTAAAAAGTAATTAAAGTGTGATGTCACCAGAAAGCAGGTAAGTGATTGGTTGATGAGTATTTCTCTGTTTTTAAACTTTAACTCTGTGGTTTATAGTTACTAAGGTCTCTCTGGTGTAGCGGGGACTGTTGGTAAACCATTTAACTGTAATGTAATTAGTGGGATTGACTGATTTAATTTAAATTCAATTAATTAAAGGGTAAGTCATCGCAGGACAGCCTGGCCACATGGTATGCTCCTCCTGCGATATGTGGGAACTCAGGGACACTTCCTGTGTCCCTGACAACTACGTGTGCAGGAAGTGCATCCAGCTGCAGCGACTGACAGACCGCATTGCGGCACTGGAGCTGCGATTGGATGCATACTGGAGCGTTCGCGATGCTCGGGACGTCGTGAATAGCACGTTTACGGAATTGGACACACCGCAGGTAGAGGTTGGACAGGCAGAAAGGGAATGGGTGACCAACAGGCAGAGTACTAGGCGCAGGCAGGTAGTGCAGGGGTCCCCTGTGGACATCCCCCTCTCAAACAGATACACCACTTTGAGTGCTGTTGGGGGGAATGGCTTATCAGAGGAAAGCAGCAGCAGCCAACTTCCTGGCACCAGGGGCGGTTCTGCTGCACAGGACGGGAGGAAAAAGAGGGGTAGAGCTATAGTAATAGGGGATTCTATTGTAAGGGGAATAGATAGGCGTTTCTGCGGCCGCAAACGAGACTCCAGGATGGTGTGTTGCCTCCCTGGTGCAAGGGTCAAGGATGTCTCAGAGCGGCTGCAGAACATCTTGGAAGGGGAGGGTGAACAGCCAGTTGTCGTGGTGCATATAGGCACCAACGATATAGGTAAAAAGCGGGATGAGGTCCTAAAAGCGGAATATTATGTAACGAGAAAGGATTAATTAGCAACCTTGTTGTACGAGGCCCCTTGGGTCAGAGCGATCATAATATGATCGAATTCTTCATTAAGATGGAGAATGAAGTAGTTGACTCAGAGACTAGGGTCTTCAATTTAAATAAAGGAAACTACGATGGTCTGAGGAGCGAGTTGGGTAGGATTGATTGGGGAATGTCACTCAAAGGGTTGACGGACATTCAAAGACCGAATGGATGAACTACAGAATTTGTTCATCCCAGTTTGGCATAAAAATAAAACAAAAAAGGTGACTCAACCGTGGCTAACAAGGGAAATTAGGGATAGCATAAGATCCAAGGAGAGGACATATAAATTGGCCAGAAAAAGCAATAATCCTGAGGATTGGGAGCAGTTTAGGATTCAACAAAGGAGGACAAAGGGATTAATTTAGAAAGGGAAAATAGACTATGAGAGTAAGCTTTCAGGGAACATAAAAACTGACTGTAAAAGCTTTTATAGATATGTGAAGAGAAAAAGATTGGTGAAGTCAAGCGTAGGTCCCTTGCAGTCAGAATCAGTGGAATTTATAATGGGGAACAAAGAAATGGCAGACCAACTAAATACATATTTTGGTTCTGTCTTCACAAAGGAGGACACAAATAACCTCCCAGAGATGCTGGGGAACATAGGGTCTGATAAAAGGGTGGAACTGAAAGAAATCAGTATTTGTAGGGAAATGGTGTTAGGAAAATTGATGGGACTGAAGGCCGATAAATCCCCAGGGCCTGATAATCTACATCCTAGGGTACTTAAGGATATGGTGTATTTGGACTTTCAGAAGGCTTTCGATAAGGTCCCGCATAAGAGATTAGCGTGCAAAATTAAGGCACATGGGATTGGGGGCAAGGTATTGACTTGGATAGAGAACTGGTTGGCGGACAGAAAGCAAAGAGTTGGAATAAATGGGTCGTTTTCCGAGTGGCAGGCAGTGACTAGTGGGGTACCGCAAGGATCGGTCCTAGGACCCCAGCTGTTCACAATACATATTAATGATCTGGACGAGGGAATTGAATGTAATATCTCCAAATTTGCAGACGACACAAAGCTGGATGGGAGGGTATGCTGTGAGGAGGATGTCGTGAAACTCCAGTACGATTTGGACAGGTTGGGTGATTGGGCAGAAACATGGCAAATGCACTATAATGTGGATAAATGTGAGGTTATCCACTTTGGTGGCAAAAACAGGAAGGCAGATTATTTTTTGAATGGCAATAGATTGGGAGAAGGGGAAGTGCAAAGAGACCTGGGTGTTCTTGTGCACCAGTCGCTGAAGGTAAGCATGCAGGTGCAGCAGGCGGTTAACAAGGCAAATGGTATGTTGGCCTTCGTAGCGAGAGGGTTTGAGTACAGGAACAAGGATGTCTTGCTGCAGTTGTACAGGGCATTGGTGAGACCACACCTTGAGTATTGTGTGCAGTTTTGGTCGCCTTATCTGAGGAAGGATGTTCTTGCCATGGAAGGAGTGCAGTGAAGATTCACCAGGCTGATACCTGGGATGGCAGGAATGACGTATGAGGAGAGATTGTGTCGATTGGGCTTATACTCACTGGAGTTTAGAAGATTGAGAGGGGATCTCATCGAAACCTATAAAATTCTGTCAGGCCTGGACAGACTAGATGCAGGAAGGATGTTTCTAATGGCTGGGGAGTCCAGAACCAGGGGTCATAGTCTAAGGATAAGGGGTAAGCCATTTAGGACTGAAATGAGGAGGAATTTCTTCACCCAGAGAATGGTGAACCTGTGGAATTCTCTGCCACAGAGGGCAGTGGAGGCCAGTTCATTAAATATATTCAAGAAGGAGTTGGATATATTTCTTAAGGCTAAAGGGATCAAGGGATATGGGGAGAAGGCAGGGACAGGGTACTGAATTTGGATGATCAGCCATGATCTCATTGAATGGCGGAGCAGGCTCGAAGGGCCGAATGGCCTACTCCTGCTCCTATCTTCTATGTTTCTATGTATAGTTTTGGTCTCCTTATTTAAGGAGGGATATACTTGCATTGGCGGCGGTTCAGAGAAGGTTCACAAGGTTGATTCCTGAGATGAAGGGGTTGACTTATAAAGAAAGGTTGAGCAGGCTGGGCCTATACTCATTGGAGTATAGAAGAATGAGAGGTGATCTTATTGAAACATATAAGATACTGAGGGGGCTCGACAGGGTAGATGCAGAGAAGATGTTTCCCCTCATGGGGGAATCTAGAACTAGAGGGCATAGTTTCAGAATAAGGGGTCGCCCATTTAAAACTGGGATGAGGAGGAATTTCTTCTCCCAGAGGGTCATAAATCTGTGGAATTCTCTTCCCCCGAGAGCTGTGGAGGCTGGGTCATTGAATATATTTAAGATGGAGATGGACAGATTTTTGAACAATAGGGGAGTGAAGGGTTATGGGGAGTGGGCAGGGAAATGGAGCTGAGCCCAAGATCAGATCAACCATGATCTCATTAAATGGCAGAGCAGGCTCAAGGGGCCAAATGACCTACTCCTGCTCCTATTTCTTTTGTTCTTATGTAATCCACCCTCATGGCTCTGTTTGGGTATAGTTTCACCTCCCTGATCCATGTGAGTCTGGTCTGTACTGAGTTCACCGTCCTTAGCAGACCCAATGAGTTAACTACAATTGACCTGGGCGCTCCTGGGTTAAGGAAGGTTAAATTAGCCAGCTTTCCTGATCACAATCCAGTGACTCCTACTGTAAGTGTGCATGTGATGTTGGATGACAACAGACCAGAAGCTATACTGTTTGCTTCCTCCCCACTGTCAAACAACTCACCGACAAAAAGTGCCTCTGTCACAAACCCCTTAACCCAAAGCTCACATCTTCAACTGCTGCCTTTCCTTAGGCATTGCTCTCCCTGCTCCATTCAAAATGGCCACAATCCTTCAACCCCTCCATCCTCACAAACTACTGTCACATTCCCAATATCACTTCCATCTAAGTTTCTGCAGTGTTGTCATCACCCAACTCCGTGTGCAGCTCTCTATATTTGAATCTCTCAAGTTGAGCTTCCATCCTGCCCAAAGCACTGAGACTATCCTAGCCAAAGCCACCAATGACATCCTGTGTGTCTGTGACCACTGAGTTATCCCTTCTCGCCCTCTCTGGCTTTTGATCTCCTTCAGCGCATTTCTTCTGTGGCACTGCCCTCATGATTTCCTACCCGCCCCAACCTAGCCAGTACACCTCCTGCAATGGCTGATCCTCATGTGCCTGCACAGTACATCATTCCTTATATTCCTCAGCAACATTTTCTGTGAGCATAGGATTGGATCATGTACTACTGACGATACCTAACGTTATCTCTACATGACTTGATTCCATAAATGTTGCAGTGCTGTCCAACTACTGGTCCGACATCAAGGGGGTAATTTTAACCCCAAAAAACGGGTGGGTTGGGGTCGAGTGGGAGGTTAAAGTGCTAAAAATCTGAATCCCGACCTCAGCTCGCCTCCAACCCACCCACTTCCGGTTTTAACTTTAAGTATTATAATAAGGCTGCAAGCCTCATTTTGAAGCTCCATTTTAAATTTAACTGTGGGCGGGTGGGTTTCCTGGGCCTTGGGGAACCCGCCAGCTAAAGGAAAGCAATGACTGTTGGAGCCAGGAGGTAAGTGACTTTCCACTTACCTGCTGGATCCAGCATTCCTGCCTCGCCAACCGCCCCACAATCGGATCTTCCGCCGAACCTTCAAATTTCCCCCGACCCCCACCTCCTCACTGACCCCCCCACCCCACCCCACCAGACCTCCAACACCACTGCCCCCCACAGGGTCTCCAATCTCTGATTTTCTCCTCTCCGGCCCCCGAGCCCTCCTTCGACCTTCGATCCCCGGCCCCCAACCTCCCTCCCGGCCTTCGATTCCCCCCTCCGGCCAGCGATCCCCCCTCTGGGCCCCGATTCCGCCTTCTGATTCCCCTCTGCGGCCATGGCCCCCTCTCCAATCTCCATCCTTCGATCCCTCCAATCTCCATCCTTCGATCCCTCCAATCTCCATCCTTCGACCACTCCAATCTCCATCCTTGGACCCCTCCATGATCTCCATCCTTGGACCCCTCCACGATCTCCATCCTTGGACCCCTCCACGATCTCCATCCTTGGACCCCTCCACGATCTCCATCCTTGGACCCCTCCACGATCTCCATCCTTGGACCCCTCCACGATCTCCATCCTTCGACCCCTCCACGATCTCTATCCTTCAACCCCTCCACGATCTCCATCCTTTGACCCCCACCCCCCCTGCCCCAATCCCCCTCTCCCTCTTTTCTGCGGCCTGATGCCGCAGGCTTACCCGCCCGACAGCCAGTCAGCCTCTCTGTCTGGCTGGCTGTGGGCAGGAAACTGAGAAGCTAAATGTTAATCAGGCGCTGCCGTTAAATTCGGCAGGGCCTGAGAGAAACCTGTTCTCCCGGGTTTCCCGACCGCAATGCAGCCCCTCACCGCTCCCTACCCGCCTCCAAGATAAAATTCCGACCCAAGTCATGGATGAGTCAGAACCTTCTGCCGCTCACCACTGACTGGCCAGACCAAAGACACCCTGTTCAGAAAGTGATGTATTGCCCTTTCCTTGTGAATGGGACACCAGTCACCTACTTGATGGGCATATGGACAGTAAACTGACAGTTGATGCTGATGCCATCTGTTGCAGCCTGGAGTGAGGCTGTGGTATAGAAGTTGATTGCCTTCGTTCTGTGTCTGGTGTTTGGCTCCAGTTCCTGCTGCAACAGGTGACATAGGTCAGTGACTGCTTGCCTGCCGCAGCGCAGCCGCCTCACGCACTGCTCCTCTGACATGTTGGGCTATGACATCCTGTTCCAGAAGGCCTACATGTGGTAGCTCCTCCTTGGCCCTTGACTCCTTCGCTGTCTTCCTTGATGCTCCACAGGTCTTTGCTGTAATGCCTGCCGTTGCTGCTGCTGTGGCAACCTCGATGGTAATTCCAGCAGCATTCCCATCTTTTCTGGGCCTCCTGCAGCCAATGGAGTCAAACCGTGCAGCTGCAGCCAAAAGCCAGCAGTCCAATTACTCTGTTCTCTGAACTACTGCCAAAACTAAAAAAAAATGGATCCAAATATCCCCAGTAGCCAAAAAAGTACTGGGGAAAGAGGAAGCTGTTCAGTTGGGTTTGGGACCGGTGTCCTGGTGAACCGAATAACTAGGGCAGTAGACAGGGCTTTAAACTAATGAAGCGGGGGTGGGGGAGGATTCAGGAAAGAGTACATTTAAAAGCAGCAAGAGAAATGTCAAGGCTCTACAGAAGAGTAGAGTTTTGGGTAAAATTAAGCAGAGTGGGTCAGGAAGGGATAGAGAGAGTAAGAAAGGTAATAAGGCATCAGTGACTAAGGTGACAACAGGGAAAAATAGAAATAAGTCAAAGCTAAAGGCACTATATCTGAATGCGCGAAGCATTTGCAACAAAATAGATAAATTAATAGCGCAGTTAGAAATGAACAGGTTTGATCAAATAGCCATAATGGAGACGCGATTGCAAAGTGGCCATGGTTGGGAACTAAATATTCCAGGATACTTAACTTTTAGAAGAGATAGACAAAATGGAAAAGTAGGAGGGGTAGCCCTGATAATAAATGATGGGATGAAGACAGTGGAGAGAAAGGATCTCAGCTTCGAAAATCAAGAAGTAGAATCAGTTTGAGTGGAGCTAAGAAACAGCAAGGGGCAGAAAACATTGGTGGGAGTTGTTTATAGGCCCCCAAACAGTAGTTGTAATGTAGGGCAGAGTATAAATCAGGGAATTAGAGGCACATTTAACAAGGGTAATCATGGGGGACTTTAATCCACATATAGATTGGGCAAACCAAATTTGCAGTAATAGTGTGGAGGACGAATTCATGGAATGTATGCAAGATAGTTTTCTAGATCAGTATGTTGAGGAACCAACTAGGGAACAGGCTATTTTAGATCTAGTATTGTGCAACGAGAAAGGGTTAATTAGTAACCTTGTAGTAAAGGGGCCTTTAGGGAAGAGTGACCATAATATAATAGAATTTTATAAGTTTGAAAGTGATTTAGTTAAATCCAAAACTAGGGTCTTAAATCTAAACAAAGCAAACTACAGGAAACTTTCTGATATCCGGCACTGACGGGACCGAGCTGGTGCCGTAACATCAAAAGTGCCGGACATACCAGAGTTAATGTTTAAACATACGGAACTGAGAAGCTCCGTGTGAATCAACAAACCCTGTTGCTTAGCAACAGCTTCAAAACAGTCGGCTGCAGCTGCAAGCGTCTGTAGCTGAAGCTGTTGCTATAGCTACAGACCTTGCAGTGCTTGACTGGGGAAAAAAAAGCAACGAGAACTAAAAAAACATATAGAAAACGGCTCCTGATTTTTGCCGTTAGATCGAGTATTCCGGACATATAACCTCTGGATAAACCAAAGTTTCCTGTATGTAGGTACAAGGGACGAGTTGGCTAAGGTAGATTGGGAAACTGCATTAAGAGCTATGATGGTAGACAAGCAATGGCTAGCATTTAAAGAATTAATACATAATTTACAACAAATATACATTCCTCTAAGGCACAAAAACCCCACAGGAAAAGTGGTCCAACCGTGGCTAACAAGAGAAGTTAAAGATAGTATTAGATCAAAGGAAGAGGCTTATAATGTTGCCAAAAAGAGTAGTAAGCCGGAGGGTTGGGAGGATTTTAGAATTCAGCAAAGGAGGACCAAGAAATTGATAAAGAAATGGAAAGTAGAATATGAGCGCAAACTAGCGAGAGACACAAAAACAGACTGTAAAAACTTCTGTAGGTATGCAAAAAGGAAAAGATTAGCAAAAGTAAATGTGGGTCCTTTACAGGCTGAGACAGGAGAAATTATAATGGGGGAATAAGGAAATGGCAGAGAAATTAAACAAATACTTTCTGTCTGTCTTCATGGAAGAAGACGCAAAAACTTCCCAGAAATAGTGGAGAGCCAAGGGTCTAGCGAGAATGAGGAACTGAAAGAAATTAGTATTAGTAAAAAAAATAGTACTGGAGAAATTAATGGAACTGAAAGCCGATAAATCCCCTGGACCTGATGGCCTACATCCTTGGGTTTTGAAACAGTTGGCTATAGAGATAGTGGATGCATTGGTTGTCATTTTTCAAAATTCCATAGATTCTAGAACGGTTCCCGCGGATTGGAAGGTAGCAAATGTAACCCTACTATTTAAGAAAGGAGGGAGAGAGAAAACGGGGAACTACGGACCAGTTAGCCTGACATCAGTAGTAGGGAAAATGTTAGAATCTATTATTAAGGACGTGGTAACAGGGCACTTAGGAAATAATAATAGGATTGGGCAGAGTCAACACGGAATTATGAAAGGGAAATCATGTTTGACAAATTTGTTGGAGTTTTTTGAGGTTGTAACTAACAGAATAGATAAGGGGGAACCAATGGATGTGGTGTATTTGGATTTTCAGAAGGCATTCGATAAGGTGCCACACAAGAGGTTATTAAATAAAATTAGGGCTCATGGGATTGGGGGTAATATACTAGCATGGATTGAGGATTGGTTAACGGACAGAAAACAGAATAGGAATAAACGGGTCATTTTCGGGTTGGCAGGCTGTAACTAGTGGTGTACCGCAAGGACCAGTGCTTGGGCCTCAGCTATTCACAATCTACATCAATGATTTGGATGAGGGACCAAGTGTAATATATCCAGGTTTGTTGATGACACAAACTGAGATATATGTAAGTTGTGAGGAGGATGAAAGGAGGCTTCAAGGGGATATAGACAGGCTAAGTGAGTGGGCAAGAACATGGCAAATGGAATATAATGTGGAGAAATGTGAAGTTAACCACTTTGGTAGGAAAAATAGAAAAGCAGAGTATTTTTTAAATGGTGAGAGATTGGGAAATGTTGGTGTTCAGAGGGACCTGGGTGTCCTTGTACACGAATCACTGAAAGTTAACATGCAGGTACAGCAAGCAATTAGGAAAGCAAATGGTATATTGTCCTTTATTACAAGAGGATTTGAGTATAAGAGTAAAGACGTCTTACTGCAATTATATAGGGCCCTGGTGAGACCACACCTGGAGTATTGTGTACAGTTTTGGTCTCCTTACCTAAGGAAGGATATACTTGCCTTAGAGGGAGTGCAACAAAGTTTCACCAGACTGGGTCCTGGGATGGGGGGATTGTCCTATGAGGAGAGATTGAGTAGACTAGGCCTATATTCTCTAGAGTTTAGAAGAATGAAAGATGATCTCATTGAAACATACAAAATTCTTACAGGGCTTGACAGGGTAGATGCAGGAAGGATGTTTCCCCTGGCTGGGGAGTCTAGAACCAGGGGTCACAGCCTCAGAATAAGGGGTTGACCATTTAGGACTGAGATGAGGAGAAATTTCTTCACTCAGAGGTGGTGAATCTTTGGAATTCTCTACCCCAGAGGGCTGTGGAGGCTCAGTCATTGAGTATATTCAAGACAGAGATCGATAGATTTTTGAATATTAAGGGAATCAAGGGATATGGGGATAGTGCAGGAAAGTGGAGATGAGGTAGAAGATCAGCCATGATCTTATTGAATGGCGGAGCAGGCTCGAGGGGCCAAATGGCCTACTCCTGCTCCTATTTCTTATGTTCTTATGTTATGTTCTTAAAAGACTTTCCAGCAACTTACTGTAATAGAGGTGGGGACCCCGTTAAATAGAGCTGTTTGAGCAAACTTCCTGAGAGTTGGCGCCATGTTTTTCTGAGCAGATACAAGAAAGAAATGAATGAAAAGCTTCCAGGCACCAATTTTTTAAAGAGGGCCTAATTCAAGGACAGGACCCTTATTAACATATTTGAATAAGGCCAGCATTGATTTGGTGGTCGCCTAATGTCCACCTTTACCAATATGGCAGCAGCCATGTTTTGTGTCCACTTCTGGCGCGGGACGTCCGACTGAAAAATTTGCAAGTCCATCGCTGAATTCACGCTCTAAAAATTGGCGGGATGCAAAGGAATTTCTATTCCGGCTTAGATGCTGTGCTCAACTCCTAGGGTGGGGCAACCTTCTAATTCAGAGGCAAGAGTCCTACCAACTGAGCTAAACTACCATAGCAGGCAAGTTTTCATTGCCTAGATTTCTTTGAGCCGGACAGATTTTTTTTTGTTAATCTGATAATGAGAAAGATTTTACCTTAGTATTGCCCATAACTATTAGCTTTCATTATTGTGTCAGTTGTAAGATCTTCTTCTTATCGTAAAGTACTGGGACAGAGAGCCAATTAAAGTGCATGGCCATACGTACAGTGGCGCAGCATAGTGCTATAATGTGCTGTAAAATGTCACAACAAATCAATAAATGGATTCATTCTGCACTGGGCTTTTTGTTCAGCTGTCACACAGTGACACCTCAGTTCAGAAATGGTCACTTTGAAAAGGAGAGGGCCCAAGCTTTTTTTTTTGTTTGGTTTTGAAAGTGACATTCCTGAAACGCAGAACTGTCAGTGATCAGTGTCTGCTGGAGATTCCAATACACTGTCGGTCAGTGTTTGCACTGCATAATTTAATTTGCCTTTTTATCTATTACAGGCTCGTGCCTTGAAGGTGAGTCCACAGCAGCCTATGTCGACATCACCAATTCCAAGTCCTCCAAAAACCAAACCACTTTCTGTAGACGTCACTAAGCAGACAGAGGAGATTTTAAATGCAATTTTGCCACCCAGGTAAAACAACAGAAATTCTCTCACAAATTAATAGGCACTTAATAGGGAAATTTGAAGATTCCAGTCCACAAAAATAGCATTGCATTTTACAACTAATTTTATTGTATTGCTTGATAGCGTTTTGCAAGTTAATTTCAATACAGCCTTTTACGACATTAGCATCTTGTGGAGAGGATTTTTTTATAGAATGGGAGGAACTATTGAGTCACAGAGCTAATGTTTTGAACCCAACCTCTATAAAAATGCAATGTATTTTGTGTCAAACAGGAGACTTTTTCCCACTGGTTTTATTCTATACTTATCTACCACAGGAGTGGTACAAACCGCAGTATTACTGTGTACTGATACTGTAGACATTTGGGTATCTGAGCGGTCATTAAGGAGAGATTTTATAAATTCAAGGCGTGGAGTGTCGCAGGTTTTGCCCTCTAATATGCCTCCCAAGTGATGTAGATCTGATTTAACTACGTTCTGTTATCCGCATTATCAGCAACAAAAATGGGTCATGTGAGAATCTAGACAGTGAAAGTCAGAAGAGAGACATGACAGCCAAGCCCAGTCTTGACCTCATGCAATATCTATACAGGCACTTTGCAGCAGTGTCAACGGACTATGATTAGAAGCACGGACCTTGGCAACCTAACAATGCAAAAAAATTGCATTTATACAGCATCTTATCAGGTCCTAAAGTGTTTCATGACCAAAAAGTTACTTTTGAAGTACATTCACTGCTGTTACGTAGGCAAATATGGCAGCCAATTTGTACAGTAAAAGGTCCTACAAACAGCAAATAAGATGAACGACCAGTTAATCTGTTTTTGGTGTTGTTGGTATCCATCCTCATCCTTCTCGACCTCATTGCAGCCATTGACACGGTTGACCACACCATCCTCCTCCAAAGTCTCCCCTCCGCTGTCCAGCTGGGTGAGATTGCCCTCGCCTGGCTCCACTCTTATCCTTCCAGTCGTAGCTAGAAAATCTGCAATGGCTTCTGTTCCCACCCCCACACAGTTACCTCTAGAGTCCCCCAAGGATCTATCCATGGGCCCCTCCTATATCTCATCTACACATTGCCCTCAGCAACATCATCCAAAGACTTGACATCAGGCACCACACGTATGTTGGCAGCGCCCAACTCTACCTTACCACCACCTCTCCAGACCCCTCCACTGCCTCTGTGTTGTCAGATTGCTTGTCCGACTTACAGTCGCAACATTCTCCAATTAAACATTGGTAAGACCAAAGTCATTGTCTTCGATCCCTGGCACAAACTCCATTCCCTAGCCACTGATTCCATTCCCCTCCCTGGCCACTGTCTCAGGCTGAACCAGACTGTTCACAACCTCAGCATCCTATTTGACCGCATATCCTCTCCATCACCAAACCGCCTACTTCCACGTCCATAACATCACCCATCTCCGGCCCTGCCTCAGCTCATGCTGCGGCTGAAACCCTCATCCATAGTTTGTTACCTCCAGACTCAGCTATTCCAATGCTCTCCTGGCTGCCTTCCTATCTCCCACCCTCCATAAACTTGAGTTCATCCAAAACTCTGCTGCCTGTATTCTAACCTGCACCAAGTCTTGCTTACCCATCACCTCTGTGCTCATTGACCAACATTGACGCCTGGTCCACCTACGCACCGGTTAAAATTCTCATCCTCATTTTCAAATCCCTCCACAGACTCGCCCCTCCCTATCTCTGTAACCTCCTCCACCCGTTCAACCTTCCAAGAACTATGTGTTCCTCCAACTCTGGCCTTGTGCATTCCCCCTCCCTTTTGCTCTGCTAGAAAGGTGGAGATGGAAGATAGGCTGTGGCTTTCTATGAATAGTAACATTAATTTCAATAACTTTAAAACACTACAGCAGCTGGACTGGAAAGCAGTCACTTTGAACACAACCCTTTCACCTTTGAGAGCTGATGTTGATTCAGTGGGATGAACTCTCTCTGTTGACCTTAAGAGTCTCAACCCAGTCCCCAGTGATTATGAAACCACAGCACAGAACTGTTCATAATCTGTTACTGGACTGGCATTCTCACTCAAGATAGCACAAGGATGGCTGATTGGCAAAACTTGTGGTCTTCTAAGATGGAGTTGAGGCACATTGTTGGAGCAGGATGGAGAGAGCTTTACTGTGCATCTGTTCTGTGCTATACCAACTTGACGTGGCAGTGTTCAATCCTGACGCTGTTTCAAAATATTCCAATTCCAGGACTGACGTTCCTTATCTTGAAGGGCACACAAACTTTGAATGTACTGGATGCACAACAACAACTTACATTTATATATAGCGCCTTTAACATAGCAAAACATCCCAGAGTGCTTCACAGGAGTGTTATCAAACAAAATTTGACACCGAGCCACATAAGGAGATATTAGGACAGATGACCAAAAGCTTGGTCAAAGAGGTAGGTTTTAAGGAGCATCTTAAGGGAGTGGTAGTTGGTGGACAGTGAGGAAAAAGATGCAAAGCAGACACATGGTGATTCCCAGAGGGAAAGAAAGATAAATGCACAGTTCCAGTTCATTCGTGCTATAACCCTGGGCCAACTCATGTTGTGTTGCAGAGAATGGATGGAGAATGCACAGCTGTGGATTCAGCAGGTATCCAGCACTCCCTGCACTCGGATCGATGTTGTCCATCTGCAGGAACAACTAGATATCAAGCTGCAGCAACGGCAAGCTCGAGAGACTGGAATTTGCCCAGTCCGCAGGGAGCTCTACTCGCAGTGTTTTGGTAAGTCTCTGCGGGACTGCTCATCTTTTGTTACAATAATAAATGCACAAGAACGAATATTCAGAGAGATTCAGTAATCTGGCTTCTATTGCAAAATGCGCACAGAAGCAAATTGTTCATACAGATTTCAAACTCTGTGTTTTGAATTGACAGGGTATAGCTGAGGTGCTAAAGAGGAGCCAAATCTTAGAATCAGGTCACGAGCCCACCTGCCAGTATTTAGCTACAGCTGTTTGTATGTATCTGAATTGGCACTGGTTTAAGACTTGCCCATGAGGTGGGACTTGTTTACACCTGTACCAATTTAATATTCATCACTAGAGGGGTTTACAGTAGCGAAAGGAGGTCTATTTGTGTTGACAAGCCCAACATCTATATTCCCACTATGATGTTTAATTAAGCAAGTAACCCCTAGTTTCTTTCTTCCAATTTTCTCTTGGAAAAACACTCACACTTGCTGCTGTACAGTTCCATATGCACTGATAACCCTCAGGCACTTCATGTGTGAGCTGCGACAATGAGCAAGCTATTCAACTGTATGAGGCATCATGGCCAAACCCTAACTGGTTTCTTAAAGTGGAAATGTACTCTATTGAATGGTCACATTATCTTAAATGTAATAAAAGCCATGTATATAAGCACTTAATGTGTGTACCGTATTCCATATTCATGTGTTTATACTTAAAAATGGGAATTAAACAAAGGCTGGGAATAGGCACTTTATGTGGACTGACGTCCGATGCAACATCATGAAGTTCTGCTCCTGTGATAGCAGTGGGGAACGTGGGCTGTGTACGGTGTAAAATATAATTTTTTCTG
This sequence comes from Somniosus microcephalus, assembly GCF_052327205.1. Classification (NCBI taxonomy): domain Eukaryota; kingdom Metazoa; phylum Chordata; class Chondrichthyes; order Squaliformes; family Somniosidae; genus Somniosus; species Somniosus microcephalus. The sequence goes on from NC_141006.1 coordinate 32,211,416, forward strand.
AGTTGGATTTTGCATGGTCTTTCTGCCTTCATAGATGAACTGATCAGACAAGTCACCATCAACTGTGCCGAGCGTGGATTACTGTTGCTGCGAGTCCGCGATGAGATCCGTATGACCATTTCTGCCTATCAGACACTGTACGAAAGCAGCGTAGCTTTCGGGATGAGGAAAGCTTTGCAAGCAGAAGAGGGGAAAACTGACATGGAGAAAAAGGTAAACATTTGTTGTTGGTTAAAAACTAATTCAGTGGCCCGTGTGAGTGGAATGGTAAATAAAAAGATCTGATTTTTAGTTGGTCACCATTGCGCTGCTTGTCGGAGTTGTTTACTGCACTTAAAGGAGCAGCATTGCTCAGTAAGTACTTCTTAGTAGAATAGCTAATATTGTGTAGTAACCCAGTACAAACCTTAATGCCTTAAAAACATAGAAAGATTATTTTGTGTATACATTGGTGATTTTTCTATCTTTAAATATTTCTTTCTCTATTGGGGGAATCCAATGAGCCAGTGTCTGCAAGGACTCTATTCCATTCATAAAATGTTTGAGATTGGAATTTGACTTATTTGGACAGGAATGGTTAATTCATATTTTCTGATCTCATATTTTTCCCTTTGCTAGATCATTGATTTGGAAGCAGAAAAGAAAGAACTGGAGAGACAGCTCAACGAACAGAAAGCGAAGTGTGAAGCGATAGAGAAAAGGGAGAATGAAAGGCGGCAAGTGGAGGAGAAGAAGCACGCCGAGGAAATACAGTTTCTCAAACGAACCAATCAGCAGCTTAAGGTGAGCAAAAGAAGTTAAGCTATCGCTGGCATCTTCTAATTAAAACTGGTTAGTCAATGTATGTAGGGATTCCATTGATAATTTGTTCTTTACCAATGGATGGTATAAACGTTGCAATGTTTATTGAATGTTGTAGAAAAGAATTAGTGCCTTTGGTAAATCCTCATGTTATGGTACATTAAAAGAAATGGATTTTCCTGGTTTAGTTACATGTCTACATACTGTATCAGGGTTGCATTTCCCCAATTTTGGAGTCGCCTTGTAGCCATTACTATCCAGGATTCTGCATGTACTAAATTCAAAATCTTGGCCAAGTGACTGAGAAAGTAGGGACAACTGCATGTCGTTAATTCACCAACCTTTAATTGGTTGATTGTGTGATGAACCAAAATGGATATACACGGGGAGATCAAATTTAACATTGTTATTGGACAGAACAGTGTTACAAAATATCAGCTGTTCTACACCTTGATGTTCTTCTCCTTGGTCGTTGATCACTGCTGTTTAAATGACTAAAATATGGTTGTCGAGGTTTTCCACTTGTAATGCTGACAGTAACCCATTCAGTTTAAGTAAGTTACCATCAGCATTACAATTGGAACATTTGGGCTTGTAAGTTCCTTTAAATCAGTATCAGTTCAATTTATATCAGTGGGCATCATGATTTTAAAAGGTTTCAATCTAATTAAGACAATTGTACACTTGAATACATTATTATAATACATATAATTAGGGGTTACTAACATGCCATGTTAGTGCTGCGCTTAATCTATACTTGTGCTCTCAATGATGATTGCCCAGATACAGTGTATTGTATGTACCACAGTTTCCAAAAAGCAAAATCAGTTACAAAATGATTTTTATTTCTTGTTCTAGGCACAACTGGAAGGCATAATTTCTCCAAGGAAATGAAACCATTGCATTTTCTCTCCAATACAATCTTTTAAACATACTATGCATTCACAATATTACTGTAATTTAAACTGTATACAAGTTACTACACAGGCAAAGGTTGCTGCCTATTAAATAGAATCTTAATGATCTAAAGGCTAGTCATAGAAATAGGGCCAAGACACTTTGGATGCATAAATGCAAGGTTACATGTGAGTACAGTATATCATTTATTTAGCAAGTGCCATTATTATGACCCCTTTTAATCTTCATGCTGCAGACAGGTCCAGGGAATGGCTAATTCTCTGGTCCTGACAACGTTGTATGTTTTCACCACATTCACCACGATACTGGAATAAACACTAATATTGTAGTAATAAAGCTACTGCAGTGCCAGGAATAAATGTATTACAGTAATATTCCAGAGCGAGTTTTAATTAAAACCCTTTCATTCAAAAGTATTCCTCTTTTTAAATTATGATAATGAACCTATTTTGGGTTTGTCCAATTGTCAGTCTCAGTAAATCTTTCAACTCAACAAGGGGGAAGCATGTGTGTAATCAGCACACAGTAAAAAAAAAAAAATCGCACCAAAATGGCGTAAATAAGACGGACATCATTTAGAAAAAGGTACTGATAGTGGCAGCAGTTAATTTATTTGATCCTTGGAGTGCTGTTTGAGGTCTCCCTTTGTTTACCCCGAGAAGATATCAGATGTTATCTCCAGTGAACTTGTAGAGACGCTATGCAGCTGTAACAAGTGATCTCAGAGACAGTGTGCAGAAAATGGGTTAACAAAAAATCCTAAAAAAAAATCAACTACTGATTGGATTACAACTTCTTTGATTTACAAAGGAGTAAAAACAGACAATTATTCATCCCCTATTAGTTCCTTAGGCATTGAGGTACTGTTCTATACACGACCTTTTCCTTTAATTACATTACATTATTCTGTGTTGTGTTTGTGTATTTTCATTACTGGCTAATTTTTCAAATTCCTAATTGACATTGCAGCACTCATCGTGCTGTAAATTTTAGATTTAAAATGTGTTCTGTTCTTCTAAAAGCAGCAATGTTTTTTTGAAATAAATTACTTAAACTACTTGTGTTTGAAGTCATCCTCATTCATTAATGGGAAAAAAGTTCAATGCAAATAATGTATAGCAGCTTTTTGTAATTAAAAAAAAAATCTATACCATTACTAATAATGATTGGTGGATTAACACATAAATTGTATTATGTAGATCCAAGAATACTCCATCCGAATAATGGGATAGTAGATATTTTTCTCAGTGTGTACATTTTGTCTAGTATTATATTTCCCAGTTATCATGAATTATTGACTGGGTTATATATTTTCAAGCATCCACACACATTCAATATTGTTTATTCTAAATGGAAATTTATCCCGAGCTCTGTTATGCCCATGAGACAACATGGCCACGTGCAATTTTGTTGGTCTTTCTGTCCAATACACAGGCAAATGATTGTGAATTCTAATCACTTGTTCATGAAGCAACTGGAGGCGATAGAAAAAAATCACATGCTACTTGAACAAATATTGCATCAAGCTCACAGCCAGCAGAATATTAGTGTTTGTCATATTTACTGTCCTTGTTTTTGCAAACACTTGAAACTTGTGCTGTGTACAGAAAAAAAATTGGAAACCCGTTTCTTATTTTTTAGTAGGCGACCCAATGTTGAAATTACTCATGAGCGAGTCATTCAGATGCCACTTGGTCAGAGAGCTCCATTGCCATAAATTTGTTTTCAAAAAGTGCCCAATGCATAGCTGCATATGGAATCCCAAGTAAGGGTTCAAAAAATGTTAATCGGGTCATTAGATCTTGTACCATTGACCTTATAGCTTATTCTAATTGCCTGCTATGCGATCAATCAAATAGTGTTAGCGTTGATTGAAACACGCAGAGCCAAGCCTGGTTGTCCATTCTAGCCTAGAATCTATTCATTAACACTGAAAACGCAGGTGGATCGTTGTGTTGGGAAATATGTTTGACTGCTTTCAATTGGGTTTTGAAAGTAAAGCGTGGACAAAGTCAGGGGTACGGCAGTATGGTGGCTGTTACTTAACTAATAATCCAGAGAACGCAAGTTCAAATTCCACCATGGGATTTGAATTCAGTTTTAAAAAAAACCTGGCATCAGTATAAAAAAAAGACTACAAAGTCGTAAAAATCCAACTGGTTCACTCACGACCTGTAGGGAAGGAAACCTATCGTCCTTACCCGGTCTGGCCAATGTGACTCCAGCTCCACACCAATGTGTTTTGATTCTTAACTGCCCTCTGAAGTGGCCGAGCAAGCCCCTCAGTGTTATCAGGGACACCCACGTCCCCAAGAATGAATTAAAACAAAATGTGCACATGTGGAGAAAACAAAGTGAACTCACTCTGTCCTTACTGGTGCACAGCAATAATCAATTTACAACCGTTGGGACTGTAAGCTATTAATTCATTGACAATCTGAACCATTTCTCTTACACTTGTAAAATCTCACCCATTTTATTGTGACTTTTTTATTGGCATTCCAATGTGTACTCCTGATACAGTCTAAATCTTATTATTCAGCTGCTCAGTCTAAATCTTATTCAGCTGCCCACGTATCGATTGCCAACTTACCAGCGCCAGTAGATGGCATTAGTGCTACATGGCTTTGTTACAACAGTTCTGTAATACTTGCACAGCCTCTGATATCAATTTACACGGACAGATAGTTACAGCAGAGAATCACCAGTCAATAATGGAATCCATATTTCTGCTCTTTGTATCGCACCATCCACTTGCACGAGTTGGAAGTTAAATATATTTTTTTGGGCCCGGCAGGGATGTAGCTTTGAAACTTCCAACATCTCAAAATTCTAGGTTACTGCATCAGTGCTACCTATATGGAAAGATGATTTATTCATTAAAAAAAAACACCCAGCCTTTTAGGAATGTTAAAATATAGTGGCCAAGCGTTTCCACTTTGGGCGCAATTGGCAATCCGGGTGCAAATGGCGCTCAAAATTGCACTAGCTTTGAGAAGTGTTTTTATCCCCCCCCAAGTTTCTGCTCAAACTCATTTGGATATCGCCGAATGTAAAATCTGCCATGAACCAGTGCAATCGGACAGCACTTCAGCACTAAAAAAAAAATTGCATAAAAATTTTCCTTTTATTTAATAGTGGTAACCTGGGGCAGCTTTATTAATATAGCTGAAATTGGGTTTATCACAAAAAATAAGCAGTTTTCAGAGTGTCTGGTCCACCACCTGAGAGGAACCCAATTTTAAATAACTGAAAATGACTTTTACAAACTATACAGAACCATTTACTAAGTACATTGGTATAGTCAGTTTTAGTAAATTAAAAAAAAATTATATTTAAAAGCTTTTAAAACATGCCTATTATTAGTGTCCTTGCGCCTAAAAAAAAGGCTTAATTTTAAAAGCCTTCTTGAAGGCCCGCAAACAAGCGCAATTAGCGGAAACTCGCCATGGTAATTAATTAAATCGGGGCGTGGTCAGTTGTGGGTGGGGCTGGCTTCTAGTGCAATTTTTAAAATTAGTGCAAAAGATTACACAGAATGTAATTTGCACTTAAAATTCCACGATCTTCTGCGCTGGTTTGGCCGATTTCAGACGAATTGCCCTGAAAAAACCAGTGCGACTCCTGGCCCAGTTTCTTTAAGACACACAATATTAAGTAAAAACAGAAAATGCTGGAAAATAATCAACATGCCAGGCAGCATCAGTGGCAACAGAAACAGAGTTAACGTTTCAGGTCGTTGATCTTTCATCAGAACTGGAAGATGTTAGAGATGAACAGTTTTTAAGCAAGTACAGAGCCAGGGAAAACTGGGGTGGGGGCGTGGTAGAAGGGGCAGGAAAGAACAGAAGGGAAGGTCTCTGATAGGGTGGGGGTTCAGGAGTGATTCAATGACAAAAGGGATGATTCTGCAAGGCAAAAAGGGGGTGATAATGGGACAAGTAAACAAACAAGAGGGGTCCAGAGGAGCTGTAAGTGGTTACAGCATGGAAAATTTGGCAAGAAAGTTCCCGTGGCCTGGGAATGTGGCGAAGAAAGGTGGATAGACCCCAGGGATGCGGACCACCCCTGCCGGCCATGTATCAATAGGGGATCCCCACCCCTGAAGCACCAGCCCACAACTCCTGCACTCCGTGCCCTGGTGCAGCTATCCCCTATTACCAGCACCTGCTTTCTGAGAAAATGGGAGTGGTGGTTATGATCTATAGTCGTTGAACTAAATGTTAAGGCCGGCAGCCTGTAAAGTGCCTAATAGAAAGATGAAGTGCCGTTCCTCAAGCTTGTGTTGAAATTCATTGGAACAGTGTAGGAGGCTGAGGTCAGAGTGGAAGGAACAATTAAAGTGGCAAGCGACCAGAAGCTCAAGGTCACACTTGCAGACTGAATGGAGGTGTTCAGCAAAGCGATCACCCAATCTGCGTTTGGTCTCCCTAATGTAGAGACCACATAGTGAGCAGCGAATACAATAGACTAAGTTGGAAGAAGTACATATAAATCGCTGTTTCACCTGGAAGGAGTGCTTCAGGCCCTGGACAGTGGGAAGTGAAAGGGCAGTTGTTAGATCTCCTGTGCTTGCATGGGAAGAGGGTAAGGGCAGCAGGTGCTGAAAGAGTGGACCAGACTGTTGCGGAGGGAACGATCCCTTCGGTGTGCTGAAATGGAAGGGGAGATGTGTTTGATGGCGACATCAGACTGGAAGTGGCAGAGGATGATCTGTTGAATGCGGAGGCTGGTGGGGTGGAAGATGAGGACAAGGGCGACCCTATCATGGTTCTGGGAGGGAGGGGGAAGGGGTGATGGCAGAAACGTGGGAAATAGGGTGGGCATGGCCAAGGCTCTGTCAATCGATTTGGAAAAAGATAGACATTTTGGAAGCACTGGTGTGTAAGGTGGCATCATCTGAATAGATGCGATGGAGAAACTGGGAGAGAGTCCTTTCAGGAAGCTGGAAGTATAATCAAGGTAGCTATGGGAGTCGGTGGGATTATGGTAGACATTGGTGAACAGCCTATCCCCACAATATTAAGTGTTACTTAACTCTGATTTGTTTATAATACTGAAATATAAAGTCACATTGTCTATGCGCTAAAACAAGTAGGCGTTCTGTGATTTTCACCATTAAAAAAAAATACAAAAATGGAACGTGTCAAGAATTGGGATACTTAAATCACACACTGCTACTCAGGTATTTAGCCATTTTTGTGGATTGGTTGAAAGGGTATAGTCATCACTGAAGGAGTAGTCACTATGTAACAGAGGCTTTACTTCCAACGTGTTAACTGATTTTCCTACATTACAGCAGTGACTACACTTCAAAAATACTTCATTGGCTGTAAAGCGCTTTGGGCGTGAAAGGCGCCATCTTTCCTTTGTGGAAAAAAAATACCCGTAAGTGCAAGACATTGTAGTGAGCTCCACATCATGTTAAAGATACACTGGTAGAGGCGAAAAGAAAACTGCAAATGTTGCCAATCTGAAATGACATGGAATTGGTAGAAATAGACAGATTAACTGGCATCTAAGAGAAACATTTACCTCTTTCCCATTAACGTGTTGATAAGCCTACAATTGCGATTTAGTTTATCCATATACAGCACTACCTATTCTCCAAATATGGTCAATGATCATTAATAATCTCATCACACATTTAAACAGGTCATTTTGCCAGACCATTGGATTTAGATTCTGTGTACTTGGGAGCCTTTTTTGAGTGGTTCCACTACATTCATCTCTACAAGAGAAGATACAGTAAGCGTAATAACAGAAAATGCTGGAAAAACTCAGCAGGCCAGGCAACATCCGTGGAGAGAGAAATTGAGTCAATGTTTCAGGTTGAAACCCTTAGTCAGGACTGAAAAAACACAGGAAATGAAACAGATTAAAAGGCCAGTTTGGGGGCTGGGAAATGGGGATGAGAGAACAAAAGAGAAGTGAAGAGACATTAAGAGGTATTCAAAACGAGATGAGATGGTGATAGGACTAGTAAAGAGTCAAAAGACGGCTCTAGATTAGGTGTGAAGTGCGCTGGCAGAATGAGAGACAGCTGCCATGTGGGAGAGAAAAAAAGGGGGAAAGGCACAAAACAAAGGTGTGGATAAAAAATATATATAAAAATGTAATAGGGGCCGAGGTTATGATCTGAAATTGTTGAACTCGATATTGAGTCCGGAAGGCTGTAAAGTGCCTAATCGGAAGATGAGGTGCTGTTCCTCGAGCTTACGCTGAGCTTCCGTGGAACAATGCAAGAGCCCGAGTTCGGTGAGGTCTGAGTGGGAATGGGGCAGTGAATTAAAATGACAGGCGACCGGAAGCTTGGGGTCACCCTTACAGACTGAACGAGTGCAGTCTCCCCATCAGTAAATCTCATAATTCTCAGATTGTGTAAGGGAGGCTCTGAGTGACAAACAGACCCTGCTCACACTGGGTGGACGAGTTACCCCAGTGGCAAATTGCAAAGCAGTTTTGAGAAAATGGCTAGAATAGGTCACCTGCCTCTTCTGGGCTACAGATCACTGCATGGCATGAGTAGAAGAGGCCCTAAAATTGTGCCACCTACTCATTGCACAATTTAATGGGTTAACTTTAACAGTTCTGAGTGATACACTTCAATAACGCTCATTTTGGCAAATTCTCCCTTAAGAAAATGCTTGTTACATTCAGCACCCATCAAGCATATTATTAGTCACTGTCTAATGCACTGAAGCCGGAGGTTTGTGTCTGTTACATCCATAAGTTTCATAAAGAGTATTCCTCCCCTTTCAAAGACCCCAAGCTTTCACCATGTTTCATCTGAATGAACTTAAACAATTTCCCTCCAGATTAAAGAATAATCAATTTGTTGTAAATGTCACCAACATTATTCTTCAATGATAAATTACCAGAATACAAAAAAGACGCTTAAAAAAAGTTTACCAGCTGACAAATGGTCTTCATTTTATTGATCCAATTATTCTGTTGCAGATAGAGAATTCACAAAAGGACAAGGATGAACGGTGAAATGCAATAAAATGATGACTCTTAACTTGAAAGAAAAATCACACCATGATATTTAGATATGTTACACTGATGTTTGAAGAAGCCATTACTGGACCAGCCAGGTTAAGATGCTGCCCATAGAAATGGGTCCAAATGGGAAATGGTTCAGGTGAACATCATTATTATTCTAAAACCCTAGTATCTTAGGAATTTAACTTTTCCTTTTTAAAACAAAAATTCCACGTGAACATTAACCATTTAATATGGAACAAAATTAAATCTGACGAGCAGCTCTGCATTTTAAAAGTAGAAGCATTTCAGAATATTCATATTTACCTTTCTGCCTCCGAGAGCGGAGCTGAAAGCTTCTCCACAACCAATTGTCAGGAAGTGTGAGTTAAGCCCGTCAAGCCAGGCATTATTTCTCCTCTGTTTCAAAAGACCGCCTCCTTTCTGGATTCCATTCCCCAGCAAGAGAATCTCACTCAAATGAGCCGAGTTTAGAGGCAGACAGCTCCGAGAACTTGCAATTGTGAATTACATTTGCAGCCAAGCACTCAACTTCAACTGTCATTACAATTAAATTGTGTATTTTTTGTGATCAACTAGAGGGGAATGGACCTTGCACTGAAGAACAGTGCCACAGTCACCAACCACCCCACCCCAGGCACCCAAAAACAATTATGGTATTAAATAGAGTTCGGTACATGTGTAAAAATAATTTTACTTTTATTTAACAAAAAGAAGCATGTCTTTTTCTTCAAAATTATCGTTTCTTTTTAAATTTCTGTGATTTGGATGCATTGGTGTTTTTGTTTTTATTCTTGTTCTTCACATTGTGCGTTTCATAGTATCGCACGCCAACCTTCCTAGAGTGCTGCAGCCGGTCCAGTCTTCGCTTCTGCAAATATAAAATCGCACAGGTCAGAGCAAGAGCTGAATGCTCAACACTAGATTTACTAGCTATACAAAATTCACACTTAAGACATCCCTTTATTTGCCTATTTAGGCTTTACATAGAGTTTACAGCACAGAAACAGGCCATTTAGCCCAGCTGGTCTATGCTGACGTTTATGCTCCGCACAAGCCTCTTCATCTAACCCTAACGGCACACCCGTCTATTTCTTTCTCCCTCATGTTTATTGAGCTTCCCCTTAAATGCATCTATGCTATTTGCCTCAACTACTCCCTGTGGTAGTGCGTTCCATATTCTTACTACTCTTTGGGTAAAGAAGTTTCTCCCGAATTCCCTATTGGATTTATTAGTGACTATCTTATATTTATGACCTCTAGTTTTGGACCCCCCACAAGTGGAAACATTGGCCATGATTTCGCCTAGCGAGGCGGGTCTGGAGCAGCCAGTAGCGCGGTCCCGGGGCAGCCAGTAGCGCGGTCCCAGCCCCCTGCCTGCTCCAGCCCACTCTGTTGAAGTGATTTTACGATGATTAGGCTCGTTAAGCCCGCCCAGCGAGGTTCCTGGCCAATTAAAAGGAAGCGGGTCTGATGATGTCATTTGACGACGCTTCATCAGCCGGTTTCCTTAAAGGGGCCATGTCCAAATTGTTTTTGACAGTTCTGCTGTCAGTGTTCTACAGCATTGAGGTGCTGCAAACACTGACAAGCGCTGCACAGAGGTGCACGGCTGCACCCAGGCTCTCCCTCCATATGCTTATGGAGGGAGTCACAGCACACAGGGAGGTTCTCTTCCCTTCCAATGGGCGGAAGAGACCTCCCCAGGAGATCATCGCAGCCTGGTTGCACATTGCACAGGAGGGCACAAGCAGGAAAGACGTCAGGAGGACCAAGGTGCAGTGGCACAAATCTTTCAATGATCTCAGTAGATCACGAAATTCTACTGCCAAGCCACATTCAACTTCATCCTGCTGTGCCACTCATCACATCCCCATCACTCTGCCATTCCTACCCTACTCCTGCACATCCTTACTCACACCAACTTACCTTGCACCTCCGCCCATCCCTCTCTACATTATCATTCCCCATCTCACTAGCCACCCCTCAACCTAGTGCAAGCATACCAACTAACAATGCACAAGGGTAGGCACTTGGGTGTTTTAGCCAATGCTCATGTGAAGTTTCTGGTAATGTGTTGTCAAACATTGAAACCTTCATTTTCAACACTTTGCGTTCTTGGACAGATTTGTTTGCAACTTTGGAAGTGGCTTAGTGAGTTGCAGTGAATGGTGGGACATAAGGGTACCCCCCACAATGGTGATGAGTGTGAAAGGAATGGCTTGGGCATTGTATGGATGCTTTATGGTGTTGGGTGGTGCCAACCTGGCACATCATATGGCAGCCAGGGTGTGCAGCGTCAAGTGAAGTAAATGTGGCAATGGTGAGACCATCCCTGGCGTCCCGGGCAGCAATGTGTTCAGGTGCTGATGCCCTCTGCCCTGTGTAGTATCAGGTGATTGCGGAGAAGGTTGGTGTGGATATTGATGCTGCTGGTGTGCCTGGTGATGCTGGTATTTGGATTCTGAGGACCAAGGTGAGATTTTTTCAAGGGCACCGATGCTGATGGAATAGATGGCAGGTGAGGTTGAGATGACAGACGCGATCTGTCAAAGGTGAAACAGGTTGTTCCAATGAGGTGACACTGGATAGAGACTTTACTCCAAACACTTGCAGCCTGCATAAAGCTCAATCTGTCTTCCAAATGCAGTAAACAACAGCTTCTAACCGTAGAAAGTGAACACCTATGAAATGGGAGCTTTTACAGACCATTTGCAGCTGTCAAGTTAGTAAATCATCCGATGCTGACACAACACCCGACCTCCTTACCTGACGTGATCCCCGAGCAGCGGGGAAGCCATTGGTGACCACTAAAAATCTAAAGGGAAGCTTAAAATAATGCTTTCCAGCTAATGATCTAAATTGCCTCCCTCGCCACTTGGTGTCGGGTCTGTTCAGCGTTGACAGACCCGACACCTGGGAGACTAGCGCGGAGGCGGGTTGACAGCGGGGTCCCGACCCGCTGTCAATCATTTGAAATTTCACAGCTGACCCGCCTCCAATCCTGTCCTCTCAGCACCAGCAAAATTCCGGCCATTTTCTCTACATCTACCCTATCAAACACATCTGTAATTTTAAAGACCTCTATCAGGTCACCGCTCAGCCTTTCTTTACTGGGAAAAGAGCCCCAGACTGTTCAATCTTTCCTGATAGGTATAACTCTTCAGTTCTGGTATCATCCTTGAGAATCATTTTTGCACTTTCTCCAGTGCCTCTATATCCTTTTATAATATGGAGATCAGGACTGTGCACAGTACAACAAGTGTGGTCTAACCAAGGTTCCATACAAGTTTAACATAATTTCTCTGCTTTTTAATTCTAAGAACGTAAGAATTAGGAGCTGTAGGCCATACGGCCCTTCGAGTCTGCTCCGCCATTCAAGATCATGGCTGATCTTCAACCTCAACTCCACTTTCCTGCCCGATCCCCATATCCCTTGATTCCCCTAGAGTTCAAAAATCTATCTATCTCAGCCTTGAATATACTCAATGACTCAGCATCCACAGCCCTCTGGGGTAGAGAATTCCAAAGATTCACAATCCTCAGTGAAGAAATTCCTCCTCATCTCAGTCTTAAATGACCGACCCCTTATCCTGAGACTATGCCCTCTAGTTCTAGACTCTCCAGCCAGGGGAAACAACCTCTCAGCATCTACATGTAAGCAAGTGTGAGGTCATCCACTTTGGACCTAAAAAGGATAGAACAAGGTACTTTCTAATGGTGAAAAGCTAAAAACAGTGGAGGTCCAAAGAGACTTGGAGGTCTAGGTACATAGATCATTAAAATGTACAGAAAATAATCAAAAAGTTGAATGGAATGCTGGCCTTTATATCTAGAGGACTAGAATACAAGGGGGTAGAAGTTATGCTGCAGCTATACAAAACCCTGGTTAGACCACACCTGGAGTACTGTGAGCAGTTCTGGGCTCCACACCTTAGGAAGGATATATTGGGCCTTGGAGGGAGTGCAGCGTAGGTTTACCAGAATGATACCTGGACTGCAAGGGTTAAGTTACGAGGAGAGATTACACAAGCTAGGGTTGTAGTCCCTAGAATTTAGAAGGTTAAAGGGGTGATCTGATCGAAGTTTTCAAGATATTAAGGGGAACAGGTAGGGTCGAGAGAGAGAAACTCTTTCTGCTGGTTGGGGAGTCTAGGACTAGGGGGCATAGTCTAAAAATTAGAGCCAGACCTTTCAGAAATTAGGAAACACTTCTACACACAAAGGGTGGTAGAAGTTTGGAACTCTCTTCTGCAAACAGCAATTGATGCTAGATCAATTGTTAATTTTAAATCTGAGATTGATAACTTTTTGTTAACCAAAGGTATTAAGGGATATGGGCCAAAGGCGGGTATATGGAGTTAGGTCGCAGATCAGCCATGATCTCACTGAATGGAGGAACAGGCTCGAGGGGCTGAATGGCCTACTCCTGTTCCTATGTACCCTGTCAATCCCCTTCAGTATCTTGTATGTTTCTATCCCTCTTGAAATTAACCCGTGCTTGGTTTGCTTTATTAACCTGCATTGCTACTTTTAATGATTTGTGAATCTGTACCCAGAGATCCCTTTGCTCCTCTACCCCATTTAGACTCTTATTTTCCAAGCAGTACGTGGCCTCCTTATTCTTCCTACCAAAATGCACCACCTCACTTATCTATATTGATATCCATTGGCCAATTACAGCCCATTCTGCAAGTTTATTCATGTCTTGTATTTTGTCACATTCTCTCTCAGTATTAACTATAACCCTCAATTTGGTGTCATCTGTAAATTTTGAAATTGAACTTCAGATTTCCCTAGTCCAAATCATTTATGTTAGTTTTAATTACAGCTGCACATCACTTACAACAGCCTAGACAACAACCTGAAACTGTCTTAAGTTAATTAGACTGCATCTTTACCACATTCCACTTCTGTGGGGTTTTTTCGAATGAACTCCATGGGGTATTTACACAAGGTAAATTGAGAAGAACTTTTGATCAGGTGAAATGCTTTGCCACACAGTCGAGAAAAAGAGGCTTCTTTATTAGTTACATTTGTTACTCTGCTCCATTCTAATAGGTTTAATGTACAATCTTGGATAGGAAACAAAAAGCTTGCCTCTTTGGATGAGAGTTTGGCAGGAGGTTGTTCATCATCGGGTTCATTCTGAGCTTTTCTCTTTCCTTCTGTACAACCTGCAAATTGTTGAACAGAAGTTTTACACAAACAGCGCCCCGTCGGGAACGAGAAAGCAAAAATCCTTTGAAAAGGAGCTGTATTCCACCGCTTATAGAAATGATGAGTTGATATCAGGGAGGGGAGGGGTGAGAGCCACCCTCTCCCCAACATCGTCAGGGACAGCATTTCACATTTTTATTTAAAACAGGAAATAATCATAAATCACAAATGCGAAAGGTAAACATTCCAGTGATTGTTTTAGTTAAAGAGTCCTTGGTTAGTGTCACATTTAAGGCATTGAGCATCTTTAAAAATACTGAAAACAGTAAACTGGATACAGCGTCACCCTTTGTGATCTGCAGGAATCAGTGTTAAAAACACCATACAGGAAACTTTCGGAATGTCCAGAAAGCTCTATCTACCGGCAAAATTCAGGAGCCGTTTCCTGTAAGTTTTTTTACTTCTCGTTGCTTTTTTTTTTTTTTTCCAGTCGTGGCTCCCAAGCGTCTAGCTGAAGCTGTTGCTTAGCTACAGAGACGCTTTTAAGCTGTGGCCGACTGTTTTGAAGCTGTTGCTAAGCAACAGAGTTTGTTGTTTCATACGGAGCTGAGAAGCTCCGTATGTTTTAACATTAGCGCTGGTTTATATGGCAGTTTTGATGGGACGGCACCAACTCGGTCCCGTCAGTGCCGGATACCAGAAAGTTTCCTGTATTTCTTGATGTAATAACTGAAAATAAAGTGAAGGCCGCACATGAAAATAATGCCCGCATCTCATCATATATATCTTAAATAGATGGTTACGAGAAAATCCCAGCGCAGAATTTACAATTCATAAGAAATAGGAGCAGGAATAGGCCACTTGGCCCCTTGAGCCTCCTCCGCCATTCAATAAGATCATGGCTGATCTTGGGCTCAAAGCCACTTCCCCACCCGCTCCCCATATTCGAATCCATATTTTAATTGGTTTCTGCGGAAAGAAAGGGTTGCAGCAGTTTTATAAAAAATTACCTCCCAGGATATCTGAACTTACCCTTTTCTTTTGATTCCTCTGCTTGATCAGTTGCCTTTTGACCTGACTTTGCAAACAATTTTGCAGTAAGTCCCCTGGGAATCCTAGAACATTAAAAAATAGTAGAATTTTGCACAGAAAACATCCACAAACAGACTCCTCCTGCTGCAGCAAACGCCAGAATTTACAAGCCTCGAAATTTAAATCTGACATTTTATTGTGACATTGAGGGGGAAAAATTGGGTGAGTAGCGCCACTTGTTAACGCCGAAAGAGGCAGTCAGTGGCTGTAGCGCCACTGGCTGCGCCTCCCGCGATATTCAGCAGGGGCGCTAATGGTGGCGTTAGCCTTTTGCGCTGCGCCGCCACCGATGACGTCATCGGTGTGCGCAGCGCCCCATTCGCGCCCGGTTCACGGGGCCTTGCTGCGCCGGCAGAGGCGCAAGTTAAGGTGGAGGTGTGGGGCGGCCGCTTTTTCGGCGGCCGCCTGCCAGCACCTCCGTCCCCGGCCTCCTGGTTCCCCCCCCCCCCGCCGCGGCATTGCCAGCTGTTTCCTGAGAGCTCGGCACTTCTCCTTGGTGCCGGGCTCTTTTGCCGGCACTCGCGATCAGGGCTCGTGCTGTTGCAGTCCCCTACCCCTTAACAGTGGGAGGAAGGCCTGCAGTACCGCAGCGTGCTGTGCCGCAGCATGTGGCGTTGCGGCACGTAGCGCTGCGAAATTCACTTTCAGCGCCCTAAGAGGGACGCGGAGTGCCTCGAGCCTCACCCCGTCTCCCTCTAGGGGCACTTCAACTGAATTTGCGGCGATCGCTAATGCGGCGAAAATTCCAGCGCCCAGGTGAACTTTGCACCGCTTGGGCGCCTCAGGCCAATTTCTAGGCCCGAGAATTGGATTACTGAACGTTTGTTGCAAGTAGGTGCAACCTCCTACAATTTTTGTTTTAAATTTCAGCTAGGTTGTAAAAGAGCTGCTGGGGTAACACAGGAAATATATCCGCTCTCCCTATGAAAGTAGTCACAAGCTAGATTTATTAACGAGCTGAAGACTAGCCTTGTTCCAGAGGATGCAGAGAGAAAAGAAATAAAGCAGGATCTAAAGGCAAAAATGATCTACAGCAGCAAAGTCAAGAGTTCAGTGAGAACAGAAAGTCCTAAGCAGTTCTGGAGGATAGGGAACAGAAATGGCCCAACAAATGAACAAGCTAATGCACTGAGGGCAAAACTCACACATTTATGATTGATTGATATACTCCCTCAGTTTCTCTTCAAGGGCACAAGTCAAAGACTCAAGTAATACTTTCTAATGAAGATCTTATGGTTCATTTCAGCAATGTCGTAAGCAATGGAATAGCATTTTATTTTATCCTCCTGGAACTTTAGTTAAAAGCTCAGTTATAGGTTCAAAAAGAGCGATCTTAAATAAAATATTTTGTTTTGATGTACACTGGAGTCGCATGCTATTCCCTGAGCAAAGGGGGAGTGAATTCCATTTTGCAATTGACTGCATATTGTTATGTGATGATCCCCACCTACACTGAGATTCACGCTCACCGAAGACTGGGGAATAAAAACACAACTTCTGAATAAAGCCAGTGCACAGTGTTCTCACACACATTTTGAATAATGCATTGATTCATTTGCTATTCAGATACCTTCATACTATTACATTACAGTTGGCTAGCTGTGGATGATACCAGCAGTCAGAGCAGCAGTACTGTGTACAATACCTTGTCAAAAATTTAATGTGCAGAGAGGGTGGATTTTTAGGAAGATGATAAAACCCAAGATTATTCAAAAAAAATTGATAGATTTCTTTAATTATGTGGATAATTCATAAATTTCATTTACATGCCTGCACGCAGCAAGACCTGGATGACATTCAGGCTTGGGCTGCTAAGTGGCAAGTAACATTCGCGCCACCCAAGTGCCAGACAATGACTACCTCCAACAAGTGAGAGTCCAACCACCAGCCTGACATTCAACCGCATTACCATTGCCAAATCCCCCACCATCAACATCCTGGGGGGGTCACCATTGACCAGAAACTTAACTGGACCAGCCACATGAATAATGTGACTACAAGAGCAGGTCAGAGACTAGGTATTCTGCAGCGAGTGACTCGCCTCCTGACTCCCCAAAGCCTTTCCACCATCTACAAGGCACAAGTCAGGAGTGTGATGGAATACTCTCCACTTGCCTGGATGAGTGCAGCTCCAACAACACTCAAGAAGCTCGACACCATCCAGGACAAAGCAGCCCGCTTGACTGGCACCCCATCCACCATCTTAAACATTCACTCCCTCTACCACCGGCGTACCGTGGCTGCAGTGTGTACCATCTACAAGATGCACTGCAGCAACACCCCAAGACTTCTTCGACAACACCTCCCAAACTCTTGAACTCTGCCACCTAGAAGGACAAGGGCAGCAGGCACAGGAGAACACCACCACCTCCAAGTTCCCCTCCAAGTTACACACTATCCGGACTTGGAAATATATCGCCATTCCTTCCTCGTAGCCAGGTCAAAATCTTGGAATTCCCTCCCTAACAGCACTGTTGGAGTACCCTCACCATACGGACTGCAGCGGTTCAAGTCGGCGGCTCATCATCATCTTCTCAAGGGCAATTAAGGATGGGCAATAAATGCTGGCCTTGCCAATGACGCTCACATCCCATGAACGAATGAAAAAAAACTCATCCACCCTTTAGCACCATTACAGTCGATCCCAACCCAAGCTTCACCCAGCATCCATATATGCATAACGAGTTTGGGGCAGGGAACTTGACATTGAATTCTGATCAGGTGCTGAAACCCCAACTAATCTCTCCACTCCCCCTCCTCAGCCCAAGGATGCCGTGGCAAATGTAGCACAATCACCGCTATCATCTGGAGATCAACTAATTTCACCTTTTAATTTCTTTTGTGCTCAGTGAGGTTTGGTGTTTAGAAAAGGAAAACTTTCCATTTGGGCATCCAACTTCAGCTCTAATCTCAGTATATACAAACCAGGTAGAGTAAAGCTCTCTTTGCTACAGCTCCAATCTCATTAGAACAATGCCCACTGCACCAGTATGGTATTCTTCCATTTCCCACAACAACCATCCTGAGCCAATTTACTGCCAAATTTGGGACAATGTTATGTTTTGACCACATGCCTATCCTGAGCTGAATTTAAACCCAGGACTGAAAGGTCAATCTCTAACATTGTTGCCCTTTAAAAAAAAATAAAGAAGGGTTGTTAGCTAACTTGCCTGCTGCTTGAATCCAATCCTGTTACCAATTCCCACTCAGCTATAACCCCACATGCTCAATGACCTACACTGACAACTGGTTTTGCATTGCCTCAAATTCTTGTCCTCATCTTAAAAACTAGCCACAGCATTGTCCCATCCTATCTTTGTAATTCCTCCGGTCCTCCAACCTCCTAAACATTCCGTTCCCCTGACTCCAGCCTCTTGTGTACCCCCCTTTCACCCCACTATTAGGAGCTGTGCCGTCAGCTACCTAGATCCCACTTTCTGGAATCCCTCCCCAAACCCCTCCATGTTCCTCACCCTTTCTAATCACTTCTTTGGCTCGGTATCCACCTTCCTCACACCTCTGAAATGCCTTGGGATATTAAATAAGCACACGTTGTTATGTAAATACAGCCTAAACGTTTTGTTAACCAACAGAAGGCCGCACCAACTAGATCTGGCAGTCCAGTCCCTACCTGAGCAGATACGGTCAATTCAGTAAATATTGCTATTAAGAAACAATTTCTTGTATCAATTTGTTCTGTATGGGGGAAGCTTACCTAACAGCAGAGAATCTGTTCGCTTTGGCTTTATCCAAGAACTTTTTGTATTTAGCAATCTTTTCATCCAAATCCTGTAGCACTTGTTTTGTTTTTTTTGGTTTGCCCTCAGGTTGAGGACTATCTTCTTGAAGATTATTTAGATCAGCCCCAGTTGGTTCTTTCACTTCACTACCCTCCTTGTCCTGCTCCTCCTCCTCTTCTTCCTCGGAGCAGTTTTCCTCATCGTCGGAAATGTTTACAGGTAGGAGATCGGTCTCGGAAAATTCGGGCGCCACGTTGATTTTCCCAAAGTTCTGCCTGACTTGTGCGACAATTTGTTGTGCCACATTGGGTTTCTCCGTTTTTTCTGGCTCACTTTCTACTTTTGTTTCTACATTTGCTTCTTCCGAAGACTCCTTCGCTTGATTAATGTCGTTAGGTTCTTTGTCCACTTTCAACGTATCTAATGGCTGTTAAAAAAAAACAGGAGGGAAAACTATTAGAGGAAATGCAGTCAGGCTTTGCGTGCGCATTTTGTGGAACATGAGCTCAAATATAAGCCATGAGAAAAATCCAAACAAAAAAATTATATATTTAAAACTAGTGACTTTCACACAAAAACATCAAGGTACAGATCACATTAAAGAACACCAAATCACCAATGAAAAACCAAACAAACATACTTAATGATGAGTTCAAGCTAAAATAATTCAGGAGCACGCATAAAATAGCGCCATGTATTTAGTGCAATGTTATGAATAATTGTAACATTTTATATGTTCAAATCAAAACAGATTTCTTGCCATCTGTAACATTACCAGGAGCTCAAATTATAATTGGTTGCTGAAAAGAAAACAATTCATTCACAAAGGCAGTGAATTTCTAAGCAGTTATTAAAAATCAACACTTCAATTGCTTTATAAATTGTGCCGCTGTCTAATACTTCTTACATCGCTTTACTATCAGTACTTATCTTTAAAACAAACTGTTAACTGATATTCATTTTACATTCTTGTTATTCCAGATTTGTTACAATCTATAAACAGTGAGTGCTGATGGCATTGAGGAGCTTAATTAATATAAATAAAGCACATATTAACACAGCTCCCAAATACAGTCAAGTGCATCAATTCCTCCAAGACAATTTTCCCCGAATGAGAGCAACATTCAACTAGTTAAAATATTTATTTTGAAATTAATGAAAACAGGCAGAGAAAAAAAAAAGACAAATATTGGCCCTGATGGAGAGAAATCTCATTACATAGCTTTATGATTTCATGGTACAGGGACAGCTAGTTAATGCAAAACATTGCATTATGCACCACAAGGCACAAACACTTCAAAAGCCTTGGTGCTAAACATCACTGTGGTTGTATTTACTGTGCTCTGGGTTATATGCTTCCTTTAGACAAACATCATGCATCCATAAATATTTTATGTTCAATTCAGCCTCAGAATTAAATGAAAACACAATTTAAAAAAAAGATCCCACAAGAAGTTGACTACGAAGAGATTTCTGTCGCAACAAGACGTCAGGAGAAGGTTCTAAAGGTAATCTTGGAGTGGCAGCTATGGCTGCTTCCATACATTCCCTCGAGCAGCCTCGCTCCTGACATAATTGGGACTAGTTATTCTGTTTCCATGCAGACCATTAGCCTGACTGCGCCCATGCCCAGCACAAATGGGGTGCAAGGAAGTGATTGCAGGTGTCATTGTTTCTTCTGATAGTGACAATATGGCTCTATCAATCCAGCCCCCTCCAATGCCAGCACAGGAGGAAGCATCTGGCCTGGGCCAGGTAGGCATTGAATGCACAAGTGACACGACGCTGGAACGATGTTCTGCAAGCGTCAGCATCATTGAGACGAGAGCCACCTCGGTCCTCAAGGGTACCATTGGTATAGTCCCAACCACAAACTCCATATCCCCCGACACCGAAGTAGCACCGTACAGGAGTCAAGAGGTTCGATTCCCATGTGTAAAAACAGTTTAAGGCACGGTGATGAGAACAAATAATAGGACATAATGAAGACACTCAGCAAATGTGGGAATTCTATACCGCCTGAATTGTCCAGGTCAATGACTGAAAGGCATCAAAGATGCAACATTAAAAGTTTATTCTTGTTTACTTGCTGCCATTTAGGGTTAGGGTTAGACTTAGACTTCCTTCTGCAGATCATACTACAGTATATGTTGTATATTTGAGCAGTTTTGTGAAAGTTGAAGGGAATAACTGCAGCCAACAGCTCAACTAGCACTTGAAAATGGCTACTGTTGCTTTCAGAGTTAGTATCATTTAAAATTTTGCTTTATGCTTTGGATTATGTTTGTATCAGTTTAAGATGGTATGTATTTCAGTTTTTTTAATATTATATAATTAAATGTACTTTTATATCAACAATTCACACGGAGCATCAACATGGATTTATATTAGCGGACACACAATTTTTATAATCCAAAAACATATTACCTGTGAGCTTACTGCTGCATTTGGTGGTTTTACAAAGAAAGGTATCCGTCCTCTTTGCCAATCGTTTAGTACCATTTTGGCTACAGTTTGTATGTCAGGTTCTCCGCCCTGGGAAACAATAAAAGGTGGTAAACAGAACCAAAACTGACTTTAGGAAGAAAAAGAGAAAACATAAAAACTGTCAGCAACAACACATACTATTTTAATTATTATTGATCTCCCACACCAGGAGACTGAAAGCACTGCACTGTAGACAAAGATTTCCAAGACCACGTTCAAACAGAGATCCAGCTCTGGTACAACACTGCAATATGTAAGATGCAGTTGTTCCACATTTCTTCTTTTACCGATCGTTCCCTGGTGATTGTCATTTTCTTTACCAAGTGTAGCTTGCTCTTCT
The DNA here is from genome assembly GCF_052327205.1 of Somniosus microcephalus. Classification (NCBI taxonomy): domain Eukaryota; kingdom Metazoa; phylum Chordata; class Chondrichthyes; order Squaliformes; family Somniosidae; genus Somniosus; species Somniosus microcephalus. The sequence goes on from NC_141006.1 coordinate 32,232,959, forward strand.
GAACCAAGTTTCTAAATGTACCGCAATATGTACTTCCCTTACTCGAACATTATTGGAAAATTTGTCACCACCTTTCTGCAATTTATTGTAAACCAATATCTTGCAATAGTAGCAGTCACTTTAAATCGTTCAAATTCAGTACAATAGGCATCAACCGAAGGAACCAAATTCTATACATGGTTAATCTAGCAGTTATTGATTAATGAGCATTCTTCAAGAAAACAGTGGAACAATCACAATACAATGGGCAATAAGCACCATTAGCCAGAATATAGTATATTCCAAACTCTTCTAAGTGCAGAATTTATTTAAACTGGTAATTAAGTCACAATTCATTATTTAGTAGCTCAAGCAAGAGGAAACTAAATTAGAACTGGGATTCACAGACACCCTTTGACAAGAGAACTATACCAGGCTACATACATGATATGGTATTACCACAGTTAACAGTGGAATATAGCATTTAAAAATAAATAAAGTTATTGCACTTGGGTTATAGATGCTCAAACTATGTACAAAAATGTTTCTTTCTATTTCACTCTAAGATTTGAACATATAATTGAGGCTGACTCCAATGCATTACTGAGGGAGTGGTACATCATCAGCGGTACCGTCTTTTACATGAAACATGAAACCAAGTCTACCTGCTCAGGTCGATGTTGAAGGTACAATTAAGAGCAGTACATTCTCCCAGTGTCCTGGCCAACATGCCACAGTCAATCGCCAGCCAAAAATAGATTAACTGGTCATGCATTTCCTTGCTACGTTCTTGGATCTTGCTCACTGCAAAATGGCTGCCTGCATAACAGCGAGTACTTTTAACACTATTCACTGTACGTGAAGTACTTTGGGACATTTTTGAGATGTAATGAGGCCCTATATAAATGCCCTATAAGTCTTGCTTTTAAGTCTTTCAAATTCCCCTGTTTATAAAAACCCACAGGATTTCCTGGCAGTCAGCCTTTGTGAGTTCTGCAACTTTTCCCCGAGGTTGTCACCGGCAGCAGGAGACCCACGAGTCAAGAGTTGGCAGCCCAGCATCCTACTCCACACAATACAAGTGCAGCTGCTTTGTATTTTCATCCTCGATTCCTTATCTGCTGGGTCTAAATTTAAGAGCCGGCTCCCGGGCTGTGCCAGACCACCCAGGCATGGCTTTACGCAACTGTCATGCCACCAACAGGGAGATGCTGCAGCCTCCAATTGGCGTGGTCGGATTGGAAAGCAAAAGGAACAGTACTTGGAACTGTATCCATCACTGCTCCACGGCACTGAGCGTTGGCGCAATACACAGTCACTTTAAAACTTTTCTTCTTTCAGATTTCTTCCGACAGTTTCTGCATAGCATGCCAGGTAAGCGGGAGGAAATCGGTTGTGTACAGCGAGAAGTGAAATCGCTAACCCCCCACCCTCACAAAACTACTGGCTTGCAAACTGCTGTGGTATCAATTTTTGGCTAAGTATACCTCTTATGAAGCACCTTGGGACGTTTTTCTACTTTAAAAGATGCTAAATAATGCAAGTTGTTATTGCTGCTCCACTGGTCAAAGGGTATATATAAATCAGTCGTCCTTTTATGCTAAACAAGATATTTAACAGCAGGTAACATCACACCTTTGCCTGCATAACAATTAGAAACACAGGGATTGTTAAAATTTGGAAAAGAAATATTTTTTTGGGAAAGTTCCTTTTCCACAAATTGTGTCCTACACTGAAAATAGTTTGTCAGTTATCTGTTTTTCTGAACTTGAATTTTAAGCTGGCAATTGTAAGATGTATCTTTCTTCTCGCTGCCTGTAGGTTAGTGGATGAAGTGGTTTAAGACTTCACCACAGATATTATTCACTTTTAGTAATTTCAAGACGAGAGAGGTATTGTACTTCGTGATGTTGAAATGAATGACAAAATAAAAACCAAGTCACCTTGAAAAGCTTCCCCATTCTGAAAGCAAGCTTTTCTAAGAAATCCACTGCATGGCCCCAGCAATCTATCTTGTAGGTCTTGCTGATGTATTCTGCTTTAGCTCTTTCCAGCACTGCAGCAATGTGATCTTCAGGACATTTGATTTTCTCCACCTGAACCTGTAAGAGGAGCAGGAGGAAAAGAAAACCATCGTAAGCGGACAGGGTCTCTCAAACTCAGTCAGCTCTTAACTTGGGTCCGAGTGGGGTCAATAAAAGGAGTCACAAAATCGGGAGCTCATAGAAGGTCACTGGTAATCAACTGCAAGTTATTCCTCAATAAACCTGTAGTGACAACATCAATCACAATTATTCATTGTTGGGTGTCAGTGATCTGGAACAGACTGATAGTTGTGTTCAGCATTAACAGCTGTTTGACACAAAACAACACCTCAAATTAAGTTGAACAAAGCAGCCACCCATTTCTGACTACAAGCCAGTAATCTGCTCATGGGTCAGATGAGAGACAGTTACACTTAACCACCCAGGTTATGTAATTTAAACCTCACAATTGGGTTATTATCTTACGATTACTAGCATGTATCCATTATTCTCAGTGTTAAATACTATGGCCTAGAAATTCCGTGGGCTGCGCCACCCGTTAGTGCGCTAAGAGGGCACTTAGTGGGTTTTGCGCCACTGGCCACGCCTCCCGCTAAATTTAGCAGGACGCTAATGGCGGCGCTAGCCGTTAGCGCTGCGCCGCTACCGATGACATCATCGGTGTGTGCAGCGCCTCGCTACTGCCCCGATCGCGAAATTTAGTAGCGCCCCCTGCTTTAACGCCGGTCGTAATTTGCGACCGGTTCAGGGGGGCCTACCTGCGGCGGTAGAGGCGCTGAGCGGCCATTTTTTTTGCTGGCAGCCTGCCAGCACCTCTCCGCGCCGCCGTCCCCGGCCTCCTGAGCCCCCCCCCCCCACGGACTGCCGGCTGTGTCCCAAGAGCCCGGCACTTCTCCTCGGTGCCGGGCTCTTTTGCCGGTACTCGCGCTCTTCAGCAGGCCCCTCCCCTTTAAGGGGAGGAAGGCCTGCAGTACCACTGCGGCACGTTGTGCTGCGATTTTCAGTTGCAGCGCCCCAAGAGGGATGCGGGGCGCCTCGAGTAGCGCCGCACTTCCGCCTGGGGTGCTGAAAATGAATTTGTGGCGGGCGGCCGCGACTCCTTCCGGGGCGGTACATCCAGCGCCCTGGCGAGGCTGGCGCCACAAATGGGGCGCCAGTGAATTTCTAGGCCTATATCTATAAAAACAAACTTCTTCAGGCTTTACTACATGTTCACTTCCAGGCAGCTGTAAAGAGACTGATAATTCCCAACAGTCTGACCGATAAGGACAAAACTTAGTAATTAGCAAAATTAGTGGTAGCTTTGTAAACAGAGGATGTGCTGAGAGTAGGTAGAGCGAGCGCACCTTCTGTACGTGTCACGCAAGAAGGATGAGCACAGTTTCTATACGTGGCATGTAGGAAGAGCAAGTGCAGTTCCTAGATGTGTTGTGCAGGAAGAAAGTGTGCAGTTTATATACGTGCAGACATTGTATCATCTAAACGGGCCTTTTATATGTTATACGGTGCTGTAGGCAGAGCGACACAATAGTACCTCTCCCGAATTTACTTTTAAATCGTGCTGCCAACCTCTGTCGGCGACAGAGGGGAAGCACATTTACAGAATGGCTGTGAAAAATTAGCCATTGGGCATCTACAATGTAATGCGTGGCATCAAATAATGATATAACAGCCTAAAACATATACAGGACCAGGGCATCCAATGCCATCATGATGTAACAGCATGGTATCACCAAGGGTTTGTGTACTGCTGCTGGTGCAGTACTTCCACTAGGAATAGTTAGACCAGTGGCAGGCACTACAACCCAGGGCAAAATGGGTCTTCCAGGTCGTGCGTTAACAAAATCAGAATACTTTACCTTCATCTACTCACTGATTGCAGGAGTCCCAGGCTATGGGAGCCAGAGGCTGAAGAACAATATTTAAACAGCTCGAATTAGCATATTTAAAACCCTACCACATGGCTTGATGGCAACAGAAGCACCACAAAGGTCTCACTTTGGGGAGAAGCAAGCCCAACCGAAAAAGTGAGGTGCAAGAAAGGAGAAATTTTTTGTTACAATATTTTTTGTAACAAAAAATGTTCAGTCCCTAAATTGTCAATGTTCTTTTCCAAACACATTTGCAATTTTGCTACAAAGAAAAAAGGAAATTTTTCTCTCAATATAATGAACTGTTGCAAATGGGATTACAAAAAGGAGTTTTGCTGCATCATTATTGTCTTGGAAAAAGAACAGCCTCTTAAAATTACCTACTGCTGCTGTTTATTAGGTCACATCAACCTTGGTGGAAGTAATCGACACAATTTACAGCTTTGTGCTCACTTTACTATTCAATCCACAATGAGAATCCTATTGTTTTTCTAGAGCAAAGTTACTTCAAAGTTGCAGACTCACCACTCCCTTCAACACAATTTCAGTCTCGGTATCACCAGATGGATATACAACACCAGGGCAATCAATCAGGAAAATGCGTCGCATCAGAGTGATGTACTGCCAGACCTACAACAGCGAGAGAGAAGACAGCAATTATTGTAGCCTTTTACATCATGAAATTATTCTCACATTAAATAAGAATTGAAAAATACAAGGAGCCACAAGTTCCATTTGAACTACAGAAAATCAAATCACCAAGAGAAACACATTTAAGACAATTGCCAAAGGCTTTCAATTCATACAAGTTAGTTCTTTTGGGGTCTTGATGCTCAAAGTGAAGGATGGCAGTGCTGGAGAATCGACCACTTTTCCAGGGCCCAGGTTAAGCACTCCTGGATTAGATATGGGACAACTAGAAACAGACTAAGGCTATTTCTCCGCTGCCCCAAAATGTACTCTAATCTCAATTTTGTGACATGTTCACTTCTCACATCGGCTATCTTTAGGAGACTGGGATTGAATGTAAAAATACAACTAAGATGAAGGTGACCGAGTCTACAATATCAAGGGAGGTTGTAGGGATAAGCAGCTTAACTTTCCAAGATCAAATTGGATAAGTATCTTGGAGAGAAACACAGTGGCAGTTGCAACTGCTAAGGCAGCAGAAAGGCTGACGAAAGGGACCCATGGTCTTTTCCAGCCTTGAGATGTTCTATATTTCTCTAAGAGAGCTTTTTATGAAATCTGATTGTCTGTTCTGGTTATGCTGCCACTAGGGACAATCAGTATATGGAGAATGAGCTAACTACCTGTGCTGAAAATGGTTGACTCCCACCCATTCTCTGTTAGGATCAAAATAAGTCTGTCCACCTACTCATCATCTTGTTCTAACAATCACCTTTGTGGATCTGGGAAGACGCTACATCTCACTGTCTAGATACAGAATAAACCTTTTTGATCAGTCAGAATGTGAGCTTTTAAATCATTTTGTTGTAAAAAAAAATATTGAGGGTGTGAAATGAACAGTGGGCTACATAGCCTAGGCCAGTTCATTCAGGAGCAACCAGTGCTATTGACCCTTGAGTCACTGTCTAGAGCAGAGAGCAAGCTGCACTGATGACACATGATTATTACACTTACTGAAATATCTGGACAGGTGGGCAGGGAGAGATAGAAAATGTATTTCAGTTACCTCAGTTTTTCTCAAACAAGATATTCTATGATACGAAGATGCAACAGAAAATTTGACAAAAATAAATCGGAGAATGGCTGTCCTCAGTACAGAAGACAGACAAAAAAAAATGGTTCGACACAATTGAAAGTTTTAGTGGCCACATATACACTTCAATTCAATTTCTCCTATTACTGGATTTAGTTAGGTTTTCAGAGTTTTCATTTCACAAGATCTTGAGGTCTGTGTTACCTACCTTTGTTTCACCAGCAATAGGCGCAACCTTGCAGACTTTCTTGGACCGTAGTGCATTAATGATGGAGCTCTTGCCAACGTTAGGATAGCCAATGAAGCCCACACTGATCTGCTTTTTGTCACCGTGCAGCTGTTTAAAAAAGGGGATAGATTACACACAATCAATGCCTTTATAATATTAGTTTGCTCTGGATTACAGTAGGGTAGGTTAACAGTTCTAAAATTTTTGATAATTTGTAGACGTTACATGATATATTAACCCTTAGATACCCCTTATATGCTGCAGGTTTATACAAAAAATGTCCCTCTCCTTAAAAAAAAAAAGAGACGGAGAGAGAATAAAAATGGAAGGTGAATCATAGAAATTTATGGCACAGAAGGAGGCCAGTCAAAAAAGAGCTAACCAGCCTAATCCCACTTTCCAGCTCTTGGTCCGTAGCCTTGCAGGTTGCGGCACTTCAAGTGCATATCCAAGTACTTTTTAAATGTGATGAGGATTTCTGACTCTACCACCCTTTCAGGCAGTGAGTTCCAGACCCCCACCAACCCTCTGAGTGAAAACATTTCTCCTCAAATCCCCTCTAATGCTTCTACCAATTACTTTAAATCTATGCCCCCTGGTTATTGACCCCTCTGCTAAGGGAAATAGGTGCTTCCTATCCACTCTATCTCGGCCCCTCAATGTTATACATCTCAATTAAGTCTCTCCTCTGTTCCAAAGAAAACAACCCCAGCCTATCCAATCTTTCCTCATAGATAAAATTTCCTAGTCCTGGCAACATCCTCGTAAATCTCCTCTGAATCCTCGCTAGTGCGATCACATCCTTCCTGTAATGTGGCGACCAGAACTGTATTCAGTACTCTAGCTGTGGCCTAACTAGTGTTTTATACAGTGAAGGGGCGTGAGAAGGCACGAGAAAGCAAGAGACCGAAAGAGAGCGAGCCCGAGACCGAAAGAGAGCGAGAGAAAGCAAGAGAGAGAGAGAAAGAGAGAGAGAGAGCGAGAGCACGTGCAAGCAAAAGAGAACAAACAGAATTCCAGGATTTAGAAAAAGTTACTACCATTAACTTAAGTGATGACCCTGTACCATTTAAAAACATTCCAAAACTGCAATGATGTTCTATATTTCAAATTCTTAAGTGCAGCAATGAGAGACAGTAGGCCATTAGAATACCACCTGACAGTTATGAACTGATTTACCAAACGTTGCTTAAATAGTTGCAGTTAGATTCGTTTTGGTGTACTATTAACATTGTTAAATCAATGACAAATTGTTAAAATTCTCTCTTTATAGATCAAGCTACAATATTCTAACTGTCAAAGAACAGAAATAATGAATTTCAACAAGATGGAAAATCTGAGCTTCATTCGAACAACACTTACTAATCTTTATAGCCTGGAGTTTGATCCGTTACCAACTCCAAAGGCTATCTTTGGACATGTTGTTAGCAACAAGACAATTCTTCATGTGCAGCATGGGACTTGGACATTGGCCCAGAAATTCGGGTCAGAGGCTTCCCGCGGGTGCAAGCCCCCGACCTGCACTTACCTGGCGCGCCGGCCGTTGTGCTGTGGGCCCCCGTGGGATTCCGATCCTGGGCCTGCTCCAACTGCTGGCGTGCAGTGCTTGCGTATCCCAGGGGCGCAGTTAGTTCGATGCGTCCCCTGGGATCACGTGGGCCATGGAGAGCCAGTGGTAGCAGGGAATGCCCATTCATAAAATTGACAGGAAGAGCTGTCAAAACTATAAATACTATGGCCTAGAAATTGGGTATAGCCCCGCTTGAGGCGTTAGAACTGGCGCTGCGCAAAGTTTATAGCCAGGCGAAACTTATCGCCGCCTGGCGCGATATTGGGTTGCATCGCCCTGAAAGGGGATTGAGGCGCGAATTCAGGCGTTACACAGGACTCCTAAGGCGCTAATCTTCCGGCGCAACCCAATATCGGAGCGGACGGGCGCAGCGCAGGTGCTCTCTATTACTGATGACCACGAGGCTTCCAGGCGCCGGCCAGCTCTTAAAGGGGTGGGTCAGTCAGCTTCAGCATCCACACTCTGCGCCTTGCAGGCCTCAGAATCGGCGCAGGCCCTTCTCTGGCGCTAAAAACTTGGACCAGATGGAGAAGGTGAGACAGAGAGCAGAGCGCTTCACCAATGAGGCGCTGGAGCAATTGGTGGCCGCAGTGGAGCGCCAGCGAGATGTTCTCTAACCAGAGAATGGCACGAGGCCGAATCATAAGGACTACCGACGAGCTTGGAGGGATGTATGCCAGAGGGTCAACTCCAGCAGCATGGTGACCAGGAGCCCTGTCCAATGCAGAAAGAAATTCAACGACCTCACTCAGGTTGTGAGGGTGAGTGTTGTTTCTGCAAACTTCTGCATCCCTTCATTTGCACCTGACTTTATGGCTACAGGGTGGGCTGTGCCCCATTGGCCATCTGCCAGCAAGCACCCATGGCCCTTTCTGGGCACACACATGCACATGTAAGGGCTCTTGCACCATGGGGGGCATGAGATGATCACTCAGGGCATCATGTAACATAACTTCCCCTCCTTTCCCCTGCAGTCCAAGCTGGCGAGGATTGGCAAAGACCAGCTTCGCACCGGTGGAGGACCTCCACAAGTGGTCACTCTGACAGATCTCGAGGAGAGAGTCCACCAGATTCTTGGAGGACGTCCGAGTGGTCCTGTAACCACTGCAGCTGCCGACCCCATTGTCGACAGCGATGGTAAGGTTCTCACCTTTTACAACTGTCTCCTTCCACTTGTTCCCCCCGCCAGCATGCTTTCTCACTGTGGACCCATGTCATAGCCTTGCCGCAATCTGGCATCCCTTGCTGCCAAGCTGTCCTTTTGCTAAAGCCACTCTTCCACCTCCCTGCTTTCAGATGCTGCATCACCAGCTCGGGAGCCGGGCCCTCAAGCTGCCAGTGCCAGTGCCGCCGAAGGCTCAATGAGAAAATTACTGTCCAACAGACGGTCAGCAACTCTCTCCAGCAACGATCAGAATGGCCAGGCCAAATGGCTGCAGCTTTTATACTAGTGCTGTCCCCTTTAAATAGCACCCCCGAGTCCGAGAAGGGCCCGGGAACGCTCCATCCAACTGTCACTAATAGCGCCAGGCGAAAAGGTTGCGGGCGCCACCGAATATCCGGTCCGGGGCGCCAAAAAGGCGTTGCACACTGAAATGACGTCATGATCTGCCTGCGCCCACGGGCAAGCGAAAAGAGTTAGCGCCGGTGCTAAAAGTATATTCAATATGGGAGGTGGCGCTATATTCACTGCGCCCGCCCGAAAATTGGGTAACGCCCCAATTCTCGGGCTCTTTAGGCACTAATCGCTGGCGCTGCCAACCGAATTTCTAGGCCTATAAGCCCTAAAACATCACTAAAACTTCAAATAATTTTTTATTTTAAATCACATTTTTAAAATAACTATAAATTACATAAAATAACTATTTTAAACAATTTAAATTTTTGAAAAAATTAATTACATTTTCTAATGGGGTTAAACATAAACTTACCTTTCTTTAAAGTATTTAAAAATAATAAACCTGTGGAAAAAATGTTTTAATTTTAATTAATTCACCACTTACCTTGTTAAAAGCAGGCCTTGCGACTGCTTGTTACATGTGTAACTCCTGGAGACTTACCCTCCTGGAGAAACCTGGAAAAAAAACGTAAGTTCCACGCGTACGCGCTGCCACTCCGGCGCATGCGTTCGACTTCTGAGCCCCTTCCTTTAAGGGAACGGAAGTTCCGGTTTCCCGCGCATGCGCAGTGCATGCACAAAACCGGCACTTCCGTTGGGCCTACGCGTGAGTACCCCGTGCGTACTCACCCGTGGAGACACAAATTTCTGGGCCATTATCTTTCCAATGTATTGAAAAATCACCTTTTATTTCAGAAAACAATAATTTAAAAATAGCCAACAACCATAAGACTATAAGAAACACAATCTAAAGAGTAAGTTAAAGCTGTATAAACTTATTCCAGTTTTGTTTCTGCGGGCTAACCGGCCAATTAAGGGAAAGTCGGTGACAGATGACGTCAGCGTATGATGCTTCGTCTGTCAAATTTTTTTTGACATAGGAATTGTCAGCGTTCGTTTGACAGCTTTGAGAAGCTGTCAAAGACTGACAATCTCTGTTCTAAGGTGAGCCCTTGCACACAGGCTCACCAAGACCTCTCTCCTCAGCAGAAAGCAGATGGCTGCTGCATCTGAGAATGCAGCAGCCATTTTGTCATGTCTTTCGTTGAGATGAGGCACCTCCAGATCCTCAAAGGTTGAAGCCAGCAGAAAGAAGCAAAAGGTAAAGAAACTTTTACCAACACTTTTTACACTTGCATCTCATACTTACCTGTCCACATTTGCACCCATCACTCACCTCTACAGCTGACATTTCGACCCCCTCACCCCTGCAGACCCACTGCTCGCCTCACTGACCCTGGTGGGGTTTCCCCAACATCGGGAAGCCCGCACCAGCAGGCGTAAAATGATGAAAAGGCAGTTAATTGGCTCTAATCCCCTTCCTGCCTCGAGAAGATGGGTGCCTGCGCAAGTTGGGGACCCGCCTCCTGGGAATATGGTTCGGAGGCGGGTTGTGACCCGCTCCCAATTTTTCCCATTTTCCCAGCAGTCCCGACTCCAAACCTGCCTCCTCAGGGCTGGTAAAATCCAGCCCAGAGTTAATGTTTCAGGTTGATGGCCTTTCATCAGAACGTCAGGTCATCAACTTGAACTGTTAACTCTGTTTCTCTCTCCACAGATTTGCCTGACCCGCTGAGTATTTCCAGCATTTTCTGGTTTTATTTCAAATTTCCAACATCTGCAGTATTTTGCTTTTGTACCCTGTAAATAAATACAGCCAAGTAGTTCTGGCCTAAATATACATCGGTCTATCTTGTGTGATGGTCTCCACCTTTCAGAAGGGTCAGGAGAACACAGTGGGCATCTCACGTGATATCCTGTATTCAACACTGCAATGAGTGTAGTTGTTAATTCTGAGGATGCTATCCCACACGTGTATGAGGGGACAGGTTTCAGTTCATAGGAGACTCGGTCTGTTTACAAAAAGCACCTCAGTGCTGTGAACAATAGAAAAAGAAAGATGCTGGAGGAACACCAAAACCCTAATCGGGAGTGTCATGGTCAAACCTGATGATGTCCTCACACTATCTAAAAATGCACATTTTTGAGCAGGAGTTACTGGATAGTGAGCAGCAGTGGGAACCCCGACAGGTCTTCCTCCCTCCTAGACCTGGGATATGGAGGCCAATTATAACACCCCAACAGCTTCCCCAGCCCAGATTAGCTAATTCTTCAGAAACAAGAACTGAATCTACCGCCTTCTGGTCTGTATTGTTCGACGATGCAATAGATGATGCCTTTATTCAGAAAGTAATCAAGGGAATGATTTATATGCAGATAAATTGGGCAGATTCACAATATCCAGTTCAAAAAGAAATCTCTCACAGCTTTGTGTCTCACCCAGCTCCTTCCCATTACTTTTTAAACTGGTAGGAGGGAGGCCAATATGGGTGTTGCTGTGAATTCTCTCCTCAATCGCATAACAAGAGGTTCATAGGATAACAATCAGAGAGTACAAGAAAACGCATAGCCTGGGGTCACTGCAAAGGTAATAACATATCAAAGCTTTGCAATGACCACACTCTGCCAGCTAAGCCTGATTAGTTCACCTGACATTACAACCCTCAAACACGATCCATCTTCAGTTTGTTTACAGGACTATTCAAGCAAGTGTCTTAAATCAGATTTTTCAGCGGCTGCAAGGGCAACCTCCTGTAACCGCATTGTGTAATCTGAACTACAGTGATAGTGGGTTTCATTTCATTGCATACAGGGAAAGAGCCATTTCATCAATGTGTATTATCCAACATTTATCCATTAAGTATCGTGCACAACAGGCTTTCAAAGTGATGATCTTTGGGTTTTATCTTCAATGCCCCTTTTGTTCACAACTCAGTATTTTCTTTTTCAAAAGACCGCTTACCTTCCCAAATTGCCGCAAAAGTTGGATCAGAGCTCCTTTTCCAAAGGGATTGGTGAGGCTGGCATGAAAGGCAAGAGTTGGATATTCGTGGGATAAGACTGCAACCCATCGTTTCTAGGATATAGAAAATTTAACTGTTCACTTTTATTGCTGTATTTAAAGGAAACGTACAATACATGGAATCATTCTTTTCTTTCAACTATTTCAACATAAAAAATTATTTGGTTTCAACAAATGTTGTAGAGCTTCATTCTAAACCTATCTGCCTCAATGGTTCAACCACTTCAATAATCAGTGAAGGTATTGTTCAATTAACAAATTCATTTTTCTGGTGTTCCAACACTGAATTAGTCAGAACTGGGCTGTTCAAATGGTGCACTAGAGTCCAAATCCAGGCCGGAAACTTCTTAAATTTGGACTCAAACTCCCTCCATAAAAATAGGTATCCACTGATCCCCACTTCATTCATCACCATTTTTGATTCCTTCCTGCTACTTTGTTGGGGATCTGACTCTGGTTTGTGCTGAGACTGTAAATTCCTAATCTTGTGATAGTTTTGCAAAGTCACCAATTCGGAATATAATGCGGGGTTGCTAATATTGCACAGTGTAATTCCAACCCACTTGCATTTACTTGGGAAATCCAGACTCTAAGGTCAGTAACATTTTGGGTCAATAGACCAATTAATAATCCAGATATAGAATTACAGAAAAGTACAAATTTATTGAGCACAACAAAAACACCTTGTATGATAAATCTGTAACCTTATTTCATAAACTGAAGCAAAACTGTTGCCGTAAACTATTCTAGTGGCGCGTTGCATTACTTTAGCAGTGCATCACTAAAAGACCAAACAGGACTTTGAATTCACAACTCCCATTTTTTAAGTTTGCATTTTCAGTTTGGCCAATTACAAGTACCAAACAGAGGCATGACATTTTAGGAAAGGTAATCATATTCCAATGCTGAATTTTTAAGCGATATTATAAAATATAAACTTACAGTTGCCCAGGTAGGTACAAGGTCACACTTGTTAAACACGAACACTAAATGTTTCCATGGCTTTTCCTTCTTTATGTAAGACTCTATACGGGGCGAGCGTGTTCCCAATGGATCTCTGGCATCCAGCACTTGGATTATAACATCTGATGAATCAATTACCTTAACAAGAAAGATTTTGTTAAAAAAGTACAACGGAAATTTTCCAAACCAACGTAATAGATTTCTAATAGCCAAGCAAAAAACATGCGTATCCTCGGCCTTTACCGAACCATCTACAATATTTCATAAAAATATACGTTAAACTGGTGTACAATTAAAGCTAAGTGACAAAGCAACTTATGCAGAAGATTTATATAAAACTGGGGGGGGGGGGGGGGAAAAGAGGTGGGAAGCATCACAAGAGACATGATCAAGTCCCTATGTGTTGTGGAAATTAGCATCTTGATCTTTTGTCATGCAAACAGAACAGAAAGTCTAAGGAACTCACTTGCTAAATGACCCCATTTACAGAGTGAGAAAAGAAGCATAGTGAATCTTTTATAATACAGGAAACTTTGGTTTATCCGGAGGTTGTATGTCCGGAAACCTCGATCTACTGGCAGAAATCAGGAGCCGTTTTGTTAGGTTTTTTTTCTTCTCGTAAGTTTTTTTCCCCCAACAGTCAGGCTCTGCAAAGTCTCTCTGAAGCTGTTGCTAAGCTACAGAGACGCTTCCAAGGTACAGGCCGACTGTTTAGAAGCTGTTGCTAAGCAACAGTGTTTGTTGCCAGATACGGAGCTGCAAATCTCCGTATGCTTCAACATTAACGCTGGTTTGTCCGGCAGTTTTGATGGATCGGCAACAGCTCGGTCCCGTCGGTGTCGGATATAACAAAGTTTCCTGTAGATGACTTTTAAAGAATGCGTGAATAAAACTTATGAAAAACATTGGATGGCACACAACTTGCTCGTGTGTCCACTATAATTCTTAGCAATATTCACTATCTTGCTGACAGCAAAAGTTTGATTACTCGGTTTACAATAAAATTTAAAATCTTGTTAACAGCAAATCCCAATAAAAGACACCTACTGGTAACATTCATCATCAAAACACTTACCTTGTATAGCTCACCCCAAATTCTTTTAGACTGTCCTTTTTTGTAGATTTCTTCTCGGACTTCATCCCTAGACAAGTGTGAAATCAACACTATTTAATCGCCAATAAGATTAGTTAACCTCCATGTTCCCCTCCAAGTTACGCACCATCCTGACTTGGACATATATCGCGGTTCCTTCATTGTTGGCGGGCCAAATTCTGGCACTCCCTACCCAATAGCATTGCAGGAATACCTTCAGCACACGGACTGATACAGTTCAAGGAGATCCATCGCCACTTTGAGGGCAACTAGGGAAGGGCAATAAATGCTGGTCTTTCCAGCGATGCTCATGTCCCAAAAAAGATCTTGGGACCTTATAGGCATCAAATCCGCCTGATTATTAATAAAGAAAAATGGTTTCTTCCCCCATCAATCACTCAGCGGTCAAAAGCTGAACCAGTACTCAAACATTCACTAAAGGTGCTCTTTAAGAACATAAAATATTGCTCAGAGTGACTCTTAGGCACTTTCTGTCCATCCAGGAAATGACTGGCCTCTACTTAGCACCTTCCCCACAACCAGCCAGCTGAGATCAGGAACTCGGGCTGTCACACATCCTACCACTCCTAGCCACAGTGTGGTAATGGTGCAATGCGCTGTAATAGCCCGAGAGTTACCACCTGCCTCAGCCTCAGCAGCAACTACAAGATTTACTTCAGCAGGGTCAGAGGGGTGAGTAAATTATGAAAATTGAACGAGTGAAATATAGCATATAAACACTACTGATGTGCTGTTTTTGAGAACATAGACGCAAAAACATTCTGAAGCTTTGAAATACCAGAAAATTTGTGTTTTTCCTTTTAATTTTGACTAGAGCAATTGTTAAAATCGTTGGGTAGTATCTTTGAAATTTTACAGTTTACATTGTGATTTTTAATTGACCAAAATATTTATGTCTTCCAAAGGGACTATGGCAACTCCAATAATAAATCTGCAATATTCAAAAATAACAGCCACATTTGTGCATCCTAACAGGTCATGTGCCTTGAATTCCCTCACCGTACTCCAGTATCTTCCACAACCAAATCTCGGTCCTTTTCCAGATCATATTCTTCTGCCAATGTTTCAGCTTTTTCCACCAGGCTTTGCACATCACACACGCTAAGATTTGGTCTCTTTCGCTGTGCTTTAGGGCCAAAGGTTGTTTCAAATGTTTCTGTATCCAGAATATGTACTTTTGAATTCTGCAAGCAAACAAATAATTTTGCTTTAAGCATTCATCACTTTGAGACAGATATATACCTACTCAAATATGTAACATCAATATACGACCTCCCCACCCGAGCTCAGTAGATAATGCGCTGCACAGTGTGATACTGAGCCATATGGA
The DNA here is from genome assembly GCF_052327205.1 of Somniosus microcephalus. Taxonomy (NCBI): domain Eukaryota; kingdom Metazoa; phylum Chordata; class Chondrichthyes; order Squaliformes; family Somniosidae; genus Somniosus; species Somniosus microcephalus. The sequence continues at coordinate 32,248,264 of NC_141006.1, forward strand.
TCAGAAAGCTCACAATTGATCTTAACTAGGTTAATGCTGGGAGACTACAATTGCAATCAATGGGCATGATTTTAGTCTTCACTGCCTGGGCAGTAACCTGGTGGAGTGGATCCTCCTCCCCACCCCACCCCACCCCGCCCCTCAATAGAAGCCGTCTGATTTTCAAATCAACAGAATGAAATTCAGGCAGCTTCAAAAACGACAGGCAATCCACTCCACCAGATTACCGCCCTAAACAGTGAGCACAAAAATCTACCCCAATGTCTTGGGGTTAGGGAGGTTGTAAAATAGTTAGAAGATTCACACTCCTGATAACTATTGAGTGATCCCCACTGGAAAAACCGCATTAGTGGAAAGTATTTGAGGAAAGAATTGAACTTGGCTACAATGCCTCTATAGTTAAACAGCTTTCCAACATTCATGGTCCAAGCTCATACGTGAAGAATGGTTACTTGGACGAGGTACCCGAGGAGTGCCTGTGAAATAGTTCCCTTGCAGAAGTTGCCACCTTCAAGAAAGGAGCAGAGAAAAGGGAGGGGAAAAAAAGTCATTATTTATGATCTGGCAAATGGGCATATCTCCAGTTGGTATAATTCCTCATATGGGCGAAAAGCTTTCAGCTTTTATAAACAAGATGAATATTCTAAGCACAAGAACTTAAGAGTCAAAGACATTAAGGAAATTACTGTACGAACTTGCCAACCTTAACTGGAGAAAGCGCTGTGCCAGGAGCATCACAGGAATTTGAAGGCTTCTCCATCTGCTTTAGCTCAACTCATGGGGAATTTTTACAATCACCTTTTGTTTTGACTAAAAACTTTAAAATAAACTATGGCTTAGGTAGAAAAAAAAACTTTTTATAATAGCCATCTGTGTCAAGATATGCCTGGAGCAAAAACAGCAATTCGTACTTGGGGAATTCTCTGCTTTTGGTTCTTAGTCACAATGGGCTGGATTTTCCGTGGTGGTAGCGGGCGCGATTGGTGGTGGGTCAGGTGGGAAAGTTTTTTAATTTTTTTTTATATAAAGTGGGTTGGGAAACCGCTGTCAACTCACTCCCGCAAGCCCTTTTCTACAGGCGCGTCGGTCAGTGTGGAGCTGACCCGGCCTGCAGTGGCGGGCGACCCAATTGAAATCAGTACGAGGTATTTTACAGGCACTTAAGATCCTTCCCCCCCCCCCACCCCCATACTTATTAAATTTCCCTGCATGGCCACGGGATTCACACAGCTCGGGAACCACATCTGTCAACCTGAGGCGTGAGTTCCGTGGCCATTGCTCCAGCTGATTACTTGACAGCACGGAAAACAAACCAAAATAAAAACCATGTTGATTACATCAGCTAACAGATTAATGGAGTTTCTGTTCTACTTGAAAAGCTACTGGTAAATGTTAATTTTTCACTGGCCATTCTTGGCTGTTGCCTTCCAACTGAACAGTAATTGCAGTGAATTGATCTGCACTCTAAAAAATGACATATACCATTTGAATAAATTTGTATGTTGTTTCTGGTCAGGTTTTTCTCACAGTATACTGTGACTGCCCAGTTACACATTAAATCAAGTCATCAACCGTAACAATTTCATTCTCATCACTCATTCCACTGGTTCAATTTGCTTTCAGTCCCTGAATAGACTAATATAATTTTTCAGTTTGAGACTTTAGGATGACTTTCTGCGGAGGTTCTCTCACTTGTCCATTGTTCACTTCAATGGAAGAGCTGCAGAAATCCCAGAAACACATTGTAAGCACCACTTACACTGTTTGTCAGGGATTCCACAGCTCTTCTGCTGAACTTGCATAAAATTGTAAATCCACCCCTTTACTACATTTAAAATTTGCTTAATTTTATGTATTCTCTATACACACACATCTGTTATTTGTACCAGTTACTGATACAAAAGTCTATAGATTTGTGATTAAAGCACCAATAACTTCCCAATTAATGTACTTTTTAAATTATGTTCTTGATTGTATTTGTAGATGGAGTCATAATTACGTAATGATAATTTTATTTAAATATTTCTTTGTTACTCATACATATATTATTGTAAAGATTCAACACCCACTATGCTAGATTAAACCTAAAATTTAATGTGGCCAGGGTCCCTTTAAGGATCTCGGCTTAAAACGCATCACGAGTGACGTCACCAGATCCACTCCATCTAATTGGGCCGGGTAACGTGCTGGACGGGTTTAATAGGTCCCATTAAGGTAAGTTCATTTTGTACAGTGGGATGGAGCCAGCAGCAGGGCCGGGGCCCGCCATGGACACCGACCGCACCGGACCCACTCAGGTAAGGAAAATTCTGGCCAATCTGTTTGTCATTTTAAAAAAGGTGCAGATATCTTGGAATGTCAAGACCCTAAGCATATTCAGGAGATTTTTTACAACTTCTGAGATACTGTGTGTATGCCCATCCTGGCTATCTAAAAATTATCTTAAATCCCTCATTTCAAATCATTCTACACCATAAGCAGAGTTTTTATAATGTCCTTGAAACAGTGATGGGAAAAATTTATTGTAGAGCGAGGGAAATATCAACGTAGACAACTGACAAGTGCAGAGAAAATGGTAGGAATGATAAATAAAAGTGGGAGCACTGGAGGAGAAAACTTTGATCAAGTGAAGAAACTCGCAGAGTGAAATGAACTGCATGCTCCAAGTCACATCACCTGTGTAGTGATGCAACAGATTGCCTGAAATTGAGTGAGGATGGGATTTCAGTTATACAGTGGATGATAACTCAGACAAAGTAACAAATATAAATTAATACTTAGGGAGAGACCCAATAATTGAAATTGTTGATAGGGAGGCACTGGGATTTATACAGGAAATGTATGAAAGCTGGTATCTAGACACTGCCTTTCTTCCTCCAAGTTTGTCTACTGTATTAAACTTTTAATACAGAAATATAGTTCTTTCCCACTAAAGTGACTTCTTGACAACATCAACAAGGCCCATTTCATGAGCTGGTCTTAGTCCAGTACAGATTAACCATGATATAATAGCAAAATACTGCAGATGCTGGAAATCTGAAATAACAACAGAAAATGCTGGAAATACTCAGCAGGCCAGGCAGCATCCGTGGAGAGAGAAACAGAGTTAATGTTTCAGGTCTGGTTCTGATGAAGGGTCCCAGACCTGAAATGTTAACTCGGTTTCTCTCTCCACGGATGCTGCCTGGCCTGCTGAGTATTTCCAGCATTTTCTGTTGTTATTTCAGATTAACCATGATCTCATTGAATGGCGGAACAGGCTTGAAGGGCCTCCTTCTGTTCCTATATTGATCTGGAAGTCTATAATTACAAACAGACAGCCAAACCCATAACCTTAACCCCCACATTGCTCCCCCATTTCTGAAAAATTAAGATAAAAGATTAAATATTTGCATACAGCACATTTTTGTGGGACCTGGGACCAAGTAAATATGCAATTATTTTTTGGTGTGTTTAATTCTCAGGTCCCTGGTTATCCATTCAAACTGGTAACTTCCTCCATGTTCAGGAGGCTTAGGAAAGGCTCTAAACACACGCTGCTGGTGAGCCTGGCAGCCAACATTTACAGACTGGAACTACTAACATAGTCCATATTATTGCAGTCTGGGCTTTCACCCAGCAATTAATGTCTTCATGGCAAAAGGTCATTTCCCTAAGTGAACAGTCTCCTATGAACTGAAACATGCACCTTTAATACGTGCAGTAAGTGGGATTGCATGCCACGGGACTAACCATTCGCCCTTAATGTATAACATATCCAAGGCCAAGTTCCTCTGTCTGCACTAGAAGATGGTAACAGATCTTTACATTTCAGGCTAAAACTAATGGTCAGGTTTATTTACAAGTCAGATTATTACGCAAAAGCAAAAATACACTGCAAGTTACTGATGGCACGAATATTTTGGAAAAACAATTACTCCACAATGGGTTAAAATATCTTCCTAAGACAGTCTGATAATCTGCAAAATTTGAGAAAACAATCTTTCATAGATTTCAACGTAAAATTTGGGCGATGCGATTCCGAAGTCAATCCAGAAAGTTCAAGTGTCAATTCCAGAAACTGAAGACATAATGAAGACTGTATATGTATTCTAATCCAAAAAGCATCTGAAAAGGCAATCAATCAATAAAGCTCAAAGATACAACAGCGTATCTTGAGCACAAAACTGCTTGACGAGCAGCTGTTCACACCCTGTCCAGGCCCCTCATTTCTAAATATTTTGACGATCATTAATTTTAGCAGCACTTAGGACAAAGCTTCTGCATCGTGGCTAATCTACAGATCAAAGAACTGTTTGGGCCCTGCAGAGAGCTAATCTCTGGTCTCCATCTTGGAAGATTAGCAAGAAAAGACAGCTTCCACTTTAATTCCTTATTTCTGAAATACGTTTTAAAGTGTGTATCTACAGGCATAAAAGGACAACACAAAAAGATTGTTATTTGGTACAGGACAAATCTCTACTTTTGTCAAAGCAGATACTCATTCGTTTTGCGATAAAATATTTTCACAGGATTAGCATGAAGTGCAAATATTGCAAAACTATTTTACTATTACCAGAGCGGCTTTGCTAAAAGCAGCAACCGCGGATTAAAAAGTCCGAATTACAGCACTGGGTCGCAGTGTCAGTTTACTGCACAGCTCTGTAAATGGCCAGTGAGTGCACGGCCAGCCCTGAAAATTAGAGCTCACAGTGACTTCTGACTACCAAGAGTCAAGGACCCCCCATGGCTGATGAAAAAGAGACCCGCCAGAAAGGATCACAACGCCTCATTTATTTATGTTTTTGATTAAAATGTGGCAAATGCTGAAGAGCAAAAAAAAATCTTAAAAGTATCCCACAAATTCCTTTGAAAGAAAACCCTGCTTTAAGGAATTAGTCACACAGCTGCTCCAAAGTTCTAAGGACAGGAGCCTTTTGAATCATTCCAAATGTGCTGGCATCAGAATAAAATGCCCACATACTAATGCTTTACTCAAGAGAAGTTATACCAAATATTGAAAGTAACTTCAAACAGGATATAACTGTCACAAGGATAAAGCTTATGATCCCGTTGAACAGGCTCACGTAAAAATGTATTCAAAAAAATACAGCAGCCCAAAAGCCACAAGGTGTACTGCTGATTAAGAGAACAGAGTTTAAATCATTTCCAGCCAGCACTGTAGTTAGGCATTCCCAAAATGAGCTTTTTTCCCCCCCAATTAGGAGTCACTATTTAACTTTTAGATCCCCAATCTATAAGACAAACCTTGACACTGCACGTCCTCCAGGGTACACAGACAGCATCGGGAATGTGGCATTAGAACTTGCATCACCGCAACCAGAAACCTTCACAGTGAACTACTTCACAGTAGAGTCTATAATGCCAAGAAATCACACACAAATGTAGATTGACTGAGATATGAAAGAACCAGAGCATCTTCTTTTGGCTAGTGTTTCTGGATTTGGGATTTTAAGCATAAGCCAGTGAGAAATCTGGATACTGCAAATACTGCAATGCTGCATTAAAAACTGGAACTAACAACTACTTATTTTTTATCATTCAGAGTCATTTGATACCAACTGATTGCCAGGTTCCTGAATTTCTATTTAATCAACAAAAGAAAGTTAATAACTTACATGAGGCTTGATTCGGTCATTCAGAAGCGACATTGGAAGCTTGGTTTGTTTCATAACTACCCTATAAGGGTCTTTCATAACGTTGCCCATCTCATCTTGGAATTTTTGCAGAGACGACTGTTTTATGACTCGCGTGTTAGCTGTTCACAAATCAAAAAGATTTGAGTATTAGATCCTGCTTTTTAAAAAAAAATATAAAGTAGTCTTTTGTGTCAGTTTTTAGAACATAGAAACATAGAAGATAGGAGCAGGAGATTTGGCCCCTCGAGCCTACTCCGCCATTCAATGAGATCATGGCATCTCGTGAAGTGGTGCGCCGATAACAACCTGGCCCTTAACATCAAGAAAACCAAAGAAATCACTGTGGACTTCAGGAAGTCTAAAGGCGGAAGTCACACCCCCATCCACATCAATGGGGCTGTGGTGGAAAGGGTGGACAGCTTTAAGTTCCTCGGAGTCCACATCACGGAAGACCTCTCCTGGTCCCTCAATACCTCCTCTCTGGTGAAGAAGGCCCAGCAGCGCCTATATTTCCTAAGGAGGCTGAAGGGATGTAACCTGTCACCCCTGATCCTCTCTAACTTTTACCGCTGCACAATAGAGAGCATCCTGACAAACTGTATCACAGTATGGTATGGCAACTGTAGCTACTATGACCGGAAAGCCCTGCAGCGGGTAGTCAAAACTGCCCAACGCATTACCGGCACCCGGCTACCGACCATAGAGCACATATACCAGAAACGCTGTTTACGGAGGTCACGGTCCATCATCAAAGACCCTACCCACAGCCTGTTCGTCCTCCTGCCATCTGGGAGATGCTACAGATGCATTCGCACCCGAACAACCAGATTTAGGAACAGCTTCTTTCCCAGGGCTGTCATCCTACTGAACTCCACAAATAAACTCTAAAGCCTGCACATCTGCCAATGCACTTTATTATGGTTATGTTTATGTTAATGTATTACAAGACAAATGAATGTTGAATGTTTAAATGTCTTAATCTAAATGTACACTCTCGGGAGCCGCAAGCCTACATTTCGTTGTACTGCACTTGTGCACTAACAATGACAATAAAGTTGATTATGATTATGATTATGAAATTCAGTACCCTGTCCCTGCTTTCTCCCCAAATCTTCCTGCTCAGTGTGCCAACACCAGAGGGTGTACACAGGTAACTTGTTCCCAAGCTTCGGATCTTGGATCAGGCCCCTAGGGGGTGGAGATATTCCCTGCGGAATTGATTTGCTCGGCTCAACATTTCGTCTAATGGAGGAGCGGAGGTCAGGCACTTCCCAAGTGGGGAAATCTTGGATGCGAGTCTGCATCCTATTACCCAGGAGCACCAACACTTTAAGCCAAGGGAAAATAAACAAATAAAATCATGTGCAAGGTTCAATTCAAACAGACAGTGAAAAATGTTAAATTCATATGCATAGTTGAAACATCTATGAAACATCCTAGGTTGATTATTAATTCAGCTCCCTCATTTCTTCGCTCCCAGTAACTCCTGCTACTAAATTCTAATATATCGACATGTACTGTGAGAAAGAAAAATCAGACCAAAATAGGCCCCAAAGATGTTCATTCCTTGTGTTCATTTTAAACAAAGGTGTCTCAGTTACTGTACAAGCCAGTAAATAATCTCATTATCTCTTTGGAGTCCGACATGTACAATGCCTTATTACCCAATCATACCTAGATCACAAATGTTACTTTGTAATAATTATAGGTCATACAAACACCAGCAACGTCTCAATAGAAAACAATCTCATACTTCCTTTGCATCCCCTGGACTTGTATTACTGCTTCAGATCCCTCCCACCCACACAACAGTGCAAGAGACAGTCTTTGGCACACTGTTCAGCACCATTCGAGACTCGTCAGCTACTGACACAGTCCGTGTCCATATGCAGCAAGACCTGGACAACATTCAGACTTGGGCTGACAAGTGGCAAGTAACATTCGCACCACACAAGTGCCAGGCAATGACCATCTCCAACAAGCGAGACTCTAACCATCTCTCCTTGACATTCAATGGCATTACCATCGCTGAATCCCCCACTATCAACATCCTGGGGGGTTACCATTGATCAGAAACTGAACTGGACCAGCCATATACTGTGGCTACAAGAGCAGGCCAGAGGCTGGGAATTCTGCGGCGAGTGTCTCACTTCCTGACTCCCCAAAGCCTTTCCACCATCTACAAGGCACAAGTCAGGAGTGTGATGGAATACTCTCCACTTGCCTGGATGAGTGCAGCTCCAACAACACTCAAGAAGCTCGACACCATTCAGGATAAAGCAGCCCGCTTGATTGGCACTCCATCCACCACCTTCAACATTCACTCCCTCCACCACCGGCGCACCGTGGCTGCAGTGTGTACCATCTACAAGATGCACTGCAGCAACTCGCCAAAGCTCCTTCAACAGCACCTTCCAAACCCGCGACCTCTACCACTTAGAAGGACAAGGGCAGCAGACGCATGGGAACATCACCACCTACAAGTTCCCCTCCAAGCCACACACCATCCTGACTTGGACCTGTATCGCCGTTCCTTCACTGTCACTGGGCCAAAATCCTGGAACTCCCTTCCTACAGCATTGTGGGTGTACCTACACCATATGGACTGCAGCGGTTCAAGGCGGCGGCTCACCACCATCTTCTCAAGGGCAATTAGGGATGGGCACTAAATGCAGGCCTAGCCAGCCAGTGACGCCCACATCCCACAATGAATTAAAAAAAAGTGTTACCGTAAAACTCCAGAGAGAAGTTTTCCACTGACTCTGGCCACCCAATGCCGGTGATCATTGTGAACACTTCAGTTATGTATGTAGATAGAGCCTTTGTATCAAAGCCTGAAAACTATACCCACATTCTTTCTGCGTAGAAAATATGAACTCACCAAACCACTTGATGTTTGGCTCCACGCGGGCTATAGTGCCAGATGCAACTGTTGACTGGAACTGCAGGGGCTTGATGAGCTTTCCAAATTTGTTTCTTGAAAGAAAAAAATATGATTAGGCATGCATGAAAGATTTCACACCGCTAAGGAAGTGGGTACACTGTGAAATAGTGTGAATATACAAATAAGATTCATAAGCAGATGGAGCTACTTTCTTCAAGATGCACCATCACAACATCAGGAAAGAGAGTTCCATCATCCTTAACAGAAAATGAAGCAAAATCACAAGGTGGATAAGCCAGACGAATGCAATTATTGAATGCGGCTTAATAAACCATACCAATCCAAAAATGGCTTTAGTTGTAGGGACATCACATCAGTAATCATGTTAGAAAGCAAAACAATGGTAAACCTCCATTTTATCTCACAACTGAACACGAAGCCCAGTAATCTTCTGCCAGGTATCTGCCAACATTGCTGTAAGCTGACTGCAATAGGTCCTCCATCCAGCCATTGCTAATTTCACACAGCAATGCTGCTAAGATTCAGAAATTCTGCACTATGTGTAGAAATCAAACCCACATCCCACATCTGTGGCACTATGCATTTGGGCTTCATGTTAGTGTCACTGATTACTTGAATCGTGACAAGAGTTGTGGAGGTGTTTTTCCCCTTAGGTGGAAAGTACTTCAGTTGATGTCACAACCCGGAGCTCACCAGGGTCTTATTAATATCCCACTCCTCTCTCCTCCCTTTCCTAAAGATACAGCAGATCAATAAAGTTCTGGTGAGGTCAAATTATGGAGCTGTGCCATCTTTCTGAATAGGGGTTTACTCGATGAGGATTACTGAAACACGACTGGGAGTTATCTAATTGTACAGATAAATTCTACAATTAGTGCATTGAATTTTGTGACAAAAAATAATTGTAGGAGACACCTACCTTCTCTCTTTATCTCTGTACATATTCAGGCGTTTAATAGTTGCCCTGTCCCTCCTGTGGCTTCCTGCATCTTTGGGCCGATCTGCACAGAAACAAAAGTACCAATTAAATACAACCAACTGACTAAGATTCCATATTGCATACTGCCGCTATCTGGATTACAGTCTACTCCTGAAAATTCAGTCATTTGTGCACTAGAAATTGTGTGCTAATTTTTAATTATCAGATAATTTGAATTAAGTGACTCTTAATGAAGAGGAGCAGACTGTATAGGGCATTCTAAAATCTTAAAGATGTTTCTTCTTTCCAACACATGCGCTATTCTGTAACCAATGTGTATGTTATGACTAGCTAGAGCCATCAGCATAACTTAACAGAACATTGCTTTGTGTTTGGGGGGGGGGGGGGGGGGGGGGGGGAGAGAAGAGAGAAAGATAGCAGGAAGAGATTTAAAATGAGTACGTTGGTGGAAAATGCAGCCTTAGCTGCTTCTGACTTTTACTTCAAATAATCTCTCTCTAACAAGCTTGTAGAAATCTTGAATTTGATTTGCAACTCCCTAAAACCTGAGTGATTCAGTCAGGGTTAGCATCCGCTTCATTCCCAGGTGCTGATCTCAAACAGGTTTGGAATTTTTGAAATTCGATACTAGCTTAGAGAATGACAGGTAAGACTGTAAATGAACTGCTAAATTATTGATAGTTTTATGCAGCAGACTCGTGCATAACAAAAAAGTGGACCGAGGTCATCCAAACTCACTTGGCGTAGATGCCACGCAGCATGTGCCACCTTCATAATCAATGAGACTACACTACTGTTGTTCCAATCTATCCCCCCCCACCCCACCCCCAACAGTCTGGATGCAATATTTCAATTGAAATCCCGAGTTATAAACAGAAAAGCATGTCAGTGCCATATTCGCAATATTTGTCAGATGTATCACTGGAAAAGTAACACAGCTCAGGTCACTGGAGGGTATATTTTCATAATGCAGGAAACTCTCTTTTAACCGGCACCTAAATATCCGGAAACCTCTCTTACCTGAACCTACTCCTGAATTTTGCCGGTTAAGTTTTACAGGAAACTTTGTTATATCCGGCACCGACGGGACCGAGCTGTTGCCGATCTATCAAAACTGCCGGACATACAAAGTTAATGTTGAAGCATACGGAGGTTTTCATCTCCGTATCTGACAACACGGTTGCTTAGCAACAACTTGTAAACAGTCGGCCCATACCTTGGAAGCGTCTCTGTAGCTTAGCAACAGCTTGAGAGAGACTTTCCAGAGCCCGACTGTTGAAAACAAAGCCACGAGAAGAAAAAAAACCTAACAAAAACAGCTCCTGATTTCTGCCGGTAGATCGAGGTTTCCGGACATACAACCTCCGGATAAACCAAAGTTTCCTGTACTTTATATTAGTGGCCGTGTAACCGGGGTTCCTGGATCTGTGGCCGTGTAACCGGGGCTCCTGCACTTGTGGCCGTGTATGGGGCTCTCGTACCTTAGTAAGTATACCTCTCTGTAATCCGGACTTTTTGATCAACCAGCACCACGCCGGTCCCGTCAGTGCCGGATAAAAAAAAGTTTCCTGTACCATTTTCAGTGAAAATAGAAATCATCCTTTTTTTTCATACATTATAAAGGAATGTTTGCTCAGATTACAAAAACTGTAAACAGTGCTTCTTAAAAGTCCTCCTCCCATTGAAATTGTACCGTAAGGGTTGTACATAACCTCATCAGGGCGGCCAGGAGATAGTGGCCAGCCTCTTATTATGGAATTTGTGAAAGCTGGGCCCTCCCCTCCTACAATTCATACCCCCTTCCACTTCCAAGCTGCTGCCGCCATCGCTTTGGAGTACTTTTGAGAGATCAGGCATTCCCATCCACAGCATACAGTAGAATTTAATCTCAGGGTTAAGCAGCAGCAGGGAGAAGCCAGGAGCAGCAGTGAAGGCGAATCGGAGAAGAGTGTCAGCGTGAAAGAAGAGGGGAGAGGGTGGGAAGCGGGCAAGAGAGAACCGCCTTTGTGAACGGGAAGGGAAAGAACATGCCCCTGTAAAGGGGAAGGGTGGGAAGAGAAGAGTGTCTTCATGAATTAGTGAGAAGTCACACAACACCAGGTTATAGGCCAACAGCTTTATTTGAAATTACAAGCTTTCGGAGCGCTGCTCCTTCGTCAAGTGAAGTGAAGAGATGCATATAGGCACAGCATATATAGTCAGAGAACACTGCCAGATGATTACAGGTAATCTTTCTAACTGCCCTTTATCACACCTCGGCAGAGAGATAATCAAAGGTGTGAATGGTGTCCAAACTGGTCAGTCAGGAAAACATTACATCCAAGAACAATGAGGTGGGGTCACAAGGGGTCAAATGTTGCAGATGCTGGGGTCTGTATGAAAAACCAACAAAAAAAAATAATGTTTTTGCTGGAAATCACAGCAGGTCCGGCCACATCTGTGTAGAGAGAATTAGGAGTAAGGAGGAGAGAAGGATGCTTAATCACTGTGTCAACTGTACAAAATTTTATATATTCTTTTATATACAAGAATATATAAATTGTAAGAAATTAAATAATTCCCACAATTTTGGCACAGTCTCACAGTGACTGTGCTCATCACTGCAATCCCCATGCCTCAGTTGGTGCATGCTCTGTGGAATGGATCCAGACAGACCAGGAATGTCTCAGGTTCAATCCACCAGTCTGCGTTGGGTTAGCCAGTCAAGTTGGCAGTAGGAATGATAAACGTTTCTTCATCAGCCTTGTGTTAGGAAGGGGAAAATCAGCCCAGAATTTCCATTCACAATCACTATTTAATCATCCCTTTTGAAGGTTCATCTGTGTGGAGGTCAGCAGAGAGCGTAATCAGGCTTCCTTGTGATGCCCTGTGCTGTTAAATAGCACATTGGCACACTACCAGGGACCCCACAAGAAGAATGACTACTTATCCTCGCACAATGCAAAACAATAACAATCCCCGCATCTCCGAAAACGTAAGCACCCAACTCTAAATCCCTCAACCCTAACCATCTAGCCCTGAACCACCCGCCCAACCTAACCTTTTAACCCTAAACCACCCAACCATAGAATCATCATAGAATAATACAGCAGATGGAGGCCAGTATCCCCATCGTGCCCGCGCCTTCCCTGACTCCCCAGCTCTGTCCCCATTGCCCGGTTATTTTTTTCCCTTCAAGTATTTATCCCATTCCCTCTTGAAAGTTACTATTGAATCTGCTTCCAACACCCTTTCAGGCAGCACATTCCAGATCACAACAACTCGCTGCGTAAAAAAAAATCCTCATGTCGCCTCTAGTTCTTCTGCCTAACAACTTAAATCTGTGTCCTCTGGCTACCGACCCTTCTGCCACTGGAAACAGTTTCTCTTTATTTATTCTATCAAAACCGTTCATGATTTTGAACACCTCTATCAAATCTCCTCTTAACCATCTCTGCTCGAAGGAGAACATCCCCAGTTTCTGTAGTCTCTCCACATAACTGAGTCCTTCATTCCTAGTAACATTCTGGTAAATCTCTTCTGCACCCTGTCGAAGGCCTTGGCATCCTTCCTAAAGTGTGGTGCCCAGAATTGAACACCTCCAGCTGAGGCCTAACCAGTGTTTGAAAAAGGTTTAGCATAACTTCTTTGCTTTTGGACCCTATGGGCTGGATTTTGTCAATGGGGACGTGATGGAGGCAGGACGCCCTCTTTTTGGGTTTTAGTCCCGCCTCCATCCTTGTTACAACCTTGTTCAAAAAAGGGTGCAAGGATAAACCCAGCAACTACAGGCCAGTCAGTTTAACCTCGGTAGTGGGGAAGCTTTTAGAAATGATAATCAGGGACAAAATTAACAGTCGCTTGAACAAGTGTGGATTAATTAAGGAAAGCCAGCATGGATTTGTTAAAGGCAAATCATGTTTTACTAACTTGATCGAGTTTTTTGACGAGGTAACAGAGAGGGTTGATGAGGGCAATGTAGTTGACATAGTGTACATGGACTTCCAAAAGGCATTTGATAAAGTGCCACATAATAGGCTTGCCAGCAAAGTTGAAGCCCACGTAATAACAGGGACAGTGGCAGCATGGCTACAAAATTGGCTAAGTGATAGGGAACAGAGTACTGGTGAATGGTTGTTTTTCGGACTGGAGGGTGGTGTTCCCCAGGGGTCGGTACTAGGACCACTGCTTTTGTTGATATATATTAAATGACTTGGGAGTACAGGGCACAATTTCAAAATCTGCAGATGACATAAAATTTGGAAGTATAGGGAACAGTGAGGACGATAGTGATAGACTTCAAGACAGACAGACAGGCTGGTGAAATGGGTAGACATGTGGCAGATGAAATTTAATGCAGAAAAGTGCGAAGTGATACACTTTGGTAGGAAGAACGAGGAGGGGCAATATAAACGAAAGGGTACAATCCTAAAGGGGGTGCATGAAGAGAGACCTGGGGGGTATATGTGCACAAATCGTTGATGGTGGCAGGGCAGATTGAGAAAGCGGTTAAAAAAGCATATGGGATTGTGAGCTTCATAAATAGAGGCATAGAGTACAAAAGCAAGGAAGTTATGATGAACCTGTATAACACATTGGATCGGCCTCAACTGGAGTATTGTGTCGAATTCTGGGCACCGCACTTTAGGAAGGATGCGAAGGCCTTAGAGAGGGTGCAGAAAAGATTTATGAGAATGGTTCCCGGGATGAGGGACTTCAGTTACGTGGATAGGCTAGAGAAGCTGGGGTTGTTCTCCTTGGAGCAGAGAAGGTTGAAAGGAGATTTGATAGAGGTGTTCAAAATCATAAGGGGTCTAGACAGAGTAGATAGAGAGAAACTGTTCCAATTGGCGGAAGGGTCGAGAACCAGAGGAGACAGATTTAAGGTGATTGGCAAAAGAACCAAAGGCGACACGAGGAAAAACTTTTTTACGCAGTGAGTGGTTAGGATCTGGAATGCACTGCCTGAAAGGGTGGTGGAGGCCGATTCAATCGTGGCTTTCAAAAGGGAATTGGATAAGTACCTGAAGGAAAACAGAATTGCAGGGCTACGGGGAAAGGACGGGGGAGTGGGACTAGCTGAAGTGCTCTTGCAGAGAGCCGGAATGTGTTCGACAGGCCGAATGACCTCCTTCTATTTATGCGGTACTTTGTCAAACACCTTTTGAACGTCCATATACACATCAACCTTCTCTGTTACTTCATCAAAGAACGCAATCAAGTTATTAAAACACGATTTGCCTTTAAGAAAGGGAGTACCTTCACCACACAGACAGAAGCGGCGGCTCACCACCACCACCTTCTCATGGGCAATTAGGAATGGGCAATAAATGCTGGCCTTGCCAGCAACACCCACATCCCGAGAGTGAATTTAAAAAAAAACCATGTTGACTTTCATTAATCAGCTCCTATTTTTCAAAGTGCCAATTCATTCTGTCCTGGATTATTGTCTCTAAATGTTCCCCCACCACTGATGTTAGGCTGACTGGCCAATAGTTGCTGGGTTTATCCCTCTCCCTTTTTTTGAACAGGGGTGAAACATTTGCAGTCCTCCAGCACCACCCCCATATCTAAGGAGGATTGGAAGATTGCGACCGGAGCCTCTGCAATTTCCGCCCTTACTTCCCTCAGTAACCTAGGATGCATCCCAACCGGACTAACTTGAGTACTGCCAGTCTTTTAAGCACCTCCTGTTTATCTATAAACCTTAACGCTAAACCACAAACCCTAACCTTTAACCCTAAACTTCCCAACCCTAACCTTCCCAACCCTAACCATTACCCTAAACGCCCCTACCCTAACCTTTGACCCTAAACTCCCCATCCCTAACATTTGACCCTAAACTCCCCATCCCTAACCTTTGACCCTAAATCCCCTAACCCGAGCTCCAGTGTCAATAGTCGATGTGACGTAATCAGGGCTGCGGCTTCAATCCTCGACCCGTCCCTCCCCTTTACCCGGCCCGTGTGTCCCCCACTCTCGGCTCACTCGCTGCTCCCACACCGGTCGTGGCCGCTCCAGGGGACCCAGGCTCGGGGTGGGCGCGCACTGACGGCTGTAGCTGGGCTCCGCGGGCACTCACCCGGGTTGGTGCTGGAGGTGGACGGGTTGATGGTACTGCGACCCTTGTACTGAGGTTTCACCATGGCGAGGCCTGGAGCCGGAGCCCAAAAGTTAGAGACAAACTCCGCGACAGACCCGCGTGGCCGCTCTGACAGTCAGCCTGCGACCGCCCTGAGTGTCATCAAACCGCGACCGCAGCCTCAGCGTCATCAAACCGCGACCCCCTGTCTCACACATCATCAAACCGCGCCGCGCAGGCTCAGAGGCTTTAAATCATCTACAGGGGCGGAGCTGCTGAGGGAGCAGGGAGCCAGACTTGCATTTCTACAGCGCCTTTCACCACCACCGGACGCCCCAAAGCGCTTTACAGCCGATGAAGTACTTTTTGAAATGTAGTCACTGTTGTAATGTGGGAAAAGAGTTGCTGGACGAGTGCTCTGCCCTCGCAAACGGTTTAAAACAAAAAGAGAAAATGCTGGACAACACTCAGTAGGTCAGGCAGCATCTGTGGAGAGAGAGAGAAATAGAGTTAACATTTCAGGCCGATGACCTTTCCTTCCTCCAGATGTTAAAATCATAGAATAGTTACAGCACAGAATGAGGCCTGTCGGCCTGTGCCGGCTCTCTGAAGAGCACTTCAGCTCGTCCCACTCCCCCACCCTTTCCCTGTAGCCCTGCAAAATTGTTTCCTTCAGGTACTTATCCAATTTCCTTTTGAATGTCACGATTGAATCTGCCTCCACCTTTCAGGCAGTGCATTCCAGATCCTAACCACTTGCTGTGTAAAAACGTTTTTCCTCATGTCGCCTTTGGTTCTTCTGCCAATCATCTTAAATCTGTGTCCTCTGGTTCTCAACTCTACCACCAATGGGAACAGTTTCTCTCTATCTAGATCCTTTATGATTTTGAATACCTTTATCAAATCTTCTCTGCTCTAAGGAGAACAACCCCAGCTTCTCCAGTTTATCCACATAACTGAAGTCCCTCATCCCTGGAACTATTCTTGTAAATCTGTTAGGGGCTAAATCACTCTTCATGTGCTTTATTGAGCAATATATGCAGTGAATTTGATTAACTGTATTAAGAAAAGACAAAAGAAAGTAAATTCTTACACAAGGCAGCAAGTAGTGAGGGTGATTTAAAAAAAAAAATCTAATATATCTCTCTAATTTCTCACTCCAAATTACCTGGAATGTCAAAAGCAACAGTGAGCACGTCACCGGCATAATTTTACTAAGGGCTTCCTATATAACAGGTTCGGCAATACAAAGCTGCCACCTTCTCAGCCATTTAAAAGACTTCTCTGCTGGGATAGCAGCAAACCTAAAGAAAAAAAATTAATAGCTCCTCCTGTGGCACTGCTCATAGTGAGTCAGAAGATGCACCATTTTAAGGATAGTGTAGCGGTTCGTGTAGATCGCCACTAAATAAGAGAGTTTGACTTCGACGAACTATAAATAAGTTGTTTATTTACAGGAACAGGCTAATTACATCAGGTAAGATAGCAGGTAAGATGGCTGACTGTAGGAGCACCGTGGTGTAGGTCTTGTCCCAGCGGGGACTCCACGAGGACTGAGTTCGCAGTCCTGTGGGGAGCGTGATGATGTCATCACGCTCGCGTGCGCTTAGGCGGTCACGTGACCTGCGCCGTTGCGTTGGTGCCTCTTCCCGGTATGGAGGCTGGCCATTGAGACCGAGGTCGCGAGGCTGGGCTGTGTCGGTGCTTGCCGCGGGAGCGGAGGATCGCTTCGCTCCCGCCGGCTGGCTGATGCGGCCAAAGACGCTAGGCCGGGCTGTGCCAGCAGCCGTCCTGGAAGGCCGAGTCGGGCCGGCGGCCACCGCACGCACGTCACGTCGTACGTGATGTGACGTCAACACGTTAGGGTGCCTCTTAAAGGGGCAACGGCCCCAACAGGTAAGTTAAACATACAGTAAGGTAAGTTAAAGGGAATTATGTGTCTCAATGTAAGGGACAACCAGTGGTACCGCCACATAGGCCCCCCCAGAATTCGCTTTAACGAAAGTCCAAGGATGTGATGGTCTGACGAGCTGGTGGTCACGGCGGTCGTGCTGTCTCGACTTGGTAGGCGAGGTCTGAAGATGCTGCTCATGAGCGGATCCTTATGTGCGTCGTGGCGAATAAAACGTATCCGTCAGGCAAAGGACTGTGGAGACGTGCGAAACAGCAGGCCTTGTCAGAGTGACGGGCAGGTTGGGCGGACGCGGGCGATGTCTCCGTTGATGGGTGAGCGAAACCTTCGGGAGGCTGGAACGCACGGACGGTGCGTGCCATAGTGCTACGATGTGAACACAATGGAGGGTGAAGAGTTGCTGCGTTGATCAGTGATCAGTGAGGCTAGCAACTTTCACGTGGCTGATCGCGGCCGCAGGATGCCCGTTGGACCCGTCCTTGATGTGTGCAGCTTCAGTAGACGTTTGCGTTTGCTAAAGGGAAAACTGGATAAAGGGCAGCAACGGTCCAGGTTGTTGTTGCTTTCGGGCGGGGTAAACTCTGCCTGGAGGGCGGCAACACTTGAAACTGTTCTTGCTTTAGGAGAAAATGGCCGGGAGGGCGGCACGCTTTTGTTCACGCCGAATCGTGTAGTAGGTAACACAACCAGCAGGCTGAAGGGCTGGTGCGTCGTCGGCGGAGAAGGGGTCGTCGTTTCGCATGAGGGATGGGTCCTCGTGCGCGAGGAGTGCGTCCTCGTGTTTTGCGGGTAGTCCTCGTGGTATCCCCGCGGGGCGCGCTCCGATCTTGTGGGCCCGAACATGCTGTACCCCGCGCTTGGAGAGATGTATACTTGCTGTTGCTTTCGATGTAGAGGCGGACGATCCGTGTGGCGGTAGAAGAGTCGAATACGGAGACCGTGAGCACGTGCGTGGTCTGTGCCGCATCGATGTTCTCGGCGAACAGGGCTTCTACCTGCATAAAGCACGAGGTAGACCGTGGCTCCCTGGATTGCGGTAGCGACAGCAGAACGGCTGATGCTTCCATAGCGTGCTTCGTTTGTGAAAGACGTTCACAAACCCACCAATTGTAGCGCTGGTGGATGACGGTTGCCGTTGGTCGTGCTCTACCTCTGTGACATCGTTCGTGAAAAACTGGCTCATCTCCAAGCTGCGCTTCCATTGCGAATACGTACGCAAAGACGGGGTCGCTTTTGGTGGAATCGGTGTTAGGCGGTTGCTGTTCCGTGGTTGTTCGTCGGTTGTGCGTTGGTGGTCTTGAGTGAAGACGAGGTTCAGGCGCGCGTTGCTACCGTGAAAATCGTTCACGGATACGGGTTCACCATTGTAGCGTTGGAATTGATGAGCTCCCGTACTCACGTCGTGGGGTCACCAATGTAGCGGTTCGTGTAGATCGCCACTAAATAAGAGAGTTTGACTTCGACGAACTATAAATAAGTTGTTTATTTACAGGAACAGGCTAATTACATCAGGTAAGATAGCAGGTAAGATGGCTGACTGTAGGAGCACTGTGGTGTAGGTCTTGTCCCAGCGGGGACTCCACGAGGACTGAGTTCGCAGTCCTGTGGGGAGCATGATGATGTCATCACGCTCGCGTGCGCTTAGGCGGTCACGTGACCTGCGCCGTTGCGTTGGTGCCTCTTCTCGGTATGGAGGATGGCCGTTGAGACCGAGGTCACGAGGCCGGGCTGTGCTTGCCGCGGGAGCGGAGGATCGCTTCGCTCCCGCCGGCTGGCCGATGCGGCCGAAGACGCTAGGCCGGGCTGTGCCAGCAGCCGTCCTGGAAGGCCGAGTCGGGCCGGCGGCCGCCGCACGCACGTCACGTCACGTCGTACGTGATGTGACGTCAACACGTTAGGGTGCCTCTTAAAGGGGCAACGGCCCCAACAGGTAAGTTAAAGGGGCAACGGCCCCAAAAGGTAAGTTAAACATACAGTAATGTAAGTTAAAGGGAATTATGTGTCTCAGTGTAAGGGACAACCAGTGGTACCGCCACAATAGGAACATTATACTGTTTAAAATAGAATGTAGGTGTGTCATTTTAAGACTAAAAGGTTTAATTACTGTTAACTCTTGAAATGAATGATGGGGGTCAGGCTGTAGATCAGAACCCTGGCTTTGTTTGATTGACGGGTTAATTAACAAGCTGGGCGACACTGTGGAACCAGTAATATTCTTAAGAGCGGGAGCTAAAACACACATTTTAAGAATAGCTTTACATCTGTATGAAAGAAACCCGAGAGGAGGAATTAAATGTCAATTATCCTGACTGTAAGAATCATTGTTTAAAAAGATGAAACTTTCCTTCGTTTGGCCCTAGCTTGGAGACGTTGAGTTTTTGATTTGTTTTAACTTACTTCTCCATGGTCTGCTGCAACTCTTGAAAATGTGGAAGATCTCTCCGGCCCAGCCATAGGAAGAGTGACCCAAAACCAGGTGTCGTAAAATAAATTTGAATATTATTAAGTGTGACTGAGAAGTGTTCAAGAGATGATTTACAGGAACTATTACACAAGAGTTACAGAAGTGTGTACTGCCGCACACTATGGAAAATACTTTTATTACATTGCTAGTGGCATTGCTCATGGTAAGTCGGGAGATTTGTTCTCTCAGACCTGTCTCTGTTGCCTTTGTGTTGCTGCTTCCCTGAGGCTGCAGGCTGTGTTTTCTCATTGTATTTGCAGGGCATTGGTCAAATAGGGAAGGGCCGAGGGATACATTTTCGCGGGGCGGGGGGGGGGGGGTGGTGGTGAGTGGGGGCGGGGGGGGTGGTGGTGAGTGGGTGCTGGTTGGGGAAGGGACCTGGCCAGGCGCTGCAAGCCAGTTTGATGTGGTGTGGTTGCTTTTATGGTTGCAGGTTGTGGCTGGAAGGACCTGGGCTGCAGTCGGCAATTTATTATGGTGGGTGTGGGGATGGATCTGCCAGGACTGCAGCTTAGGGAATCACAGCTGCCTTTCAAGGCATAGGTGGTTGCTGACAAGTGGGGGAAAAAATCTGACTAGGGCTATATAGGCTGGCTTTCACGTCGTGGGTGAGGGAAGGGTTCTGGCTAGTGCCCCGGGCCAGCAATTGGGAGCAAGCATGAGGTGGGTAGTGCTGTGGAATATAGCTACCTTAGAGAGGCCTGAAAGCCAAGGATAAAGGAAAGTATACAAACCTGACAGTCTAACCCAGTAGTCAGCTGCGACGTACAAGTGTGATATTCTTGAAGTCACAGGTAAAAGGAATATAAAGTCTTGCATTTATATAGCGCCTTTCACGACCTCAGGATGTCCCAAAGCACTTTACAGCCAATGAAGTACAGTTACTGTTGCAATGTAGGAAATGTGGCAGCCAATTTGCGCACAGCAAGCCCCCACAAACAGCAACGTGATAACCAATAGATAATCTGTTTTGACGATGTTGGTTGAGGGATGAATATTGGTCAGGACACTGGGGAAAACTCCCTGCTGTTCTTCGAAATAGTGCCATGGGCTCTTTTAAATCATTGAGAGCAGATGGGGCCTCAGTTTAACGTCTCATCCAAAAGACAGCACCTCCAACAGAGCAGCACTCCCTCCGTACCATACTGGAGTGTCAGCTTAGATTTTGTGCTCAAGTCTCTGGACTTGAAACTACAACCTCCTGACTCAGGCGAGAGTGCTATCAACTGAGCCACAACTGACGCAGCTATCCCAACTCCTTATACCTTCAAGAATATCTTCACTAATTGTGAGCTGCTAGATCTGTTCTGATTCTATCCCATTTAGCACAGTGGTAGTGGCACACAAGACAGTGTGAAGATGGGACTTTGTTTCCACAAGGTCTGTGCGGTGGTCACTCGTTCCCTGAATGGACAGATGAATCTGCGACAGATGGATTGGTGAGGACGAGGTCAAGTAGGTTTTTCCCTCGTGTTGGTTCTCTCACCACCTGCCGCAGGCCCAGACTGGCAGCTATGTCCTTCAGGACTCGGCCAGCTCGGTCAGTAGTGGTGCTACTGAGTCACTCTTGGTGATGGACATTGAAGTCCCCTATCCAGAGTACATTCTGTGCCTTTGCTACCCTCAGTGCTTCTTCCAAGTGGTGTTCAACATGGAGGAGTACTGATTCATCAGCTGAGGGAGGGCTATAGGTGGTAATCAGGTTTTCTTACCTGATGCCATGAGACTTCATGGGTTCCGGAGTCAATGTTGAGGACTCCCAGGGCCACTCCCTCCTGCCTGTGCTGCCACCTCTAGTGACTCTGTCCTGCCAGTGGGACAGGACATACCCAGGGATGGTGATGGAGGAGTCTGGGATGTTGGCTGATAGGTATGATTCTGTGAGTATGACTATGGTGTGGCTTGTCTGTGGGACAGCTCTCCCAATCTTGGCACAAGTCCCTAGATGTTGGTGAAGAGGACTTTGCAAGGTCGACTGGACTGGGTGTGCCTTTGCCATGTCCACGTCTGATGCTTTGGTTGATGCCGGGTGGTCCGTCCGGTTTTGTTCTTATTTGTAGCAGTTTGATACAACTGAGTGGCTTGCTCGGCCATTTCAGAGGGCAGTTAAGAGTCAACCATACTACTGTGGGTCTGGAGTCACATAAAATGGCAGGGTTCCTTCCCTAAAGGACATTACTGAACCAGTTGGGTTCTTACGATTAATCTGATAGCTTCATGGTCATGTAAGCCTTTCTCTTACTACTGTTCGGACTTTGAGAATTACAAATAAGTGTAGCAATGACAGATAAGTATGTGATCAATAAAATTGGTCTTTATTCACACTACAGTTCAAAATTCAAGTGTACATTGCAATCAATATGCACCCAATTTACCCGTACATAAAAGTACCCCCAGCAACTCATACGCTACCTCCTGGTGATTTATTTCCCAAGTCAACCGTACATAAAAGTATCCTTTAACAATATCTAAGCTCTGTGTCCGACTTTTATACATACTCCTTTATCTCTGGGTGATCGGTCCAGGAAAAGTCGTAAGTCGAAAACATAGACTGGCCAGCTTTCTTTGTTTGTCTGTTCTTTTCTCTTTGTTCTGAATTTCCCCCCCTCTGGGTTATCTCTTTATAGCGCCATTCTGCCGGCCTCCCTTGTATATCACCATCTGCCTCCCTCTGATAGGTCAGTTTCACTCCAAACCTTCCCTGATTGGAGTTCTTTCCGCATGACACGTTCATGTTCCTGTGAGGTGTGTGGGGGCAGGACTTCCTCTTCAACCCGGTGTCTCCTTCCTGTCCATGTGGTCTTACAAACAAAGGACCATGCTGATCACCAGGCAAAGTACCCCCTGCTGACTTCTGCCATTTTGTGTCTTCACAAACAAAGGACCGTGCTGACCACCAGGCAAAGGACCCCCTGCTGACTTCCGCCATTTTGTGTCTTCACAAACAAAGGACCGTGCTGATCACCAGGCAAAGTACCCCCTGCTGACTGCTGCCATTTTGTGTCTTCACAAACAAAGGACCATGCTGATCACCAGGCAAAGGACCCCCTGCTGACTTCCGCCATTTTGTGTCTTCACAAACAAAGGACCATGCTGACTTCCTAGTATTCCATAACCATTTCACAATTCGTTCTGAACTTCGATCGCCACACGGTAGCAGCGGTTTTATTAGGGTTTTTAGAATCTTACAGTCACCATTACTGATACTTGCTATTTATTCCAGATTTATTTAATGAACTGAACTGAAATTCACATACTGCCATGGTGGGAATGGAACACAAGTCTCCAGGCCTCTGGATTGCTAGTCCACTAACACAACCACTATGATACCGCACTCCTTCTGGATTGCGATTGGATTTAAAGGGGCAAGCAACAGCCCAAACACTCCAACTTTTAACTCTCTTCCTCTCCACTCTCTTACAGGAAATCTGAAATGAAAACACTCAGCAGGCCAGGCAGCATCTGTGGAGAGAAAGAGTAAATGTTTCGGGAGTTCTGATGAAAGGTCATCGACCTGAAACGTTGACTCTATTTCTCTCTTTACAGATGCTGCTTGGCCTACTGAGTGTTTCCAGCATTTTCTGTTATCCCAGTTATTCCATCTGCTCTCTACCCAACTGAGCCCTTACCCCTTCTGGTCCCGTCCATTCCTATCTCCCTTTTAATCCATAACACATTCAGCCAACAAGCTCCCTCGATCCTCTCCCAATCCAGCTCCCAACCTACCGAACTTCACTGCCTTAGCCGATGCTTATTAATGCCATTAACCTGTCTCAATTCTCTGGGACTGTCGCCAACTCCTTTGATACTGTGGCTTGCATCTGCTTCTCCAAAAACCCACCCTTATCTCCTCCACTCTCTTCAACTACCACTGCAACATTCCTTTTCTCTCCGAAAACATGTTGTTGATTTATAACTGCTCTCCCGCCCTTCCTTATTTGAACTCTTCAATCTGGTTGTCACTATTCTCACAGTATTGAACCCGCATTGATAGACGTCAAAGACAACAGCCTATGTGATTCTACCTTTGACTTTCTGACTCTCCTCATACTCTGCTATCTCTCTTCTACCTTTGACTATTCCATCCTCCTCCAGTGTCTCTCCTCTGAGGTCCAGCACCAAGGCATTGCTCTCTCCTGATTTTGCTCACACCTATTACAATACAGGCAATGCAATGCCTTCAATGGATACTCCTCCATGTAAACATTGTCATCGCTGGTGAACCTCAAAGTCAATCATTAGTCCCCATCTCTTCACAATCTACCTGCTGACCCTTAACAACATTATCAAGAAGCTTGGGGTCAGTTTTCATGTATATGCTGACTCACCCAGCTATACTTGTCTGCTTCCTCACTACAATCCAAAGGCTGTTGCTATACCTTCAACTCATTGTCTGCCATCAAGAACTCCATGAGCAAAAATTTCCTGCAGTTTAGTGTTGGCAAAACTAAAGCCATTTTTTTACTCCTGCCAGCATCTATGCACCTCTGATCTTGACTCCATTAACCTCCGTGGTTAAATCAGAAAGTGCAGAAACTTGGCTTACTGCTTGACCCTAAGCTTTGCTTCCTCTCCTACATCTTTTCCATAACTAAAACTGCTCTCTACCACGTCCAAAGCATTGCCTGCCTCTGCCCCTACCTCTCGCCCGTCCTACTGCAGTGAACCCACTCCATGTCCTGTTTATCTCGAGGCTCAATTTCTCTAAAGCTTTTCTAACCAACCTCCCTCCACAAGCCACAAGGCATTCAAAGCTTTGCAGCTCTTGCACAAAGTCCTACACTCCCATCACCCCCATCCTCTCCATTCTCCACTGGCCCCCTTGTGCCCCAGTGAGTTAATTTCAAAATGTACATCCTCACTTTCAAATCCTTCCTGTCCTACCTGATTATCTCCTCCTGCCATATGTGCCACATATTTTTTGTTTCTGTATTTCTAGGGTTCTCCTTCTGTTCTACCATTGGCCACTTGTTTCGATACCACATCTGGAGTACTGGGCACTGCACCTTAGGAAGGATATATTGGCCTTGGAAGGAGTGCAGTGCAGATTCACCAGAATGTTACAAGGGCTCCAGGGGTTAGATTATGAGGAGAGATTACATAAACTAGGCTTGTATTCCCTGGAATATAGAAGGTTAAGGGGTGATTTGATTGAGGTGTTTAGGATATTGAAAGGAATTGATAGGGTAAATAGACAGAAACATTTTCCGCTGGTGGGGGAGTCTGGGACAAGGGGCCATAACCTTAATATCAGAGCCAGGCCATTCAGGAGAGAAGTTAGGAAACACTTCTTCACGCAAAGT
Organism: Somniosus microcephalus; assembly: GCF_052327205.1. Taxonomy (NCBI): domain Eukaryota; kingdom Metazoa; phylum Chordata; class Chondrichthyes; order Squaliformes; family Somniosidae; genus Somniosus; species Somniosus microcephalus. Next base: position 32,273,488 of record NC_141006.1, read on the forward strand.
GTGGTCGAAGTGTGGAACTCTCACCCACAGAAAGCAGTAGATGCTAGCTCAATTAATAATTGTAAATCTGGGATCGATAGATTTACTGCTAGACAAGGTTATAAAAGGATATGGAGCCAAGGCAGGTGGACGGAGTTAAGATAGAGATCAGCCATGATCTCACTGAATGGCAGAACAGGCTTGAGGGGCTGAATGGCCTCCTCCTGTTCCGATGTTCCTATACCATGCTTCTGCCATGTGGTACTTTTTGCCCAGTTTTCTTCACCACGCTACCTCCCTCTCTACTTTTAAAAACCACCTTAAAACCCTTCTCTTCAATCATAACTTTGGTTTCCCCATACAAGTCTCTCCATTTTCAGCATCGAGCTCTCAGTCGAGATGGAGAGTGAGGAAATTGAATCAGAGACTAAGGTCCAGAACTTAAATAAAGGGAATTACGAGGGTATGAGACGGGAATTGGGTAAGATTGATTGGGTGGTGTTTCTGGGGGGATTGACAGTGGATAGACAATGGCAAGCATTCAAAGATAGAATGGAAGAATTCCAGAACATGTTTATACCGGTTTGGCACAAAAATAAACCTAAAAAGGTGACTCAACCGTGGATAACGAGGGAAATTAGGGACAGCATAAAATCAAAAAAAAGGGCATATCAACTGGCAAAAAAAAGCACCAGACTGGAAGATTGGGGGCAGTACAAGATACAGCAAAAGAGGACAAAGGGATTAATCAGGAAGGGGAAAATAGAATACGAAAGTAAACTTGCAGCAAACATAAAGACAGACTGCAAAAGCTTTTATCGGTATATCAGGAGGAAAAGACTGGTAAAATCCCAAGTCGGTCCCTTGCAGTCCGATTCGGGAGAATATATAATGGAGAATAAGGAAATGGCAGACCAATTAAACTCATACTTTGGTTCTGTATTCACAAAGGAGGACACAAATAACCTCCCAGGAATATCGGCAAACATAGGGACTAATGAGAGGGAGGAGCTGACAGAAATTAGTATCTCTAGGGATATGATGCTGGGTAAGTTGAGGGGACTGAAGGCCGACAAATCCCCGGGGCCTGATAAACTACATCCTAGGGTACTTAAGGAGGTGGCCCTGGAGATAGCAGATGCTCTAAGGATCATCTTCCGGAACTCCATTGACTCGGGAACAGTACCCGTGGATTGGAGGGTAGCTAATGTTACCCCAATATTTAAAAAGGGGGGTAGAGAGAAAGCAGGGAATTATAGACCAGTAAGCCTTACATCGGTTGTGGGCAGAATGCTAGAGTCCATTATTAAGGATAAAATAGCGGAGCACTTGACAAATGGGGAAAGGATCGGACAGAGTCAACATGGATTTACAAAGGGTAAATCGTGTTTGACTAATCTGCTGGAATTTTTTGAGGAAGTAACTGGTAAAATAGATGGGGGAGAGCCAGTGGATGTGGTGTACCTTGACTTCCAGAAAGCCTTCGATAAGGTTCCACACAAAAGATTATCATGCAAAATTAAGGCTCATGGGATTGGGGGCAAAGTATTAACGTGGATAGAGAACTGGCTGGCGGATAGAAAACAGAGAGTTGGAATAAATGGCTCGTTTTTGGAGTGGCAGGCAGTGACCAGCGGGGTGCCGCAAGGATCTGTCCTGGGACCCCAGCTGTTCACAATATATATAAATGATCTGGATCAGGGAATTGGATGCAATATTTCCAAATTCGCTGACGACACTAAACTAGGAGGAGGGGTGGGCTCTGATGAGGATGTCAGGAGGCTACAGTGCGATTTGGACAGGTTGGGGGAATGGGCGGATACGTGGCAGATGCACTATAATGTGGATAAATGCGAGGTTATCCACTTTGGGGGTAAAAACAGGAGGGTAGATTATTATCTAAACGGCAATAGATTGGGAGATGGGGAAGTGCAGAGGGACCTGGGTGTTCTTGTGCACCAGTCACTGAAGGAGAGCATGCAGGTGCAACAGGCGATTAAGAAGGCAAATGGTATGTTGGCCTTCATATCAAGGGGGTTCGAGTATAGGAATAGGGATACCTTACTACAGCTGTACAAGGTGCTGGTGAGACCGCATCTGGAGTATTGTGTACAGTTTTGGTCGCCCCATCTGCGGAAGGATGTTCTTGCCATGGAAAGAGTGCAACGGCGATTCACCAGGCTGATACCTGGAATGGCGGGAATGACCTACGAAGAGAGATTAAATAGTTTGGGCTTGTACTCACTGGAGTTTAGAAGATTGAGAGGGGATCTCATCGAAACATATAAAATTATGGCAGGCCTGGACAGGCTGAATTCAGAGAGAATGTTTCCAATGGCCGGGGAGCACAGAACCAGGGGCCACAGTCTAAAAATAGCGGGCAAATCATTTAAAACAGAGATGAGGAAGAATTTCTTCACTCAAAGAGTGGTGAGCCTGTGGAATTCCCTGCCACAGAGGGCTGCGAAGGCTAATTCAATAAATATTTTCAAGAGAGAATTGGATATATTTCTGAAGGCTAAGGGGATTAAGGGTTACGGAGAAAAGGCGGGGACGGGGTACTGAACTGGTAAGATCAGCTATGATCTCAGACGAAGATCAGCCATGATCTCATTGAATGGCGGAGCAGGCTCGAAGGGCCGAATGGCCTACTCCTGTTCCTATCTCTATGTTTCTATGTTTCTATGTCCTCCTAAGGTCAAACACTTTGAGGCACGTGAAGAGAGCTGCAAGAATTCAAGTTGCTGTTCCTGTTGTTGAAATGCAAGTTGTTGTTGTTAAAAATGTTTTACAAAACCGAAACACATAATTCAGCTCTTTAAAGTTATTTAATTATTCTTATTGAGCATTTCTTTTTGCAAAGACAGCATAGAATCCGAACATGATATCACTGGCTTTCAAATGGTCCCAGGTCACATCGTACATAAGAAACTAGCTGGGGGAGCCCGGCTTTGCCAGGGCTGTTTTGGGCCGGGCGGTTTAAATCGAGTCCCAGGCTTTGGGGCCTCTCTGTGTCCCTCTCTCAATCTGCTGCCGGGCAACATTTTAAATCGAGTCCCAGGCTTTTGGGCCCTGTCTCTGTGTCCCTCTCTCAATCTGCTGCGGGCAACATTTCTACCTTTTAATACCTTGAAAGATGAAAGTGAAAGTACTTATAAAACGTTTTTGGTAAATCTATGTTATTTTAAAAGCGATACTAACTTTTTCGAAGCTGGATGAGCAGATTTTGAGCTGGAAGTAATGGGGTTTTTAGCTTGAGGCAATGGCTGCCAGATCCCTGAGATGAAAACGATTAGTCCCGCCCACAGATGCAGCGATTGGCCAACCATCAGGCGACTGAACTGTAGGATTGGTCAATCGTGACGGCACAGGATTGGTCGAACCTTGACGTCAGTCAATCAATGCTAATTAGCAGATAATGAGTTTAATTTTGAAGGTTTTTTGCATAAGGCTCGAACAATTTTCATGCGACCGAAAAGTAAATACGCTTACGACCGTCCTGGAACCGTAAGCTTTCTTTGGAGGTAACGCACGCGTAGGTACGCTCTATAACTTTCGAGCGCATAGCCGGACAGACGCACACCGGAGGACAGACAGACAGATCGATCCTTTATATATATATACTAGCTGAAGTGCCCGGCGGTGCCGAGGTCTTTTGAGGGCATGTTGTTGTTGGAAGAGAGAGAGAGAGCGACTGGGGGGGAAGAGAGAGAGCGACTGGGGGAAGAGAGAGAGCGACTGGGGGGAAGAGAGAGAGCGACTGGGGGGAAGAGAGAGAGCGACTGGGGGAAGAGAGAGAGCGACTGGGGGGAAGAGAGAGAGCGACTGGGGGGAAGAGAGAGCGACGGGAAGAGATAGAGCGACTGGGGGGGAAGAGAGAGAGCGACGGGGGAAGAGAGAGAGCGACTGGGGGGAAGAGAGAGAGCGACTGGGGGGAAGAGAGAGAGCGACTGGGGGGGAAGAGAGAGAGCGACTGGGGGGAAGAGAGAGAGCGACTGGGGGAGAGAGCGACTGGAGAGAGAGAGCGACTGGGGGGAAGAGAGAGCGACTTGGGAAGAGTGAGAGCGACTGGGGGGAAGAGAGAGAGCGACTGGGGGGAAGAGAGCGACGGGGGGGAAGAGAGAGTGAGAAAGAGGGGAGGGAGGGAGAGGGGAGGGGGGGAGGAGGAGGAGGAGAGGAGGGGGGAGGGAGGGAGAGGGGGAGGGAGAGGGGAGGGGAAGGAGAGGGGGAGGGGAGGAGGGGGGTGAGGAAGGGGGGCCTGAGACGGCCGATTGCAGCTGGCCGGGCCCGGTTGCCTTGGTAACCCTCCCCCTCTCTCCGCCTCCCGATCTCTGGGCCTGAGCGGCCGATTGCGGCTGGCGAGCCCGGTTGCCGGGTACCCCTCTCCACTCCCCCTCCCCTCCCGAGCCCCGTTGCCTTGGTAACCGTCCTCCCCTCTCCGCCTCCCGATCTCCGGGCCTGGGCTGAGCGGCCGATTGTGGCTGGCGAGACCGGTTGCCGGGGTAACCCTCTCGCTCCCCCTCCCCTCCCGAGCCCCGCCCCCCCCCGAATGAACGCCAGGAGCTTGCAGTGAGCCCAGCCAGCCTTTACCAAGATGGCTGGCCGCTGGTTCGGAATCGGGCCCAGCGGGGGGGTGAGGGGTGGGAGGAGCTTGCCACAAAACAATTGCCTAGGGTCCAGCATGGCTGGCAACAGATGCCCAGGCTTCGAGGCCTACCTGGAAAAACGGGGAAAGGCAGGAAAATTAATGAGATTAGATAAAAGATTTAGAAAGTAATTAACTTTTTTTAAAAACAATATGTGTTTTAAAAGCAACTTTTTTTTTAAGACGCAGAAAGCGGGAAAAAAAAAGGAAAAGTTTGGAATCAAGATGGCGGCAATGCACTCGGTTCAGAACGATAAGGCCCGCCCACACACGCACCGATTGTCGACCGTCAGGTGACCGAAGCGTAGGATTGGTCAATCGTCCCGTCACTCGACTGTAGGAGGGCCCGCCCGCACGCGCCAGGAACCCGGCGTACGATTGGTCGACCTCGAGGTCACTCTATCGCTAATGAGCGGATAATGAGATGCTAATGAGCGGAATTTTGAAAGTTTTTCGGATACCGCGGGCGCAATTTTCGTCCGGCCGAAACGTAAATACACTTACGACCGTCTTGGAAGGGTAAGCTTTCTTTAGATGTAACGCACGCGTAGGTACGCTCTATAACTTTCGAGTGCATAGCCGGACAGACGCACACCGGAGGACGGACAGACAGACAGATCGATCCGTTTATATGTATATACTAGCAGAAGTGCCCGGCGGTGCCGAGGCTTTTTCGAGGGCATGTTGTTGGAAGAGAGAGAGAGCGACTGGGGGGAAGAGAGAGAGCGACTGGGGGGAAGAGAGAGAGCGACTGGGGGGAAGAGAGAGAGCGACTGGGGGAGAGAGAGAGCGACTGGGGGAAGAGAGAGCGACTGGGGGAAGAGAGAGAGCGACGGGGGGGTAAGAGAGCGCGCGACGGGGGGTAAGAGCACGCGACGGGGGGTAAGAGCGCGCGACGGGGGAAGGGAGGGCGGGGGGAAGGGAGGAGGAGGGAGGGGGGAGGGAGGGCGGGGGGGAAGGGCAGATGGGGGAAGGGAGGGCGGGGGGGAAGGGAGGAGGGAGGGCGGGCAGGGGGAGGGAGGGGAGGGCAGGGGGTGAGGGAGAGAAGGGGGGAGCGGGGGAGAGAAGGGGGGTGAGAAGGGGAGAGAAGGGAGCGTGGGAGAGAAGGGGGGGAAGAGGGGGAGAGAGACAGAGGGAAGGAGAGAGAGAGGGCGAGTGGCCCGCGGCCGCAAATGGAACCAAGCCCCGAGAACAGGCGTGAGCCGGCTTGAGGCTGAGAGACGGCCACGGCCACGCCCGGTTGCCGGGGTAACCCTGCCGCGCCGCCCCGCCCCGCACTCCCGAGAGCCCCGCTCTCCGAGCCCCGCTCTCCAAGCCCCAGCCACCCCGCCCCGCCCCGCACTCCCGAGCCGAGAACAGGCGTGAGCCGTCTTGAGGCTGAGAGACGGCCACGGCCACGCCCGGTTGCCGGGGTAACCCTGCCGCGCCGCCCCGCCCGGTACTCCCGAGTGCCCCGCTCTCCGAGCCCAGCCGCCCAGCCCCCGCCCCGCACTCCCAAGAGCCCCGCTCTCCGCGCCCCGCACTCCCGAGAGCCCCACTCTCGAGCCCCGGCCGAGCCGGCTTGAAGTCCACCAATTGCGGCTGAGAGAGACGGCCGGCGGGCCCGGTTGCCGGGTTAACCCGCGCAGTCTGTGAAACCAAGAGAAATTTTTTTTTTTTTTTTTAAAAGCTGCCACGGAGAAGGAACGCGCAGTCTGTGAAAGCAACAGAAATTTAAAAACATTTTTTTTTAATAAACGGGTGTTAAGAAGATGGGAGGCCATCTTGAAAGTTTTTTAATGTTTTTAAAAAGCTGCCACGGAGAAGGAACACGCATTCTTGCTGAAAACACCAAAAGTTATTTTTTTTTAAACGGCTGTTAAGAAGATGGGACACCATCTTCATTGTGTTTTAACGTTTTAGACATTGTGTTTTGACGTTTTACACATTAAAAAAAAAATCGCTCCTAACAAATAAACACACAGAAGGTGAGAATAAAGATGGCGGCCACTCACCTCAGTTCAGAACGATAAGGCCCGCCCACACACGCACTGATTGGTCACCTGACGGTCGACCAAAGCGTAGAATTGGTCAATCGTCCCGTCACTTGACCGTAGGAGGGCTCGGCCGCACACGGCAGCAACCCGGCGTACGATTGGTCGACCTCGAGGTCACTCTGTCGCTAATGAGCGGATAATGAGATGCTAATGAGCGGAATGTTGAAGGTTTTTCAGATACCGCGGGCGCGATTTTAGCCCGGCCGAAACGTAAATATGCTTAAGACCGTTTTGGAAAGGTAAGCTTTCTTTCGACGTGACTTTCGAGCGCATAGCCCGCCAGACGCACACGTGATGACAGACAGACAGAAGGACAGACAGACAGAAGGATAGACAGACAGAAGCATCACTTTATAGATAGAGATAGAGATAGAGATAGATAGACTAGCTGGGTTCATGTAATGCTGTTCACAACCTAAGGTTATCCAAAAAGTGTGGGGCAAAAGTGCTTCACAGCAAATAAATCACTTTTGATGTGTAGTCATTGTTGTTACACGGGCCAATGTGGCAGCCAATTTGCACACAGCAAGATCCCACAAACTGCAATAACAAAAATGATGAGGTACAGGAAACTTTTTTTTATCCGGCACGGACGGGACCGACGTGGTGCCGGTTCATCAAAACTTCCAGAAAACCGAACACTATAGTAAAAGATACGGAGCTGAGAGCTCCGTATAAAGCAACAAACCCTGTTGCTTAGCAACAGCTTCAGAACAATGGCCACAAGTGCAAGCATCTCTGTAGCTTAGCAACAGCTGCAGCCACACCCTTGCACAGCAACAAATGGAGGAAGGCAAGTAATAAAAGTTACCTGAACCTACTCCTGAATTTTGCCGGTTAACAAAGATTTCCGGTTATTTAGGTGCCGGTAAATCGAGAGTTTCCTGTAATCTGATTTGGAGGTGCTGGCGAGGGATAACTGTTGAAAAGGACACCAGAAGAGCTCCCTTCTCTTCTTTGACAAAAAGAAAGTCTTGCATTTATATAGCGCCTTTCATGACAACAGGACATCCCAAAGCACTGGAAATTGTGTCGTGAGATCTTTTACATCCAGCACATACACCCTGACTGTTGCTGGGCCAGGTGCTCATTTATTTAATTATCTTATTTAATAAATCTTGGAATGACATAGACAGCATGACAAAGGTGTTTGTCAAAACATAAAGGAAAATCTTGCCCTAGACAAAATGATAAACAGAGGAATACTCTACAACTGAAATTAAAATGAATGTGTTAGTTATCTGCGGATTATGAACTGAATGACATTTCCTTGCTTCCTTCACTTTTTATTCTCTCCCTTTCCCACTTTAAGCTTCCCTGCATCGCACACTTATTTCCTGACTGGCATTGGCAAATATCATCTTGTAAATAATCACTTGGAGGTGCACAAGGACAGCTCGGGTACAAACCCGGATATCTCCCATCCAATGCTGCTGTGGGAACTGGTGCCACTCTGAGTGATTCAACCACTAGTTAAATATAGGTAAGAAGATCAAAGACTGTGTTACATTGAGTCAACATACAATCCTTTAACCTCTGGCACCTGGGTTTCAATCCAGTCCAAACTGATGGGATGGCATTCTCCACTCTGCCAGCTTACAAAGTCCTGTAGGAGATGGGTTTAGGGTAGCCTCAAGGCAGTTCATAGTGGGCTTAGTGAGCATAGTGGGCTCATTCATGCCTTTCTTACCTCTGGACTTGACTATTCCAACTCACTCTTGGCTGGCCTCCCACGTTCTACCCTACATAAACTTGAAGTCATCCAAAACTCGGCTGTCCGTGTCCTAACTCGCACCAAGTCCTGTTCACTCATCATCCCTGTGCTTGCTGACCTACCTTGGCTCCCTGTTAAGCAATGCCTCGATTTTAAAATTCTCATCCTTGTTTTCAAATCCCTCCATGGCCTCGCCCCTCCCTATCTCTGTAATCTCCTCCAGCCCCACAACCCTCCAAGATATCTGCGCTCCGCTAATTCTGGCCTCTTGAGCATGCCTGATTTTAATTGCTCAACCATTGGTAGCTGTGCCTTCAGCTGCCAAGGCCCTAAGCTCTGGAATTCCCTCCCTAAATCTCTCCACCTATCTACTTCTCTTTCATCCTTTAAGATGCTCCTTAAAACCTACCTCTGACCAAGCTTTTGGTCATCTGCCCTATTTTTTCCTTATGTGGCTCAGTGTCAAATTTTGTTTTATAACACTCCTGTGAATTTTTACTACGTTAAAGGCGCTATATAAATGAAAATTGTTGTTGGGTGCAGAGCAGAAAAGCTGTCTATAATTTGGTACTAATTGGCCTATGGCTAGTGGTTTGCTAAATTGCAATATCGCACAGGTGCAGTCCTTTGGAGTTGGGGTGAAGTAGAGGGAGATTTACTCTGCATCTGGGCTAGTTGATTTCAGTTCACTCTATACCTGACACTGAGATCAAAAAAGTAACAAAATGCTCAATTTCCAGCACTGATATCTCTCGCCTTCATATTACAAAATTCACCCAACGTTGAGAAATTAACTATAAATTTGAAGAAATACAGTAAAATATTTGCTAGTCTATCAAACATTTCGTAATTGAAACTTTGCATAAATCATTCCTTGGGTTCACGCAGAAATACATATGTTTATTAAGGGTACTTCTTCTTCTTAGGCAGTCCCTCGGAACCGAGGATGACTTGCTTCCACATTAAAAATGAGTTTGCAGGTGACTGATGAGTCCAATGCGGGACCAACAGTCTCTGTCATAGGTGGGGCAGACGGTGGTTGAAGGGGCGGGTGGGTGGGGTGCTTGGGGTGACTTGCGCTCCTTGCGCTGCCTGCGCTTGGCTTCCGCTTGCTCCCGGCGAAGAGACTCGAGGTGTTCGGCGCCTTCCCGGATGCTTCTCCTCCACTTTGTGCGGTCTTGGGCCAGGGATTCCCAGGTGTCGGTGGGGATGTTACACTTTTTCAAGGAGGCTTTGAGGGTGTCCTTGAAGTGTTTCCTCTGCCCACCTGGGGCTCTCTTGCCGTGCCGGAGCTCCGAGTAGAGCGCTTGTTTTGGGAGTCTCGTATCGGGCATGCGGACAATGTGACCCGTCCATCGGAGCTGATTGAGCGTGGTCAGAGCTTCGATGCTGGGGATGTTGGCCTGAGCAAGAACACTGACGTTGGTGTGCCTATCCTGCCAATGGATTTGCAGGATCTTGCGGAGGCAGCGTTGGTGGTACCTCTCCAGTGCTTTGAGGTGCCTGCTGTACATGGTCCATGTCTCTGAGGCATACAGCAGGGCGGGTATCACTGCTGCCCTGTAGACCATGAGCTTAGTGCCAGGTTTGAGGTCCTGGTCTTCAAACCCTCTCTTCCTCAGGGTACAGTAGCCTAGTGGCTATGGTAATGGGTTAACAACCCAGAGGTCATGAGTACAAATTCTCCCATAGGAAGTTTTTAAAACTAAATTCAATAAATCTGGTCACTTCTGGGCCGGCACCAGATAATGACTACAAAATCTGCTGGGTTATCATAAAAATTCAACTGGTTCACTGATATCCTTCAGGAAGGGGAACTTGCTAGTCTGGCCTCCATGTGACTCCAGTCCCACACTATAGGGGGGATTTTTTGCGGGGGGGGGTGGTGGTCAGCGGGAGCATTTGGTGGCGGGTCGGGTGGGAAATTTTTTTTTGTCAGCGAGCTGGGAACCCGCTGTCAAGCTGCCTCCATGTTAATCTCCCAGATGTCGGGTCTGTCATTGCTGAACAGACCCGATACCAAGTGGCGGGGGCGGCAATTTAGATCATTAGATAGATTGTTAAGAGGCAATTAAATAGTATTTTAAGCTTACCTTTCAATTTTATGTGTTCCCCCACAGGTTACACGCTGCTCTGGGATCACGTCAGCTCAGCAGGTCGTGAGTGGATTCAGCATTGAATTATCTGATTACTTGACAGCTGCAAAAGTTGTATAAAAGCTTCCATCTCACAGCTGTTCACTTTCCAAGCTCAGAAACTGTTGCTTACTGCATTTGGAAGATACATTGAGCTTTCTGCAGCTTGCAAGTGTTTGGAGCCAACTCTATCCAGTGCTACCTCATTGGAACAACCTCTCTGACCATTGACAGATCGCTTCTATCATCTCAACCTCACCTGCCATCTATTACATCAGCATTGGTGCCCTTGAAACACTCTCACCTTGGTCCTCAGAATCCCACCACGATCATCCCCAACACCAGCAGCACCAAGCACACCAGCAGCACCAACAACAACACCAACCTCCGCAATCAACTGATGCTGCACAGGACAGAGGGCATCAGTACCCGACCACATTGCTGCCCGGGACACCAGGACTATGGTTCATATGTTGATGCACTTGTGCCCTTGCTTCACTCTGTGAATATTCAAATTTAGTCCTAAATAATGGAGACAGCCTTAATGCATTAATAATTTTTAGTTGGAAAACCACTAGAGAATAATAGGTGCTTGGCAGTGAGGTACAGACCAGGTAATAGGAGCCTGGCAGTGATCTACATACCAGATACTAGGGGGGGAACTCTGCGGGGGATCAGTGGGTGCGTTCAGCGGCTGGTCGGGTGGGATTTTTTTTTTGACAGCGGGTCTCAACCCCACGCCACGCACCTTTCCCAGGTGTCGGGTCTGTCAGCGCTGAACTAACCCAACACGCGGCGGTGGGGGAGGCAATTCAGGTCATTATGACCTTGTTAACAGCCCATTAAGAAGTCTTTCGAGCTCACTTTTACAATTTACGAGGTCGCCCATGGGGTCCACGCTGCTTGGGGATCACGGCAGGTAAGCAGGTCGGGAGTTGTATGACCATGGGATCATCTCATTACTTGACAGCTGCAAATGTGCTTTAAAAGCTCCCATCTCACAGCTGTTCACCTTCCAAGCTCAGAGGCTGCTGCTTCCTGCATTTGGAAGACAGATTGAACTTTATGCAGTTTGCAAGTGTTTGGAGTAAACTCTATCCAGTGTCACCTCATTGGAACAACCTCTTTCGCCATTAACAGATCGCTTCTGTCATCTCAAGTTCACCTGCCATCTATTCCATCGGCATGGGTGCAGTTCATACTCTTTCACCTTGGTCCTCAGAAGTCCACCACAATCAGCCACAGCACCAGGCACACCAGCAGCACCAACAACAACATCAACCTTCTCCGCAATCACCTGATGCTGCACAGGACACAGGGCATCAGCACCCGACCACATTGCTGCCCGGGAGGCCAGGGATGGCTTCACCATGGCCACATTTACTTCACTTGACGCTGCACACCCTGGCTGCCACATGATGTGCCAGGTTGGCATCACCACACACCAACACCATAATGCATCCCTACACTGCCCAAGCCTTTCCTTTCACACTCATGACCATTGCAGGGGGTACCATTATGTCTCACCATTCACTGCAACTCACTAAGCCACTTCCAAAGGTGCACACAAATCTGTCCAAGAACACAAAGTGTTGAAAATAAAGATTTCAATGTTTGACAGCATATTAATATAAACTTCACATGAACATTGGCTAAAACACACAAGTGTGTGTTGTTAGTTTGTATGATTGGACTAGGTTGAGGGTGAGCGTGAGGGGTGGCTAGTGAGATGGGGAAGTGATAATGTAGACAGAGGGATGGGTGGAGGTGCAAGGTAAGTTGGTTTGAGTAAGGATGTGCAGGAGTAGGGTAGGGAAGGCAGAGTGATGGGGATGTGATGAGTGGCACAGCAGGATGAGGTTGAGTGTGGCTTGGCAGTAACGTTTCGTGACCTGGGATCATTGAAAGGTTTGCGCCACTGCAGCCTGGTCCTCCTGACAACATCCCTGCTTGTGCCCTCCTGTGCAATGTGCAACCAGGGTGCGTTGATCTCCTGGGGAGGTCTCTTCTGCCCATTGGAAGGGAAGAGGACCTCCCTGCATGCTGTGACTCCATAAGTATATGGAGGGAGTCATGGGAGAGCCTGGGTGCAGGTCTGTGCCTTTGTGCAGTGCTTGTTAGTGTTTGCAGCATCTCAATGCTGTAGAACACTGACAGCACAACTGTCAAAATCAATTTGCGCATGGTCCCTTTAAGGAAACCGGCTGATGACGCATCATCAAGTGACGTCATCAGACCCGCTTCCTTCAATTGGCCGGGAAACGCGCTGGGCGGGCTTTACAAGCCCAATAAACATAAAATCTTTTCAGAGGCCGGGATGGAGCCAGCAGCGGGGTCGTACCCCGCCACCGACCCAGGCCGCACCGGACCCGCCTTGGTAGGTGAAATCACGGCTTATGTGGTTGACTTTTAATGCCCTCATGGCAACCAGGGATGGGCAATAATTGAGACTTATCAGTGTTACCCAGGAACTTAAAAAAAATACAACATAACCTGTCAAATGGCACTGGGTCATCCTGAGGGGGCTTTTTATGGGTTCCACTGTTATAATATAATTTTTTAATATTCCTACTAGTTGATCTCTTGTACTGTTACTTTTTTCATCAGGTTAATGTGTGTGTGATGTGTGTGTGTGAGATCTGTTTGTGTGTGTGTGATGTTTGTGTGTCTATGAGAGATGTGTGTGTGTGTGCGTGAGATCTGTGTGTGTGTCTGTGGTGTATGTGTGGGTGTGATGTGTGTGTATGTGGTGTATGTGTGCGGTGTGTGTGTGATGTTTGTGTGTCTATGAGATCTGTGTGATCCATCGAGGGAGTGCAACGAAGGTTCACCAGACTGATTCCTGGGATGTGTAAGGCTCGCAAAATTCTACAGATTCCCCCAAACCAAGAAGAGAAGGTATTTTGGACTGTTTAAAAGAATATTGGGCCAGAAAGGGGCTTAAAGTCAAAACCCCAGGATTTTGGCTATTTTATAAAGGCATGTTCAGGCCTGTGGAAGGCTGCCACAAAAGGAGTTGGGATGGGGCACTGTAAAACAAGTATTGGAGTGGGCCAGATTGTCTGGGAATGTTCTGGTCTGTCTCAGTCATTCTACATAAAGACAATAGGCCTACGGAAGGACAGTTCCCGCCAAAAACTACAGAACCATCACAAATATGAATAATACAATACATGCCACTAATCAACAAAAGAGACCCTGGCCCCAGCAGGAGAAGACAATCGAACAACAGATGAACCACTTAGAGGAACATCCAAAACCACTTCACACACTTAAACCGATTTCGAAGCAATCCCGAAACTAGTTAAAAGTCAATTAAAGATAGATGGGACCAAGTCAAAACTCGATAAAGAATTAAAACTATTAAAGTTAACGAGCCCACCAAAATTAACAATGGGCCAGAGAAGATTTGGCGGGCAGATAAGCAAAGCCTCAAACGGTATAATTGAGGCCTGTTTTTACACAGAAACAGTCAGAGAGTCAGTCAGACAGTCAGTGAAGGTTATCCAGACGGTGTGTGAACTTGAAGGTACAGTTCACACAGAGGCACAACTCAGAGTTTCATTCAGCCCCGGGACAATCAATCGACGGAAGGACAACAGAAGGAGAACGGAAGGGAAGGAGAACGGAAGGAAAGGAGAAAGGAACCGCGGCAACCAAGGGCCCCAAAAAACTAACAATATTACCAACAACTAGGTAATACTGGGCCACCGCGACCAACAAGAAACCAACTCGGAAAAACCAAAGATCTGCAAGTTTATCCCACTCTACAAACTATTCCTGCGTTTGGTGAGCATTTCCCTGGTCCTCTGGAATCCAACCTAGTTAGTATGGGATTGGGAGGGGTGAAGTATTTTGGCTATTGTCATTCTCCCTCGTATAGTTAATAAGGCCTTTCTAGTGCAGAGTGACTGTTGGTAAACCATTTAACTGGTGTAATTAGAGGGATTGATTTAATTTAAATCCAATTAATTAAAGGGGATACTAACATCTAAAATCGGGCAGAGGGTGTCCATAACTAACAATAAAAAATTTAATTAATTACATAGAATGGAGCAGGTGATGTGTTACTGTTGCGAGATGTGGGAGCCGGTGGACCCCATTGAGGCTCACGGTGATTACATCTGTGACAAGTGTCTGCTGCTACAGGAACTCCAGCTCCGTGTTGATGAGCTGGAGTCTGAGCTTCAGACACTGCGACACATCAGGGAGGGAGAGAGTTACCTGGACTCTGTGTTTCAGGAGGTGGCCACACCTATGAAGTTAATTAATACAGATGTAGCCCATGGTCAGGGACAGGACGGTGTGACTACGAGTGAGGCAGGTACGGGGATCCAGGAGGTAGTGTTGGAGGAGCCGCAGCCCTTGCTCTTGTCCAACAGGTTCGAGGTTCTTACTCCCTGTGGGGACAGGAGCAGGGACTGCAGGGAGGATGAGCAACCTGGCCACAGCACCGTGGAACGGGGGGCCATTCAAGAGGGGGGAGTAAATAGAAATGTTGTAGTGGTAGGGGATAATATTATTAGGGGGATAGATAGAGTTCTCTGCAGCCGAGAGAGAGAGTCCCGAAGGCTGTGTTGCCCACCCGGTGCCAGGGTTAAGGACATCTCCTCTGGGCTGGAAAGAAACTTGCAGTGGGAGGGGGTGGATCCAGTTGTCGTGGTCCATGTTGGTACAAACGACGTAGATAGGTCTAGGAAGCCGGTTCTGTTAAAGGAGTATGAGCAGCTAGGGGTCAAATTAAAAAACAGAACCTCAAGGGTAATAATCTCTGGATTATTACCTGAGCCTCGAGCGAATTTGGCTAGGACAAATAAAATTAGAGAGTTAAATGCGTGGCTCAAAGACTGGTGTGGGAGAAATGGGTTTTGCTTCCTGGGACACTGGCACCAGTACTGGGGCAGGAGGGAGCTGTTCCGTTGGGACGGGCTTCACTTGGCCAGTGCTGGGACTAGAGTCCTGGCGGATCATATAACTAGGGCTGTAGAGAGGGCTTTAAACTAACTAGTGGGGGGGGGGGGGGGGGAGGTTCCTAGAGAGCAAATAATAAAAATGACAACAGAGAAGGTCATAGACTTAGGTAGCAGTGGGGAAATTAAAAACCAGAGCATGTCAGGAAGGGGCAGAAGGTATGGAGTAAAAGGTAAAGTAATAAAAAGGGCAAAAGCAGGAACTAAGTGTCACAAAACATATTTGAAAGTTCTCTATCTGAATGCACGCAGCATTCGTAACAAAATAGACAAGTTAATGGCACAAATAACTACATATGGGTATGACCTTGTGGCCATTACAGAAACATGGCTGCAGGGTGACAATGCCTGGGAATTAAACATACCAGGTTATTTAACGATCAGGAAGGACAGGCAGGAAGGAAGGGGCGGTGGGGTGGCTATGTCAATAAAGGAAGGAATCACTGTAATACAGAGAAATGATATTGGGTCAAAAGATCAGGATAATGAAACAGTTTGGGTGGAGGTAAGGAATAATAAGGGGAAAAAAACACTAGTGGGCGTAGTCTACAGGCCTCCGAACAGTTGCAACTCTGTTGGACGGAGTATCAATCAGGAAATAGTTGAGGCTTGTAATAAGGGAACATCTATAATTATGGGGGATTTTAGCTATCATATTAATTGGACAAATCGAATTGGGCAGGGCTGCCTTGAGGATGAGTTCATTGAGTGTATTAGGGATGGGTTTCTTGAGCAGTATGTAACTGAACCGACCAGGGGGCAAGCAACCTTAGGTCTGGTCCTGTGTAACGAGAGAGGATTAATTAAAAATGTCCTAGTAAAGGATCCCCTTGGAATGAGTGACCATAACATGTTTGAATTCCATATTCAATTAGAGGGTGAGAAGGTTGGATCTCAAACAAGCGTGCTAAGCTTGAATAAAGGAGACTATGAAGGTATGAGAGCAGAATTGAGTAGAGTGGATTGGGAAAATAGATTAAAGGGTAAGACGATACATGATCAGTGGTGTACATTTAAGGAGTTATTTTACAACTTCCAAAAAAAATATATTCCACTGAGAAGAAAAGGGTGTAAAAGAAAAGACAGCCATCCGTGGCTAAGTAAAGAAATTAAGGATAGTATTCGACTAAAAACAAGGGCATATAAGGTAGCCAAATCTAGTGGGAGGATAGAGGATTGGGAAAACTTTAAAAGACAGCAAAAAATAACAAAAAGATTGATTAAGAAAGGGAAGATAGATTATGAAAGTAAATTAGCAAAAAATATAAAAACATAGTAAGAGTTTTTATAGTTATATAAAAAGAAAAAGGGTGGCTAAAGTAAATGTTGGTCCCTTAGAGGATGAGACCGGGAAATTAATGGTGGGAAATATGGAGATGGCAAAAACACTGAATGAATATTTTGTATCAGTCTTTATAGTAGAGGACACTAAGAATATCCCAACACTGGACAAACAGGGGGCTATAGGGGGGGGAGGAGCTAAACACGATCAAAATCACTAAGGAAGTGGTACTCGGTAAAATAATGGGACTCAAGGCAGATAAATCACCTGGACCTGATGGCTTACATCCTAGGGTCTTGAGGGAAGTGGCGGTAGGGATTGTGGATACATTAGTAATAATTTTCCAAAATTCCCTGGACTCAGCAAAGGTCCCGGCAGACTGGAAAACTGCTAATGTAACACCCTTATTTAAAAAGGGCAGTAGACAGAAGGCTGGAAACTATATGTTAGCCTAACATCTGTGGTAGGTAAAATTTTGGAGTCCATTATTAAGGAGACAGTAACAGGACATTTGGATAATCATAATTTAATAGGACAAAGTCAGCATGGTTTTCTGAAGGGGATGTCATGTTTGACAAATTTGCTGGAGTTCTTTGAGGAAGTAACATATAGGGTGGATAAAGGGGAACCAGTGGACGTAGTGTATTTAGACTTCCAAAAGGCATTTGACAAGGTGCCATACAAAAGATTATTGCTTAAGATAAAAAATCACAGGATTGGGGGTAATATTCTGGCATGGATAGAGGATTGGCTATCTAACAGAAGGCAGAGAGTTGGGATAAATGGTTCATTCTCAGACTGGCAAACAGTAACTAGTGGTGTTCCGCAGGGGTCAGTGCTGGGTCCCCAACTCTTTACAATCTATATTAATGACTTGGAGGAGGGGACCGGGTGTAACACATCAAAGTTTGCAGATGATACTAAGATGGGAGGGAAAGTAGTGAGTGAGGAGGACATAAAAAACCTGCAAGGGGACATAGACAGGCTAAGTAAGTGGGCAGAGATTTGGCAGATGGAATACAATACTGGAAAGTGTGAGGTTATGCACTTTGGCAGGAAAAATTGTAGAGCAAGTTATTATCTTAATGGCAAGAAACTGGAAAGTACTGAAGTACAAAGTGATCTGGGGGTCCTGGTGCACGAAACTCAAAAAGTTAGTATGCAGGTGCAGCAAGTGATTAAGAAGGCCAATGGAATGTTGGCTTTCATTGCTAGGGGGATAGAATATAAAAATGGGAGGTATTGCTTCAGTTGTACAAGGTATTGGTGAGACCGCACCTGGAATACTGCATACAGTTTTGGTGTCCATACTTAAAATACTTGCTCTCGAGTCAGTACAAAGAAGGTTCACTCGGTTAATACCGGGGATGAGGGGATGGACATATGAGGAGAGGTTGAGTAGATTGGGACTCTTCTCATTGGAGTTCAGAAGAATGAGAGGCGATCTTATTGAAACATATAAGATTGTGAAGGGGTTGGATCGGGTGGATGCGGGAAGATGTTCCCGATGATGGGTGAAACTAGAACTAGGGGGCATAGTCTTAGAATAAGGGGCTGCTCTTTCAAAACTGAGATGAGGAGGAACTACTTCACTCAGAGGGTGGTAGGTCCATGGAATATGCTGCCCCAAAAAGCTGTAGAAGCTACATCATTACATAAATTTAAAACAGAAATAGACAGTTTCCTAGAAGTAAAGGGAATTAAGGGTTACGGGAAGCGGGCAGGAATTTGGACCTGAGTCTAGGTTTGGATCGGACATGGCCCTGTGGGTAGCGGAGCAGGCCCAGGGGCCTTGTAGCCTGATCTTGCTCCTATTTCATGTGTCTAATTCTGTTAGATTCAGGAGATGGTTCTGTGATAGTGGATTGGCGGTTAGGATCAGATCAGCCATGATCTTATTGAATGGCTCGAGGGGCCGATTGGCCTACTCCTGCTCCTATTTCTTATGTTCTTATGTTCTTATACTCCAAAGTGTTCCCCCCTTTTAGAGTGATAAGATTATTGTGTTGTGTATATTTTCTTGTCTCAAATAAAAACCAAAGTTCTTGTATCAAATTCAGTTGTTTGCTACAATTTCATTACAACCCCCAAATAAGTCCAGGTCTAGAACCAAGGGAGTGGGAGCGATTCGAACCGCTCAGGAGTCAGAGGCAAAGCTGACCACACACACCACCCCTTACAGATGGGGGGATTGTCCTATGAGGAGAGATTGAGTAGACTAGGCCTATATTCTCTAGAGTTTAGAAGAATGAGAGGTGATCTTATTGAAACATACAAAATTCTTACAGGGCTTGACAGGGTAGATGCAGGGAGGATGTTTCCCCTGGCTGGGGAGTCGAGAACCAGGGGTCACAGTCTCAGAATAAGGGGTCGGCCATTTAGGACTGAGATGAGGAGAGATTTCTTCACTCAGAGGGTGGTGAATCTTTGGAATTCTCTACCCCAGAGGGCTGTGGAGGTTCAGTCGTTGAGTATATTCAAGACAGAGATCAATAGATTTTTGAATATTAAGGGAATCAAGGGATATGGTATAGTGCAGGAAAGTGGAGATGAGGTAGAAGATCAGCCATGATCTTATTGAATGGCGGGGCAGGCTCGAAGGGCCAAATGGCCGACTCCTGCTCCTATTTCTTACGTTGTTCTTATGTGTGTATCTGTCTGTGTGGGATGTGTGTATGCCTGTGGTTTATTTGTGGGATTTCTATGTGAGTATGAGTGTGTTTGAGGTGGTATGTTCTTCACCACCAGCTACAGTGGTGACACTGAGAAAAAAGTCAAGATGCCTGATTAAGCTTTGATTGCCCCTCATTTCCTCTCTCATGAGGGACAGATGTATAGTTAAATACTTGTAGGTAAATATATAAATTAATGATTGAACATTTGTCAGATTGCCTGCCATAGGGAGCAGTTCGAACATTGCTAAACTGAAACACCCACCACCCAATACCAGGCAATATTCCACTTTTCAATACCACCCAACGGGGTAATGGTCAGATGATTAAAAACCTGCAAAATCTGGAATAAAACAGGAAACTCTGGAAATGCACAGCAGGGCAGTCAGCAACTGCAACGAGAAAAGAAAGTCTCACCTTTCTGGTCCAGACCCTTCACCAGAATGAACATTTTTGAATGAAGGATCTCTACCAGAAATGTAAACCTGCCTATTCCCTATTCAGATGCTGATGGACCTGCTGTGCAGTCCCAGTATTCCCTGTTTTAACTTTTAATGACAAGGCGAGCCTGTGTTTTCTCCGTTGGTTTGGCAGAGCTGCAGTAACTGCCTGCAGTCTAACAGAGGGCGCCAGAGCCTGTCTTTTGCCATTTTTAAATGTATTCACTCAGCTGTAATTGATTTTCAAAATCTTTCTATTTCATCTTTTTGTGCTTGTCTGTCAGCTTGGCTGATTTTTGAAAAATACTTTATTCCCGCTGTCTGCTTTCAGGCAGGCTTTATAACTTATTACTTTACTTTTTTTGAATTTTTGATCCTGACACTTCTAAAGTGAACTGAATCCTTATTTTGTCTCTTGCCTTCCAGCTCCTTTCTGTGATAATAGTTAGGATTCATTTCTTTGGGATTAAATAACGGGCAGAACGACAGTAAACATTATGTAGACAGAAAGGGGGAAAACAGTCTGCTGGAGTTAACTGGCAATTAATGTTTTAAAATGTTTTATTTTTGTCTCATTTTGTAAGTCATCTTTCTTGGGCCCCTCAGGCCTCTCCATAACATATACTGCTCTCTGGCTAAGGGAGCTGTTAAACCTCTGCCAAAGCCGCCCGTAATTCAACTCCTGGGAGGTAGACACAAGCAGGCATGGGTGAGCTGTGCGCCAATTTTCCCAACCTCCCTCTTTTCTGATGCCTGGTTGCTGCTTGTCACCTCTCCCTGATGCTATGGCCAAAAATAGAGAACTGAGGCATTGGGCACTGTAACCTACATTCCACCGCTCTGTACCACAGTCTATCAGAAATCCAGCATTTTCTTTCAGAAAATAACACATTGAGATACAGTTTATGAGTAATTTGGCATGCGGTGAGTGTCGCCTGCTTGGGAGGAACTTGGGACTTTGGACCTGCTGGTCTCTAATGGCCGTGCAGCGCCTGTTTTCCAGGTGCTAATGGGCCTACTAAGCCCGCAATATGGCGGGCAGGAAGCGTGCCCGAATTCTAGGCCCTGATTCCCAAAGCCTCCACCACTGGGGTTTTCCTTGTGTCTCATCTGTGTCTGCTGCTCATCGCTAGAGTTTGACTGCCATGATTAGGCAACAACTCCAGTATCGTATCATGCGACGAGCAGGATGATAAAAGGCGAAGTAGATGGACTTTGATCTTTGTTCGTCTATCTATTCCCATGCTCCATCCTGCGCACTGCTGCTCTTGGGACGGCTCCTTTATCAGCAGTCACTTTGGTGCAATAATAGACTTGGGCCTAGAAATTGGGGAACGCTGGCAACCTGCCGGTAACGTTGGCGGCCAAGGCTAACGGCCACCGGCTGGGAGAGCACAGGCAGTCCCGGCATTTTGGCACTGCCTGCGCGTGGCGTTGATTTTCTGGCGTAAATCGCTCTTTGCAGCGCTAATCTCAGGAGGAGGACAAAGGTCGCCTCTCCCGCCTGCAGTGTAGGGGAGCGGGAAAGACACCAGCGACCCGAACAGGTGCCGTACGAGCTCCAAAAATATTAGCTGCCACCCGATGTTTGACGACTTTTTGTTTGTTTATGATATGATTGCAGATAAAAGAGATCTTCAATCGTTGCAATGGAGTTGATTAGTTAAAACGTATGGACGATTCGCATTGTATAATTCATGAAGGCTCAATAACTACATGAAATTATCTTAGATAATACATATCCTAGAACATATAATGTGAGCTCATTACATTTATTTCTCCGTATTTTGTTCACAGGATGTGGGCATCACTGGCTAGGCCAGCATTTATTGCCCATCCCTAATTGCCTTTGTGCGGCTTGCTAGGCCATTTCGGAGGGCAGTTAATAGTCAACCACATTGCTGTGGGTCTGGAGTCACATATAGGCCAGACCAGGTAAGGACGGCAGATTTTCTTCCCTAAAGGACATTAGTGAACCAAATGGGTTTTTATGACAATCCGGTAGTTTCATGGTCATTATTATTGATACTAGCTTTTTATTCCAGATTTATTTAATTAACTGAATTTAAATTCCGTGGTGGGATTATGAACTTGTTGGGCTGGATTTTGTCAATGGGGATGTGATGGAGGTGGGACTCCCACTTTTTGGGTTGTAGTCCCGCCTCCATCGATTTGTGGCCAACCCACGCGATTTTCCCTTGATTGACCTTGTTGAGCCTGCCCAGTGGGCTCAGCAGGCCAATTAAGGGCCACCGGTTACAGGTGACGTCAGGGATTGACATTTCATCTGTCAAGAGCTTTTGACAGATGAAATATCAGCGTTTGACAGCTCTGTGAAGCTGTCAAACACTGACAATCTGACCTCTAACTTGAGTCCTTCTCCACAGACTCAGTTAGAGATCTCTCCAGAACAGAAAGCAGAATGCTGCAACTTTTGACAGCTCGCGGCCATTCTGCTTTCTGTGCCGGTGAGATGAGGGACTCCCGAGACCTGAAGGAAAGAAGGCTGCATTAGTAAGAAAAGGTAAGTAAAACTTCTTTAAACACTTTACACACACCAAACACACTTACCTTTGCACTCATGCACCCATCACTCACCTGAACACCGGACATCTCGAACCCTCCAAGCCCTTCAGCCCGACGGTCCGCCTCACTAACTTGGCATGGTTTGGAGCCGTCGGGAATCCCACACTTCAGGGCTAAAAATAGGGATTAGGCCAAAAACTGCCTGTTAACTACCTGTTAACAGGCAGTTAATTGGCACTAATCCCCTTCCCGCCTCGGGGAGGCGGCTCCCAGCACAGGTCGGGTACCCGCCTCCTTGGAAACGGGCATGGAGGCGGCTTGGGGACGGGAAGGGTTCGTGCCTCCCGATTCTGCAATTTTCCCCCCATTCCCGCCTCCACGGGGCTTGGAAATTCGGGCCCGTTGTCTCCGGATCATTAGTCTATGCTTCTGGATTACTAGTCGAGTATCATAACCACTATGCCATCGTTTCCAACATATAATAAACGAATAACTGAAATGTCTATATTCCCTGTTGTGTTGCAAAGACTGAGGTGCATGACTGCAAATGTAGTTCCCAACAGTGAATCCTGTGGTGTTTGCTCATTTATTAAAGTGTTTATGAAAAATACTTGTATAAGTATCTAATCTGGGAACTGATCCGGTAGAGTCTCATCATTAGGTTTAGTTATTCTTCTGTGCCTAACAGGGCCTGTTGCTTACCTGGGCTTATCCATCCGAAATCCAGCTGTGAGTCTTGTCATATAATACAGTCTGAATCCACCGCCACAGGTCGCGAATGTATATCGATCATGTTTGGTTTTCAGTTTCGGCAGATGGAATTACACTATTGACCTGTATCAATAAATGGAATAACATTTAATTACCAAGGGCTGTATCAACGGAAGTGGTTGTGAATTTCAGTGCGAGGGTTATGTTTTTTGCGTTGAACACCAACAACTACTGTTTACGTTCAGTTGTTGAGTCGAGCATTGACATCGGGTGGCAGCTAATATTTTTGGAGCACGTACGGCAACTGTCCGGGTCGCTCGTTTCTTCCCCGTTCCCTTACACTGCAGGCGGGAGATACTGCTTTTGCTGAGGGGTGATATTATTTACTGACCCACAAACACTGTAGGCTTCCTGGAAAGCTGCCAGAAAATGCAATCCACCGATGGACAAAAAAATGAAAGTTTAAAAGAAGAACCTTGGCAAAGGAGGCGTTTAGAAATCTAGAACAGTTTCTGAATAAAGGGTCGCCCTTTTAGAACTGAGATGAGGAAGAATTTCTTCTCTCAGAGGGTCATAAATCTATGGCATTCTCTGCCCCAGAGAGCTGTGGAGGCTGGGTCATTAAATACATTTAAGGTGGAGATAGACAGATTTTTGCAAGATAAGGGAGTGAAGGGTTATGGGGAGCGGGTGGGGAAGTGGTTTTGAGCCCAAGATCAGCCATGATCTTATTGAATGGCGGAGCAGGCTCGAGTGTCCAAGTGGCCTATTCCTGCTCCTATTTCTTATGTTCTTGTGTTCTTATGTTTGAAGTTCCGGTGTCCATCTCGTCAGTCCTGCCAGACTCCTCATGGCCGTTAACGCTGCTGAAAGACCTTTTAGCGGCAGCAGTCGCTGCGTGGTTAAGCGATGCGAGCGGAGAACTCCAAAATGGATGAGCTGGCGTCAACTCGCCATTGCACGCCGATTGACGTCACACCCCAACTCATTAAAATACTCTCGCTGAAAACAGGCAATGGCAGCGCTGCCGACCTGCCTGAAATAGCGCCCGCCGCGGGAGCCGCCACCAGCTGGCGGCCATTGTTTTCGCCATTTCATGGCGGTAACAGGTGGCGCAAACCACCCGTATTTCTAGGCCATAGTGTCTGGTATTACTCAGGGTCATTGTAGTGAGGCTGAAAGATAACGTCATATTTTACAGAATATGGTATAGGACCAGTAAGCCTTCATCATATATAGTTGGTGGTGGAAATATTAACATTGAAACTTTACTGAATGACTAACTATACAGTCAAATTAAAGTAACAGAATGGGTGAAGGCAGCGTCACATCTGCTGAGATTGCACCAGTGCAGTTATTTATTAACTAGCGTCTTTTTGAAACAAAAAAATTAGAATAATAAAAAAGGGATCAGGAGAGACAGTCGGTAAAATAAAAATGATCAAATAATAACACTAGAATGGCAGTGAAATCTGTCTGCAGTGAATCAGGGAACTTTAGTCCCAGGTGTTCTCCTCACTCATATCAAGGATTGATATGGCAGGGAATTCACACTCTTCCTTTTCTGCACAGGAGTGGCAGCCCTCTCGCCTCTGAGTCAGAAGGTTGTGGGTTCAAGTCTCACTCCAGAGACTTGAGCAGAAAATCCAGGTAGACACTCCCAGTGCATGACTGAGGGAATGCTACACTGTCAGAGGTGCCATCTATCGGATGAGTAATTAAACCAAGGCCCTGTCTGCTCTCTCAGATGGATGTAAGAAATCCCATGGCACTCTTTCGAAGAAGAGCAGGGGAAGTTATCCCTGGTGTCTTGGCCAATATTTGTCCTTCAATGAACATCACATTGCTGTTTGTGGGACCTTGCTGTGCGCAAATTGTCTGCCACGCTTCCTACATAACAACAGTGGCTACACATCAAAAATACTTCATTGGCTGTAAAGCACTTTAGGATATCCTGAGATCGTGAAAGGAGCTTTTGTCTTCCTTCACTCTCAATTCTTTTATCATTGCGGACTCCTTGATTGCTTGTCTCAGCAGCCACATTGATGCAGTTCACTGCCTTGTGCCGATCAGACCGGCCAGGTTCATTAACACTGGAATTGTGTGCATTATGGCAGCAGACATGTGATCATAAAGTTTCTCGTGGGGGGAAAAAGGACCAGTGTTTACAGATTGTGGTACAATAACATTGATGGGGATTTTGTTCCACAGCCAACAAGGAAAAGTTCATGACACCCAGGGGCCAAATGTGAGACCAAGGCCTAGAAATTCAGTAAGGCGCCGCCAGCTTTGCGGCCAGTTACCGCCCAAAGAGGGCTTCTGTGCCAATAGAGGAGTTTGCGCTGATATTCAGCGCAGCGGTAATGGCGGCGGTAGCCGTTAGCGCTGCGCCGGCACCGATGACGTCATCGGTGTGCGCAGTGCCCCGGTTCCACCCCGATACCGGCCCGACCCCCATATTTAGTTGCGGCCGCCTCGTCCGCAGCGGCCGCAAACAGCGATCAGAAAACGGGGCCGTACTGTAGCGTTAGTGGGGCGAGTTAAGGCGGATGTGCGGCCGGCCGCTTTTTCGGCGGCCGCCTGCCCGCACCTCCTTCCCCGGCCTCCTCCACCCCCCCCCCCCGCGGTATTGCCGGCTGCTTTCCGCGAGCCCGGCACTTCTCCGTGGTGCCAGGCTCATTTGCCGGCACTTGCCGGCACTATCAAGCGGCGATCTCTCCGTTGCAGGCACCTCCCCCTTAAGAGAAGGAGGAGGCCTGCCGCTCCGCAGCGGGTGGCGCAGCGGCACCTACAGCGCTGAAATTCAGTTTCAGCGCCCCAAGCGGGGGCGGGCACACCCTGTAATAGCGCCCGCTTCCGACTTGGGGCGCAGAAACTGAATTTCTGACGGTCGCAACTGGCTCCGCGCGCAGCGCTAACTTTTGGGCGCAAGCGAGCTGGCGGGGCCTTACTGAATTTCTAGGCCCAAATGCGTTAACTGGATCCACCATTCACGCCACACACTCAGTAAAATTCATTTATTTACTACATTTTAAGATTATCATCCTGGTTTTCAAATCCCTCCATGGCCTTGCCCCTCCCTATCTCTGTAACCTCCTCCAGCCCCACAACCCTGCGCTCCTCCTATTCTGGCCTCTTGCGCATCTCCGATTTTCATCATTCCACCATTGGCGATCGTGCCTTCAGCTGCCTAGCCCCATAGCTTTGGAATTCCCTAAATCTCTCCACCTCTCTACCTCTCTCTCCTCTTTTAAGATGTTCCTTAAAACCTACCTCTTTGAATTTTGGTCTCCTGCATTTAGGGTTAGGGTTAGGGTTATGTGGGCCGGTGTCAAGTTTTGTTTGATAATCGCTCCTGTGGAGCGCCTTGGGATGTTTTACTACGTTAAAGGCGCTATATAAATGCAAGCTGTTGTTATTGTTACATCTTGCAGCCTTGGTTCATTGTGCAGACTGGTTTCTAGACTCGTAATCCTAGGCTTTAATCTAGAGAACCTGAGTTAAAATCCCACCATGGCAGTTTAAACATTTAAATTCATTTTTAAATAATCAGGAAGTAAAAAGCTGGCATCAGTAAAAGTGGCCATGAAGCAGTCAGATTGTCATTAAAAACCAAACTAGTTCACTCATGTACTGTAAGGAAGGTAACCTGTTGTCCTTACCCGGTCTGGCCTACATAGGACTCCAATTTCACACCAGCATGGTTGACTCTGAACTGTCCTCTGAAATGGCCTAGCGAGCCACTCAGTCGTATCGCCACCTTCTCCAGTATGGGCAATAAATACCAGCTTTGCCGGTGACGCCCTTACCCTGATAATGAATATTAAAAAAAAAAGAAATTGTAATTCTCCAAAGTGCAAACACGGTGATTCATTCCTGAGATGTCCTCTGTGGGTGGCTGCAAGGTCCCCATGATGTAAATGTGCAGTGCAGTGGTGGCCTTCACTGCGACTGGCAGGCCATGCTGCATGGTTACCCGTCCCTGCAAGTCTTCCCGAACCAGGTGGCACACCTCAGTCACAAGCTCGCTGATGAGGCTGAGCTCTCCTTCGCCACTGTTCCTCCACCTTGCCCGGGTCGCTGACTCTGTTTTGAAGCTGTGCACACATATAAATAAAACTTTTCGTTAAATCTTTCCCCTAATGTTAACACCTCTTTGAAACTGGGACAGCACAGAGTGCAGCAGACAGAAGGGGCAGCGTCGTGTATGCTAAACACCGATGTAAATCAGTCATCTCCACAGCAACATTTTTCACTGGATGGGAAGTGGCACTTATGGTTTAAGGAGATACAGCAGCTTTGACCAGGTGTAATAGTCTACGTCTTTACCAGGGAGATAAATATCCTGCCTCCTTGTTTCCATGCCTTTCTTTGTATTTCATTCTTGTAGACACACTGGACAAAATACAGGAAAAAAAAACACCAAGGGAACACAGGCAGCATTGGTAACATCGCAATTCACTCTCAAGGCCCATAAATTGTGGAAGTTTATGAACCTGTCAGAAATCACATTATAGCACATCACATCCTGATCAGCAAAAACAGCAATGTCCCAATTAGCATGTCATTTAAATACAATTAGAGATTGCATTCAAAGTCCATCAATCACATCGCTGCCAGGTCTCCAGCACCATTAGTTTTAAGTCTAAATGGCAGCGGTGTGAAAACTGGTAAAATGCGATCGCCATTGATTTCAATGGGGGCAAAACTATGATAATTACCTTCTAACTGTTTCCAGCGAGGATAACGTTGGAGCAGCGTAAAGGGTCCAAGAAAATATGGAGTGGCGCAACTCAGTCATGTACTCCGTAATTTCCTCTTTGTCTTACCTCATTTGAAGGTCCCCATGCCATTACAATGGTGCCACCCCCCCCCCAGGAAAATCTGGGCCACTCTGTATGACCACCTGGACAGAGAAGGGTAATCGCAACATAGTTTCTGGAAAACAAACGGTCATGTCTTACCAACGTTGTTAAATTTTTCGAGCAGGTTATTAGGTTGATGGACAAAGATAGTCCTGTAGACATTGTCCACTTGGATCTTTAGAAGGCCTTTGACGAAGCACCACGCAAAGGTTACTATATAAAATAGAGTGCTGTGGGTGTGGAGGAAGGATCTGGGTTGGATAGGTAATTAGTTGCAGTCAGGTGACAGCCTTGACTCAGTGGCAGCACACTCATCACTGAGCCAGACGGTCATGGGTTCAAGTCTCATTGAACACACAGGGCTGAATTTTCCGTGGTGGTAGCAGGCGTGATCGGTGGCGGGTCGGATGGGAAAGTTGTTTTTTTTGACAGCGGGTCAGGAACCCGCTGTCAACTCACTCCCACGCGCCTTTCCCACAGGCGCATCTGTCAGCGTGGAGCTGACCCGACCTGCAGCAGCGGGGGAGCCAATTGAAATTATTATGAGGTACTTTACAGGCATTTAAGAGCATTTCCCCCCCTACTTTTTAAATTTCCCTGCATGGCCATGGGATTCACACAGCTCTGGAACCACGTCTGTCAACCTGAGGCGTCCTGAGGCATGAGTTCCGTGGCCATTGCTCCAGCTGATGACTTGACAGCACGGAAAACAAACCAAAATAAAAACATGTTGATTACATCAGCTGACAGATTGATGGAGATTCTGTTCTACTTGAAAAACTACTGGTAAATGTTAAATTTTCACTGGCCATTCTTGGCTGTTGCCTTCCAACTGAACAGTAATTGCAGTGAATTGATCTGCACTATAAAAAATCTGCTTAATTTTATGTATTCTCTATACACACACATCTGTTATTTGTACCAGTTACTGATACAAAAGTCTAGGTTTGTGACTAAAGCATCAATAACTTCCCAATTCATGTACTTTTTAAATTATATTCTTGATTGTATTTGTAGATGGAGTCAAATTACTTAAAGATAATTTTATTTAAATATTTCTTTGTCACTCATATATAACTTTTATTATATGATTGTACAGTAAAGATTCAACACCCACCATGTTAGATTGAACTTAAAATTTAATATGGCCAGGGTCCCTTTAAGGATCCCGGCATAAAATGCATCATGACTAACGTCACCGGACTCGCTCCATCTATTTGGGCCGGGCAATGTGCTGGGTGGGCTTAATAGGCCCCATTAAGGTAAGTTCATTCTATATAGTGGAATGGAGCCAGCAGCGGGGTCAGGACCCGCCATGGACACCGGCCACACTGGACCCGCGAAGGTAAGAAAAATTCCGGCAATAATCTGGACTGACAGTTCAGTGTAGTACCGAGGGAGTGCTGCACAGTCAGAGGTGCAGTGTTTCAGATGAGTTGTGAAATCAAAGTCTTGTCTGCCCTCTCAGATGGATGTAACACATCCCATAGCATTATTCGAAGAAGTGCAAGGGAGTTTTTCCTCAGTGTCCTGGTGAATATTTATCCCTCAATCATCATCAGAAAATAAACAGTTTATCTGGTCATTATCACATTGCAGTTTGTGGGAGCTTGCTGTGTGCAAATTGGCTGCCATGTTTCCGATGTCACAACAGTGACTACACTTCAAAAGTACTTCATTGGCTGTAAAGCATTTTGGGACATCCTGAGATTGTGAAAGGCGCTATATAAATTTAGGTATTCCTTTTTCTTTGTCAGTCAATATTGCTAAAACAGATTATCCGGATTATCCAGTCATATCTCATTGTTGCTTATGGGACCTTGCTGTGTGAAAATTGGCTGCCGTGTTTCCCTACAACAGTGACTACATTTGAAAAGTGCTTAATTGGCTGTGAAGCACTTTGGGACAGCCTGAGGCTGTGAAACGTGCTAAATAAATGCAAGTCTTTCTTTGTTCTTGTAGGCAGAGGATTGTCATTCAGGTTAGTGGTTCTGCATGAAGACAAGTTATTCGTAGAATCCCGCAGTGATCAGTGATAGGACCATTACTCTTCACTATCTATATTAATGTTTTGGCCTAAGGCATTGGCGGAACTGTTTACAAGTTTGCGGATGATGCAAAGATTTCTGCCAGTGTCGGCACACTGGATGAGAAGGAAAGATTACGAGCAGATCTCGCTGCGATGGGGGAATGGGCCAGCAACTGGCAGGTGACATTTAATTAATATAGATAAATGTAGTGTTACGTACATAGGTAGCGCTAATGCCAAGCATGTGTATACCGTTCTACGTTCTTAATTGAAGTCTGTTGAGCGGGAAGAGCTCTAGATGTTATAGTGCAGGAGTCTCTAAAGGTTCACAACCAGTGCCGAGAGGCTATAGGGAATACAAATAGAATTTTAGGATGTATAGCTAGGATGATCCAATGTAAAACAAAAATCACTATAATATCTCTGTACAAGTTCATGATCGGGCCTCATCTAGAATAGTGTGTCCAGATATGGTCCCTTCACATGGTAGGAGATATCGTCGCCTGGCAAAGGCTCAGAGGAGGGCCGTTATATCTCATTTACTACAGGCTCGGGGAGCTGGGGCATTTTACTCTGGAAAAGTGTAGACTTCAGGCTGATTTGATTAAAGTGTTTGAAATGATGAGGGGACTAGACTGTGTCCATGTCGACAGATTTCATGAATTAGATAGATTGAGAACCGGGGGACATGCGGATAAGTTACACAAGTATAGAACTAAGTTAGAAGACAGGAGGTTTTTCTTTCCGCAGAGGGTCGTCGACCTTTGAAATAAGTTGCCGGTTCGTGCAGTGGACACGCATTTTCTGCAAATGTTAAAAAGGGAGCTGGTGGGTTCCCAGAGTAGGCGGATATCCCTGAGTACAAAAGGTAGGCGGGATGTTGGGTGATGTATCTCATGGTCACCGTTATCTCCGGGAACTTGTTTTTGATCCTCTTTGGGAGTCGGAGAGGAATTTTCCAGATTTCTTTTTCCCCTGAATTGGCCTGGATTTTTTTTTGGAATGTTTGCTTGCCTCTGCCAGGGGATGACACGGTGGCTGGTGGGCGGGGAGCATTGAGAGTCATGGTGCTTTGTTTCTACATGGCTGAAAGGCACAGGCTCTAGCTAGTCTTTTCCCACCCGTTGTTTTCGTAGGTTCATGTAAAGTCTGTGTGTTCTAGTTGTAATTAATAACACACAGGCTACAAGCTTAAAGTTCAACAGGTCTTTACTGGTTGGAGGTCAGGACAATCTGCAATACATCTTACTACACAGTGCTTATATACCGGTGGTCACCACCGGTATTACGTATACAGCAGCCAGAGAAAGTAGTACATCTCTTAAGGTGGAACAGGCTTAAGTTCTCTTAAGGTGGAACAGGTCACATACACCACAATCCTCCCTTTTTAGCTTAACAGTCATATCCCCATTTAATATAACATCATAACATATATACATATATAACTTCAGGTATAAACAGTTCAAAGGTTCAGTCTCTCAGGAGGCCTTCTGATTCGGTCTGGATAACGCCTTTCAGTGGTCTCTGATTCTTGTTGCTGAGGTGACTCTGCTTGTTGGTTCCCTATGTATTGGACGTCATCATCAGGTACAGTCCCTGCCGAGGTAGATGCTTCAGGTTCATTAACGTCTTCCACAGTTGTCTCTGTCGCAACCATGGGTTCGACTCTTGCTCTTGATTCTACCAATTGATCCGCATGACGCCTTATCACATTGTTACCAATATCTACTGTGTACATCAGAGGTCCTTGTCTGGCCCGAATTGTTCCGGGCTGCCATTTTTCGTTTCCATAGCCCCTTGCCAACACTGGTTGTCCTACTTCGAAACTTCGCGTGGACTTGTTATTAATATGCCGGAACTGTTTGTTTTCCACTTCCCTCCGCACATTTGGTTTTAACAAGTCCAACCTGGACCGCAACCTCCTGTTATAAAACATCATGGCAGGACTTTGGTTAGTCACTGCAAGAGCGGCGTTTCGATACGCCATTAGGAAATTGTCCACCTTGTGCTGTAGCGGAATCTGATCATCGTTCATGGCCTTTATTGCCTTTTTAAATGTTTGGACAAATCTCTCGGCCAACCCGTTTGTCGCCGGATGATATGGGGCAGAGGTATAATGTTTTACCCCATTCTTCTTTAAGAATTTTTGGAATTCTTCCGACACGAACTGTGGTCCGTTGTCCGAACAGATCTGTTCTGGCAATCCGTTCCTTGCGAATATTGTTCTTAACACCGCAATTGTCTTTTCTGAAGTAGTGGTATTCATCTTGATCGCTTCTGGCCATTTGGAATGTGCGTCCACCGCAATTAGGAACATGGAGTCCATGAATGGACCAGCAAAGTCAATATGTACGCGTTGCCATGGGGCTGAAGGCCATTCCCATGGGTGTAGTGGTGCGATCGGAGGTGCATTTTGCACTTTTTGGCACCCAGCGCAGCTTTTCGTCAACTCCTCTACCTGTTGGTCAATACCCGGCCACCATACATAAGCCCTAGCAAGACTTTTCATCTTAACTCCCCCCAGATGACCTTCATGCAGTTCTTTTAGAACTCTTTCCCTTAACTTGGGAGGAATGATCACTCTTGTCCCGTACATCAAAGTACCATGGCAGACGGACAGCTGGTCTCGCCTTGCCGAGAATGCCGGTAACAGAAGATCACCACGTGTTGGCCATCCTTTCACTGTCACCTCGTAGACTCTGGACAGTGTCAGGTCGTTCCTGGTTTCCCTTTCAATACTTGCATTGGTGACTGGTAAACACTCGATGATGGTCGAATGAAATAACTCAACAGGGTCAACTTTCGTCGTTTCTTCTTCTTCAGGTAGTGGCAGGCGCGACAGCCCATCAGCATTGCCATGCTGCTTCGTACCTTTGAATTCTATTTGATATTGATGTGCCCCTAGGAAAAGGGACCATCTCTGGAGACGCTGTGCTGTCATCACTGAAACACCCTTCTTAGGGTTAAAAATGGATACCAACGGCTGATGGTCTGTCAGAAGTGTGAATTTTTGGCCCTGCAGGTAATGATTAAACTTCTTCACTCCCCATACAAGGCTGAGAGCCTCCCTATCGATCTGTGCATAGTTACGCTCAGCGGAGGTCAATGATCTGGATGCAAACGCGACTGGCCTTTCCGTGCCATTTGGCAACTTGTGTGAGAGTACTGCCCCAATACCATATGGAGAAGCATCACAAGCCAACCGAATAGGCAGTGTCGGGTTGAAGTGAGCCAACACTTCCTCTGAGGTGATCAATTCTTTGCTTTTGCGAAATGCCTTCTTACAGTTTTCGCTCCATTCCCATGGTACCCCCTTCTGTAAAAGAGTGTTTAGCGGGTGCAGTACCGTGGATAGATTTGGTAGAAATTTATAGAAATAGTTAATCAATCCTAGAAACGACCTCAATTGAGAGACATTATCCGGAGCGGGAGCCTTTACAACTGCCTCTATCTTGTCAGGAGACTTATGAAGCCCCTCCCGGTCAATGACATGACCACAGTACGAGATCCGCTTCTGGAAGAACTCGCATTTCTGCCGATTAACTCTAAGTCCATACTCTTTCAGTCTGTTGAGCACCAGTTCCAAGTTTGCGAGGTGTTCTTCAGCACCATCACCTGTAATCAGAATATCGTCCAGGTAACATTGTGTGCCTGGAATTCCCTGTAAGACCTGCTCCATGGCCCTCTGCCAAATTGCTGGAGCCGATGCCACTCCAAAAACCAGTCTATTGTACCGGTACAAACCTCGATGCGTGTTGATCATGAGGTATTGGCTTGACTCTTCTTCAACCTCCATCTGCAAGTACGCCTGCGCCAGGTCTATCTTGGTGAAGTGTTTCCCTCCAGACAACGAAGCAAAAATATCCTCAATCCGCGGAAGCGGAAACTGCACCGTGTGAAGCACCGGATTAACGGTGATTTTGAAATCTCCACAGATGCGAACCTTCCCTGGATCTCCTGGCTTGTTGCTCGCAGGACATTTCATAACGGGAACAATGGGCGTAGCCCACTCACTCCAATCTACCTTAGACAGTACACCTGAACGTTCTAGCGCTTCCAGTTCCGCTTCTACAGTAGGTCGTATTGCATAGGGTACCGGTCTGGCTTTAAAAAATTTTGGTTGTGCATGTTCATCAATCTTGATGTTTGCTGTAATTCCTCTCAGTGTTCCCAGTCCCTGCTGGAACACCTCTTTAGCATCTTCCAATATTCTGGACAATCGTTTAGGTTTGACATCTGTTTCCCCGGAATCTACCGTTAGTGCCTTCAAGGAGTGCCAGTCCATATTCATTTTCCTAATCCACTCCCGTCCCAGTAGTGGTGGACCTCCTTCAGGTAGCACATAAAAGTCCATTACTTGGCTTTCTTCGCCCTTGTGGACCACTTTTACCTCTATCTTTCCGACGGGGTACACTCTTTGCCCCGTGTAGGTTTTCAATATAATCTCCGTATCCCGTAGGGGAATATGTTGGAATAACCTTTTGTAATCTTTCTTATTCATGACCGTCAATGCCGATCCAGTGTCCAATTCCATCTTTACTTGGACTCCTGCTATCTGAAGGGTGACCCAAATTGTCTGGAGATCTGCATCCTTACCAACGTTGTGTACTCTTAAGCTACCCAGTTCATTACTGCTAGCGTCTGAATCTGACTTCTGTTCGGTCGAACTGTTCTTTGTCACCTTGTGTACCTTTATGTATTTTCCTTGCGGTGACTTTTTGTTGCTGGTCTTCTTTCCTGACCGGCATACTTTAGCTATGTGGCCAAGCCTGCCACACGTTCTGCATTCTTGGTTTTTAAACCAACACTGGTTCTGATCGTGCGTTGTCTTTCCACAACGATAACATTTTACAGTACTCAAACCCAATTTATTTGTACTGAGTTCCGGTGACCGTAGCTGCATTACTGCCGTGCCTCTCGCTGCGGCTTCGTGTGCTGCTGCCATAGTGACCGCTTTCTCAAGCGTCAGCTCATTCTCCTCGAGCAATCGCTTTTGTGTATCTTCTTTTAATAAACCACACACAAATTTATCTCGTAGCGCCTCTGTCAATCTCGTTCCGAATTGACAGTACTTTGCTAGCTTACGCAATTCCATTAAATATTCAGCATTGCTTTCATCCTTCAGCTGCCTTCTGCTGTAAAATTTAAATCGTTCTGCTAGCATCAGCGGCGTGGGGTTTAGGTGATTTTTCAGGACAGTAACAATCTCCTCGAACGTCTTATCCGCCGGTTCATCTGGTGATACAAGGTGTTTCAATTGCCCGTATGTCTTCGCACCCATTAAGTTTAATAATGTTAGTGCTTTCTCTGCATCTGGGATTTTATTTGCTTTACAATAATTTTGTATGCGTTCTACATACACAGCCCAATCTTCGATGTCGCTATCAAAGGTATTAATGTTCCCATGTTTAGGCATCGTTGCAATTTAATTTATTTTTATTTTTATCCAAGGTGGCGGCTTCCGCGCTCTTTTCTTCGTCCTCCGCCTACAAAATGGCGGTTTTCCCGCGCTTGGCGGTCTTCACCCTTCCCCCGACGCTGTCTCCGCTTCACCGCGGCTCTCGCGCCTTCAGTTGCCCCCAGACGCTGTGCCTTTTTAGCCCGAATGCGGCCCGGCCCTTATCACCAGCCGCGATCGACGTCCCCGCGCTGCGCCTTTCGGCCCGAATGCGGCCCGGCCCTTATCTCCGGTCGCGATCGATCTCACCGCCCTTATTCCTCCGTCTTCCCTCCCCATCTGTACAGCCAACGTGGCCGATTTTCTGGTCGCGTCGCTGCCCTGCTTACCCACTACCGAGGTAGAAAGAAGATAGCTGACAGCCGCTGATGGAGGCTTCGAGTTCAGGGTGTCTTCTGCACTCTGGTTTCTCGATGTCTGCCGCGCGACGTGTTTTCCAGCAGGGTGATGAGGGTGGAAACCTCTCTTCGACGTCCGTTCAGTGGACGAAGCCGCCGTGGATATAACTGCCGCAGGGTAAGAATCTGACTCGTCGCCACTGTAAAGTCTGTGTGTTCTAGTTGTAATTAATAACACACAGGCTACAAGCTTAAAGTTCAACAGGTCCTTTACTGGTTGGAGGTCAGGACGATCTGCAATACATCTTACTACACAGTGGCCTAGAAATTGGGTTTTGGCTTAGCCAGGGCTTTAGCGCCGGAAGTTAGTGCCGGCGCTAAGTCCCCCTGCGCGCGCCAAAAATTCAGTAGCGCCGCGCCCAAATGGCTGCCGGCGCTACTGAAGGGTCTTAGCGCCTGGAAAAGGGCGCAATTCCGGCGCTGCGGCACCCGATGCGGTGCGGCAGGCTGGGGAAGTGCAGGCCTCCTCCTTCCGTTAAGGAGGAGCTGCCTGCACCCGGCCGCGGCCCGCGCAAATCTGTTTAAAAATGAGCCCGGCACCTCGGACAAGTGCCGGGCTTGCATCTGTTCCGGGGGGGAGCGGGGGAGAAGTCCGGGGAGGGAGCTGCGGGCAGGCGGCCGGCGGGAAAGCGGCCGGCCGCCGCGGGGCCTTTAATGCGCCGGCGCAAACACATGTTGGACTCTGTTGCCAGAGTCTTAGTTGCGGCTGCCACGGGCGAGGCGGCCGCAACTGAATTTCGGCGCTGGGGCCCGTCGGCATGGCAACCGGGACGCTGCGCACACCAATGACGTCATTGGTGCCGGCGCAGCGCTACCGGTGCAACGCCGCTTTAGGGCCCCAGGGAATTTTTCAACTGGCCATAACTCTGGCGCTAGTCCCTCTAGCGCCTCAAAAGCGGCGCTAAGGCTAGTGAATTTCTAGGCCAGTGCTTATATACCGGTGGTCACCACCGGTATTACGTATACAGCAGCCAGAGAAAGTAGTACATCTCTTAAGGTGGAACAGGCTTAAGTTCTCTTAAGGTGGAACAGGTTACATACACCACAGTTCACATGTGCGTTATGGAAATATAAATAAATAGCTCTTTGTAGTTACATTTTACAACAGAACAAGAAGAAATTCTCACTTTGGATTCTTTTTCCCCTTTCTGCTGTTGTGATGGCTTCCTCTCTCCCTCCAGTGGACTGAGGTTCTGGTCTGGAAGTGAGTGGGCCAACTCGATCACCTGTAAAGCTTGGAGCAATTGTGACACCAGCTGGAAATACTACCCGAGCAGTCATGTGGCAACCCCTGAGCCTATCCAGCTGGTGTTGGTACACTACTGTTGAACTTGATGTATGCTGATACACACAGAAGAGAAAGTTGGACATCTCGGCGATGCAGCAGGGAACTGCGTACTGGCTCATCCAGATAACATCTCCTGTTTTTGTCCGGAAGAATTCCATGCAGTGGAAGTTGAATGTGGTGGTCACTTTTACTTTCATTGAGAATGGTGTCTGAATGATGGTTTGGCACATCCCACACACAGCGTCCTCAAATGCTTTCTGAGGTCCAGCTA
Source organism: Somniosus microcephalus (assembly GCF_052327205.1). Taxonomy (NCBI): domain Eukaryota; kingdom Metazoa; phylum Chordata; class Chondrichthyes; order Squaliformes; family Somniosidae; genus Somniosus; species Somniosus microcephalus. Next base: position 32,310,907 of record NC_141006.1, read on the forward strand.
CGTGATACATTGGCAGTACTCAATCTGCAACGGGTAATACCGAGTCCATCTCCTACAACCTTGAACCTCTCTCTGGACCAAGGTCTTCTGTTGCTGGTGTTCTTCCCCCAGAGCATCTCAAGCATTTACAGATTTGATCTGACACCTGTACTGTAGAGCTCACTGAAGAATTTCTTTTTCAAAAAGTTGTGTGCTCATCAAAGCAAGGTACTTAGTGTTAGGGAATACAACTCTTCCAGTTTCACACACCCGGGATTTTAACTGGGAGCGGGTTTTGATCGGGGCTGGAGTCAGCAGCACTGTCCCCCACCCCCCGGCAGCATCAATTTGAGGCCTGTGCTATTTTAAACTCCCGGGCGTCATTTACATCCTCTGGACAGTTGCCCACCTGAAACGGAGGGAAAGAGGCAGCCGGCCAGTTTCTGGCTAGTTAAAATCTCATGGCCCAGAGACCGTCCGCTGCTGGAAGGTAATTGGCAGGGCGGGGGGTTTCAGCAGGGTCTCCGGGTGGGAAGGAGGGGAGTGAGCCCAGGACAGCAGAGGCCGAGACTTTCCTTGTAGGGCCTGGAGGGGCACTTCTTCTCCTGGGTACACAAAGGAAAGTTTAACACTTACCTTTAATGGCCACTTCTGTCTTCAGAGCAGCTTTCACTGAAAGAGATGGCTGTGGTGGGCACCCCAATTAGACAGTGGGTAAAATACCATCGAGGTCCCATTGATGTATTAGGGCCAATGTTCCCGTTAAGACACGCCATGGTCTGGAGGTCCCGCACAGGCCGCTCATCGGCTTTACAAAGGAAATAACCGCACATGTGCAATAAATTTAATGTGCTGCGCAGCCAGTTTAAAGGGCTCGTGGACCCAAAAAAGAATTGCAGGGAACATTGATTAGGGCACCAATTTGCATACCTATATGAGGCTCCTGTCTGATTTAGGCTGGCATCACAATCACTGCCAAAAACAGCCACAGATTTTTGACTGCTTCCCCCACCCGGTTTCTGCCAGGCGGGGAGGGGAGTTAAAATTTCCCCCCCACTCAGTTCTAGCACCGTCAGTTCAGGAATAACTAAGCTAAATGCAGGGTAATGCTCCCTTCTCCTCTAATAACATGCCTGAGCCCGACTTCAGAAAAATTCCCCCTAAAAGGGTCACAGTCTCAGAATAAGGGGTCGGCCATTTAGGAGATGAGGAGAAATGTCTTCACTCAGAGGGTGGTGAATCTTTGGAATTCTCTACCCCAGAGGGCTGTGGATGCTCAGTCATTGAATATATTCAAGACAGAGATCAATAGATTTATGGATATTAAGGGAATCAAGGGATATGGGGATAGAGCGAAAAGGTGGAGTTGAGGTAGAAGATCAGCCATGATCTTATTGAATGGCGGAGCAGGCTCAAAGGGGCCGAATGGCCTACTCCTGCTCCTATTTCTTATCTTCTTCTTATGTTATTATGGCATCAGAGCAACATTTTTTTATACCCCACTGAGTGAGATTGTTAATTAGTGGCAAATTAGGGACAGTTTTGTGCTGCAGATTGAAACTACCCCAACACTTAGGACCCTCACAGCCAGCCGACCAAGGAGACTTTCCTCCCATCGGTCTGGCCTGGGTTCAAACCCAAGTCCCAGACATGAAAGGCCAGAGACGAACCCACTCCACCACTCACTTCAGGTTCTGATCTCCTGCTCCGCTCATTGTTGGAGATTTGCCGACTCCCTCATGCGCTTTAACATCAGCTTTAGAATGGGAGAAATTGACACAGTGCGGGAATGAAGCAAACACCGAGTGAATTTACATGTTGCTCATAACAATCAGTTAATAAAGCAAGAAGTGTTAACATCAGGCCTGTACACTAGAAATATTTACTCCATGCAGCAAGTATTGAAGTGAGCACAAAAACGAACGTCCGCTCAATTAACATCTCACCATAAGATCATTACTCCTTGCACAATAAGTGTGTGATAATTGCACTCCATGTGTCTATTTTACTGCTCTTTGGTGGGTTAGAACTATGAACTGATACCCTGACCATTCTGCCAAATACAATCACATCAACAAAGGATGGGATAGTTTGTTCTAAGATCTACATAGATTCTTTTCAAATCTTTATAATCTGGTTTCAATACAATGTAGATTTGCTTGAATACTGCAGATGGAAATGCAGCCATGTGCCTTCAATAGTCAGTGCATCATTCCTCCTTTGAGCCTTTCTGATCCCATTGGCAAGCTTTAGAGATTGAGGGCCAGAATTTGCTGGAGCAGGCATCTCCCGGCATGCCCGGTTAGTTAGACTTCTTCCTGCACTCTTCAGCCCAAATTGTATTTGCCCTGTAAGTTGCTGGAAGTGTGAGCCAATAACGGCGCGGCGAGAGCAACAGCGCATCTGGGACCTGGGTGAACAACAGGTCAAGCAGTACATCTCCTTAACCAATGAGATTAAAGGATTGAGAATTAAACAGAGAAGGAGGGTGAATTAGAGTGGGTGAATTCAATGTCAAATCAGTTACAGAAAGAGAAATAAAGAGAAGGAAAGAAAAATAGGATTAAGAGAGGAGGAAAAAAGAGACAGAAAGTAAGAAGAAAATTAATTTTTTTTTAATTTGCCATTTTAAAATCTCCAATAACAATTCACTACCTGAAGGAATGAGACTGCACACTTTTAATTGTTCACTTTCTGGGCCAGAGAGGTTGATTGGCAGTCATTTACAATTGTCACGTCATTAAAAGGGTACTTACACTATTAATTACTAGTTTTAACTTTCTGTGGTGAGTTTAATGGACAATTAATGTCCAAATGCAGCAACTTCATGAAAATCACGGGGAGGTTAAGCGTGAGATGCCGCTTTCGCAAAGCTAATGGCGGAGCAACGCAAATCATCCAGCAACTTGTGGCGATTCGCAATTCACTGGGTAGCTCTTCCTCGCCACAAGTTGCTGGATGATTTGTACATTAATAAAGGCGTGCATCATTTACACACTTACTTTTCAGCAAAATCGGGCCTGATGGTTTTAGGATGCAAACAATTAAAAATGTTTGGATAGCTTATTCTCGATTTGTATCTCTAATTTATTTCCTCAACTCGTTTAGCGCACGCCCCTTTCCTCTAATCCATGCATCATACCTTCGGTGAGAGGTTCAGGCAGTTGGCCTGGTCCAAGCGCCTCTGCCGTTACCATTCTGTTACCAGATGCTGGAGGTGCCATGAAGCTGATAGGGATTACTCAACCTTTGGATTGTACCTGCCCCAAACAGTCTGGATGGGATTATAGACTTGCCATGTGTAGATCCTGGGTGCCACCACAACTGTAAAGCAAACTAATAGCTGTGTAAAATAATGGAACATGATATTCTAAAAACACATGGGCCCAGAAATTCCATTCCCTACGGGTGTGTACGCGCTGTGTACTCACCCGTAGGACCAACGGAAGTGCCGGTTTTAGGGATGCACTGTGCATGCGCTGGAAACCGGAACTTCCATTCTGTGAAGAAAGGGCTTGACAGGTCAAACGCCTGCGCCGGAGAGGCAGCGCGTACGGCTGAAACTTCCGTTTTTTTCACAGTTGCTTCAGTCCAGGTAAGTCGGAAACAGCTGTGCCTGGAAAATCAGGCGTACAGCTGGCAGCTCCTAGACGCAAGGCCTCCTTTAACTGGGCTAATAGTTGAAGAAAGTAAAAAATGTAGCCCCGTAAAAACTTTAATTCTTGTTCTCAAAAATTAACATTTTTGTTTAAAATAGTTAATTTATGTAATTTATAGTCATTTTAAAAATGTGATTTAAAAAAAAAATTATTTGAAGTTTTACTTATGTTTTGGGGCTGATCTCTATTCATAGCTTTGACAGGTCTTCCTGTCAAATCTATGAATGGAGATTCCCTGCTCTGATTGGCTCCCCATGGCCTGCGTGATCCCAGGGACGCTGTGAACTACCTGCGCCCCTGGGATACGCGGGCCCTGCACACCGGCAGTTTGAAGAGGCACAGCAACTGAATTCTGCGCCTCCCGGGAGCCCTCCGGTCCAGGCGCAGATTTTTCAAAATCGCAGCCCTCCGCCTGCGGGAGGGCTGCGAACGGAATTTCTGGGCCATGGTCTGCCTTAATATGGGTACTTCTACACCGGGCCAATATTTATCCCTCAGCTGACATCACTATTACAGAATATCTGGTCATTATCATATTGCTGTTTGTGGGAGCTTGCTGTACGCAAATTAACTGCTGCGTTTCCTACATTTCAACAATGACTACACTCCAAAAGTACTTCACTAACTGTAAAGCGCTTCGGGACATCCTGAGACCGTGAAAGGCGCAATAGAAATGCAAGTCCTTCATTCTTTCGATTCTCTTTTATGTGCGTATACCAAATGGAAGCATTTTGTTCTTCCATGGGTAAATGATTAAAGGGAATGAATCTGTTAAGTTGCCTCAATCAGGGTACATTTAAGTCATGATATATAATCCTGCATCTGTATGTGTTGTATCTTGTGATTAAGAGTATAATTGATTTAATGGTATTTTGATAGCATTCAACAGATTCAAATATAAATGATGAATCATTGCCAGACATTTATGACAACAAGAACTTCCATTTCTAAAGCAATCCCCATGTGAAAGAAGATGTCGCAAAGAGTTTTACATTACAGAGGTCAAACAGCAGATGCTATGTAGGAGGTGAAATGGGAAAACATACAAGGTTGGAAGGAGGTGCCAGAAGCAGGATCAAAAAGAAGGGTTTTGAGGAGGTTTTTGAAAGAAGGGAGGGAGGTGGATAGAAGGGGGAATTACAGAGGGAGCGTAGAGAGCAGAAGCACAGTGGTTGAAAGAGCAGCCACCTGGTGTCAGAAAGTGCGCACCTGAATATATGGCTGGAGGAGATCAGAACAGCAGGGTGGGGCGAGAGATTTGAAAGCAAGGATAAAGATGTTGTAGTCAATCTATTGGCACGGGGAGCCAGTGGAGCTTGGAACGGACGGCAGCAATTGGAGTGTGAAATTTAATGCAGTTGAAGGTGCGGGCCGTGGGTTTGAATGAGTCATAATTTGTGGAGGGTGGAGGCAGAGAGCTGGATACAAGAGCATTAAAGATGTAACAACTGAGGTGATTAAGGCAGAAGTGGGGAAGAGGGAGGGAAGGAGACAGGTGGGAGTTGGAAGAGAATGGTCTAGGAAACTGAAGAGATGAAGGGAGGAAGTTGAGCTTGGGGTTCAATAGTATGCTGAGATTCCGCTGATGGTATTTTGAAGCATTGGTCGTGTTCTGGATCCACTGTTTTAATAAACGATGTTTGATTTCTTCACAGATAAATAAGTGAGTCTATATTGATTCCCTTGGGCCACTGAGGTTCATCATTCTCATTAATGTAAAATCAATAAAATGTACTCTCAGCATTTAGTAGCACATCAAGTTGAAATTTGCAAAATTCACTGCTCATATCCACCTGTTACTGTAGCACCTTTCTTGGTCCCAGACGCTTTAGGATGTGATACAAATTTCCGATTAAAAATGGGAACAGTGAATGATGTACAATAAGGACAGGGTTTAAGTTGCAATAAGGGATAGACATGTAATCAAAGCAAAAGGTGAGTGAGGAGACATTGAATTTATTCATTACAGTCATTAAGAAAGGCTTCAGCAGGAATCAATTTTACATTTATTCTAAATGATATATATTCAGGGAGTGCCTTTGGCTGAATTTGTCCCAGCAAGGGGACAATAATATTTAGCATTTATGTTGTGAGACTTAAGTTCTAACTAAATCAAACCTAACAGGTCACAACCAGACCTCAAAATCTTTTGATAGATATAACAGCAAGACTACCTTAAAGAAAACACATTAGTATGTCTCAAACTCTTATGCCTTGAAATTTTGCTTGTTGGATATGAGCATAATGCATTTTTATGAAATTCTTTTGTCAGCTATTTTAATAGAAGCTCTAACCTGGACTAATTAGCTGACCGAATGCCTCCATTAGTATACTAATATTCAAAAAGTCTAGAATAAGAAATGAATGCTTGTGCTTTGATCTCAGAGTTCCAACACTAAGCACACTGCAAATTCCTGAGGGAAAATACTTCCATCATTATCAACCCCCTCCCTCCTTCTCCCCAGAAGTGTGTACGGCCGCGATTTTCCCAGTGGAGGTGGGTTGGCGGCGGCTTTGTTGTTCGGCGGGTTCCGGTCCCGCTGCCGTTTTCAGCCGCCTTGGAATTAAGATTTTTGCGTAAGTGGGCTGATTAAGCCCATCGTGCGCGCTACCCGGCCCAATCAGTGGGCTCGTGTCTGCTGCTCGCCTCTGCTGATGTCTCTCAGCCAGCTGCATTTAAGGGGCCCATGCAGCCTTGTTTTTGATCCATCCTTTCCTGCTGCTTCTCGGTGTGGCACTTCTGAAGATGACTGCTGCAAGGCCCAAGGCCTCTCCCAGATTTGATGATGACTCCCTCCATGCTCTTGTGGAGGGAGTGAGAGGGCGCCAAGAGGTTCTGTTCCCCTCCAACGGACGGAGGAAGCCTCCTCAGCAAACCAAGGCAGCCTGGCTGCAAATTGCTCAGGAGGTTAGCGCCAGGTCTTTGGTCGCACCTGGGTTCAGTGCAGGAAAAGGTTCAATGATCTGCTACGCACAGCAAAAGTGAGTATAACATCACACTTACCTTCAATCTACTCCCCATCTCCTCTCATCACCAGCACTCTGCATTGTCAACCTACTCCTGCACATCCCACTTTACCCTTGCATCCCTTGCACCCTTAACTTACCCTCTCTATGTACAGAATCACTCCACCATTCTACTATGCACCCCTCACGCTTGCTCTCACTGTTTTGCAATGACAACAACTAACAACGCACAGGGAGGGCCGTTGCTATTGGCATCTCACTCCATCTTTGTCTCCCTCTAAGCATCTATGCTATGGATTCTCTACACTCACTCCAACATTCTCACTCAAACTCCACTTGTGTCCCTCATTGCAGGAAAAGAGAGCTCACAATAAGAGGGAGAGGGGCAGGACAGGAGGAGGGCCACCTTCGATTGCCCACTTGACCACCGCTGAGGAGGCTGCTCTCGACATCGTCGGAGGTGCTGAGGATCTGGAAGTGGGGGACGGTCAGACGGGCGCAGTAGAGCAAGCTGGTGACAGAATAGATTTGCAGCCCTCTCATTTAGATTGCATGACTGATATTGCATCTGATGTTCATACGGATTGAGTTCTGATTATCTGCACAATTTGATGTGCCTGCTATGTTAATATCACATGTCTACCTCATGCCTTTACTCCCCCACAGGACCATCGAGAGCCCCCCTCCCCACTGTACAGGAGGAGGAGCTGGAAGACTCCACAGAGGAAGCTGCAACCTCTGAGGGCGCAGTGTCAGCAGAATTGAACGCATCCAGCACCAGCGCAGACACTCACACCTCGGTGGGTCATTCGCGAGGTAGATTAGTTTTGTCACCTGGTGTATCACAGCTCACAAGTGAGCATCAGCAGATGGTGGAGACAGGGACAGCAGTGGAGAGTCCTCGTCGGAGGCCGCAGGGCGCTCCTAGCTCTGCTCTGCTGCATGTGGACCCTGTGCCTCTGGGGCCATCCAGAAGGAGAGTGGTGCTGGAACTTCAGCAACAAGTGCAGGAGTCTCTGACAGGTTTTGCATCCATGGTAACTGCGCATGTGCAGAGAATGGAGGAGTCCATCTCAAACATAAACAATGCCATGGTGGAGGCAATGGTGCATGAACGTGCCACCATGGAGAGGGTGGCAACCTCCTTGGACGACATAAGTCGCTAGACTCAACAGAGCTTAGTGACTCTTCTAAATAGATGTTCTGCTATGGAGGATAGAAGGACAACTATTGAGGAGAGACACCAGTGGTACATGGATGTCCTCGTTATGAGGACTGTCAGTACAGAGACGGGTCCTCATGGCCCCACTGATGTGCAGCATGGCGCTCTCCAGCTACTTACTAGCAGTGAAGTGCGGGCGACCCATGAGAGGGATGTTGGTAGTCGACAACAAGGAAGTGTGGGCTCCTCTCCAAGAGCTCACACTCCCATGGCACTGCGGAGCCCTCAGTCAGAGCTCCAGATTCCTCACCCAACTGAGATGGCCGTCTCAGCCCCTGCACAGCCGCAGGAGAAGCAGATTGTTGCCGAGCCCTCCCAGGCTCCCAAACCCAGAGGACGCCCATATGTTGAAGGAGGAGCAGCATGAAAGTGAGCAAGGTGCCTCTACATCTGCTGAAGCCACAGGGGAAGCACCACGTAGAAGCACACGTAAGAGAAAGTTAACACACAAATAGTCACAAGGGTAGTCACTTGGGTGTTTTGATGTAATACATATTTAAGATTATGATCGGCATTTTAATTGTAACAAAGAAATGCGATGGTAAACATTCAAATAGTTGGCCTATGTGTGCCCAGAAATGGAAGTGTCACAGTGAGGTGTCAGGGAGCCTTTCATCTGTAATGATGGTGGTGAGAGTAATAGGAACCCACAGTTTATTGTACAGCTGGTGTATGGTGTGTTAAGAATGTGGCAGCCACATGTGTTTGCATCGTAAACTTAAGTGAATCTGGCATGGATTAGTGTATCCCTTGCATCATGGCCAGCAATGTGCTCGCGTGCTGGTGGAACTGGCACACCCGCCTCCGTAAGGTCTTCCTTCTCCTCCTCCTCCTCCTCCTCTGAGGCTGTGCACTGAGCCATTTGTTCCTCAGGCAGCGGTAAACCACGCTGCTGTGTGATGTTGTGCAAGGCACAGCAGACCACAATGATTCTGGAGACCCTGGCTGGTGAGTACTGTAGGGCTCCACCTGATCTGTTGAGGCATCTGAATCGCATTTTGAGCAAGCCCATGGTTTGCTCGATGATGGCTCTGGTGGAAATGTGGCTGGCATTGTCGCGCTCCTCTGCTTCGTTTGATGGCCTCCTCAATGGCGTCATTAGCCACGTCTTCAGGGGATAGCCCTTGTCTCCAAGTAGCCATCCGGAAAGTTGGGTTGGCAGATTGAAGAGCTGAGGCACTGTAGATTGTCGCAGGATGAACGAGTCATCGCAACTACCAGGGAACTTGGCGCAAACATGCATAATGCTTTTCCTGTGGTTACACACCAGCTGGATGTTAAGGGAGTGGAAGCCCTTGCGGTTCACAAATACAGCTGGGTTCTGATGGGGTGCCCTAATGGCCACATGTGTGCAGTCTACGATGCCCTGCACCCTTGGCAAGCCTGCCATATTTGCAAAGCCAACCGCACGCGCGGTTACAATTGCTTCATCCGTGGAGAAGTGGATGTAATTGTGCACCTTTGCAAAGAGGGCATCGGTAACCTGCGTGATGCAAGAGTGTGCAGCTGACTGGGAGATACCGCTGATGTCTGCTGATGATCCCTGGAAGGACCCTGAAGCAAAAAATTGAGGGCGGTGGTGACTTTGACAGCCACTGGTAAGGAGTGTCCACCCGCTCCTCTGGGCTGCAGGTGTTGGTGCAGCATTGTGCAGATGTCAGCGACTACCTCTTGCAAAAGCCTCAGCCTCCTTTGGCACTGCTGCTCTGTTGAGTCTGTGGTTTCAATTGCAGTTATACTGAATAACAGGACACAGACTACAGAAATAAGTAAACAGGTCTTTAGTGATTGAGGGTCAGGGCTGAACTGGGATACACTTTGCTCTGCAGGGTTTATATACCGGTGTGGTCACCACCGGTACTACAATGTACAGGAGCCATCAAAAAGTAGTCCATCACCTTAAGGTATCCTCTTAAGGTGGTACAGGTTACATACACTACAATTCCTCCCTTTTTAGCTTAACAGTGTACACCCCAAATTAAACATTACATGGATAACATATATACAATTTACGCACAACTGTTCAAAGATTCAGTCTCTGAGGAGGCCTCCTGATCCGGCCCGGATAACGCCTTTCAGGGGTCTCTGGTTCTCGTTGCTGGGGTGACTCATCCACTTGATCTCCTATGGATTGAACATCATCAGGTACGTTCGAGTCTGAGGTAGATGCTACAGGCTCAATAAGTTCTTCAACTGGTGTCTCTGCCGTAGACATGGGGTCGACCCTTGTTCTCGATTCCACAAGTTGGTCAGCATGACGTCGTATTACGTTCTCTCCAACGTCTACCATGTACATCAAGGGTCCTTGTCGTGCATGAATTGTTCCAGGTTGCCATTTATCATCCCTATAGTCCCTGGCCAACACTGGTTGTCCTATTTCGAAACTACGAGTGGCCTTGTTATTTACATGCTGGAATTGCTTGTTTTCGACTTCCCTTCGCACATTGGGTTTTAACAAATCCAACCGGGACCGCAACCTTCTGTTATAGAACATTATGGCAGGGCTTTGATTTGTCACTGAAGTCGTGGCGTTTCGATACGCCATCAGGAAATTGTCCACCTTGTGTTGTAGTGGAATATGGTCTTCACTCATGGCCTTTATCGCCTTTTTGAACGTTTGAACAAATCTCTCGGCCAACCCATTTGTAGCCGGATGATATGGGGCAGATGTATAGTGTTTCACCCCATTCTTTTTCATGAATTTCTGGAATTCTTCTGACACGAACTGTGGTCCGTTGTCTGAACATATTTGCTCCGGCAACCCATTCCTTGCAAATATGGTTCTTAGAACTGCGATCGTCTTCTCAGAGGTAGTGGTCGACATCTTAATCACTTCTGGCCATTTAGAATGTGCGTCTACTGCTATCAAAAACATGGAATCCATGAATGGACCTGCAAAGTCGATATGCACACGTTGCCATGGGGCTGAAGGCCATTCCCACGGATGCAGCGGTGCAATTGGAGGTGCATTTTGAACTTTTTGGCACCCTGAGCAGCTTTTAGTCAGATCCTCTATTTGTTTGTCGATACCTGGCCACCACACATAAGCCCTAGCAAGGCTTTTCATCTTGACTCCCCCCAGATGACCTTCGTGCAATTCTTTCAGAACTCTCTCTCTTAATTTTGGAGGAATAATCACCCTTGTTCCATACATCAATGTTCCTTGACATACGGACAGCTGTTCTCGTCTGGCTGAGAATGCTGGTAACAGTGGTTCGCCATGTGCTGGCCATCCCTTCACTGTCAAGTCGTAGACCCGAGACAGTGTCGGGTCATTTCGGGTCTCTCTCTCAATACCCGCATTGGTGACTGGTAAGCATTCGATGATGGTCGAGTGAAATATCTCTACAGGGTCAACTGCCGGTGCCTCTTCCGCTGTAGGTAGTGGCAGGCGCGACAGCCCATCAGCATTACCATGTTGTTTTGTACCTTTGAATTCAATATCATATTGATGTGCCCCTAGGAAAAGGGACCATCTCTGAAGCCTCTGCACCGTCATTACCGGAACACCCTTCTTAGGGTTGAAAATGGAATCCAACGGCTGGTGATCTGTCAGCAGCGTAAACTTTGGCCTTGCAGGTAATGGTTAAATTTCTTAACTCCCCACATGAGGCTGAGAGCCTCCCTATCTATCTGAGCATAGTTGCGCTCAGCGGAGGTCAATGATTTGGATGCGAAAGTGACTGGCCTTTCCGAGCCATCTGGAAACTTATGAGAGCACTGCCCCGATACCATATGGAGAAGCATCATAAGCTAAGCGAATAGGCAGCGTTGGGTTAAAGTGAGCCAACACTTCCTTAGAGGTGATCAGTGCTTTGCTCTTTTGAAAAGCCCGCTTACAATCATCGCTCCACTTCCATGGTATTCCCATTTGCAAAAGAGTGTTTAGCGGGTGTAACACCATGGATAAATTTGGAAGAAACTTATGGTAATAGTTAACCAACCCGAGGAATGACCTCAACTGGGATACATTCTCTGGTGCAGGAGCTTTTACACCAGCTTCGATCTTGTCAGGTGACTTATGGAGCCCCTCCCGGTCAATGACGTGGCCGCAGTACGAGATTCGCTTTTGAAAGGACTCGCATTTCTGGCGATTAACTCTGAGCCCATATTCTTTCAATCTGATGAGCACCTGCTCCAAATTCACGAGGTGATCGTTATCGTTATCTCCTGTAATCAGGATGTCATCCAGGTAGCATTGTGTGCCTGGAATTCCCTGCAATACCTGCTCCATGGCCCTTTGCCAAATCACTGGAGCCGATGCCACTCCAAAAACCAGTCTATTATACCGATATAAGCCCTTATGCGTGTTGATCGTGAGATACTGACGTGATGCTTCATCAACTTCCATCTGTAGGTACGCCTGCGCCAGGTCTATCTTAGTGAAGTGTTTCCCGCCAGACAGCGAAGCGAAGATATCTTCAATCCGCGGAAGCAGATATTGCACCGTGTGAAGAACCGGATTAACAGTGATCTTGAAATCGCCACAGATACGAACCTTCCCAGGTTCCCCCAGCTTGTTGCTCAACGAACACTTCATGACAGGAACAATGGTGTAGCCCATTCACTCCAGTCCACCTTGGACAGTACCCCTGAACGTTCTAGCCCTTCCAGCTCTGCTTCCACAGCAGGTCGTATCGCATAAGGCACTGGTCTGGCTTTGAAAAATTTTGGGTTTGCATGTTCTTCAACCTTGATGGTTGCCGTAATTCCTTTCAGTGTTCCAAGTCCTTGTTGGAACACCTCCTTAGCATCGTCTAAGATTTTGGACAGTCGTTTAGGTTTGACGTCGTCCTCCTTACAGGCATCTACAGTCAGTGCTTGTATGGAATGCCAGTCCACATTTATTCTCCGGATCCATTCCCGTCCCAGTAGTGGCGGACCTCCATCAGGTAACACATACAAGTCCATTTTCTGAAATTCTTTACCATTGTAGACCACGTTTACTTTTATCTTTCCTTTGGGGTATACTATTTGCCCCGTGTATGTTTTCAATACAATCTCCGTATCCCTCAGGGGAATGTGCGAGAATAACCTTTTGTAATCTTGCTTATTCATGACCGTTAATGCCGACCCAGTGTCCAATTCCATCTTCACTTGGACTCCTGCTATCCGAAGCGTGACCCAAATAGTTTGGTGGTCTGCTGTGTTACCCACATTATGTATTTTCAGACAACCCAGTTGTTTACTGCTGGAGTCTGAATCCGTCTTCTGTTCATCCGAACTGTTCTCTGTCATCTTGTGTACTTTTTTGTACTTCTCCTGTGGTGACTTTTTGCTGCTGGTCTTCTTTCCTGACTGGCATACTCTCGATATGTGACCAAGTTTGCCACATTGCCTGCATTCTTTATCTTTGAACCAGCACTGGTTCTGGTCATGCGTTGTCCTTCCACAACGATAGCACTTTACTGTGCCCAATGCCATTTCATTGGTGCTGAATTCCAATGGCCTTTGCTGTATCTCTGCAGCGCCTCGTGCTGCTGCCTCGTGGGATGCTGCAATGCTGAAAGCTTTGTCCAGTGTAAGATCCTTTTCCTCCAGCAGTCGCTTCTGGGTTCCTTCCCTTAGGAGCCCACACACGAACTTATCTCTCAGTGCGTCTGCTAGTCCTGTTCCGAACTGGCAGTGCTTTGATAACTTGCGCAGTTCTGTTAGGAATTCAGCGTTGCTTTCTTCTTTAAGTTGAATTCTTTTGTAGAATTTAAATCGTTCCGCTATCAGCAGCGGCGTGGGGTTTAAATGCTCCTGCAGGATAGCAGCAATATCCGCGAAACTCTTCCCTACCGATTTGTCTGGTGTTACAAGGTTCCTTAATAACCCATACGTCTTCGCACCCATTGAGTTTAATAGGGTTAGAGCTTTCTTATCCTCTGGTACCTCACTCGTTGTACAGTAAACTTCGATGCGTTCCACATAAGTGGCCCAATCTTCCACATCGTTATCAAAAGCAGTGATGTTACCCGTTTTTGGCATCCTTGCTGAGTTTCTCCTTCCCCTTTGGATATTATTATTATTATTATTAAAACATTTTTTTTTTCAAAATGGCGGCTTTTCCCGCGCTTGTCTTCTTCCCCCGCCGACTCAAAATGGCGATTCCCACGCTGTTGCCGTCCACGCCTCCCAGCGGTCCTTTATTTTCCCCTGCATTGCTGCTCTTGTTCCCCCGCCGCTTCCGCGGTCCCTGTGGCCATAAACGCTTTTCTGGCTGCTGCGCGTCTCTGCCCGATTGCAGTCCGGCCCCTGACACCGGCTGCGGTCGTGTTCTCCACCCTTTTTGTCGTTTTCCCTCCCCTTCTCCCCTGACAACTCGGCTGACCTCCCCCCCGTGCCACTCGATCGGGCTTACCCGCCGCTGTCGTAGAAGGGATGCTCACTGATGCTTGACTTCGTGGTCAGCAAACCAACCCGGGTTTCCGATGGCCTCCCGTGCGATGCAGGATGTTGAGGGCGGATGCCCTTTTGCGACGCCCGTTCCTGAGGACGAAGCGTCCTTTGATGCAGAACTGCCGCATGGTAAGATCAGACTCGTCGCCACTGTTGAGTCTGTGGTTTCAATTGCAGTTATACTGAATAACAGGACACAGACGACAGAAGTAAGTAAACAGGTCTTTAGTGATTGAGGGTCCTCTTTTTGTTTGAACCCAAAAAACCCAATTAGACTGTAAATAAACAAAAGTTCAACTAAATCTTAACAAATCAAATTAAAATTTGGTTTTTCGAATTGATGATGCACTCCAGTCCCCGTGGCGCACACCGGTTGCGGAAATACTCAAGCGCACCGGTGGACACCGCATGCTCCATCTCCAGGGCCACCCGGGCGCGAACATGGCCGCGGAAGAGAGGCAGGCAATCCGGCTGGACGACCCCCTCGACCGCCCGCTGCCTGGACCAATTGATTGCTCTTTTAGCCAGGCCGAGGAGCAGGCCCACAAGGAGGTCCTCCAGCCTGTCCGCTCCACTCCGCACCGGGTGACCATAGATCAAGAGCGTGGGACTGAAGTGCAACCAAAAATCAAGGAGCAGCCCCTTCAAGTAGTGAAAGAGGGGCTGCAACCTCTCACACTCCATATAAACGTGAAACACGGACTCCTCCAGGCCGCAAAAAATGCAGGCGGCCTGGGAGTCCGTGATCCTACTTAAAACCTTATTGCACGGGACCGCTCCGTGCAACACCCTCCAGGCCAAGCCCCCGATGGAACAAGGGAGGACTCCCGCGTAGAGAGCCCTCCATTGGGGACCTCCGCCACCGCCAGTCGGCAAGACGCCACGCCAAGGCGTGTCCGGACGGTAGACAAAGATGGCAAAGTGAAGAGTGTGCAGGAGCAGCCCGTACAGGAAACCCCTCCGCGCGGAATGAAAAGGCACGGAGGGTATTTCCTCGAGACGGCTCAAGTTGTGAGGCGCCGGCTCCCGAGGGGAGTTTCAGGGCCGGGCGCCGATGAGGAATTCCGTCCGGACGGGGGTAAGCTCAGACGGGATCGCCCCACGTGCTTGAGCTGCCTCGATACACCTAGTGGAGTCGGGGCCCAGTGCCGCTTTCACCGATTCGATGGCTTCGGCCGCGAGCCGGACGTTGGCCCAGGACAGGCGCCACGCCAGCTCCTCCGGCGCCATCCAGCCCGCTCCTCCGCCTCGAGCAGGTCCCCGACTCTGGTCACCCCGCCAGGCACAGCCCTGCCCTCCGCCAGCCGCCCGAACCCACGTTTGTGGAGGTGCGGATTCCTGAGCAGCGGCTCCCGAAGGAGAGCCACCGCTCCTGACGGGGGAGAGCTCCGCCTGGAAGCGACGTAGTTCCAAACCCATAGTAGTTCCTGGTAGAAGACAGGCAACTCCCGCAGGTCGGCACGCCTGCCGCCCACTTTCACAAACAGGAGCTGCTTGTTGTAATTGAGGCCGTGCAGCTGGCGGAAGAAAAACGTCGCCAGCGCACACCATCTCGGAGGATTCTCGACGTACAGGTATCTCTGCAGCGTCTGAAGATGGAAAGTCGCAGCCTGGGTGCGAAGGCACACCAGCGCCTGACCGCCCTCCCTAAGCGGGAGACACAGAACCGCGGCAGAGACCCAGTGCTTCCTTTTGTCCCAGAAGAAGTCGATGAGCTTCTTCTGCATCTTGGCGACAAACGCAGGGGGAGGGATCAAAGTGACCAACCGGTACTACAACATGGCGGCCACCAGCTGGTTTATGGCCAGCGCTCGACCCCTGTAGGACAACACTCGGAGCAGTCCTGTCCAGCGTCCTAGGCGAGCGGTGACTTTGGCCTCCAGCTCTTGCCAGTTCACCGGCCAGGCGTCCTCGGCAGGGCTAAGGTAGACTCCCAAATAGAGGAGGTGCGTGGTGCTCCAGGCGAAAGGCCTGAACTCCTCCGGCAGGGAGTCCACCCGCCACTGACTCACCAGGAGTCCGGAACATTTCTCCCAGTTGATCTTGGCGGAGGATGTGTCTGAGTAAATCTGCTGGCATTCCCGCATCCTCCGCAAGTCAGCGGGATCCGTGACCGTGAGGAGCACGTCATCGGCGTAAGCCGAGAGGACCACCTCCACGCCCGGCCCTTGCAGAGCCAGTCCCGTCAACCTCTTCCGCAAGAGGTGCAGGAATGGCTCCACGCAAATGGCGTATAACTGACCGGACATGGGGCATCCCTGACGCGCCCCCCTCCCGAAGCGAAGGGGCGCGTCAAGGACCCGTTAACTTTAATCAGACACTCTGCGGCGGCGTACAGAAGTCGGATCCGGGTGACGAAATGCGTCCCGAACCCGAATGCGCGCAGAGTCCCGAAGAGATACTCGTGATCCACCCTGTCGAACGCCTTCTCCTGATCCAGGGAGAGGAAGGCGACCGACAGACCAGCCCTCTGAGAGTGGTGGACCAGGTCCCGGACCAGATGGATGTTATCGTTGATGGTCCGGCCCGGGACCGTGCAGGACTGGTCAGGGCGGATCATGTGGGCCAGCACGGTGCCAATGCGAGCAGACATGGCCCTGGCAAAGATTTTATAGTCCGTGCTGAGGAGGGAGACCGGGCGCCAGTTCTTAAGGAGGCGGAGATCGCCCTTCTTAGGCAGCAGGACAATGACCGCCCTGTGCCAAGAGAGGGGCATCTCCCCGGTCGCCAAACTTTCCCCCAGGACCCGCGCGTAGTTGCCCCCCAAGACGTCCCAGAACGTCCTGTGGAACTCCACGGTCAGCCCGTCCAGCCCCGGGGACTTTCCCCTAGAGAGCTGGTGGAGGGCGCCGGTCAGCTCCGCCAGGCTTAGCGGAGCGTCCAATTTTTCGGCGCCCTCCGGACTGACCTTCGGCAGGTCCTCCCACAAAACTCTGCGCGCATCCTCGCTGGACGGATCCGGAGAGAACAGAGCCCCGTAGTAGGCGCGGGTCTCCGCGCTGATTCCCTCCGGATCCGAGACCAGAGATCCGTCGTCGGCCAGCAGCCCCAGGAGCTGCTTACGGACCCGCCGTCTTTTTTCCAGTGAGTAGAAGAAGGGGGAGTCGCGGTCAAAGTCCTGCAGGAGCTGGATCCACGACCTCACGTACGCGCCTCGGGACCCGACGAGCTACAGGTCCTTCAGCGCGCCCTTCTTCTCTTCGTACACCTTCCACAGGGCCGGGTCCCCGACGAGTTGACCGAGACGGGACTCCAGGTCGAGCACCTCCTTCTCCAACCGCCCGACCCGGGCCTCCCGCCTCTTGGTCGACCCCTTCGCGTACTCCTGACAGAAGAGACGGACGTGAGCCTTGCCCACGTCCCACCACAGCCTCAAGGAGGGGAAGCCCCCCTGCTTCCTTCTCCAGTTGGCCCAGAACCGACGAAATGCATCCCGGAACCGCGCGTCCTTCAGCAGCAGGTTGTTAAAGTGCCAGTACGCGGACCACCCCCGCGTGCGCAGTGGGACGAGCTCCGCCCACACCAGGTGGTGGTCCGTGCATGGCACCGGCCGCATGGAAGCCACCGGAACACAGGAGACGTACGTCCGGGAAATGTAGAGGCGGTCGATTCTGGACCCTCCTCCTCCAGACCTCACGCTAGTGAAGGCGCTGGAGTCGGGATGAAGATTTCGTCAGACGTCCACCAAGTCGAAGGACCCGACCAGGTCCCTTAACTTCTCCATCGCCGCCGGGCATCGCGGGGGACCTGGACGGTCCCTCGCCTCGAGGGTGCAGTTAAAATCCCCCCCGAGGATGACGCACTCGCCCACGTCGATGGAGCCCAGAAGAGCGGACACTTCTTGAAAGAAGCGCACTTGCTGCGCACCGGCCTGAGGGGCATACACGTTCACTAGATGGAGCGGCACGCCCCCCAGGCGAACAGTGACCTGGAGCAAGCGGCCCGGCACGTGCTCCTTGACCCCCAAGATCTCCGGCTGAAAATGCGGGGCCAGCAAGATAGCCACCCCGCTGGAATTGTTGGAGAGGTGACTCATGCTGACCCCTCCTTGCCACTCCAGGAGCCACGTGGCTTCATCTCCCGGAACGGTGTGGGTTACTTGCAGGAAGCACACCGCATACTTCCCGTCCCGAAGGACCGAGAAGTTATTGAATCTGCAGCGCGCCTCCCTGCTGCCGTTGATGTTGAGGCTGGCTATGGTTATCTTCATGTCAGAAGCATAGTGCAACCTCTACCTACACCTAACGGGGGGAGGAAGCGCAGCCGCCACTTCCTCAGCAGCCCAGTGAGAAACGTTCTGAGCCGACGCAGCTCGAGTGGGTTCACACCCTCGTCCGCGCCCATGATCTTAACGGCGGCGCGGACAGATACGATGAGCAGCGGCAGCTCCGACCACCTGTCGAGGGCCAGCCGGACCTTATTGCGCCGACCCAGGCACGTGGCCATAAAATCCCGGAGTTCCCTTACGGGAATGAGGGGAGATTCGGCAAGGGGCACGAGGTCATCCATCGCCTCGTCGGCGCTGGAGTCCGAATCGTCCTCCGTGCCCATCACCGAGTCCTCATCCTCCTCCAGGGGGTCGTCACCAGCGGCCGACCCATCCGCCGCGCAGTGCGCAGCGAACGGCTCGGCCGCACCAGCCAGCCCCGCCTCTGCCCGGATCCCACCCCCAGGATCGGCGGCAGAGGATTCCTCCCTGGGCTCCTCTAGGGGTGCTGGGCCAGAAAACGGCGGCGGTTCAGAGCTCCCCTCCGCCCCAGACGCCGGAATGACCAGAGAAACCGGGGAAGAGAACAATTCCCAGCTCCTCCAGTACGTCCGGCACCAGAGACGCAGCCAGGGGGCCATCCTCCTCCCCGCCACCAACCTCCGACCCAGCGGATGGGGTGTTTTGAATAAAAGCCTCTACCAGGCCGAGCAGCCCCTGGGAGATGTCCGGGTCACATTGGGCGAGCTCATCCAACCCAGACCCCAGGCCGCCCGACCCGGCGAGGGGTAACGGCACCGATAGAATGTCAATTTCATTTTCCGCCGCGGGTTGTTCCGCGACCCCCCCCACGGGCAGGGTCTCGTCCCCATCCCCGGGAGGCACGCGCCGGACAGACACATCTGCCTCAGCCTCCCGAGGGACAGGCGACCCCTGCCGATCGCTGGTGATGACGACAGCGGGGGCGCAGTACCCGCGGCGGGCGACGACTCCCCCTGCCTGGAGGGACCTTCCTCCTCCCGGTCCTCCTCCTCTTCCAGGGGGTTGCGCCTTCTTTTCAGCATGGAGGGAGCGAGGGAGACCTCCATGTCTGCAAAGTCCTCCTCCTCAGCTCCCTCCGGCGGAGCAGGTTTGTCGGGTTCCTTGGGCCCGAGCCCGGCCGCAGGTATCGGCGTTACCGCTGCGGTGGTTGCGGCCACAGGCTTGGGCATGAGGCCCCTCCCACTCGCGTCTGCCCCGATTAACTCCGCGAGGAGCGCAGGTGTAAGGGGCTCAAGGGGCAAGGGCTGGCCATCCACGGGGGGACCTGCCCTAAGGTGTTTATTTTTTCCCCGCGCCTTCTTTCCGGCCGGACACGCTCCCTCCCTCCCGCCGGAGGCCTTGGTGGCATCGGCCCCCGACGTCAACCGCGCATCAGACTTTCTCGACACGCGGGCAGATCCGGGGGGAGGAGCGGCAGCGGCGCCAGCCTCGGCCACACGAGATGATCCGACGGCCTTGGAGGCGGGGCAGTTTTTCCTAATGTGCCCCACCTCCTTGCAGGCATGGCACCGCACACCGTCCGACATCCAAAAGACGCGATAGGTGGTCCCCTCATGGAGGACGACGAACGCCCCGTCGGTGTCCTCCTCCCGCGCCAGCTGGATAAACAGCTGGCGCCGGAAGGAGAAGACGTGGCGTAGGCTGGCCTCCCGGAAGCCGAGCGGGATGGGTGTGATCCCCGACCTCACCTCCCCAAGTTGACGTAAATGGGGAAGGCGGAGCTCACCAGGAACATAGGGCGGGACGTTGGAAATGACGATCCTCTGCGCGGTGGCCTCGAGAGGATCCACCAGCAGGAAGGTCCCGCCCACGGTGAGCCCCTTGGCGACGGCCAGGCACACCGCCCGCTCCGACCCCAGGAAGAACACAGCCTTCCCATACATTTTTGAGGCCGCGACGATGGCTGAGGGGCTGACAACCCCAGCCATGGCTTTAACGCAGGCCTCAATGGTCATAGTGGGGTGAGTGTAGCTCTTCACCCCAAGCTTTTTTGTTATTAATCTGAATGGTGATGGGGCAGCAGAAGCAGCGGGAGCAGCTGTGGCTGTGGCTGCCACTCCCGCATAAGTCCTGGCTTGCCCCGCCACCGGCGAAGATGCAGTCGCCATTCTGGGGTGCTTTTATAAGGGCTACACTCACCCCAAGTCACAGGCCTGAAGGTTTTAATGGCCTCAGGTATTTTTTTGGTCCTCTATTGAGCAGAGGGAGCTGTTTAAATTGAAGGCTCACCTCTCCCCGTTATTGATTGAAATTGGGAGAGGGGCCTTCTCCCCTCTGCTCAATAGGCAATTAATAAAAAGAGATGAAAATGAGGTGCCTCAGAGAAATAGGCAGAGAGAGACAAAGAGAGAGAGAGAGGGGGGTGGGAAGGAGGGAGGCCGCAAGGGCAGTGTTGCCACTCAGGATGGTGGGTGGGTGTTGGCAGGGGTGCACTCTTCGATGGGATTTAAAAGTCTTTGGTGGTGGTGGTCTTCTGGCAGGGGGAGAAGATGTCTTCACTTGGGAAAGCTGGAGATGCCCAGGCTCAGTCCTGCAGCAGGTCTTAACGATGCAATTAATGGAATTAAAGACTTCACCTAGGCAGCTCCAGCTCTCCCAGGCCAGGCAATAGAAGGGGTGCTTATTAGTGGTGTGCGTGGCCTAGCTTTTAACAAGAGCCACACACACACACACTACACCCCTTGATGATCCGGCCTTGTTTCTTCTTTTCTCCCCCCACCTAAGATACACAGGCCTAGAAATTGGGTTGGTAGCGCCGGCGCTGAGCCCCTAAAGAGACCTAGAATTGAGGCGAAGCGCTATGTTGGGGCAGACGTTATGAAGATAGCGCCAACTCAGATATTGACTATACATTTAGCGCCTGCGTTAAGTGTTTGCGCGCGTCCGCGAGCGCAAGCAGCTCATGACGTCATTTCAGTGTGCAATGTCTTTTAGGAGCGCCTGAGCGCATATTGGGTGGCGCCCGGAGCCTTAGCGCCCAGCGCTATTAGTGACAGTTCGAGGGAGGGCTAACAGGCCCTTCTCAGAGTAGGGGGGCGCTATTTAAAGGGGACAGCTCTACTGCAGAATCTTCTGCCACTTGGCCTGCTCATTGCGCTCGCTGCTAGAGAGAGTTGGCGAGCTAATGTGGAGCGGAGTTCTGGGATTTGAGCTTTACAGTACTTGATACCTTCAACCCTGTCCGAAGCACTTGCACCACTACACCTAAAAGCCTTTTGACCAATTGGCATCAGAATGGGAGCTTGTTTGGAGGGCGACGGACCTCATCTGCACTCTGTGCAGCAGTCATGAGGACCTGCCTTGCCCTGCGGGGAGACGGTGGCCGAACTTGCCTATCCCCCCTGCGTTGCTCCATGCCGCTTGGTCCGGCAACTGGTTCACCCTCAGAGCCACCCCCACCTCCCCTCGAGGGGACTACTATCCCCAGTCTGCAGATGTCTCCGCTCCCCGGATTCTGCAACGGCTGGTCCGGATTCCTCCTGGTCCTCGCCTCCGGTGGCACTGGCACTGGCAGCTTCAGCGCGTTGAGCCTGAGTTGGTGCTGCTTCATCTGAAAGTGGGAGGTGGAAGAGTGGCTTTTGCAAAAGGACAGGTTTGCTGAAAGGCATGCCAGATTGCGGTAAGGCTCTGACATGGCTGCACACTGAGGATGCATGCTGGCGGGGGGACCAAGTGGAAAGCAACAGGTGGAAAAGGTGAGAGTCTTACCCTCGCTGTCGGTAATGGGGTCGGCAGATGCAGTGGTCACTGGACCAGACAGACGTCCTCCAAGTATCTGGTGCACTCTCTCCTCCAGATCCGTGAGAGTGACCACATGTGCAGGTCCGCCACCGGTTCGACGCTGCTCCTTTCTAATCTGTGCCATCTTGGACTGCAGGGGAAAGAAGGGGATGTTCTGTTACATGAGGCCTTGAGACCTCATCGCATGCCCCCCATGGTGCAAGAGCCTTTACATGAGGCCTTGAGACCTCATCGCATGCCCCCCATGGTGCAAGAGCCCTTACATGAGGCCTTGAGACATCTGTCCATGTGTGTGGCCAGAAAGGGCCATGGGTGCATACTGACAGATGGCCATTGGCGCATCATTGCAGCAGGGTGCCCGAAGTCAGCTGCAGATGGAGGGAAGCACAAGTTTGGTAAACCATCACTCACCCTAACGATCCGTGTGAGGTCATTGAATTTCTTCCTGCACTGAACAGGGGTCCTGGTCGCCATGCTGCTGGAATTCACCCTCACAGCAACCTCCCTCCAAGATCGTCGATAAGCCTTCTGATTTGGCCTCTTGCCATTATCCGGGTACAGGACTTCTCAACGGTGTTCAACTGCAGCCACCAAGTGGTCCAGAGCCTCAGTGCTGAAGCGCTCTGCTTTCTGCCTACCCTTCTCCATAATGCACAAGTTTCTAACGCCAGACAAGGGCGAGCGCCGAATCTGAGGCCTTCAGGGCGTTGGGTGTTTAAGCTCAGTCTGACTGACCCGCCCCTTTAAGAGCTGGCCGGCGCCTGTAGGTCTCGTGCTTTCCCGTAATTGAGTTCACCTGCGCTGCGCCCGTCCGCATCGATATTGAGTAGCGCCTGACCTTTTGCGCCTTAAGAGCACCGTGCAATGGCTTATTTAGCGTCTCAATCCCCTTTGGGGGCGATGCAACCCAATATCGCGCCAGGCGGCAATAACTTTCGTCTGGCTATAAACTTAGTGCATCGCCAGTTCTAACGCCTCAAGCGGGGCTATACCCAATTTCTAGGCCAAAGTCTTTGGGAGAGTGCCCCAAAAAGCACCCACCTGTAGATGTTCAGAAGAGATGATTTTGTTCTTCCCTCCTTCCAAACAGTTGGTGGTTGTTGGTTGTTTCTCTCCCCTCTCTCCCTCTCCTGAAGTTGAGGCCAATTTGGGGAGGCAGTATTGGAAAGGCCTCTCCCCTGGTTGGTGTTGTTGCTGGCCTCCTTTCTCCTTCTCCTCCTCTGTCCTATCTCTCCAGGCACCTCAGTTGCTGTGATGATGGTGGAGGAGGTGGAGGTGGTGGTCTATCATTCTCCTCCTCTTCCTGGTCAGGAGACCACCACTTTCCACTCTCCACTCTCTTGGTTTGGCTGCTCCTTCTCCTCCTGCTGACTGAGGCAGCTGCACAGCCAGAAATGCACTGAAGACTCTTAGTGATTGAGGCTCAGGGCTGAACTGGGATACACTTTGCTCTGCAGGGTTTATATACTGGTGTGGTCACCACCGGTACTACAATGTAAAGGAGCCATCAAAAAGTAGTCCATCACCTTAAGGTAGCCTCTTAAGGTGGTACAGGTTACATACACTACATGCTCAGTCATGTTGAGGAAGCTCATCCTCTGCCTGTAAACCCTGTGTTGGGGGTATCTCCTGCGGCGAGGTGTAGCCCTGTGCTGACGTCTTCTGCCCTGTGCACCATCAGGTGGGTGAGCAGGAGGTTGGCGCTCGTGTTGTTGGTGCTGCTGTTGTGCCTCATTCTGCTGCTGCCGCGGCTGGTCTTCCTCCAATTCTGAGGACCAAGATGAGTGGGTATAAATGGTTCCCATTCCGCTGGTATATATCTCAGTTGAGGAATAGATGTTATAAGCACTCAGTCAATGTGGGGAGAGGGTTTTCCAAGGAGGTCACAGTGCATATGGATCTCAGCTAACCACTTACAAGCTCAGTAGACCTGCAAAATGTGTTCCAACACCTCAAAAAACAAAGTTCTGCCATCTGAACGTCAGCCATGTTACAGGTCCGCTTTTATGCTGCAGGAGCAGC
This sequence comes from Somniosus microcephalus, assembly GCF_052327205.1. Classification (NCBI taxonomy): domain Eukaryota; kingdom Metazoa; phylum Chordata; class Chondrichthyes; order Squaliformes; family Somniosidae; genus Somniosus; species Somniosus microcephalus. The sequence goes on from NC_141006.1 coordinate 32,335,130, forward strand.
TGTCAAGAGTTCAGGTAGTTGCTGAACCCGGCACAATCAGCTGGCGTGTTTTGCGAACGATGGGCAACACGCTGAAAAAGTCCTAAAATGGGAAGAGCCTGGTAAAATCGGATTATGTAGGCAGTTAACAAGCTGTTAACTGCCTTAAGTGCCTCTCCCACTGCTTGCTGTCGGGTCTGATCGGGACTCCCAGAGCCGACACTTGGCAAAGTTGCGTGGAGGCGGGATGACGGCGGGTTCCAAACCCGCCGTCAATCAAAATGAATTTAACCTCTGACCCGCCTCCAAACCCGCCCTCTGAGCGCCGGCAAAATCGCGGCTGTGGAATTGTCCTGTATATGGGCACTAAGAACGTTTTGACCAGGAATATATGCAAACCTACTTATATTTATGATTGAATCCCAGGAATTTTATTTTTAATATCTTTCACACTATGCTGCCAGATGCCATTTTTAATATTTTTTTTAAACTTAAAAAATTGGAAATGAATCCCATGATTCCCAAAAGATACCACATATTGGCCCAGATATTCCGATCCCTACGTGAGTGTACGCACTGTGTACCCACCCATAGGGACATCGGAAATACCAGTTTCAGGCAGGCACAGTGCATGCATCCCTGGAGACAGGCCTCTGCGGGTGGATAGTTCCGCTTTTTGGAGACCCTCTGCCCGCAGAAAACCCTTACAATTCTTACGCCTGGTAAAAGTAGGGGCGTAAGGCCTGCTTTTACCAGGATAAGAGTTGAAAAAGAGTTAAAAAAAAAAATTTTCACTGATGTATCATTTAAAAATACTTTAAAAAAAAGTAAATTTATTTTTAGCCCCGTAAAAAACTTTAATTATTTTTTTCAGAAAATTTAATTTTTGTTTAAAATATTTAATTTATTGTAATTTCAAGTCATTTTAAAAATGTGATTTAAAAAAAAAATATTTAAAGTTTTACAGTGTTTTTGGGGTGATCTCCATTCATCTATTTGACAGGTCTTCCTGTCAAGTGTATAAAGGGAGATTCCCTTCTTTGATTGGCTCTCCATGGCCCACGTGATCCTAGGGATGCTTGCATTTCCAATGTCCATACATAGGCCCTGCACACTTGGAGTTCGAGAGGCCCAGGAGCGGAAGTGTGTGCATCCCGGGAGCCCTCCGGTAAGGGCATAGATATTTTCCGATTGGAGGCTTCCGCACGTGGGAAACATAGAAACATAGAAGATAGGAGCAGGAGTAGGCCATTCGGCCCCTCGAGCCTGCTCCGCCATTTAATGAGATCATGGCTGATCATCCAAATTCAGTACCCTGTCCCTGCTTTCTCCCCATATCCCTTGATCCCTTTAGCCTTAAGAAATATATCCAACTCCTTCTTGAATATATTTAATGAATTGGCCTCAACTGCCTTTTGTGGTAGAGAATTCCACAGTTTCACCACTCTCTGGGTGAAGAAATTCCTCCTCATCTCTGTCCTAAATGGCTTACCCCTTATCTTTAGACTGTGACCCCTGGTTCTGGACTCCCCTGCCATCGGGAACATCCTTCCTGCATCTAGTCTGTCTAGTCCTGTTAGAATTTTATAAGTTTCAATGAGATCACCTCTCATTCTTCTAAACTTCAGCAAATATAAGCCCAATCGACCCAATCTCTCCTCATACATAATTCTTGCCATCCCAGGTATCAGTCTGGTGAATCTTCGCTGCACTCCCTCCATGGCAAGGACATCCTTCCTCAGATAAGCTGACCAAAACTGCACACAATACCCAAGGTGTGGTCTCACCAAGGCCCTGTACAACTGCAGCAAGACATCCTTGCTCCTGTACTCCGATCGGAAAATACGGCCCATTAACAGAAGCAGCTCCATTTGTGGCCAATGATATCCTTCCAAAACAGGCCAGGTTCAACTAACAGGAGATAATTTAAGGTGTCAAACAGAGCTGGCCATATTTGGGACCATGGAAAGTGGTCCTCTGAGAAGGGGGGTCAAGCACAGTGTTGGGGTTAAAGTAGGAATCTTTCTCTCTATCTTCAATCTGCTGCTATAACTAACGTAAGGTTAAGATAAAGTGGAAAATGTATATATTTTTCCCCATAACTGACATCCTACTCTTTAAAGAAATCTAGAGAAAATAAAATCTCCAAGGATTCATGTGTAAAAAAAACTACTATAAGAGCACTCAGCACCTCTTACATCATAGGAATGCACAAAGCCTCAAAGCTGACAGTAGCCTCAGACATTTCCCCCGATTGCCTGACTTTTAGATTGGTGTTAGGGATATGGGTATGACGGGCAGAATGTGGACTAAATATACCAGAATGGAATGTTATTTTAAAGTGATGCATTGCTTCTTCCTATTGTGCAGATTTAGTTCATTAATTATCTTTTACATATAGCTATAAACATTCTTGTTATAGGCAGGAAATGGTTACAAAGCTACAGAATTGCTAACCTGGAAAATACTCTGGCAATTTGACCAGCTCCAACAATGCAGTTGTTTCTTTCTTAAGTCAAACTTCAAAGATATTGCTGGAACAGACGTCACCTGACTGGGGCCTTCCTTCTGGCGGCCTGGGAACAGTCCTTCGCTTGCGATGCCAAACGCAGAGCAAGTCAGCCAGCCAGCTGTCCGTCAGCCGTTTTACCCTACTTAACTTTCCTCTAACTTGAGGTGAAAACTTCATGATTTGTTGAAAGCCGTTTAACTAATTTATATCCTGTGACAAACCAATAACACATTGTTGCCCACTGCAGTATACTGTATTACACTAGTTTGCGTACCATGCTACAGTTATGAACAAAAAAGCAAAACAAAAATGGAACAGTGAGCCACAGTTAAAAGTGATGAGGTTTTAAAGTTTTCTTGCTGGCATCCGCCTGTGTGTGGTGGTGCCATCATACCAATACCGTGTATTGCGGTATGTTACCAGCAGTAGTCATGTAGGATATCTGGTAATTACCAAAGCCTGCCTTTCAGCATGCAATTAAACGCAGCTGTAACGAATTACCACCCAATGACTGAAGCACTATTTAAGAAAATGACTGGGAGGTCGATCTGATTATTTTCCACATTTGTAACCTCATACTCCAGGTGCACTATGGCCCAGAAATTCGGGTCTCCATGGGTGAGTACGCACGGGGTACTCACCCGTAGGCCCAATGGAAGTGCCGGTTTCGTGCATGCACTGCGCATGCGCGGGAAACCGGAACTTCCGTTCCCTTAAAGGAAGGGGTTCAGAGGTTGAACGCTTGCGCCGGGGAGGCAGCGCGTGCGCATCGAACTTACGTTTTTTTGCAGGTTTCTCCGGGAGGTTAAGTCGCCAGGAGTTACACATGTAAAAAGCAGGCGCAAGGCCTACTTTTAACAAGGTAAGTGGTGAATTAATTAAAATTAAAACATTTTTTCCACAGGTTTATTATTTTTAAATACTTTAAAGAAAGGTAAGTTTATTTTTAGCCCCGTTAGAAAATGTAATACATTTTTTCAAAAATTTAAATTATTGTTTAAAATAGTTATTTTAGGTAATTTATAGTTATTTTAAAAATGTGATGCTTTTAAAAAAAATTATTTGAAGTTTTAGTGATATTTTGGGGCTTATGGCCTAGAAATTCGGTGGGTTGCACCACCAGTTAGCACCTAAAGAGGGCACTCAGTGGCTTTAGCGCCACTGGCCACGCCTCCCGCGATATTTAGCGGGGCGCTAATGGCGGCGTTAGCCTGTAGCGCTGCGCCGCCACCGATGACGTCATCGGTGTGCGCAGTGCCCTGCTACTGCCCCGATCGTGATATTTGGTCGCGCCCCCCGCTGTAACGCCGGTCGCAAATCGCGACCGGTCCACGGGGCCTACCTGTGGCGGTAGTGCCGCAAATTAAGGTGGAGGTGCGGGGCGGCCATTTTTTTCGGTGGCCACCTGCCAGCACCTCCTCGCGCCGCCGTCCCCGGCCTCCTGATCCCCGCCCCCGGGCAGTGCCGGCTGTGTCCCGAGAGCCCGACACTTCTCCTCGGTGCCGGGCTCTTTTGCCGGCACTCGCGATCGGTCATCGTGCTGGTGCAGGCCCCTCCCCCTTAAGAAGGGGAGGAAGGCCTGCAGTACCGCAGCGCGCTGTGCTGCAGCGTGTGGCGCTGCGGCACGTTGCACTGCGATATTCAGTTTCAGCGCCCCAAGAGGGACGCGGGGCACCTCGAGCAGCGCCCCGCGTCCCTCTTGGGGCGCTCAAACTGAATTTCCGGCGGGCGCAAGCGGCTCCGCCCGGAGCGGTAATTCCAGCGCCCAGGTTTGAGGCGCCACCAAATTTCTAGGCCATAGTATTTATAGTTTTGACAGCTCTTCCTGTCAATTTTATGAATGGGCATTTCCCTGCTACCATTGGCTCTCCATGGCCCACGTGATCCCAGGGGACGCTTCGAACTAACTGCGCCCCTGGGATACGCAAGCACTGCGCACCGGCAGCTGGAGCAGGCCCAGGATCGGAATCCCACTCGGGCCCACAGCTCAACAGCCGGCGCGCTAGGTAAGTGCAGGTTGGGGGCCTGCACCCGCGGGAAGCCTCCGACCCGAATTTCTGGGCCAATATGTTTCAACTGAAGTAGATTTAAACTCCATCAACACGCACTCAAGACGGCTCCACATTTGTGCAGAGTGTGTGCTTTGCATGATAAAGGAGCACATCTGAAAGGCGTGAATCTGGAAGAGAAGAAGTTTTACATAGAATTTCCAGCACGGAAACAGGCCATTTGGCCCAGCAGGTCTATACCAGTGTTTATGCTCCACACGAACCTCGCCCACCTTATTTCATCTCGCCCTATCAACACAACCTTTTATTCCTTTCTCTCTTGTATAGTTACCTGCTTTCCCCTTAAATACAGCTGTGTTACTCGCCTCAACTATTCCTTGTGGAAGCGAGCTCCACTCTCTGAGTAAAGACGTTCCTCCTAAATTCCCTATTGGATGTATTAGTGACTATCTAACATTTATGGCCCCTAGTTTTGGACTCGCCCACAAGTGGAACCATCTTCTCTACATCTACCGTATTGAATCCCTTCATAATTTTAAAGACCTCTATCAGGTCACCTTTCAGCCTTCTCTTTTCCAGAGAGAATAGCCCCAGCCTGTGAAGCCTTTTCTGATAGTTATAACCGCTCAGTTCCAGTTTCATCCTTGTAAATCTTTTTTGCACCTTCTCCAGTGCCTCTATATCCTTTTTGTAATATGGAGACCAGAACTGAGTGTGGTCTAACGAAGGTTCTATGTAACTTTAACATAACTTTGTTTTTGAATTCTATTCCTCTAGAAATAAACCACAGTGCATTTGTTATGGCCTTGTTAACCCGTGTTGCTACTTTTAATGATTTGTGAATCTGAACCCTAGATCCCTTTGCTCCTCTATTCCATTTAGACTCTTATTTTCCAAGGAGTAGGCAGCCTCCTATTTCTCCTACCAAAATGCACCACCTCACACTTACCTATATTTACAGATATAGGCATACAACCAACTACTTAATCTTGAGAGAGTAGCTGTATCTGGGTCAATTCCAGCTCGGAAAAAACACTTTTGCTGGCATCTCTGGCATGCTGGATACTGACCTATGATCACTTTTGTCTTACTACTCATAAGTGCATTGCCTATAACTGCAGCTATGAATTTTTATGTTGCAGGCTCTTTGTAGGTACCAAAGGATGTCCACACCGACCATAGAGCACATATACCAGAAACGCTGTTTACGGAGGTCACGGTCCATCATCAAAGACCCTACCCACCCCAGCCACAGTCTGTTCACCCTCCTGCCATCTGGGAGACGCTACAGATGCATTCGCACCCGTACGACCAGATTTAGGAACAGCTTCTTTCCCAGGGCTGTCATCCTACTGAACTCCACAAATAAACTCTAAAGCCTGCACATCTGCCAATGCACTTTATTATGGTTATGTTTATGTTAATGTATTACAAGCCAAATGTATGTTGAATGTTTAAATGTCTTAATCTAAATGTATACTCTCGGGAGCCGCAAGCCTACATTTCGTTGTACTGCACTTGTGCACTAACAATGACAATAAAGTTGATTATTATTATTATTACACTGGTATCTCACAGTTAATGATATTCAAATGGGCTAATCATGTAGATCTCCAGCCTGGGTTGTTTTCCAAAATCTAAAAAGCAAGTTGTGGCAACACAATAATAGATCCTTGTATGAGTGCGCCATTGGGAGTTCAAATGGACATTTGAGCATTAAGCCTCAATACCATATCATACATCAACCTGAAGGGTGGATATTCTTTGAATACGTAGGTGATATCATCGCTCATGATATCTTCTGACAGCTATATTGAGTCAGCACCTGACTCCTTTATTTAAAGTCAATCCATTATATCGGAGTTTTTTTTACAAGATAACTGCTAAGGGCCCCAAAAAAAAGAAAGAAAAAGACTTACATTTCTATAGCGCCTTTCACAACCTCAGGATGTCCCAAAGTGCTTTACAGCCAATGACGTACTTTTGAAGTGTATTCACTGTTGTAATGTAGGAAACAGGCAGTCAATTTGCGCACAGCAAGCTCCCACAAACATCAATATGATAATGACCAGATTATGTTTTTTTTTAAGTGATGTTGATTGAGGGATAAATATATATTTTTTTGGCCAGGACACCGGGGATAACTCCACTGCTCTTCTTCAAAGTAGTGCCCTGGGAGCTTTTATGTCCACCTGAGAAAGCAGACAGAGCCTCAGTTTAATGTCTCATCTGAAAGACACCACCTCCGACAGTGCAGCACTCCCTCAGTACTGCACTGGGAGTGTCGGTCAGGATTTTTGTGCTCAAGTCTCAGGAGTGGGACGTGAACCCACAACCTTCTGACTCAGAGGTGAGAGTGCTACCAACTTTTTTTTTCACTTTTTGTTTTATTTATTGAACATTAAAAACATTTACAACATCGTGATCATTCCTTTGTATCATACAAATCCATTCCGCCACTCTGCACAGCCATTCCTCCACCACATATTAACATCAAAACCTGAAGTTTAATTTGTTTCCCGTAACATATTATACTTTAAAAATTGATCATAAAATACCATCTTTAAATTCCTTTCTTAATAAAACATCCACAGAGCCTTATAATGATCTTTTAGCTTATATTTAAAATACTCTTTTAGGTTTATTTTTCTCCCCTTCAAAAACAGAGCATTCCTTCTTTGCACAATCACGAATCTAGCCAAACTGAACATTAAATTAATCGCCGCACCGCTAGACTTGGGCAGACTGTCCTGCAATCCCCATTTTCAAATTGAGTCCCACGGGATTCCCATTCTCACTCTTTGGTCCCCACCCAGCAAAAAAAACCTCACACAACTGTTGAATATAGTACTTAAAAAACTGAGGACATAACACCAGTAAATGGGACCGAGTCTCATCCTGTGTCCCAAACACTGGGCAAGTTGCCACCTCCACTGGTCCAATCTTACATAAGACCGTCATGGTAACAATCCGGTTATGAGTCAATTTGAAATCCAGTTCTATCCACTCTGGACATTTAAAATTCACCCACACTCCCTTCCAAATCCTGTTGAAGTCCAGCTGTGGGTATATACTCTGCCAAAACTCCTGACTAGCAGGTGTCTTGAATCTCCATTCTCCAAATACCCCATAGAAATCTCGAGTATTACAGTTGTCAAATTGGACCAACTCTTCCCCTTTCTCCAGCAGAAAGCTTGGAAAAGCGGGATGCATTTTACATCCTTTGGAGATTTGCGCATTTATTTCTTCCATCCAATTCTGTTGCATTGTCCTCACAATCTTCTCATACATGATCATATTTGCTTTTTCCTCTACCTCCTGATCCTCCTCCCAAACCATACCCGTCACTACTGCTTCCGGCAACCAACCTGGAATTACCTCATATAATACATCTTTCACATATATAATGCCAGCTTTTGTAAAAGTTTGATTAAATAATACCTTTCCTTCAATGCTGACTCACCTGTTCAAAAATAAGGGCTGTTCTAAAAATTCCTCAGCACCCTTGGGCATAAACTGCACACTTTTTAAAAATTGGGCCCAAGTCTCTACAACCCCCTTATAAAACCTAGGGAGAGGTTTAATCGATTTCAAAAACATATTATTGTATTCCATATAAAATATCCCCTGCCCTCCTATCCCAATTCGTTTTAAAAAATGCTCAAAACAACTCTTCCAAAAACTTGTATTTGACTTCTGAAGAAATCTCTTCACCCATTTGATTCTAAAGGATTTTTTCTTTTTTTTTTATTTGTTCATGGGATTTGGGCATTGCTGACAAGGCCAGCATTTATTACCCATCCCTAATTGCCCCTGGAGAAGGTGGTGGTGAGCCACCTTCTTGAACCGCTGCAGTCCGTCTGGTGAAGGTACTCCCACAGTGCTGTTAGGGAGGGAGTTCCAGGATTTTGACCCATCGATGATGAAGGAACGGTGATATACTTCCAAATCAAGATGGTGTGTGACTTGGAGGGGATCAGTATCTGGGAAATTGAGTCCTCCCTGATTTCTCCGTCCAATTATGGTATTGTAAGCAACCAAGGCTGGTTTCCCTTCCCATAAAAACCTCACACAAGCCTTTCAGATGGACTTTTCCACCCACTCAGGAATATCCTCCACTGTCAATAAGTACCATAGTTTAGAAAGCAGGAAAGCTGACAACACTGTCGCTCTTCCTTGCACTTTCAACCACCTTCTTTCCCATCTTCCCAAAATCTTTTTAATTTTCTTAACCTTCGGTTCCCAATTTAATTGATCCACTTCATCCCTGTCCTTCTTGCACCCATTATGCACCCCCAGAACTTCCAAAGCCTCCACCACCTTAAAGGGGCTGTCCTCCAACCACTCCCACCCTACCCCTTCCCACAATGAGGCATTGGGACTTACTATAATTCACTCTGGCTCCTGAAGCTCTATAATACTCCTCCACTACTCCTTGAGAGAGGGTGCAGAAAAGATTTACGAGAATGATTCCAGGGATGAGTGACTTATGTTACATGGATAGACTAGAGAAGCTGGGGTTGTTCTCCTTAGAGCAGAGAAGGTTGAGAGGAGATTTGATAGAGGTATTCAAAATCATGAGGGATCTAGACACAGAGTAGATAGAGAGAAACTGTTCCCATTGGCAGAAGGGTCGAGCACCAGAGGACACAGATTCAAGGTGATTGGCAAAAAAAACAAAGGCGACATGAGGAAAAACTTTTTTATGTAGCGAGTGGTTAGGATCTGGAAGGCACTGCCTGAAAGGGTGGTGGAGGCAGACTCAATTGTGGCTTTCAAAAGGGAATTGGATAAGTGCCTGAGGGAAAAAATTTGCAGGGCCACTGGGAAAGGGCAGGGGGAGTGGAAATGCTCTTGCAGAGAGCCGGCACGGGCTTGATGTGCCGAATGTCCTTCTTCTGTGTTGTAACCATTCTATGATTCTATGGGGGTGATTTTGTGAATGGAGGTGGGACTGCTGCTTGTCGGGTTTCAGTCCCGCCTCCATCGACTTGTGGCCAACCCACGCTATTTTCCCTTGATTGACCTTGTTAAGCCCGCCCAGCGGGTTTAGCAGGCCAATTAAGGGAAAGCCGGTTGCAGAGCACGTCAACGTATGACGTGTCATCTGTCAAAAATTTTTGACAGATGAATTGTCATAGTTTGGCAGCTCTGTGAAGCTGTCAAACATTGACAATCTCTGAATTTGTCCTAACCCTAACCCTCATTAACCTTCTTTCTTTTTACAGAATTGAGATGTTTGTTGCATCTGAGAATGCAACGGACATCTCTCATCTGCAACACGGATGTGCGAGACTCTCCGTATAGAAGCCGACTGACGCCTGCAGGAAGAAACAAAGGTAAGTACACTTTTAAAAACACTTAGGACTTACCTCAGATACTCACCTCTACACTGTTGCACCCATCACTCACCTTCACACCACATTTTTGCACCCCCCGACCCCCGCAGACCCAGTACTTGCCTCGCTGACCCTGGCGGGTTTTGGTGCCATCAGGAAGCCTGCACTTGTGAGGGCAAAAACAGGATAATCCTATTTTCTGCCTGTTAACTACCTATTAACAGGCAGTTAATAGGCTTTAATCCCTTCCCACCTCCAAGGAGATGGGACCCGGCGCGGGATGGCTACCCGCCTCCTGGGAAGATAGCATGGAGGCGGGTTGGGGCGGGTTTGCCACCCGCCCCCAAATACTGCCATTTTCCTGGCAGTCCCGCCCCCATACCCGTCTCTTCGGGGCTGGCAAAATCGCCCCCTATGATTCTACGATTCTACTCCCATAGCTTTCCTCACTGACTCCCCATCTCTCAACATTAAGGTTGTGTCATCTGCATATTGGTTTATCACTGACACCTGCCCAAAACTGGGAACCGCAATCCCAACTACACCTTTTTCTTTTCGCATCATGTAACCTAATGGTTCTGCTACCAATGTGTACAACAATGGGGACAGGGGACACCTCTGTCTTACCTACCTCTGCATTGGAAAATATTTGGCTAAAAATCCATTACATTTAATACAGCTAAATATGTTTGAATAAAAAATCTTTATCCACTCAATGAAATTTTTCCTGAAACCAAATGCTTCCAAAACCATCAATAAAAACTCATGAGAGACCCCATCAAAGGCTTTCTCTTGATCTATCTTTAATACATAAGCTTCCCTCCCACTCTCTTCCATGAGCTCTATCGCATCTCAGATTGAGACCACAGTGTCTGCGATGTCCTGGCTTACGACTCCATAGGACTGTGAGGGCAAAATCATCTGCGGCATCATCTGCTTCATATGATTTGCCATAACTCTCGCCAAGATCTTATAATCCACATTTAATAATGTGATGGGCCTCCAATTCTTTAGATCCCGTCTATCCCCTTTATTTTTATATAAGCTAAGCTTATGATACCTCTCCTCATAGATGGGGCCAGGCTTCCCTCAATTTTAATTTCCTTAAGAACTTCTAAGAGCAATGGACTTAAAATCTCTAAAAATTCTTTATAAAATTCTGCACTTAGTCCATCGGACCCTGGGCTTCCCCCCCCCCCCCGCCTTCATTCCACATTGCTACTTTTATTTCTGCTATTCCTACTTCTTTGTCACATATGCTTCTCTCACCCTCCTTTAAACCCTCTTCAATAAAAGCACTAACCTTCTCCATCGCCAATTTGGAAATGTCTTCTTTTGTATATAACTCTTGATAAAAGTTACTAGCCACCTCCAAGGCCTCCCCACTTTCATTAATGATCTTCTCTCCTACCTTCAACTCTCCAATTAATGATATCTACTGCCTCTTTCTCACTCCAACGCATCTTTGGCCTTTGCCCAGAGAATTGCCCGTTTGCATTTTTCAGCTTGCAATAATTCCCACTCTTCCTTTAAAACCACCCACTTAGTCTCTGCTCCCTTATCCCCTCCGTCAACTGCTTTACAGATAGCCGTGAACCTTCTGTTTATATTCTCTTCTCGATGCCGGTTAGCTGCTGCTCTCTTTCCCATAACGTACCAAAAAACTTTTACCTCATATTTGAAATTGTCCCACCAAACTCTTCTTTCTTTCAAGAATAAAGGTTCCTTCCGAGCATTCTTTATTATATTTAAAATTCCTTCTTTATAAGCCATTTCTTTCAGGTATTGATTGTTTAAAATCCACACCCCTGAACCGATCTTAACTCTTCTGTTGCTAATTCTAAAAACCAAAGCTGAGTGGTCACTAAAAAATACTTTTTTATAATAAAGTTTCATCACCTCAGAACCTAACCCTTCCCGCATTAACACAAAATCTGATGAAGGGTCATCGACCTGAAACATTAACTTTGTTTCTCTCTCCACAGATGCTGCCTGACCTGCTGAGTATTTCCAGCATTTTCTGTTTTTATTTAACACAAAATCTATTTGGCTCTGTTTAAAACATCACCCACCCAACCTCTTCTGGTATTAACAGGCAGTTAAGCGGCTTATCCCCATTTTACCCACACAAGTGCGGGCTTCCTGATGGCTGCGAATCTCGTCAGGGTCAGCGAGGCGAGCAGTGGGTCTGCAGGGGTGAGAGGGATTGAAAAGTGCACTGTGGAGGTGAGTGATGGGTGCAAGTGTGGAGAGATAAGTATGGGAGGTGAGTGTAAAGTGTTAGAAAAAGTTTACTTACCTTTGTTTCTTTCTGCAGGCTTCAACCCTTGGGGATCCGGAGGTGCCTCATCTCAATGGCAGAGATGACAGAATGGCTGCTGCATTCTCCGATGCAGGAGCCATCTGATTTCTGCTAAGGAGAGAGGTTTGGTAAGTCTTCAGTCCAAGGGCTTACCTTTGAATGGAGATTGTCAGTGTTTGACAGCTTCTCAAAGCTGTCAAACGATGACAATTCATCTGTCAAAATTTTTTGACAGATGAAACGTCATACGCTGACGTCCTCTGTCACCGGCTTTCCCTTAATTGGCTGGCCAAGCCCGCAGGGTGGGCTTAACAAGGTGATGTGCCAAATAACTGCCCGAATCCGAAGTTAAAGCTTAAGACTGAAGCCTTTTATTAAATAAGAATCATGGCAGAGTTAACAGAGTCCATCATCGACCGAGCCCTTGGTAGAACATACCAGAAGAGGGGCGGGGCCAGGGAGGAGCATTAGTGGTTCCCCCCGGTGGAACATTCCAGACATTACAAGTACAAGTACAAATATCAGAACACAGTTATTTCATCACATTCACCCCCTGCTATAGATTCAGTCTGTCAGGAGGTCTGATAATCCTCTGGGAACTACGTAACTCTTGCTGAGGCTCCTCCCGGAGTACTAACTCCGGTTCATTCAAATTCCCAGAATCATCAGTATTTTCCACACTGAGGGTTTGTGTCTCTGAAGGTCCAATACCACAATTGAAAACTCTACTCTCAGAGTCAAACTCTTTTCGAGCTCCAGCAGGTGCAAGATCTTTAATAGAGACCGTATCCTCTCGCCCATCCGAATATTGAATATACGCATACTGGGGATTAGCATGGAGGAGTTGTACTTCCTCCACCAGTGGATCAGTCTTGTGGCCTCTCACATGTCTGCGCAACAACACAGGGCCCGTGGTCGTCAACCATGTGGGTAACGATACTCCATTAGTAGCTTTTCTTGGAAAACTAAACATCCTTTCATGAGGGGTGGCATTCGTCGCTGTACACAAAAGAGACCTTATGGAATGCAGCACGTCTGGCAGGACATCCTGCCAGTGAGAGGTCGGCAGGCCTCGTGACTTCAGAGACAGTACGATAGCCTTCCACACTGTCGCATTTTCTTTCTCGACCTGCCCATTACCACGAGGGTTATAGCTGGTAGTTCTACTCGTTGTAATCCCCTTCGATAGCAAAAACTGTCATAATTCTTCGCTCATAAAGGAAGAACCCCTATCACTATGTATATAGTTAGGCATGCCGAACAAGGAAAACAGTTGGCAGAGGCATTTAATTACAACAGCACTAGTCACATCCGGACAGGGGATAACAAAAGGGAACCGAGAGTACTCGTCTATAATATTAAGAAAATAGACATTACGGTCGCTCGATGGAAGGGGACCTTTAAAATCGAGACTCAAACGCTCAAATGGTCGAGTTGCTTTAATAAGATGAGCTGGCTCGGACGGCTTATAGAAGCGGGGTTTGCATTCAGTACAAACATGACAGGTTCTGGTCATTGTCCGGACCTCCTCAATAGAGTAGGGTAGATTGTGGGACTTAATGAAGTGGTTCATTCTGGTAACCCCAGGGTGGCAGAGTGCGTCGTGGAGACTTTGAAGCTTATCTGTACCTAGACTAGCACATACTCCTCGTGACAAAGCATCCGATGGCTCATTAAATACATCAGGCCTGTACTGAATATCATAGTCATATGTTGACAGTTCTATTCGCCATCTTAAAATCTTATCATTTTTGATCTTGCCTCTCTGCTTAGTGTTGAACATAAAGGCCACAGATCGCTGGTCAGTAATGAGCGTAAAACGTTGGCCAGCGAGATAATGTCTCCAATACCTGACTGCTTCAATAATTGCCTGTGCCTCCTTTTCCACTGAAGAATGTCGAACTTCTGGTCCTTGCAATGTACGAGAGAAGAAAGCTACTGGTCTACCAGCTTGGTTAAGAGTTGCTGCCAACGCAAAATCAGATGCATCACTTTCCACTTGAAATGGGATCTTCTCATCCACGGCACATACCACTGCCTTCTCAATGTCCCGTTTGATATTAAGGAAAGCCTCCTGAGCTTCCGCCGATAGCGGAAAAGACGTTGACTTAATAAGAGGTCGGACTTTATCTGAGTAGCTAGCCACCCACTGGGCATAGTACGAGAAGAATCCCAGACACCTTAAAGCTTTTACAGTGTGAGGTAAAGGTAATTCCTTAAGTGGGCGTAATCTTTCAGGGTCTGGCCCGATTACCCTATTCTCCACAACGCAACCAAGAATACACAAACGTGTAGTATTGAAGGTACACTTGTTTTCGTTGTAGGTCAGGTTTAACCTCTTTGCAGTCTCTAGGAACTTCGCGAGATTTTGATCATGCTCCCGTTGGTCACGCCCACAGATGGTAACATTGTCCAGGTACGGGAATGTTGCTTCCAACGCGTATTCATCCACCATACGATCCATCTCCCGTTGGAAGACGGATACCCCATTCGTCACTCCAAAGGGCACCCGAAGGAATTGGAACAGGCGCCCATTAGCTTCGAAGGCCGTATAAGGTCGGTCTTCTATTTTGATGGGGAGTTGATGGTAGACAGACTTTAAATCAATGGTGGAGAACACACGGTACTGAGCCACCTGGTTCACCATCTCAGAAATACGAGGCAAAGGATAGGCGTCTAATTGGGTATACAAGTTTATAGTCTGGCTATAATCGACCACAAGTCTTTTCTTCTCATTAGTTTTAACCACCACCACCTGGGCACGCCACGGGCTACCACTGTGTTTGATGATTCCCTCCCGTTGAAGCTTTTCCACTTCCTCTTTTATAAATGTTTTATCTTCTGAACTATACCGTCGACTCTTAGTCGCTATAGGTCTACAATTAGGAGCAAGGTTCGCAAACAAAGAAGGAGGGCTTACGTTTAAAGTAGAAAGGCCGCAGACTATGAGCGGAGGCTGAGATCCACCATACTTAAGGGTAACGCTCTCATGCTGACACTGGAAGTCCAAACCTAATATTAAGTTCACACACAACTGAGGTAATATGAGGAGTTTAAAGTCCTTATGCTCCGTATCCTTAACGGTCAATGTGACTTTACAATAACCAGTTACCTCCGAAGTAAGGGATTTGGACGCCATCACAATTTAACTTCGAGTAGGATACACCTTCAATGAACAGGAGTTAACAAGGTTGGGGTGTATAAAACTTTCAGTACTGCCACAGTCTATCAAACACCCAGTAGGATGACCATTAATCTTAATGTCCATCATAGATTTTGACAAGGAACACAGTATGGTCTGGTCAACCGTAGCCGAGGCTAGAGTAAAACGATAGGCGGCAGCAGAGAAGACATCGGGTACAGGATTACCCTTACACACTTTACTAAAATGTCCCCGTTTCTTACATTTAAAACAGGTAGCCTCTCTGGCTGGGCAACTTTGCCTGGGGTGTTTAGATTGGCCACAAAAATAACACTTAGACCCATGGGGCACAGCCGCAATAATAGGATTAAGTGGGGGCTCCATTGGTGTTATGGATGCCTCCATACTCGGAACACACGAGGCTGAGAGAGATGCACGGGCTGATGCATACACTTCTGAATTCTTCTGGGCTACATCTAACGATCGAGCAGCAGCGACAACCGTTTTTAAAACTAACGAGTCATTCTCGAGGAGTCTCTGTCTAATATAATTAGATCGGAGGCCAGATATGAAAGAATCGCGGATGGCTTCTTCCTGATACACTATGGCAGAGACAGCCTTGTAGTTGCAACCCTTAGCCAAAGCCTTAAGGTCCTGCAGGAAATCGTCCAGAGATTCCTCGGGTAATTGCCTGCGAGTAGACAGGAGATACCTGGCGTATACTTCGTTAACCGACTTAATGTACTGGGCTTTAAGAGCTGCGAGGGCCTCTTCATATGTAGTAATATCTTCAATTATAGAGTAAGTTTGATGACTTACCAAGTTGGTTAGAAGACCCAACTTGTTAACCGTCGGATCGGTCGATGATGCGATGAAGTGTTCAAAACATCGGAGCCAATACGTAAATTTCTTCGACGCATCTGCCGAATGGGGATCGATATCCAGACGCTCTGGTTTCAAAAATCGATCCATCTTCCAAAAGTTGTTATTTAACAAAATTGATGTGCCAAATAACTGCCCGAATCCGAAGTTAAAGCTTAAGACTGAAGCCTTTTATTAAATAAGAATCATGGCAGAGTTAACAGAATCCATCATCGACCGAGCCCTTGGTAGAACATACCAGAAGAGGGGCGGGGCCAGGGAGGAGCATTAGTGGTTCCCCCCGGTGGAACATTCCAGACATTACAAGTACAAGTACAAATATCAGAACACAGTTATTTCATCACACAAGGTCAATCAAGGGAAAATAGCATGGGTTGGCCGGACGCCTTTGGGGGTGGGACTGAAACCCGACAACCAGCAGTCCCGGCCCCAACGCGCACCCATTGATAAAATCCACATGTCAGTGCCTTTAAAACACTGCAACAACTGCTGCAATTTCTTCTCACCCCTCAGTCCATTCACATTAATCGAGACCAATGTAATCATGGCTCCTAATAAAAGAAGTGTGCCTGATAATCCCCCCATCATTTAATCTCCGGCCCTTCCCTCCTCTCATGCTCCTTCCCAACTTTTCGGGCAGCTGTTGCTTTCTCCTGCAGCCTCCGGCTCTTTTTCACCTCCTGTTTGAACCTTCCCTGCAGTTTCAGCCTCTTCCTTACATTAGGTTTGGGCTGAGGAGCTGCTCCTTCTCCCTCCTTCTGCCCCTCACTAAACTTTCCCTTTCCACATGATGCCACCCCACCCCCCCCACTTCCATGTCTCTGTCCCCCTCTGACTCCTCACTTGTTGTATAAACGCATTAAAGCATAGAATCAGGCAGACAGGCTCATAACTGCGATGTTCACTTTATTGTGTAAAATGGCTGACTGCCGTTTTCCCGGATAATTCCCATAATGCAGTGCACATTACATTACCGTATTTACTGGTGTCAAACTCGCACATTACATTACCGTATTGACTGGTGTCAAACTCGCAATCAATACACGACATCACTCTTGAGCTCTTCTGCAACCTCCCGTCCCTGCACCCCGTCAGATACATAATCTCCCTTAGAGAGTCTTTCTACTATCAAGGTTTCTCCAACAGTTCCACTCCCTTCGGCCTCATCTCCACCGTTGACCCTTGCTCCCCTTTTCTTCTCTCTCTCTGGGTCTTCATGAATCTTGCTGCCTTCTGGCGTCTTTGTCTCCCCGCTCCCATCCTGCTGCCCCTTTAAGGCTCATGCCTCTTTGTCTTGCCCTCTCCTGCTTCCCGAGATGTCCGACTCCCTGTCTTTCTTTGGAGTACTTACCCTGCACCCCACTCCTGCCTCCGTTCCCCCTGCGCACACCAGATTTTTTAGGGAGAGTCGCGCCGTATTGTGGCTGTCTTTGTCATTTTCCACCGTACTTGGTGTGTTTTCTCTGCTCCGCAATTTTCTGCCTCTTCCTGCACTCTTTTCTCCTTCCATTCGTTGGCTGTGTCCTCCACCTGCTCCGCTCCTCCAGCCGCTCCACTCACACCTCCTGCTCCTTCTCCCATCTCCTTGTCACTCAAGGGGCTTCCTTCTGCCTCACACTCACAGTGGGTGGGGCCTTTGTGACACACCCCACAGCTCTCCGCCTTGCAGTTCCGAGCAATGTGTCCAGACTCGCCGCAGTTATAAAAGTACAAGTCTGAACAGCTTCCTACAAGATGGTCGTGTCCAAGACAATAATAACAAACCTTCACCTGGTTATCATGCAGTTCCTGGAAGTACTGCACTCCTTCCATTGTCTTGAACTTCATGCTATACTGCAGTGACTTCACCCCCTCTGGGAACCGCATCTTTACGTAACGGGTTCCATCTGCTACCCGCATTCCTGGATAGTAACTCCTCTTTATTGCAAAACAAATTTTAATGTCCCACATCTCCAACTTTTTTATTAGCACATCGTTCTCAATATAAACTGGCAGGTTTAAGAATGAGACCACCACCTCTTCAGAGATACCTCCAAGAACTTATCTCCAACTTTCAAACTCAGTAAAAGTCTTTCCACCTCTTCTTGGCCACTGACCGTCACCTCGAACCCAACATTCGGCTTTGGTCGGCAGGCAAAGCAGCTACCCTCACCACAGTCCTCATGTCCCACCTGGATAATATCCCAAGCTCGTATCTCCTTATCCTCGCACTGAACCACCACCGTGTTTTCTTTACCAAACCTCCTGGGGTCCCAGCCCAAATCGTTGGGCCTTTCTTCCTCCCTTCCCCCAACATTGCGTCCCCTGATTAAATTCATCCTGAGAACATTGTCCTCTGAGGGGCCCAACTCCGGACCCCTCAGCAGCGATCTGGCTGCTGTTTAAGGACCAAAAATGCCCTAAAACCTGAAAAAAAAAACCCAGCACCAACTCTTTACAAACTCACTCCAACTCCCTGCAGTAATCAGGCAACCAGCAGCACCTGCTCACTCCTAGCCCCTCCCACCTAGAGAGTGCTACCCACTGAGCCACAGCTGACACATGCAGAACTCCTGCACATCTTCTCCCTTGCACTCTTCTGTTCGTCACTGAGAATTCTCCTGGCAGCGGGTTAGCTCCTTTTGTTGTGAGGAATTACATTCATCTGCTCAGTAAGACTGAATTAACCCAAGATATTGAGGCACGTGTTATGTGGCAGAGCATTGCAAATCTGTTAAATGCTCACGTCTCTGAATGAAGCCACCATGGAAATGAAAGTGGATGAACATTAGACTCTGGCCAAACAATAAATTGGTGAACATCAAGTCTTTCATGAAGAGCCAAAGGAAATGGTCCAAGGTATAGTGAATGGCTGATTAACATCCAATTCCTCAAACCAGTGGTTTACACTGCCAAGGTAGGATAAAGTATAGTCAAAGGTCATAGCATCAATCCAAGCACCTAAGGGCAAGTCAACAGATATCAACTTGAAGGGATAATTACTAGTCCTAGCCCCTTTAGGGCTACCCCAGATCAGGTGTATTCCTCAGACGTTCACTTCCAACTAAAGTTTGAAGTAGCCGTATCCTAAAGACGCTTAATTGAGTCTAAAGTTTCGGACTATCTCTCCCTAAAGGAAAGGAACAACCTGAAAATGTTACCGTCCTCCAGATAGCACTTTTAATAAGTTTAGCTAGACTGTAATGTTCCGGATATTATGAGGGTCCGGAAAACTTCCCCAGAATTCTGCAACTCCTCACCAAAGAGTGTACAGAGATTGAGTTTGCGAGTTTGATACAGAAGTATTATGTGAGACAATTCTAAAAATATATAGATTTATTAAAGAACTGTTGGTGAGTCAATCGCAACATTAACAGTTCCAAAAAGAGAAAGCTTCACAATCTTATTATCAGAGATCCTTATTCTCAAATCTTAACTTCGCTACAGTTTTACAGTTCTTAAAGTTTATTCGAGATATCCACCAAAATCAAATACAGTACTGTTGATCCCCGAGGTTGTAGACTTACAGAGCCTGCCTCTGAAACTGAGAATCGCTTTGCCCCTTTACAGCGAGTCTACTATCCCATTTGAGAGTTCAATATTTATACCCTTTTCCAGTGGTATCTCCTTTAAGGTTTTCTGCTGATGTAAGCTAATTATCTCTAGTTATTTTTCTGCTGACCCCTGCAATTCTTACAGTCACTTCAGCTGGTAGCATTACAGAATTATGTCTCTACTCTAGGTGTCCTAAGCTTACCATAAAAAACGGTGTAACAGCAGGTGCATTTTATTTGATGTCATTTCTACTAAGGCCTTCTGTTTGTGCCTCTTTACGAAGTGTAAATTAGAACACCTTAACCAGGGTGATCTATACAATTCTTAGTCACCTCAGCTGGCAGTATTACAGAATCATGTCTCTCCTCTAGGTGTTCTAAGTTTAACATAAAAATGGTGTGACGGCAAGTGTTTCTTTTACTTGATGTCATTTTTACAAAGGCATATGTTTCTTAATTTTGTGTGCTTCTTTACGAAGTGTAAATTAGAACACCTTAACCAGGATGATCTATTGTCTTGTTCTGAAAGATTCAGACTGTCAGGAGCCTTTAACCTTCTGTTTCAATAAGGTTATTGATTCAGTGTCAACAACTATCTTATCTCAATAGCCTGAATGCTGTTACAGCTTCTCCATAGTTAGGTTTCTAGATTTCCAGACCCAGTTTGTCATGTTTTAATACGGCCAGAATTCTTTCATAGAATGGTGTATTTTTCTGATTAGGTTCTATGGCTTATTCTGTCACAAACTTCTGTTTCCTTACAAGTATAACAATAATAATTGCACAATCAATTCATACAGTCAACCTCTATTCACTATCCCCAGGGAAAACTTACTCTGAGTGCCAAATGTAAGGAAATCAAAAGCAGTTTCCTTATGCACACCACACATAGGAAATCTACTCCTCCCACATTTCCGTATATTAAGTAGGTGTGGCTCGAAGAGAGCGAGTCATTTAATACGCCGCTGAAAGACAAATGGCAGAAACTGACTCACAGACTTAAATGAATGGCCTGTCTCTGATAATTCAAAAAGGAGCACAAGTTTAATCGTGTGGAAAATCCAGCTTTTAAGCACGATATCATTTATCTCATCATCAAATATATTAGCCGAAAGCACTGACATGGGCACTGTGGCCGAATCTACCGAAGATATAGTGAACTTTCAAATGTGATAAGGAAGTTAACGGAAGATGTTACCACTATTAAGTAATAGAATCCATACTGACATTTTGGACAGTCATCCTTTAAAATGAAAACTCTAGTACTACCTTGTAACATTTCAAATAGTAATTAGTTTCTTCTTTGCAGATGTAATGGCTCGATGCAAAAATTCACACGCTCCTTCAGGCAGCCAGATATCTCTCCAGCGTGATGAATTAGATTCCACCTTATTCTTAATGGTACAGATGAAGCATCCTGCTCATCCACTGGCAAGGAAAGAACATCTCCTACACTGAAAGTAGCTCGGAGAGCAAGGGTTGGACTGTAATGTAGTCGGAAAGAGCTATTGATAATGATGTGGAGGGTGAGAATGATGCTATTCCATTAATTTTGAGTTTGTAATCTGGCCAACTTTCAATGGGCAGGCATAGATTGATTAAACAACAGGGTAATGGGGCTCTTACACTCAGGTGTATGAGCTAGTGTTGCAAGAGATTTGTGCTGTTACTCTGCTTAAAGAACTTGTCAGATAATTGTTTTTTTATACATTTCTGGGCTTATTCTTCTTTCTTCACAAGTGGAGGAGTCTTCAGAAGCGATGCTGGCCGAGAAGTCCTCCAGTGGCCACGGCATTCATCCAACAATTTCTTCACAATTTAAAAGGTGTGAGGTGTGCAGCAGGGGATAGCCACGGAACCAAGCAAATGCACCTGTAACAGAAAACCCAAGCCACAGGAGCTTGGTGACGACAAAGGTGATGGGGATGTGGGTCTTAGTGTGAGGGAGTTCACGGATCATGGGATTCTGGATGACTTATCGTTTATGAATGGTAGAAGTAGGCAAACGGAATGTTGAAGAAGTCCCGCCATGGGGTGATAAAAGTGCAGATTAGGGATTTGGTGGTGGAGGAGAAGAAGGTGGGCGATGTTACGGAGGTGATAGAAAGTGGTTGAGGTGACAGCTGAGCTTGGAGCTGAGCAACAAGCCAAGGTTTCAAACTGTGTTAACCCTGTGCTGGCAGCTGGAAAGGGAGAAGGAGGTGAGGTTGGAGGTACATAGGTGTTTTGCAGGAGCTGAGGGGGAGGCCTTCAGTTTTGCCAACGCTGAGCTGCCTTATCCAGGTAATAATGTCAGATAAGCTGTTGGAGATGGTGGAGGAGTAGCATGGACAAAATCTGCATATTTCAAAAGGTTTCTATTAGCCAAATGCTTTTAAATTAATCAAACATGTATCAAAATTCTTCCACACATTCAAACACATCCTGGATTATGTCCTGTCTTTTTTTTCCCTTCACTTTCTTTCCTGTCCTGACTCTGCATTCCATTAAAGAAATAAATCTCAGCTCCGTGTTTTCTGTCGCTCAGTCTCGGAGCTGCCTCTGTATATTTCATAAACACATAAAACTGGTCTTAATGGATCTCAACAGCTCACAGAATGTTTGTACAACACTGGTGGAGTAAATTTGCATGAGGTGCACAAAATGGCTGCTTATCCTCCAATTAGCACAGCCACAAAGCCTAAAAACTGCAGTGTGCGATTGAATGCACAGAATCAAGAGCAAAAAAGCTACTTAAGCTTAAATCTACAGGGAAATGCATTTGCATAAGTAGCACTTGGCCAGTGGATGAGAGAAAGTACTGCCCTAACCTGAATGTATCGGTATGCATTATGATTCTGTCTTAATAATATGATGTTGTTCTTATAGTTATATTGTACTTCAGCTTCATAATAACCCTTGTTGGATGATAAAGGAATAACAACTGGAACTGTTAGAATTAAAAATAAACTTGCTTTCAGGTCAAGATTCAGCAGAATAAGTTTTACTGACAACCTCTACCTTGCAGACTGACCTACTTCTCCAGTCGGGTTTTAAAACAGTTGTTCTTAATTGAAATATTGAAGAAACATCTGTAAATTCTCATACCCAAACTGATATGTCATTACACTCTCCATTTTCAATTCCGTATAATGATAAGATGTGTCAATTGATGCTGATATTGTGATGTTGCAGGTTTTATTCAGGACATCTGCAAAGAAAGAAATAGGTCTTCACCTGACAGAACAGAACTTTCCTGTCTAACTCGAGTTCAAATCCACAGTTATTTCAGTCTCAAGACTTACAGTAAATCCGTTTCTTACTCCAGTAATATGCATTCTCCCTGGTCTTTATATAATGGCCCAGAAATTCAGGTCAGGGGCTTCCTGCGGGTGCAAACCCCCGACCTGCACTTACCTAGCGCGCCGGCTGCTGAGCTGTGGGCCCGCGTGGGATTCCGATCCTGGGCCTCCTCCAACTGCCGGCGCGCAGTGCTTGTGTATCCCAGGGGCGCAGTTAGTTCGATGCGTCCCCTGGGATCACGTGGGCCATGGAGAGCCAATAGGAGGAGGAAAATACCCATTCATAAGTCTGACAGGAAGTGCTGTCAAACTTAGAAATACTACGGGCCCTTTCTTCTTACAAAACATCACTAAATCTTCAAATAAATACATTTCTAAATTCTGCAGGCTTACCTTCCCGGGAAAACCTGTAATGCGCACGTGCAGCCTCTCCGGCGCACGCGTTTGACCTCTGAACCCCTGCGTTCAGGGGAACAGAAGTGCCGGTTTCCCGCCCATGCGCGGTGCATGCAGGAATCCGGCACTTCCATTGGGCCTATGGGTGAGTACCCCATGCGTACTCACCCGTGGAGACCCGAATTTCTGGGCCCATGTTGTTGCTTTTGTATCTTTGCGCTCTTCTCTTGGAGAACAGTGTGAAGTAGTGAAAGGATTTTCAGGCTGATTAACAGCCTGACAGGCTGCAATTTCAATGCACCATCATTCAAGCAGCTGATAGAGTGGTTAGTCTTATACGGTGGGAGGCTTTTACGGACTCTCCAACCCATATGATGAGGGAGCAATGCCTGCATCCACCGGACGCGAGTATCAAGCTACACGGCAACCCAGAATTCAGAGCCGGAGCTCCGATCTCCACTCGCCAGGACTGTCTGGAGTGGGGTTCAAACCCTACACCTTCTGATTCCGAGGCAGAAATGCTACCACTAAGCCAAAGGCTCGTTCCGGGCTTTAGTCAACAACAATAACAACCTGCATTTATATAGCGCCTTTAACATAGTTAAACATCCCAAGGAGTGTTATTTGACACCGAGCCACATAAGCAAATATTAGGACAGATGCTTGGTCAAAGAGGTAGGTTTTAAGAAGTGTCTTAAAGGAGGAGCGAGAAGTAGAGAGGCAGAGAGGTTTAGGGAGGGAATTCCAGGGTTGAAGGTGATTTCTATTATTTAGTCACCCCTAGTTCACCCTCTGTGAGCAACTCCCAAAATGGCTGCCTTGACACATGGTAAAGGAGCTTTTGACGATAAAATAATGCTGGAAGATAGAACGTAGGTTACACATAAAACTAGCGAATGAAGTATGGAAAAAAGCATGAAATATCCTTATGGTACCATTTTGAAAACAATAAACTGAGGTGTCTCAGAGGCTTAATTTAAAATGGTGTCTGGGGCCACCATCGAACGAAGAAGACTCATGGTTCATTCTTATTGACAAGATTTATGGTGTGTGGAGAATTTCTCAGGGGCATTGCGTCTTTTCTTTCCAACTCATCAGCCAGAGGTACAGCTTCTATT
Organism: Somniosus microcephalus; assembly: GCF_052327205.1. NCBI lineage: Eukaryota > Metazoa > Chordata > Chondrichthyes > Squaliformes > Somniosidae > Somniosus > Somniosus microcephalus. Next base: position 32,359,623 of record NC_141006.1, read on the forward strand.
TACAGCTGCGAGAGTTTGCACTTCCACATGGCTGAACTAGCATATTGATGAATAGATATTTGCAGTGCAGTATAAAATAATTGGATGGAGAGACAGAGTGTGTCTCATTAAGAAATGGACTGGCATGATACAGGGCTGGGACAGGGAGTGTAAAATGGAAGAATTCCAATTACTAATAAAGATTACCTTTTGCGGGTCAATATTCAAATACACCCTCTTCGGAAACATGGTTCTATAAGAAGGAAAACAAAAATCACACAGAAAAAGTCAAATAGAAACCAAAGCCAGGACTCAATTACTATATGGTGTACTACAGCAGGACGGTAAGTTGGCAGCAGTGGGGTAAGACCTTGTTTGTTAATGTGGTCAATGAAAGAGAAACTTGCACAAACCACAAGTATTTGTGACATTCATCTTTGTTAGCATTGCGTGACAGTAACCAGATCACTAACACATAATTTTATGTTGAAACTATTTCGGTGGAGAAAGGCACCGCAGCCCTCCTCCACAGAAGTAATTGCAGAGTGCAATTGCGTTCATTCATTCACCCCCCCGCCCGCCCCCCCACCGCCCTCAACCCCCCGCCCCCGTGTTCATTTCTCAACTATTCAGCGCTCATCCCACTTGAGAACTTGTGAAGTAGATTCAATCAGCAGTCGGCATCTGTAACTTGAGAATTATCTTAAGGCTTGGCCGAGGTTTTCTATTTCTCAGGCTGGGTGGGAAGTGCTTTACATCTGAAGTCAACCAGCTAAAGATGATTTGGTGATAAACAAAAAATTGGGATTTCTCCAAACATGTTGCACCTCAGGTCTCGGGTGAAATACTGCTACATCGTTTGTTAACTGATTAGCCTGAAGTTCTTTATTTCTTAAAGTAATAAGTATTTCATTAAATATATCAACTTTAGAAATATAGGGCTGAATTTTGACGGCGTTCAGAGGGCGGGTTCGGAGGTGGGTCCCCTGTCAAAATAGCTAAGATTGACAGCGGGTAGGGAATCCGCTGTCAAGCCGCCTCCACACCAGTCTCTTAGGTGTCGGGTCTGTCAGCGCTGAACAGACCCGACACCAAACGGCGGGAGAGGCAATTGACATCATTAAATGGGCTCTTAACAACCAATTAACTATTATTTTAAGCCTACATTTCAATTTGACGTGCTCCCCCATGGGTTACCCGCTGCTCGGGGAACATGTCCGCTCAGCATGTCGTGAGTGGATTCAGCATTGAATTATCTCATGAACTGACAGCTGCCAAAGTTATATAAAAGATCCCATGTTACAGCTGTTCACTTTCAAAGCTCAGAAACTGTTGGTTACTGCATTTGGAAGACATATTGGGGGTGAAATTTGGTTGGTTAGTGCCTCCTGTTAGTGCCTCCGGGGGTGTTAACGGGGTGCTAACGATTTACCGCCTGAGCGCGGCGATGTTAGCACTGCTGGTGAATTTCACCTGGTGGTTTGCGGTGGTGCTACCGCCACGATTTCCTGCACCCAGAGGTAGTGACATCATCCAGCTGCGCATCGCCCCGATAGCGCTCTGGACCGGAAATTCATTCGCGCCCCCTGCCTCAGCGCCTGCCGTTAGGAACGACAGGTAGAGGAGGCGGCTTGCAGTCGGCTGGGAGCTGGGGGAGCGATAGTTAAAGACGTGCACTTCCTGCATTTTTTGTCAGCAAACAATGCTGCCTTGTCACTTTGACAGAAGCAGACGGACGTTTTGATCCATCTGAGTTTTTCCTACTTGAAAGAGTTTTGCTCCTGACACACTTAACTGGACCAGTCACATTAATATTGTGGCTACAGGAGCAGGTTAGAGGCTAGGTATTCTGCGGCGAGTGTCTCACCTCCTGACTCCCCAAAGCCTTTCTACCATCTACAAGGCACAAGTAAGGAGTGTGATGAAATACTCTCCACTTGCCTGGATGAGTGCAGCTCCAACACTCAAGAAGCTCGACACCATCCAGGACAAAGCAGCCCGCTTGATTGGCACTCCCTCTACGACCTTAAACATTCACTCCCTCCACCACTGGCGCACCGTGGCTGCAGTGTGTACCATCTACAAGATGCACTGCAGCAACTCACCAAGGCTTCTTCGGCAGCACTCCCAAACCTGCGACCTGTTCCACCTAGAAGGACAAGGGCAGCAGGCGCATGGGAACACCACCACCTCCAAATTCCCCTCCAAGTCACACACCCTCCTGACTTAGAAGTATATCGCCGATCCTTCATCATTGCTGGGTCAAAATCCTGGAACTCCCTATCTAACAGCACTGTGGGAGTACCTTCACTACACGGACTGTAGCGGTTCAAGAAGGTGGCTCACCACCACCTTCTCAAGGGCAAGTAGGAGTGGGCAATAAATGCTGGCTTTGCCAGTGATGCCCACATCTCATAAAAACGAATTAAAAATAAATTATCAGATTTATTTATCTTACTTTTGATACTGCAACATTTCCAGCACTTAATGGGGCTGTACTGGCACTGGACCTCGCCATCGAGCTTCACCGTTGGAGGCAGCAGAGGCAGAGAGAAAGATTGGAAAACGTGGCCAGAGAGAAGAGGGCTAACAGGGCTCTCAACAGGAGACATTACCCTCCTACATTCATCTGTCAGAGGAGCAGTGCCTTAGAAAACTCCGCTTCAGCAAGAAGGTGGTCACAGAGCTCTGCCACCTCCTGCAGCCCAAGCTCCAGCCTCAGCTCAGGACCAGAACGTCTCCCTCAGTGGCAGTGAAGGTCACAGTCGCTCTCAATTTCTACGTCAGCGGTCCTTCCAAGCTACAACTGGGGATATTGCAAACATTTCATAGTTCGCTGTCCATTGCTGCATCTGGGCGGGAGGTGACAGATGCTCTGTGCAGAAGGAGAAGGGAGTACATCTCATTCCCCATGACCAGAGACAAATAGGATGAATGCTCATGTGGCTTTGCAAGGATAGCGGTCTTCCCCATGATTCAGGGCGACATTGACTGCACCTACGTGGCATTGCGGGCACCTCATCACAATGCAGAGGTGTTCCGCAACCCCAAAGGCTATCACTCTCTGAACATGCATTTGGTATGTAACCACAGACAGCACATCCTCGCCGTCAATGCCCGCTATCCTGGCAGCCACGATGCATTCATCCTGCGACAGACTGGTATCCCAGCTCTGTTCCACCCACCACAGCTTGCGGCTGGCTGCTAGGAGACAAGGGTTATCCACTCACCACCTGGCTGATGACACCATTCCGCAACCCCAAAACTCCTGCTCAGCATGCACACAATGAGAGCCATAGCACCACCAGGAACCTGATCGAACAGACTAACGGCTAAAACGGTTCCGCTGCCTTGACCGCTCTGGAGGAGCCGTGCAGCACTCCCTTGATCAAGTCTCCCTTTTCATTGTGTGCTGCATGCTGCACAACCTGGCCATTCTGAGGAACCAGCCATTGCCACCAGGGAGGAGGAAGAGGGACAGGAGGAGGAGGAGTGGCGGCGGCGGCAACGGACCTGCAAGGAACCAGGCGGTGAGGTTGAAAAGTGGCAGCGAGGCTCAGGTAGGCCTCAGAGAGCAGCGGCAGCGGACCTGCAAGGAACCAGGCGGCGAGGTTTAAAAGTGGCAGCGAGGCTGAGGTAGGCCTCAGAGCGTACTAATCTCCGAGCTCCGAACTCAGAAGGAGGGAGAGAAGTAAAAAGTAATCGAAGTGTGACGTCACCAGAAAGCAGGTAAGTGATTGGTTGGTATTTCTCTCTTTTTAAACTTTAACTCTGTGGTTTATAGTTTCTAAGCTCTCTGTGGTGTAGCGGGGACTGTTGGTAAACCAGGGCCCTTAAATATACCATTTAACTGTAGTGTAGTTGGTGGGATTGATTTGATTTAATTTCATTTCAATTAATTAAAGGGTAAGTCATGACAGGAGAGCTCTGTGCCATGGTATGCTCCTCCTGCACTATGTGGGAACTCAGGGACAGTGTCCCTGACAACTATGTGTGCAGTAAGTGTGTCCAGCTGCAGCTACTGGCAGACCGCATTGCGGCGCTGGAGCTGCGATTGGATACATACTGGACCATTCGCGATGCTGAGGACATCGTGGATATCACGTTTGAGCAGTTGGTCACACCGCAGGCAAAGGTTGCACAGGCAGAAAGGGAAGGGGTGACCAACAGACGGAGTAGTAGGTGCAGGCAGGTAGTGCAGGGGTCCCCTGTGGACATCCCCCTCTCAAACAGATATACCACTTTGAATACTGTTGGGGGGGATGGCTTATCAGAGGAAGGCAGCAGCAGCCAACTTCCTGGCACCAGGGTTGCTCCGCTGCACAGAATGGGAGGAAAAAGAGTGGTAGAGCTATAGTAATAGGGGATTCAATTGTAAGGGGAATAGATAGGCGTTTCTGCAGCCGCAAACGAGACTCCAGGATGGTGTGTTGCCTCCCTGCTGCAAGGGTCAAGGATGTCTCTGAGCGGCTGCAGAACATCTTGGAAGGGGAGGGTGAACAGTCAGTTGTCGTGGTGCATATAGGCACCAACGATGTAGGTAAAAAGTGGGATGAGGTCCTAAAAGCGGAATATAGGGAGTTAGGAGGTAAATTAAAAAACAGGACCTCAAAGGTAGTAATCTCAGGATTGCTACCAGTGCCACGTGCTTGTCAGAGTAGAAATAGAAGGATACTTCAGATGAATACGTGGCTAGAGGAATGGTGCCAGGGGGAGGGATTCAAGTTCCTGGGACATTGGAACTGGTTCTGGGGGAGGTGGGACCAGTTCAAACCGGACGGTCTGCACCTGGGAAGGGCTGGAACCGATGTCCTAGGGGGTTTGTTTGCTAGTGCTGTGGGGGAGGGTTTAAACTAAAATGGAAGGGGGTTGGGAACCTGAGCAGGGAGACAGAGGAAAGGGAAACAAGGATAAAAGCAAAAGATAGGAAGGAGAAAAACAAAAGTGGCAGTCAGAGAAATCAAGGGTTTAAATCAAACGTGGCCACAGTAAATAATAATTCTAATAGGTTTAAGAGCGTTAAAAAAACAAGCCTGAAGGCTTTGTGTCTTAATGCGAGGAGCATTTGTAATAAGGTGGATGAATTGGCTGCGCAAATAGAGGTAAACGAATATGATTTGGTTGGGATTATGGAAACGTGGCTCAAGGATGGCCAAGACTGGGAACTCAACATCCAGGGGTATTCGATATTCAGGAAAGATAGGCAAAAAGGAAAGGGAGGTGGGGTAGCATTACTGGTTAAAGAAGGGATTAACACAATGGTAATGAAGGATATTAGCTCTGATGATGTGGAATCTGTATGGGTAGAATTGAGAAATACTAAGGGGAAGAAAACATTAGTAGGAGTGGTATATAGACCTCCAAACAGTAAGGTGGAGGTTGGGGATGGCATTAAAAGGGAAATTAAAGAAGCGTGCAATAAGGGCACAGCAGTCATCATGGGTGACTTTAATCTACATATAGATTGGGCCAACCAAATTAGTAACAATACTGTGGAGGAGGAATTCCTGGAGTGTTTACGGGATGGTTTCCTGGACCAATATGTCGAGGAACCAACCAGGGATCAGGTCATCTTAGACTGGGTATTATGTAATGAGAAAGGATTAATTAGCAATCTTGTTGTACGAGGCCCCTTGGCTTGGAGCGATCATAATATGATCAAATTCTTCATTAAGATGGAGAATGAAGTAGTTGACTCAGAAACTAGGGTCCTCAATTTAAATAAAGGAAACTACGATGGTCTGAGGAGCGAGTTGGGTAGGATTGATTGGGGAATGGCACTCAAAGGGTTGACGGTGGATAGGCAATGGCAAACATTCAAAGACCGAATGGATGAACTACAGAAGTTGTTCATCCCAGTTTGGCATAAAAATAAAACAAAAAAGGTGACTCAACCGTGGCTAACAAGGGAAATTAGGGATAGCATAAGATCCAAGGAGGGGACATACAAATTGGCCAGAAAAAGCAATAATCCTGAGGATTGGGAGCAGTTCAGGATTCAACAAAGGAGGAGAAAGGGATTAATTAAAAAAGGGAAAATAGAATACGAGAGTAAGCTTGCAGGGAACATAAAAACTGACTGTAAAAGCTTTTATAGATATGTGAAGAGAAAAAGATTGGTGAAGTCAAGCATAGGTCCCTTGCAGTCAGAATCGGGGGAATTTATAATGGGGAACAAAGAAATGGCAGACCAACTAAATACATATTTTGGTTCTGTCTTCACAAAGGAGGACACAAATAACCTCCCAGAAATACCGGGGAACATAGGGTCTGATGAAAGGGTGGAACTGAAAGAAATCAGTATTTTTAGGGAAATGGTGTTAGGAAAATTGATGGGACTGAAGGCCGATAAATCCCCAGGGCCTGATAATCTACATCCCAGGGTACTTAAGGAAGTGGCCCTAGAAATAGTAGATGCATTGCTGGTCATCTTCCAGAACTCAATAGACTCTGGAACAGTACCCATGGATTGGAGGGTAGCTAATGTTACCCCACTATTCAAAAAAGGTGGCAGAGAAAAAGCGGGGAATTATAGACCGGTAAGCCTGACATCGGTAGTGGGGAAAATGCTAGAGTCCATTGTAAAAGATGTAATAGCAGAGCACTTGGAAAGCAGTGACAGGATCGGACAAAGTCAACATGGATTTACAAAAGGTAAATCATGCTTGACTAATCTACTGGAATTTTTTGAGGATGTAACTGGTAAAATAGATAAGGGAGAACCAGTGGATGTGGTGTATTTGGACTTTCAGAAGGCTTTCGATAAGGTCCCACATAAGAGATTAGCATGCAAAATTAAGGCACATGGGATTGGGGGCAAGGTATTGACTTGGATAGAGGACTGGTTGGCGGACAGAAAGCAAAGAGTTGGAATAAACGGGTCATTTTCCGAGTGACAGGCAGTGACTAGTGGGGTACCGCAAGGATCGGTCCTTGGACCCCAGCTGTTCACAATATATATTAATGATCTGGATGTGGGAATTGGATGTAATATCTCCAAATTTGCAAAGCTGGGTGGGAGGGTATGCTGTGAGGAGGATGTCATGAAACTCCAGTACGATTTGGACAGGTTAGGTGATTGGGCAGAAACATGGCAAATGTACTATAATGTGGATAAATGTGAGGTTATCCACTTTGGAGGCAAAAACAGGAAGGCAGACTATTATTTGAATGGCAATAGATTGGGTGAAGGGGAAGTGCAAAGAGACCTGGGTGTTCTTGTGCACCAGTCGCTGAAGGTAAGCATGCAGGTGCAGCAGGCGGTTAAGAAGGCAAATGGTATGTTGGCCTTCGTAGCAAGAGGGTTCGAGTACAGGAACAAGGATGTCTTGCTACAGTTGTACAGGGCCTTGGTGAGACCGCACCTTGAGTATTGTGTGCAGTTTTGGTCGCCTTATCTGAGGAAGGACGTTCTTGCCATGGAAGGAGTGCAGCGAAGATTCACCAGGCTGATACCTGGGATGGCAGGAATGACGTATGAGGAGAGATTGCGTCGATTGGGTTTATACTCACTGGAGTTTAGAAGATTGAGAGGGGATCTCATCGCAACCTATAAAATTCTGTCAGGCCTGGACAGACTAGATGCTGGAAGGATGTTCCCGATGGTCGGGGAGTCCAGAACCAGGGGTCATAGTCTAAGGATAAGGGGTAGGACATTTAGGACTGAAATGAGGAGGAATTTCTTCACCCAAAGAGTCGTGAACCTATGGAATTCTCTGCCACAGAGGGCGGTGGAGGCCAGTTCATTAAATATATTCAAGCGTTGGATATATTTCTTAAGGCTAAAGGGATCAAGGGATATGGGGAGAAGGCAGGGACAGGGTACTGAATTTGAATGATCAGCCATGATCTCATTGAATGGCGGAGCAGGCTCGAAGGGCCGAATGGCCTACTCCTGCTCCTATCTTCTATGTTTCTATGAGACAGCCCATGGCATTTGCGCAGAACAACCACATCATTATAGCCAACACACAGCCCCTATCACTGGGCAAAGCTCAAATGAGAAACATCACAAAATTTGCTACGTCAAAATAAAGATTTATTATTCTGCACAACTCTCTCTTATCAAACACAATCAATAATAAACAAACACAACAATTTATCAACAAACACAACTGGTTCTTAGCAAACTAAACCATTTCTTACCAAACTGAACAATATATTTACAAACAGATCAACTTTTGTATACACACTCCCCCCATTTGCAATAAACATTTTATTTACAGGGCCTTCCTCAATGATCTCCCTCCCAACCCTGCTGCTCCTCTGTAATGTGGCCCCAGTGGCTGCAGCAAGGCTGGTGGAAGGCTGCTGAATCTGGGAGCCAGAGACTGCAGATGTCCTTGAAGCACGCCCTCGACCAGCTCTGGGCCTGGAAGGCCCGGCTGCAGATTGCACCAACTCAGCATGAGCGGCAGTAGTCTGGGATGGCTGGGTTACAGTCTGCGGCAAGTGCAATGGCGGAGTGGCAGTGGTGGGAGCAGGAATGCTGTCATCCTGAGAGAGGACAGCACCTTCCTGCTCCCCTGACCCACTGCCACTCCCCCGGGGCAGAACCTCAGCATCCAGAGAAATCTGCTCAAGCACAGATTGCTGGCCTGCTGCGGCACCGTGAGAGCCCCGGTGGACTGTGGGTGACCCAGTTATGATGGCAGCAGTCAGAGCTTGCATGGCATCAATCTGAGTCTGCATGAGAGCAGTCTGAGACTGGATGCCACCAACCACTGACTCCATTCCAGCACTAAGCTATTGCGTTGCCTCAGGCTGTGTTGCAATAGCTGCCATCTCACCCATGACATGCGGCATGAGGTCTGTGAATCGACCATCCTCTGCAAAGTGCCAAGGATGCACTCGATGGTTTGCGCAGAGATGAGAGCAATGATGGAGGCGGACTCCTCCACGCTCCTAGCCAGTGTATCCATGCTCTCGGGCACCCTTGCCATTGCACCCATGAGCTCAGTGTGCACACTCATCACCTGTGTGGTCATCGCCTTGACATCGAGGTCCTCATCTGAGTCCTGTGCAGCAGAGCTCGCACGCGCACTCACCCTCCGGGGAGATGTCCCCGAGCTTCCCTTTCCCCGTGGCGTTGCTGCAGCCCGCTGGGGCCCGGAGCTTCACCCACATCAGAGCCATTTCCTCTGCTCCCCTCCAGTGACCGCGTGGCCCCATTATCAGATCTCTCGCCCTCGGGAGACACAGGCAGTGAGGCTCCGGCTTAGTGTTCCTCCTCCTCTCATGCGTCGCTGCCACGGGGAGGCTGAGGGAGAGGCTGGTCAGATGGTGGCTGATTATCTGAAAGCAGGAAGGTACAAGAGTGGCTTTAACGTCAGGAGAGGTGGGCAGGAAGGGAGCAAGGAATGGAGACAGTATAGTTAGATGGAAAGTGGGAAGGGCTTGTGTTGTGAGGGGGAAGTGGTATGAGAGAAGGAGGTGATGAACATACTGTTGTTATCCCCAAGGGGGTTGACCTCTCCGACTGTCACAGCGCCCACGTCCTGGGCCATGATGATGCTGTGCACTCGCTCCTCCGGCTGTGTGAGGGGGTGTAGCTCCACCTGACCTCCTCCCATATGTTGCTGCTCCCTCCTGTTATGAGCAAGCTTGGCCTGCAAGAAAAAAGACAGCATGTGAGTCAGTGTGCAGCCATGTGTTTGGCTACCATTGTTGAATAGCTGTTAATATATGCAAGGTGTGAGATGTGGATGTGACTTTTAGCAGATGGGCATAGTTGTTGGGAGAGTTGGTGATTTGGCGGTTTATACTGTCTGTGCACAGAGTGAGGTTGAGATGATGGGATGTAGAGGTTTTTTAAGCATGTACTCACCCTGACCGCCCCAGTGAGGTCGTTGAACTTCTTGCAGCACTGGGTGTGAGTCCTGTGGACCATGCTTCTGGCCGAGACATACTGGGCCACCTTCCTCCACATCCTTCTGAACTCCTGCGGCAAAGGCCTCCTGCCAGTGTCTGGGAACAGCACTGCCTGTCGACATTCCATGGCCGCAACCAGAGCCTCCAATGCCTGGTCACTGAACCGGCGAGCTCTCTCCCAGGGCCTCTGATCAGCCATGAGATTTGTGGTTGATGGATTGCAGCTCCTTGCAGGCCCGGGTCACAAGCAGCAATGATCAGGGTGAGGCTGTGCAGCATGATTGAACCTCCCCTTTAAGAACTGGAAGGTGTCAGTCTGTCTGAGGACTTGTAATTGACAGTGCCTGAACTTGAGTAGCGCTCTGCAGTAGCGCCCCGCTCCCCGAAGTTACTGCCCTAAGAGAAGTGTGTAGCGCTTGATTTAGCGATCCACTTCCCTCTTGGGCGCCGGCGCTAATTAGCATCGGGCGCTAAAGTTTGAGCCCGGGCGATGTTAGCGCCCCAAAATGGTCGCTACACAATTTCCCCCCCCCTTGAGCTTTCTGCAGCTTGCGAGTGTTTGGAGCCAACTCTCGATCCAGTGCCACCTCATTGGAACAAGCTCTCTCACCATTGACAGATCGCTTCTGTCATCTCAACCTCACCTGCCATCTATTCCATCAGCATCGTGACCCTTGAAACTATCTCACCTTGGTCCTCAGAATCCCACCAAGATCAGCCCCAACACCAGCATCACCAGGCACACCAGCAACACCAACAGCAGGATGAGGGTGAGTGTAAGGGGTTGCTAGTGAAATGGGGAAGTGATAATGTAGATAGAGAGGGATGGGTGGAGGTGCAAGGTAAGTTGGTGTGAGTAAGGATGTGCAGGAGTAGGGTAGGGAAGGCAGAGTGATGGGGATGTGATGAGAGGCACAGCAGGATGAGGTTGAGTGTGGCTTTGCAGTAACGTTTTGTGATCTAATGAGATCATTGAAAGGTTTGCGCCACTGCAGCCTGGTCCTCCTGACGACATCCCTGCTTTTGCTCTCCTGTGCAATGTGCAACCAGGCTGCGATGATCTCCTGGGGCGGTCTCTTCCGCCCATGGGAAGGGAAGAGAACCTTCCTGCGTGCTGTGACTCCCTCCATAAGCATATGGAGGGAGTCATTGGAGAGCCTGGGTGTAGCCGTGCACCTTTGTGCAGTGTTTGTCAGTGTTTGCAGCACCTCAGTGTAGAACACTGACAGCAGAACTGTCAAAATCAATTTGGACATGGCCCCTTTAAGGAAACTGGCTGATGACATGTCATCAAATGACGTCATCAGACTCGCTTCCTTTTAATTGGCTGGGAACCTCGCAGGGCGGGCTTAACAAGCCCTATTAGCGTAAAATTACTTGGAGAGTGCGGACTGCAGTAGGCAGCGGGCTGGGACTGCGACACCGACCCCGGCCTCCCCGGACCCGTCTCGGTTGGTGAAATTGCGGCCAGAGTATCAGGTAATTATTGGCACTGGTCCATGGGTATTGATAAAATGTACTCAGGTGACTTTAGTTGGCACGTGGCTCTTTGGAAACTTGTTAACGGGCTAGAAATTGGGTGCCTTTGTGCCTCCCATTAGTGTCCCAAGGGGGCGTTAATGAGGTGCAAATAGCTTTGCCACCAAGTGCGGCGCTGACATCGACTCCCGCCATATTCGGTGGGAGTTTTGCGGCAGCGCTATGGCATTGTGCCCCGATCTCCTTCACCCGGAGATCATGACATCATCGGCGGCTAGCCACTTCGGGGGCAATGATTAAAGGCGAGGTGGCCAAGTTTCATCGCGGGTTCCTGCCCGCGATCGATCACTCTGCTTAAGTGTTGGGCTGATCGCACGGGATCGCGGCTGCCTTGGTGGTCCAGGTAGGTAATTTTTCTATTTCAGAGACTGCAGCGATGGTCCTTCCCTTTAAGGGAGGGAAGGAGTCTTTGAACGCGGCAGCGCTGCACGGCCCAGTGAGCAGCGCTGCTGAAGTCTCCGCCCTGCTTGCTGCCGATTGCGCTCCAAGAAGGAAGTGGACGCTTGATTTAGTCCTCCACTTCCTTCTTGGGGCGCTAAAACTGAATTTCGCAGTAGCCGGTGCTAATTAGCGCCGGGCACTAAATTTAGCACCAAGGCGACGTTAGCACCCCAAAATGGTCGATACCGAATTTTTCCCATGTTAAGGCTTGGTCACACTAGGGAACGAATTGTGCTGGTGTGATGTTGGCTTAGGAAACATGAGACACTAGGGCAAAATGGTTTTCAAGGTTGGAAGACTGCTGAGGAAGCATAATGCGCCAATAACGACTGGTATACGATGGAAGAGTTGTTGAAATGGCTTTGCCTGGTTTTGTGCTCAAGTGCCAATGAAGTTAAAATTATTAGTGTTGGCTGGTATCTGAGCAACTCCAGGCAGCATTATTGGCACCCATGCATATAATTGGAATTACCAGCCTGGAGACAATGCAGCACTCTGAATGATGAATAGGTAAGGGGGAGAGAAACCAAAAAATTATAGACCTGTTAGTCTAACATCTTTTGTGGGGAAGTTGTTGGAATCTATAATTAAGAACAGAGTGACTGAGTACTTAGTTAGAGCCAAATTGGATTTATAAAGGGGAGCTCATGTCTAATGAACCAAATTGAATTTTTTGAGGAAGTAGTAGACAGGGAAATGACTACGGATGTGGTTTATATGGACTTCCAGAAGGCATTCGATAAGGTTAGCTATAATTAAAACTCCTGGAATTGAAGGCAAATTATTGACCTTGTTTGGTGATTGATTAGATGGTAGAAGACAGCGAGTAGGAATAATGGGCATGTACTTGAATTGGAAGGAAGTGACTAGTGGTGTCCCATTAAGATCTGTGCTGGTGCCTTCACTATTCACTATACTTATTAATGACTTAGATAACACAATAGAGTGCCACATATGCAAGTTTAAGGATGACACAAAGATTGGTGGCATAGTAAGTGGTGTAGACGGGAGCATAAAAATAAAGAGAGATTGATAAAGTGAGTGGGCAAAACAGTGGCAGATGGATTTCAAGGTAAGTAAGTGTGAGGTCATCCATTTTGTACCAAAAAAAGATAGATCTGCGGATTATTTAAATGGTGAAAAGTTAGGAACGGTGAACGTCTAAAGAGATTTAGGTGTCCATGTTAGCAGATCACTAAAATGTAGTAGTCAGGTACAAAAAAGAATCAAAAAGGCTAATGGAATGTTAGCCTTAATAAGTAGAGGGCTAGAATATAAAGGGGAAGAAGTTTTGCTACAGCTATACAAAGCCCTGGTTAGACCCCAACTGGAGCACTGTGTTCAGTTCTGCAATTGCAATTTGTAGGTACAAGTGGGTGGAGCCTAAGCCATGCAGTCTCCGCCCATTTGTACCAGGTGTTGAGCGGCCTAACCAACGGTCCTTAAAGGGATCACCTGCGACCGCTCATAACATAGCCCAGGAAGCTTTTGATTTGCTTTTGGTGGACCCAGATGGAACCAGAGTGCTCCTTATGGGCCACTAAGAAAACTCCAGCCCGCTGCTGTCCCATTCAAGGCCCTCGCTCCAGATCACCTCCCCCAGGTGCGACCAGGCTCAGCGTGGTAGACGGCAGAGTTTCCGCCCTCCCAGAACCCGGCGAGCTGCAGCGGGTGCACGCAGCTCTCCGGCGGCATGTTAATCAGGCTGAATGGGCATGCCACCCACTTTCTGCCCATTTTGGGCTCTACTTAAACATCGTTCCCCATGTCCCGTGCCAGCTTGTATGAATGAATTGAGATGGGACAGTTAAGCATGCTGGTCAGAGTGAGTCGGAGAAGACTGCTCCGGGGAATCCTCAAAGATATGAATCTAAACTAACAAACCTAGAAATGACTGTTGCCGATATTAGAATCAAAGAAGCTTACAGCACAGAAGGAGGCCATTCAGCCCATCGCCCCTGTGCTGGCTCTTTGAAAGAGCTCTCCAATTAGTCCCACTCCCCTGTTCTTTCCCTATAGACCTGCCATTTTCTCCCCTTCAATTATTTATCTAATTCCCTTTTGAAAGTTCTCATATAACCTTTACTTTAAACAGGTTAATGCCTCTGCTAAAATACCAGTCAAAGAATTGCCCTACAAAAGAGTTAAACTTTTGTATGCTAATATCGGCAATAATCATTTCTAGACTAAAGCGTTTAATTGCGCACAGGGAAAGGAAGGAAACATTGGATTGGTGAGATGTAGTTAGAATTTTACTTTCGGAATTGTAAATGACGAGTATTTTATAAACAACCCCAGGATTCAGTTTTCTGGAAAGTCATGACTTGTGCCAGTTGTAACAGATGTATCTTTTTTTTTGAGGTCACAATTAACTGGCCAGAGTTAAGAAAAATTGATACCTTAAAACAAAGGTTGGTAGCAGTGAATAGGTAGGTCATCCAACTGGAAATTTCAGGGGTGATGCTAAATAGATGCTATTGGTGCATCCTGATAGGAAGAGAAATGACCAATTTAGTTTTCTTAGACCTCCTAGTAGCAGCTCAAGAAGGACCATTTAGATCTCAGTTGTCCTCCATGAACACTACTGGGTAAACGTTCTCCTCGTGTATCCCGGGAGTTCAGATCTCCAGACAGAACTAAAGCTGAGCAACCAGAGCTGTGATTTAATACCATGCAAATCCTTCCACACTCTAACCATGCCTTCAAAGTCAGTTTTCCACTTTGTGAGGTGGAGTGTAACTGTCTTGCTATTACTATTTTCCTGCAAACATCTCAGTTTAATGGTGCAGAGTAACTGAATTTGTCCATTCCACAGTCTGTTCACTCACGGCCGTTAACATTTCAGAACAAACAGTTCTAACCTTCAAGCAACTTTTGACTTCATTTATTTCTGAACATAAACAAAGAAAATCAATGCAGGACAGACATCTCCCATTGCCACAGTCTGACTGTGCAGCTAGTTCGATGTATTGGTCGCCATGGCCACAGAAACAATGGGGTTTCCCTCAGATACAGGTGGCTAATGCCAAATTTTAAATTACATTTTCCTGACTGTTCTAAAGTGTTGAAAATATCTATATTGTCACAATGGGAACACTGCAAATTCCAGAGAAGAGTAGCTCGGATTTTAATTGACGGCTGGAGACATGTGTGCGGGGGCTGAGGCAGATGGAAATTGTCCAGCTCTCCGCAGCATGAGGCCCGGGAGGTTTTAACTCTGGGGCCTCATCTGTATGGATCCCGTCTCCTGATCGAACCTGGTGGGAAGTGTTAGATGGCCCCCAGGCGGGAGCGGGATTTTGGGCAGCAGGGGACAGGTTCCGGGAACCTGAAGGAACGGTCTCCGGCAGTCGGCAAGTGCTTAGGAAGGGGGTTAGAAGGCATCACAGGCAGGGGAGGGAATCCCAGGGCAAGGGAGGCCCAAGGTTTCCTTGTGGAAGTCTGGAGGAGTACTCAGAGGCTGGGTATTCTGCGGTGAGTGTCTCACCCCCGACGTAATAAAACTCACTACACACTTGGTTTGAGCATAAAGCAAGGCTTTAATCAACTTGTTTCAGAACATGGAGGTCTAGTTGTACTTCACTAGTTCCTTGTCTTACAAAATGTCCCTGGAAAGCTGGGCCCACGCCCGAGTATTTATACTCCTTGGGCGGCGCCACCAGCTGGCCATCCAGCATTATTTCATAAGTAGTTTCTTGATGATGAGATTTATAACACCCTGTAGCGGTTCGTGTACATTGCCACTAAATAAGAGAGTTTGACTTCGACGAACTATAAATAAGTTGTTTATTTACAGGAACAGGCTAATTACAGCAGGTAAGATAGCAGGTAAGATGGCTGACTGTAGGAGCACCGTGGTGTCGGTCTTGTCCCAGCGGGGACTCCACGAGGACTGAGTTCGCAGTCCTGTGGGGAGCGTGATGACGTCATCGCGTTTGTGTTGTGACGTCATCACGTTATTCGCGTTTCCCGCACTTAGGGCGTCACGTGATGCGCGTCGTTGCGTCGCTGGCCGTTGAGGCCGAAGTCGGGAGGCCGGGCTGTGCCGGTGCTTGCCGTGGGAGCGGAAGATCGTGTCGCTCCCGTCGGCTGGCCGTTGAGGCCGAAGATGCTAGGCCGGGCTGTGCCGGTGCTTGCCGCGGGAGCGGAAGATCGCGTCGCTCCCGTCGGCTAGCCGTTGAGGCCGAAGACGCTAGGCCGGGCTGTACCGGCGCACGCACATCACATTGTACGTGACGTGATGTCAGCGCGCTAGGGCGCATCTTAAAGGGGCAATGGCCCCAACAGGTAAGTTAAAAGGGCAACGGCCCCAAAAGGTAAGTTAAACATACAGTAAGGTAAGTTAAAGGGAATTATGTGTCTCAATGTAAGGGACAACCAGTGGTACCGCCACATAGGCCCCCCCAGAATTCGCTTTAATGAAAGTCCAAGGATGAGATGGTCTGACGAGCTGGTGGTCACGGCGGTCATGCTGTCTTGACTTGGTAGTCGAGGTATGAAGGTGCTGCTCGTGAGCGGATCCTTACGCTCGTCGTGGCGAATAAAACGCATCCGTCAGGCGAAGGACCGTGGAGACGTGCGAAACAGCAGGCCTTGTCAGAGTGACGGGCAGGTTGGGCGGACGCGGGCGATGTCTCCGTTGATGTTGAAACAAGTCCTTGTTCCGACGAAATCTGCAGGAACGCCGATGGGCGATCCAGGAGGACTTGACTGGTGAGGTCGGTGAACTCGCCGACAGGTGAGCGAAACCTTCGGGAGGCTGGAACGCATGGAACGGTGCGTGCCATAGTGCTATGACAATAACACAACGGAGGGTGAAGAGTTGCTGCGTTGATCAGTGATCAGTGAGGCCAGCAACTTTCACGTGGCTGATCACGGCAGCAGGATGCCCGTTGGACCCGTCCTCGATGTGTGCAGCTTCAGTAGATGTTTGCGTTTGTTAAAGGGAAAACTGGAGAAAGGGCGGCAACGGTCCAGGTTGTTGTTAGCTTTCAGGAGGGGTTAACTCTGCCTGGAGGGCGGTAACACTTGTAACTGTTGTAGATTTAGGAGAAAACAGCCGGGAGGGCGGCACGCCTTTTGTTCACGCCGAATCATGTAGTAGGTAACACAATCAGCAGGTTGAAGGGCTGGTGCGTCGTCGGCAGGGAAGGAGTCGCCGGTGTTCACGAGGGATGGGTTCTCGTGGTTCGCGAGGGATGCGCCCTCGTGTTTCGCGGAGGTGAGTCCTCGTGGTATCCCCGCGGGGCGCGCTCCGATCTTGTGGGCCCGAACATGCTGTACCCCGTGCTTGGAGAGATGTATACTCGCTGTTGCTTTGGACGTAGAGGCGGACGATCCGTGTGGCGGTAGAAGAGTCGAATACGGAGACCGTGAGCACGTGCGTGGTCTGTGCCACATCGATGTTCTCGGCGAACAGGGCTTCTACCTTCATAAAGCACGAGGGAGACCGTGGCTCCCTGGATTGCGGTAGCGACAGCAGAACAGCTGATGCTTCCATAGCATGCTTCATTTGTGAAAGACGTTCACAAACCCACCAATTGTAGCGCTGGTGGATGACGGTTGCCGTTGGTCGTGCTCTACCTCTGTGAAAGCGTTCATGAAAAACGGGCTCACCTCCAAGCTGCGCTTCCTTTGCGAAGACGTTCGCAAAGACGGGGTCGCTTTTGGTGGAATCGGTGTTAGGCGGTTGCTGTTCCGTGGTTGTTCGTCGGTTGTGCGTTGGTCATCTTGTGGGAAGACGAGGGTAAGGCTGCGCGTTGCTACCGTGAAAATCGTTCACGGATACGGGTTCACCAATTGTAGCGTTGGAATTGATGAACTCCCGTACTCACGTCGTTGGGTCACCAATGTAGCGGTTCGTGTAGATCGCCACTAAATAAGAGAGTTTGACTTCGACGAACTATAAATAAGTTGTTTATTTACAGGATGTGGTAAACCACTGTTATTGCATACTGTTACCTCTGGTTGGCGCTGTGTACCAATGCATGCCTCAGCTGGCTCCGCCCACATGACCAGGTATAAAGGTGGGTGTTTCGGCTACCCACTTCCTTCTTGGAACCAGTCGTCCACGAGAGGCATGCTCTGTTCTTTAGTTAATAAAAGCCTTTTCATTACCTTCCTAATTCATCGCCTTTTATGGAGTAATTGATAAGCGTATCAATGGAACAGGCTAATTACAGCAGGTAAGATAGCAGGTAAGATGGCTGACTGTAGGAGCACCGTGGTGTAGGTCTTGTCCCAGCGGGGACTCCACGAGGACTGAGTTCCCAGTCCTGTGGGGAGCGTGATGACATCATCGCGTTTGTGTTATGACGTCATCACGTTGTTCACGTTTCCCGCGCTTAGGGCATCACATGATGCGCGTCGTTGCGTCGCTGGCCGTTGAGGCCGAAGTCGGGAGGCCGGGCTGTGCCAGTGCTTGCCGTGGGAGCGGAAGATCGCGTCGCTCCCGTCGGCTGGCCGTTGAGGCCGAAGACGCTAGGCCGGGCTGTGCCGGTGCTTGCCGCGGGAGCGGAAGATCGCGTCGCTCGCGTCGGCTGGCCATTGAGGCCGAAGACGCTAGGCCGGGCTGTGCCGGCGCACGCACATCATGTTGTACGTGACGTGACGTCAGCGCGCTAGGGCGCGTCTTAAAGGGGCAATGGCCCCAACAGGTAAGTTAAAAGGGCAACGGCCCCAAAAGGTAAGTTAAACATACAGTAAGGTAAGTTAAAGGGAATTATGTGTCTCAATGTAAGGGACAACCAGTGGTACCGCCACAACCCATTGATTCCCCAAAGCCTTTCCACCATCTACAAGGCACAAGGAGTGTGATGGAATACTCTCCACTTGCCTGGATGAGTGCAGCTCCAACAACACTCATCAAGCTTGACACCATCCAGGACAAAGCAGCCTGCTTGATTGGCACCCCATCCACCACCTTAAACATTCACTCCCTCCACCACTGGCACACAGGTGCTGCAGGGTGTACCATCTACAAGATGCACTGCGGCAACCTGCCAAGGCTTTTTCGGCAGCACCTCCCAAACCCGCAAACTCTACCACCAAGAAGGACAAGGACAGCAGGCGCATGGGAACACCACCACCTCCAAGTTTCCCTCCAAGATACACACCATTCTGACTTGGAAGTATATTGCCGATCCTTCATCGTCGCTGGGTCAAAATCCTGGAACTCCCTCCCTAACAGCACTGTGGGAGTACCTTCACCACAGGGACTGCAGCGGTTTAAGAAGGTGGCTCGCCACCACCTTCTCAAGGGCAATTAGGGATGGGCAATAAATGCTGGCCTTGCCAGCAATGCCCACATCCCAGGAACGAATAAAAAAGAAACAATGGGATAACCAGCCTCCTGTTCTGTAAACGTCTATGGTTCCATAGTTCTATGGTATGTGACAGTTGGAGAGCAAATTTGACAATCCTTGACACAAATCTTGCTTGATTTCTTCAAGCCTGCCATCTTCTTCCTTACATCACTCTACGGCCTGAGGATGCGGGGTACAACATTCACTAACAGAAGTACTTCTTGCCAAGCCTGATGACTTGGCATTATTGTGGGAGTGGGTGGGTTTACCTTGCCCTTCGTTATATCATTTTCCTTTGCTCTCCTGTTCCCTGAACCAATGTCTCCAGAGCCTCGTGATGAAATCTGCGCTTTCTCCTTCCTCGGTACTTCAACTGAGCTACCAACCTGTTAGCCATCAACAAGTGCTACTGTTTTGTACATTGTGAAACTGCAGTACTTGTCTGTTAAGATCCTTAAAACGCTGCTTAAAGCTAGTTTGCAGCCACAGTCTGTCTGGCCGCTGCACTGTGCAGGTGCTACAGTACACAGACTAGTGCACGCGGGGGAAGAACAGTAATTTTGCACCTTCAGTTGTTTGCTTAATAGTGCTCATGAACCCAAATTTAGGCACAATCAATTTCTATTTAGGACACAAGTAGTAATTTCCAGGCTCAAATTTTCTTGAATGTATAAATCTATCATAGATATAATAAGGCTTTTAAATCTTTTCACCCAAATCATCTGGTGACCCAGGCTTGGCTCAGTCAGCAGGATAAAATATCCTCTATATAACTCATCTGTCACTATAATCCTCTTTGATATCCTGTAATCTCTGCTATTGCACACTGTTTACGAGTCCCTGACTAATACTGCAATTGTATAAAGTAGCCTTTCTGTAATACACTTTTCACCAGTGTCTTTTTTGTGCTTCCAAATATTGAAGGAGGCGTTGTTTTAAAATGCACTAAAATAATACTTGAAACAGTTCCCCACTGACCTACATGAACAACCATCAATTTTTAAAAATTTTACATGGATAAGTACAGACTAACTGCATTAACACAGATGGAATCTTGTCTGAATGCATGCAAATCTAACCCCAGCATTGATTTACAAAACGCTTTTTAGTATTTGACAGAGATGACTGAATAGATCTGCAGACTAATACAGCAGGAATGGCGTGGGTATATGAAGGCCGCACGGGAACCGGTATATCTGGTAGAACTTGAGAAACGTCATAGAGGAATGTACGATGAACGAATGGGTAATGTCATAACAGATGAGACAATACCCAGGCATTTGGCCATTGGGACAGCTATGATGAATGGCATGCAGAGCCAAAGGTTGTATTTCTACTGGGAATATGTCAAAAGTCTATGTGCAGTTGATCCAAAAATAACAGAATTTTGAGAAGCAAAGTCTTAACCCAAAGCGAGTAACTATGAATTCCTTGAAAATTCAAATTAAAAGCACAGAGAGAGAATATTATACTTCATTTAGCAATCTCTCTCAAGAAATATACGTCATGAAACCAGACTTCAGTGACTTAATAAATTAAAAAGTTGGGACAATCCTTAACAAGTTGAATGCTGTGAATTCTACCAGACCTTAAAAGGCAATCACTAAAATCACTAAAAGCTATCTCCAGACTTGGCCTGAACAACCTATTACTTTATTCTTACAGTAGCTCCTAAATGAAACATAAAAATGGAATCTGATTTCTCCATGAAATCAGGAATCCAAAACTGGTTATTCTCACTAAATGTTTGCTGATAGTACTGTAGTAATCTATATAGTATATTTAAAACATTGCAATTGATAAAGTAGCTAAAAAAGGTTGGATTCTGCTGTTAGAAGTGATTAACTGTAAGCATTCTGATTATTCCTTCAGTTAAAGGCTTTCGTTTAGTCTCATTTATAGCCTGTAGCTACTTCTATCTTGTCCAGATTTGGGCCAAAACCATTGCGATGCTTGGAAAAAAAATGACTGGAAATGGTTTGAAATTATATCCAAATATATTTAGTGGGATCACGTTCAATGACCTTTTATAACAAAATTAAAGCAAATCTTCTCCAGACCCAGTCTAAGATGAACTAAGTTGTGCTCAAAGAAGATGTCCAACTTGTTCGTGGCAAAGTCCATTTCCTATTATATTTCTTCCTATTGCCTGGAGATTTTTTTTTACAGATCTATATATTTTTAAGTTAAATGTTGATCTTCATTTGAAAATACTTCTCTCTATGGTATTACTCTCCTTCAAAGGCTATAATTAATGTCACTTCACAATCTGTCCAGATTGATGAGATGATAATTTCCAATTACAACTAGCTGTAAGGGTCCTGAGTGAAATGAATTTCAACAGTCTGAACCCAGTTCCTCGAGGATATGGCTTTATAACACAAAACCAGACAAAGAAATTTAAAAAATATTTGGATTGATAGTTAATCATCAATCAAAATAACACTTCACAACAACATGTGTTATTAAAACATGTAGCAATACAGCCACTTCAACCTTGAAATGCCCTATCACAGCACAACTTAAAGGCTCAACAAACATTGTACATAATGTTGTGACCCACATACCATTTTTAATATATTATAGATGGTACCTTAAGTTTGCAAACATGCTTAATTTAGAATATCATAGTTTTACCTAAATGCCCAAAAGTTTTCAGTAACTGCCCTACAAATCGAGAGAACCCAGATGAGCTTGAAATGTGTGACCTAATCTTTAGTTCTGGCTTTTAGTTGTAAAATTACAGGGGCTAGTAGTAATGATTTACACCCTAATGAAGGACACAGTCATTATCCCTTGGTCTGATTCATGAAACTCAGTGGGTATCTCAGTTTATGAGCAGTAGGGACAAGTCTCCTTTACTTGTGAACTTGGACTAAACAGGAAATAAGATACCGAGGGGCATCAATGGCCACCATTCTGTATTGTTGAACATTCCAGTACATCCGGGTTATGATTAGAATTTTCATGTAGATTAGACTTTTTTTTCTTAATTTTCTGTGCCCACAAGAGTGAAAACAGAATAAAAAATTTAACCAACTCTCGATTCTCAGTAAAATAGATTTGCTAAGACTGTATCAACCATGTTTGGAGATCATCGCATCTTAGCAGCATGGAATGGACCAATGAGTGCCCGTCACAATGCCTGACGTTTCCAAAAAGAGCAAAAGGAGAATAAAACTTTGATTTTCTATTATTATTATTTGTGTAGTTAAATAGGAAAACTCAGGGCAATTTGGGAAACAGTGGAGTTTCTCCGCAGCATAGGCTGAGGATCTGGGAGACACAACACTCAACGGCTGCAGTGCCACCACTGGCAGGAGAGTGTAATTACAACGTGACAAGTTTACATAGGCAGTTCCCATTATAAATGGGGCCATGGGAATTTATAATAAAAAAAAGGTACAAAAGTGGGATCAAAACTGCGCCAATAGGAAGTAAGGTTTTGTAGACAGGAAGTGCATCTAGATATAAGAGTTTCAATGTATAATTGATATATAATAAAATATAACAGACATTTGCAAGTAACAAAGCAGTAATTGCATCTTAGAATATAGAATGGGCAGTTCCTATTACTTCAGTTATTTCTGAAGTGGTCTTCCTCTGATCTTGCAGTCCCTGGCATCATCTGAACCGCTCAGTAAGGCCACTGCCTCACAATGACCACGCTTGTATAGGTCACTCTTGACACAGTCACAGTGTTAAACGAACATGAATGTCTCTAAGTGAAAAGATATCCACATTTTTTATGCCAGTATTTCATCAGATTGCACTTTGTATTATGTAGAAGGAAATGAAAAACAACAATCTGCTTTTGTTTCCCGGGAGAACCCATTGTCCGTTTAGTATATAACTTTTCACTTGTATTAAACTGTTGTTGCATAAGTGTGGTTTTCGTGTCTTCAAGGCTGTTGTGTATGAATTAGGAGTAATTTTTTTGGCATGTAGATCATTGCTAGTTCATTTCCCTTGTGCACGCAAAATAAATCATAAAAAATTCTGGCTCAGGATTCTGGCAGACTGCAGACAATAATGTTTCAGGCACAGCAAAATATATATTTCCAAATGCATAAAACCCTTTTTGTTGTTGGATATTTGATATCATATGGAAAAAGAATGAGATTCTTGAAGTACTGTATTGATATCCAAGACTTATATCCTAAATATAGGTCACATGCACCTAAACTTTTCCAGACTCTGTATGCAAGACTGAAAAGCGATTATTTAAATCTGCCTGCTGTACAGTTATGTTGGAAATCTGGTTTGTCTCTTTGAAAACAGTTAGGCTTTACATTGCTTTAAAAAATTCTCCTCCGTTGCATCTGTTTCACGTGCTGCTTGCTCCCAAAGAGGAAAAGACAAAATAAGAGGGCAGAGGGCTAAAGAATGCGGATTCATAAAAGGCCTAAGGAAAGAGTAGTGTGAGCCAAACAAATAGATATTGGTGCCAGCTGGGAATTTATCAACCTGTAAATTAATGTTAGTGAAAACACTTGCATCGCTTGCATCATACAGAAGATTTTGCCCAGATTTTGCTCTCGACGGTGATGGAATGGCACTCACCGTTCACCTCGCTGACAGCTGCCCACAGACTTTTCACGATCTTGTCAGTGGAGAGTTCCCCTAAACCAGTGTCTATTCCAGCACAGCACCCTCTACAGGGGATCTGTGGTGTGTGTGAGCAGGACAAGTAACAGTGAGGCCCTTCAACCAATCAAATTGAAGTACCGTCATGGAGCCACGCAGGGCTGGATTTTCCCAACGGAGACGGGTTTGTTGTTTGGCGGGTTCTGTTCCTGCTGTCGGTTCCAACAGCACTGAGACAATGATTTTCATTAGATTGGGCTTATTAAGCCCGCCGTGCGGCCCAATAACTGGGTTCGGGTCTGCTGCTCACCTCTGCTTACGTCTTCGAATCAGCTGTATTTAAGAAGCCCATGTAGCCTTTGGGTTTCATTTACTTTCTGATGCTCCTGAGTCTTTGCGAGATGACTGCTGCAAGAACAAATGCTTCGCCCCGCTTTGATGATGACTCCCTCCATGCTCCTGTGGAGGGAGTAAGAGGGCGCAGGGAGGTTCTGTTCCCTCCCAGTGGATGGAGGAAGCCTCCTCAGCACACAAAGGCAGCCTGGCTGCAAATAGCGCTAGGTCGTTGTCAGCACGCACCTGGGTTCAGTGCAGGAAAAGGTTCAATGATCTGCTACACTCAGCAAAAATGAGTATAACATCACACTTACCTTCAATCTGCTCCCCATCTCTTCTCATCACCAGCACACTGCATTGTCAACCTACGCCTGCACATCCCAACGTACCCTTACATCACTTGCACCCTTAACCATCCCTCTCTGTGTACAGAATCACTCCACCATCCATCTATGCACCCCTCACACTCACTCTCACTGTTATGCAATGGCTTCAATTAACAATGCACAGGGAGGGACCTTGGTATAGGCACCTCACTCCATCTTTGTCTCCCTCTAAGCATCTATGCTATGGATTCTCTACACTCACTCCATCATTCTCGCTCAAACTCAACTTGTGTCCCTCATTGCAGGAAAAGAGAGCCCACAATAAGAGGGAGAGGGGGAGGACAGGAGGAGGCCCACCTTCCATGGCACATTTAAGTAACACTGAGGAGGCTGCTATCGAGATCGTTGGAGGTGCAGAGAAGCTGGAAGTGGGGACGGAGAGACGGGCGCAGTAGAGCAAGTTGGTGACAGAATAGACTTGCAACCCTCTCATTTAGATTTCATGAGTCACTGATATGGCATCTGATGGTCATAGAGATTGAGTTCTGATCATCTGCACAATGGGATGTGTCTGCTACCTCAATATCACAGGTTTAACTCATGCCTTTATTCCCCCACAAGACCATCGAGATCCCCCCTCCCCACTCTCCAGGAGGAAGAGCCAGACAACTCCTCAGAGGAAGCTGCATTCTCTGAGGGAGTAGCATCAGCAGAACTCAGCGCAGCCAGCACCAGCGCAGAGACGCACACCTCGGTGGGCCCTTCGCGAGATAGATTAGTGTTGTCACCTGGTGTATCACAGCTCACAAGTGAGCATAAGCAGATGGTGGAGACAGGGACAGCAGTGGAGAGTCCTCGTCGGAGGCCGCTGGATGCTCCTAGCTCTGCTCAGCTGCATGTAGATGCTGTACCTCTGGGGCCATCCAGAAAGAGAGCAATGCTGGAACTTCAGGACCAAGTGCAGGAGGCTCTGACTGAGTGTGCAACCACGGTAACTGCGAGTGTGCAGAGAATGGAGGAGTCCATCTCAAACATGAGCAATGCCGTGGTGCACGCAATGGAGAATATAGGTGCCGCCATGGAAAGGATGGCAATGTCCATGGAGGACATAAATCACCAGATTCAGCAGAACATGGTAACACTTCTAAATAGATGGTTATCTATGGAGGATAGATGGGCATCTATTGAGGAGAGCAACTAGACGTTCATGGACGTTCCTGTTATGAGGAATGTCAGCACAGAAATGGGTCCTCATGGTCCCACTGATGTGCAGCAAGGGGCTCTCCAGCTACTTGCTAGCAGTGAAGTGCGGGTGACCCATGAGAGGGATGGCGGTGGTCAACAACAAGGAAGTGTGGGCTCCTCTCCAAGCACACACACTCCCATGCCACTAAGGAGCCCTCAGTCAGAGCCCAAGATTCCTCACCCAACTGAGATGGCCATCTCTGCCCCTGCTCAGCCGCAGGAGGAGCAGGCTGTTGCGGAGCCCTCCCAGGCTCCCAAACCCAGAGTACGCCCGCCAAAGACGTCTAAGCAGGCGCAGCAGAGAAATGAGCAAGCTGCCTCTACATCTGCTGAAGCCACAGGGGAAGCACCACGTAGAAGCACATAAAGAGAAAATTAACACACAAATAGTCAGAATGGTAGTCACTTTGGTGTTTTGATTTAATACATAGTTATGTTTGTCATTGTTATTTCAATTGTATTAAACAAATGCGATGTCAAAGAATCAAAGAGTTGATCTATGTGTGCTCAGAATTGGAAGTGGCACAGTGAGGGGTGAGGGCGCCTTTCATCTGCAGTGATGATGGGGAGAGTGATAGGAATGCAGATAGTTAATTGTACAGATGATGTATGGTGTGTAATGAAGGTCGTGCAGACATTCATATCCATGTGCCAGCCACATGTGTTTGCTGCGTAAAGTTAGGCGAATCTGGCTTGGATTAGTTTAGCCCTTGCCTCACGGCCAGCAATGTGCTCATGTGCTGGTGGCACTGGGACAGCCGCCTCTACAAGGTCTTCCTCATCTGCAGCCTCATTCAGTTCCTCCTCCTCCTCCTCCTCCTCCTCTTCCTCCTCCTCCTCCTCCTCCTCCTCCTCCTCCTCTTCCTCTGAGGAGGCTGCGCGCTGAGCCACTTGTTCCTCAGGCAGCGGTAATCCACGCTGCAGTGTGACGTTGTGCAGGGAACAGCAGACCACGATGATACTGGAGACCTTGGCTGGTGAGTACTGTAGGGCTCCACCAGATCTGTCCAGGCATCTGAATCGCATTTTGAGCAATCCTATGGTTTGCTCTATGATGCTTCTGGTGGAAATGTGGCTCTCATTGTAACACTCCTCAGCTTTGTTTGATGGCCTCCTCATCGGTGTCATTAGCCACATCTTCAGGGGATAGCCCTTGTCTCCAAGGATCCATCCAGAAAGTTGGGTTGGCGGGTTGAAGAGCTGAGGCACAGTAGACTGCTGCAGGATAAATGAGTCATGGCAACTGCCAGGGAACTTGGCGCAAACATGCATAATGTTCTTCCTGTGGTTACACAGCAGCTGGATGTTAAAGGAGTGGAAGCCCTTGCGGTTGACAAATACAGCTGGGTTGTGAAGGGGTGCCCTAATGGCCACATGTGTGCAGTTGACAACGCCCAGCACCCTTGGGAAGCCTGCCGCATTGGCAAAGCCAACCGCCCGCACGGTAACACTTGCTTCATCCGTAGAGAAGTGGATGTAATTGTGCGACTTAGCAAACAGGGCATCGGTAACCTTTGTGATGCAACTGTGTGCGGCCAACTGGGAGATGCCGCTGATGTCTGCTGCTGATCCCTGGAAGGGCCCTGAAGCAAAGAAGTTGAGTGCGGTGGTGACTTTGACAGCCACTTGTAAGGAGTGTCCACCCGCTCCTCTGGGCTGCAGGTGTTGGTGCAGCATTGCGCAGATGTCATCGACCAGCTCTTGCGAAAATCTCAGCCTGACCTTTGGCACTGCTGCATATTCATGTTGAGGAAGCTCATCCTCTGCCTGTAAACCCTGTGTTGTGGGTATCTCCTGCGGGGCGGAGCAGTCCTGCACCGACGCACTCTGCCCTGTGCAGCATCAGGTGGCTGAGGAGAAGGTTGGCGCTCCTGTTGTTGGTGCTGCTGGTGTGCCTGGTCCTGCTGCTACCATGGCTGCTCTTCCTCCGAATCTGAGGACCAGGATGAGAGGGTATAAATGGTTCCCATTCTGCTGTTATATATGTCAGTTGAGGAAGAGATGTTAAAAATGCTCAGGCAATGTGGAGACAGGGTATTCTAAGGAGGTCTCAGTGCATATGGATCTGAGAACAAACACTTACAACCTCAATACACATAGAAACATAGAAACATAGAAGATAGGAGCAGGAGTAGGCCATTCGGCCCCTCGAGCCTGCTCTGCCATTCAATGAGATCATGGCTGATCATCCAAATTCAGTACCCAGTCCCTGCTTTCTCCCCATACCCCTTGATCCCTTTAGCCTTAAGAAATATATCCAACTCCTTGTTGAATATATTTAATGTATTGGCCTCTACTGCCTTCTGTGGTAGAGAATTCCACAGGTTCACCATTCACTGGGTGAAGAAATTCCTCCTCATTTCTGTCCTAAATGGCTTACCCCTTATCCTTAGACTGTGACCCCTGGTTCTGGACTCCCCGACCATCGGGAACATCCTTCCTGCATCTAGTCTGTCCAGTCCTGTCAGAATTTTATAAGTTTCAATGAGATCCCCTCGCATTCTTCTAAACTCCAGCGAGTACAAGCCCAATTGATCCAATCTCTCCTCATGCGTCATTCCTGCCATCCCAGGTATCAGCCTGGTGAATCTTCGCTGAACTCCTTCCATGGCAAGAACACCCTTCCTCAGATAAGGTGACCAAAACTGCACACAATACTCAAGATGTGGTCTCACCAAGGCCCTGTACAACTGCAGCAAGACATCCTTGTTCCTGTACTCAAACCCTCTCGCTACACCTGAAAAATGTCTTCCAAATCCTGAAACCAGAAAGTTCTGGCATCTGAAATTGAACTGATGTTGCAGATTAGCTTTTATGCTGCAGATGCAGCTTTCAACTATTCAACTTAATGAAATACCCGACACAATCAGCTGGCATGTTTGTCGAATGAGGTGGAACACGCTGAAAATGGGGCAAAATCGAAGAAGCCTGTAAAAATAAGATTATGTAGATAGTTAACAAGCTGTTAACTAGCTTAAGTGCCTCTCCCATTGCTTGGTGTCGGCTCTGATCGGAAGTCGCAGACCCGACACTTTGTAAAGTTGCATGGAGGTGGGATATCGGTGGGTTCGCAACCCGCCGTCAATCATTTTGATTTTAACTCCAGACCCGCCTCCAAACCTGCCCTCCGGGTGCCGGCAAAATCGCGGCCGTAGAGTCCAAACCAGGAAGTATAAAGCAGGAAATATAAATTAGATTTAAATGATGTACAGAAAGCGAAATAAAGATTGGGAAATTCAGATGGCATTATGGGAGCGAGATAAAAGGGACAGACAGAAAAAGTACTAAATTGTTTTTAAAAATTTTAATTTTAAAAATAATTCTCCAACACTCATTTTCTTCTGAAGGAATGAGAGTCCCCCTTGTAAAAATAATTTTTCAGGACCAGAGAGGTTGTTTAGCAGTAATTATCACTTATAATGCTGTTAAAAACTCACTTACTCCTGAATGCACCTGCCCTAACTTTTTCAGCTATTTTTAGTGCGGAACTAGTGGGCAAGTATCCCAGGTTCACGCCGTTGCAGTCATTTCAATGCCGAGTCTATCGGCGAGGACTGCAACAGCGCACCCTGTGGAGGAGTGGGGTATCTCTGACAGCGACTTCTGGATTTCCGCGTTTAACTGCGTATATGTGTACTCCAGAGGTGGCTGTCAGATTTCTTCTATTATAACGGTGGGCTCTGATAGCCTCACCATTATTCTCATCGCAAATTCCAGGCCCATAGATTATGACTGTGAGAAACACTGGAAACAACAGTGAGCGGTTCATGGAGATGAATCGAGCATCACTTTTAGGACTTCAGGGTCTTTCTGCCAGACCAGTGGACAGCCCTACTCACTTTTGGTTACTGCCTGTCAATGGCCTCCACATGGATGGAAAGCCCGTAGATAACGAATACTTATTTTTTTAGACCACATTCATATCTTGGTTGCAATTTCCATTTGGACAATTCTAGGTTACAGGCAAGATTTGCCTTTCTGATAATGATGCTCTTTGAATGCATTGATAGACATGGAGCATTGAAGAGAGTGTTTGAAGACCAGGACCTCAAACCCGGCACCAAGCTCATGGTCTGGTCTACAGAGCAGTAGTAATACCCGCCCTCTTGTATGCCTCAGAGACATGGAGCATGTACAGCAGGCACCTCAAAGCACTGGAGAGGTACCACCAACGCTGCATCTGCAAGATCCTGCAAATCCATTGGCAGGATAGGCGCACCAACGTCAGTGTCCTCGCTCAGGCCAACATCCCCAGCATCAAAGCTTTGACCACGCTTGATCAGCTCCGATGGATGGGTCACATTGTCCGCGTGCCCGATACGAGACTCCCAAAACAAGCGCTCTACTTGGAGCTCCGACATGGCAAGAGAGCCCCAGGTGGGCAGAGGAAACGCTTCAAGGACACCTTCAAAGCCTCCTTGAAAAAGTGCAACATCCCCACCGACACCTGGGAATCCCTGGCTTAAGACCATACAAATTGAAGGAGAAACATCCGGGAAGGCGCCAAATACCTCGAGTCGCTTAGCCGGGAGCAAGCAGAAGCCAAGCGCAGGCAGCGCAAGGAGCGCACGTCAAACCAAGCAGCCCACCCACCCGCCCCTTCAACCACTGTCTGCCCCACCTGTGACAGAGACTGTAGGTCCCACATTGGACTCATCAGTCACCTGAGAACTCATTTTTAATGTGGAAGCAAGTCATATTCGGTTCTGAGGGACTGCCTAAGAAGAAGATTGGGGGAGAAAATGTCCTTTTGTCTCTGGGACTTAGGTTTGAACCAAGTCAAATGTTTTAGAAGCAGAGGTGCACCATATATCAAACAGGAAACATTCTGTATTCTAATCAACTTTCACTCTGGCCTAGAAATTCGGTGGGCTGCGCCACCAGTTAACGCCTAAAGAGGGCACTCAGTGGCTTTAGCGCCACTGGCCACGCCTCCCGCGAAATTTAGCGGGGCGCTAATGGCGGCGTTAGCCTGTAGCGCTGCGATGCCACCGATGACGTCATCAGTGTGTGCAGCGCCCCGCTACCGCCCCGAACGCGATATTGGGTCGCGCCCCCCCTGTAGCGCCGGTCGCAAATCGCGACCGGTTCAGGGGGCCTACCTGTGGCGGTAGTGGCGCTAATTAAAGGGGAGGTGCGGGGCGGCCATTTTTTTCGGTGGCCGCCTGCCAGCACCTCCTTGCGCCGCCCTCCCCGGCCTCCTAACCCCCCCCCCCCCGGGCAGTGCTGGCTGTGTTCCGAGAGCCCGGCACTTCTCCTCGGTGCCGGGCTCTTTTGCCGGCACTCGCGATCGGTGATCGCGCTGGTGCAGGCCCCTCCCCTTTAAGAAGGGGAGGAAGGCCTGCAGTACCGCAGCGCGCCGCGCCGCAGTGTGTGGTGCTGCGGCACGTTGCGCTGCGATATTCAGTTTCAGCGCCCCAAAAGGGACGCAGGGTGCCTCGAGCAGCGCCGCGCGTCCCTCTTGGGGCGCTCAAACTGAATATCGCGCTGGCGCTCCCGGCTCCTTCCGGGGCGGGACTTCCGGCGCCCAGGCGAGCTTGGCATCCCAAACGCGGCGCCACTGAATTTTTAACCCATAGTGGCACTGTAAAGTCTGTGGGTTATATGGTGAATTAATACACAGACTACAAGAGTAACTTTAACAGGACTTTACTATTCGAAGGTCAGGGCGAATCTGCCCAATAAATCCTTACACTGCACTTATATACCGGTGTGGTCACCACCGGTATTACAGTATACAGTAGCCAAGATAAAGTAGTGCAACCCTTAAAATAGTTCTCTTAAAGGTGGAACGTTACATACACTACAATCCTCCCTTTTTAGGTTAACAATATATACATATTCCCATTAATATAACATCTTAACATATATACAACTTTATGTGAAACAGTTCACAGATTCAGTCTCTCTGGAGGCTTCTGGACTCTGTCCGGATAACTTTTCGGTGGTGTAGTCATTTTCGGTGGTGTAGTAGGTTCTTCTGGCAAGGTCGATTTGGCTTGAAGGACCGTTTCAGGTTCATCGGATTCCAGTATTACCGGATCGGAGGTAGATGCTCTGGGTATCTCTGCTTCAACATTAGACGTATAGAGTTGTGGAGTAGGTTGGGCCTTTGTGGATGATTCTATGATCTGGTCAACATGGCGCCTTATTATGCTTTCACCAATGTCCATGGTATACATCAACGGTCCTAGCCTTTTTCCAATAGTTCCCGGCTGCCATTTCTCGGTACGGTAGTCCCGGGCCAAAACTTGTTGACCTATCTGAAAGGATCTAGTTGGCCTTTCATTCATGCCTTGAAATTGCCGGTTCTCTACGTCCCTTCTGACGTTTGGCTTAATCAAATCCAGCCGGCATCTTATTCTTCTATTAAAAAACATCATGGCGGGAGTTTGGTTTGTGACCGCATGTGTTGCATTCCTGTACGCCAACAAGAAGTTATCTACCTTATGTTGTAGATTTATGTCTTCATTACCCATGGCCTTTATGGCCTTCTTGAAGGTCTGGACAAACCTTTCAGCTAATCCATTGGTGGCGGGATGGTATGGGGCGGACGTATAATGCTTGACCCCATTGCTTTTTAAGAACTTCCTGAATTCTTCGGACACAAATTGCGGTCCATTATCAGAACAGATCTGTTCCGGCAGCCCATTCCTGGCAAATATGGTCCTTAATACTGTGATGGTTTTTTCCGTGGTGGTGGAGGACATTTTTATTACCTCCGGCCACTTGGAGTGTGCATCCACCGCGATTAAAAACATTGAGTCCATAAATGGACCAGCAAAGTCGATATGTACCCTTTGCCATGGAGATGAGGGCCACTCCCATGGATGCAGAGGAGCTTGTGGTGGCGCGTTTTGGACCTTCTGGCATCCTAGACAGCTCTTGGTTATTTCTTCGATGTCTCCATCAATACCTGGCCACCACACAAACGCTCTGGCTAGGTTCTTCATTTTCACTCCACCCAGATGCCCCTCGTGAAGCTCCTTTAGTACTTTCTGCTGGAGTTTGGGTGGAATCACCACTCTAGATCCACACATCAAGGTTCCTCGGCTCACTGACAGCTGTTGTCTTCTGTGCGAAAATGCTGGCAGCATCGGTTCGCCATGTACTGGCCATCCCTCCACCGTTAAATCGTAGACTCGTGAGAGAGTCGGGTCATTTCTTGTTTCCTTTTCGATCATGGAATTTGTTACTGGTAGACATTCCATTATGGTTGAGCGGAACATCTCCACTGGGTCCACTGTAGTCGCCTCTTCTTCCACTGGCAACGGTAGGCGCGATAACCCATCAGCATTTCCATGCTGTTTGGACCTTTTGTATTCGATGTCATATTGGTGTGCCCCTAGTAGAACGGACCACCTCTGTAGCCTTTGTGCTGTCATAGTGGAAACGGCCTTGTTAGGGTTGAATATGGACACCAACGGCTGGTGGTCTGTCAGCAATGTAAACTTCTTGCCCTGCAGGTAATGATTGAATTTCTTTACTCCCCACACAAGGCTGAGAGCCTCCCTATCTATCTGAGCATAATTTCGCTCAGCGGAGGTCAATGATCGGGACGCAAATGCGACTGGCCTTTCCGAGCTATTTGGTAACTTGTGTGAGAGTACAACTCCAATACCATAAGGGGAAGCATCACAAGCTAGACGAAGAGGTAGCGTTGGGTTGAAGTGAGCCAACACTTCCTCAGAGGTAATGAACGCCTTGCTTCTGCGAAAGGCCTTCTTACAGTCCTCGCTCCACTTCCATGGTACTTCTTTCCGCAACAGAGCATTCAGCGGATGCAGCACCGTGGATAGATTTGGCAGAAACTTATGGTAATAATTAATCAACCCCAGAAACGACCTCAACTGTGATACATTTTCCGGAGCGGGGGCCTTCACGACCGCTTCGATCTTGTCAGGTGACTTGTGCAGCCCCTCTTGGTCAATGACATGACCACAGTACGAGATCCGTTTCTGGAAGAACTCACATTTCTGGCGATTAACTCGAAGGCCATATTCCTTCAACCTGGTGAGCACCAGTTTCAAATTTGTGAGGTGTTCCTCCTCGTCTTCTCCCGTAATCAGGATATCGTCCAAGTAACACTGAGTGCTTGGAATACCCTGTAAGACCTGCTCCATGGCCCTCTGCCAAATTGCTGGAGCCGAAGCTACTCCAAAAACCAGTCTATTATATCGATACAAGCCTCTGTGCGTGTTGATTGTGAGATACTGGCGTGACTCTTCCTCGACCTCCATCTGTAAATATGCTTGTGCCAGGTCTATCTTGGTGAAGTGTTTCCCGCCAGACAATGAAGCAAAGATATCCTCAATCCGCGGAAGCGGGTATTGTACCGTGTGAAGCACCGGATTAACTGTGATCTTGAAGTCTCCGCAGATACGGACCTTCCCCGGTCCCCCTGGCTTGTTACTTGATGAAGACTTCATGACGGGAACAATGGGCGTGGCCCACTCACTCCAGTCCACCTTCGACAGTACCCCTGCACGTTCAAGCTCTTCCAGTTCTGCCTCCACAGCAGGTCGTATCGCGTAAGGTACCGATCTGGCTTTGAAAAATTTTGGGCTTGCATGTTCTGCAATCTTGATTTTTGCCTTAATTCCTCTCAGTGTTCCCAGTCCCTGCTGGAATACCTCTTTAGCCTCGTCCAATATTCTGGACAACCGTTCAGGTTTGACATCTTTCTTTCCAAAATCTACCGTCATTGTGTTTAGTGAGTGCCAGTCTATCTTTATTTTCCTGATCCACTCCCGTCCCAGAAGTGGTGGACCTCCCTCGGGTAGTACATATAAGTCCATTCCTTGGTGATCTTTGCCCTTGTGTCTCACCTTGACTTTTATCTTTCCGATGGGGTATACTTTATGCCCCGTGTATGTCTGCAATACTATCTCCGTATCCCGTAGGGGAATATGTTTGAATAACTTTTTGTAATCTTGTTTATTCATGACCGTCAACGCCGATCCGGTGTCCACTTCCATCTTCACTTGGACTTTTGCAATCTGCAGTGTGACCCAGATAGTTTGTCGGTCAGCTTCTTTACTCACATTGTGAATCCTCAGACTACCCAGTTCCTTGCTGTTGGGGTCTGAATCCGAATTCAGTTCATCTGGACTCTTCACAGTCACCTTATGTACCTTTCTGTACTTCTTCTGCGGTGACTTATTGTTGCTGGTCTTCTTTCCTGACCGGCATACTTTAGCTATGTGACCAAGTTTGCCACATTTTCTACATTCCTGGTTTTTAAACCAGCATTGGTTCTGGTCATGTGTTGTCTTCCCACAACGGTAACATTTCGTTGTACCCGAAGTCATTTGATCCACACTGAGTACCGCTGTCTTCAGCTGCATTTCCGCCGTGCCTCTCGCTGCGGCTTCGTGCGATGCTGCAATAAGGACAGCCTTATCAAGTGTAAGATCGTTCTCTTCGAGCAGTCGCTTTTGTGTTCCTTCCTTCGACATCCCGCACACGAACTTGTCTCTCAGTGCCTCTGTCAGATTTACCCCAAACTGACAGTATTTTGCTAGCCTACGCAGTTCAACCAGGTACTCCGCGTTGCTTTCCTTCTTTAGTTGCGTTCTCCCGTAAAATTTAGCTCGTTCCGCTAACATCAGCGGTGTGGGGTTCACATGATCCTTCAGGACAGCAACAATATTAGCGAAAGACTGATCCGCCGGTTTAGCTGGTGATAGAAGATTCTTCAATAACCCGTATGTCTTCGCACCCATTGAGTTTAGTAAGGTTAGAGCTTTATCATAATTTGCTATCTTATTGACCTTACAATATATCTCGATGCGTTCTACATACGTGGTCCAATCTTCCACATCAGAATCGAATTCATTGATGTTGCCACGCTTAGGCATCTTCACAATCTTCCTGAGAAACAACAACGAAATTTTTCTTTAACTTTTTTTTCACAAAAATGGCGGTTTCCCGCGCTTGTCTTCTTCCCCGCCCACTTTCAAAATGGCGGTTTCCCGCTCCTGTCTTCTTCTCCGCCTACTGGCGGGAGGGGTAAGCTTTTCCCTCGGGCGATGACCGCTGGCTTTCGGGGTTCGCAGCCTGCGCGCCGGCTTCAGTGCGTTCTTTGTCCCCTTTTCTCGGCAGGGCAACTGGCGCTGGGGACAACCCGTTGACGGCGAACAGTTCCAGCCGCTGACTGAATCTCCTCGGTCTCCCTCGCTCGGCTCTGTCTCTCCCGCTCGCTCGGGCTCTGTCTCTCCCTCAGCGGCTTCCAATCGCGCCTCCCAGCCCTCTCGCAGTCCGGTCCTTTCCTCCCCCGGCTGCGGCTGAGTTCTCCGCGGTTTCTTATTTTTATTTCTTCCCGCGCCTTACGATCCTGGTCGC
Source organism: Somniosus microcephalus (assembly GCF_052327205.1). Taxonomy (NCBI): domain Eukaryota; kingdom Metazoa; phylum Chordata; class Chondrichthyes; order Squaliformes; family Somniosidae; genus Somniosus; species Somniosus microcephalus. The sequence continues at coordinate 32,395,594 of NC_141006.1, forward strand.
AGCGCCTTGCGGCCTCGGTAGCTGCCCGGCCTTTCGCCGGTCGCGGTCGAGCTGTCTCACAACGCTGTTGCGTCTCCCAGCCCGCTTGTAGCCCGGTCTCTCACACCGGCTGCGTTCCCGCTTGCACCGCGGCTTCCGTGCCCCACGCTGCCCCAGTCTCAGCACCTCTGGGCCCGACTTCTGTCCGGCTCCTTTCCCCCCCCGACCGTGGTCGAGTTCACCGCCCTTCCTCCGTTCTTTTTTTTTTTATTTTCCCCCTACTCACAGTCAACGTGGCCGACTTGCTTCTCGTGGCTGATCGGCTCACTCACCACCGTGGCAGAAGGGACGATCACTGCCTGTTGCTGATGGAAGGCTTCGTGTCTGAATTCTTCCTTCTTCCTTGCTCTGCAGACTCGAGTCTTCTCTCAGCAGAATGACGAGGGCAGGTGCCTCCTCTCGACGCTCGTTAACTGCTTCGGATGTATCGCTGCTGCAGGGTAAGATCGAACTCGTCGCCACTGTAAAGTCTGTGGGTTATATGGTGAATTAATACACAGACTACAAGAGTAACTTTAACAGGACTTTACTATTCGAAGGTCAGGGCGAATCTGCCCAATAAATCCTTACACAGCACTTATATACCGGTGTGGCCACCACCGGTATTACAGTATACAGTAGCCAAGATAAAGTAGTGCAACCCTTAAAATAGTTCTCTTAAAGGTGGAACGTTACATACACTACAGGCACGGATTAAAGATTGGCTTTAGTTAACTATTGCTGAAACATTGGGGTACCATCCCTGCTTGGGCAGTAAACTGGCAGAGCAGATCGCCTGCCTGTTACAGAACCCACCTACTTTTCATTTCCACAGAGTTTCTTAATCCCTGTGAGCCAGACTGCACTTGAAGGAGCATCACCTGTCCCAGCAGATCCCCCTCATTTGATTTTTGCCTATATTCAGAAATGAATTGCGCCAGTAGGTTTGTTGGTGTCTGGAGATGTTAATGCATGAGTTTGCAAATGGAGGGAAGCAGTTGAAATTCTTTGAGGGTGAAATTGGTATTGACGGTAGCAGAAAACAGGTGAGAACAAATCAGCAACTTGTTTTATGCCACGGCTGAAAAGAAAATTGGGCAGGATGTAAAACGGGCTGTCGATTCACTATCGCCTGTTTTACACTACCGCCCGAGATCAATTCATTATTAATTTGAACCATCAGGTTTCCTGCTGTTTAAAAGTATTGACAGGTATAAAATTACTAGAAATGGTTAATACTTAACTACTCGACCACTGAGATGAATCCATTTGATCTTCAGAAGTAACGTGCCTTCAGAATCCCAGAAAACTATGAGATCTGTGGGTTTGTCCTGTAATTCTTAGTAACATACAGTGCACTTGAAGTGTCTACTCCACTTGAAGTGATTAACAGGAGCGCCAAAGAGTCATCCCCCTTGTAATATTTCAGTTGACAGTTATTGAAAATGGCTATTAACATTTTAGGCTCTTGGTTGTTTTTTGGATCAGTTTAAGTATTTGTAAGTTGAGTATTGTACAGCTGGTTAAGTTGCTGTATTCTGCTTCTATCTCACTTGATTGTCAGTTCGGCTCAGTCGATAGCACTTTTACCTCTGAATCAGAAGGATGTTGGTTCAAATCCCCTCAGCACATAGACTAAGCTGTTACTTCAGTGCAGTACTGAGGGAGTGACGCATTAGTGGAGGTGCAGTGTTTCAGATGAGATGTGAAACAAAAGTGCTGTCTACCTTTTTAGATGGGTGTAAATGATCCCACGGCACTATTTCAGGAACACCACCAAAAACAGATTAACTGATCACGTACCTCATTTGCTGTTTGTGGGATCTTGTGTGCAAATTAGCTGCTGCATTTGCCTACAAAACCACAGTGGCTACACTTCAAAAGTAATCTATTGGCATTTTGAGACACCCTGATGATTTAAAGGCGCTTTCTCTTTTTCCTTGTGAATAAACAATATTATTAATTTTAGCCTGAATGTATCTGTCTGATGGTGTTACGTTAGCTGTCCGACAGTGTTATGTTAGCTGGCTTCCAGAGTGCACCGGAGAATGCAGTGGGCAGTTGCTGTGGTATCCAATGAATAATCTGGTGCTCAAAAGGTAATTGTTTTAATTCCTGTGTCACACATAAGGCTGCAAGTTACAGTTTAGGATATGGGTATCTGCTTATGGAAACTACCTTTTTTGTTGCGTGGGAATGGGAAATGAAAATTGAAGGAATCATACCATTGCATAAATTACAAAATATGTTCCATTGTTCTGATGCCCTTATAGCACAAGATAGAGCAATTACAAGAAACTTTCGATTTACCGGCACCTAAATAACCAGAAATCTCGGTTAACCGGCAAAATTCAGGAGTAGGTTCAGGTAACTTTTATTACTTGCCTTCCTCCATTTGTTGCTGTGCAAGGGTGTGGCTGCAGCTGTTGCTAAGCTACAGAGATGCTTGCAACTTGTGGCCATTGTTCTGAAGCTGTTGCTAAGCAACAGGGTTTGTTGCTTTATACGGAGCTCTCAGCTCCGTATCTTTTACTATGGTGTTCGGTTATCCGGAATTTTTGATGAACTGGCACCACGTCGGTCCCGTCCGTGCCGGATAAAAAAAAGTTTCCTGTAGCTATGGAACAGTGATCTGTACAAGAGGTGCTGGTTAACTTGCTGAAGACATTTGGCAAATCTATGTGTCAGCCATGGCTCAGTGGGTAGCACTCTTGGCTTTGAATCAAGAGGTTGTGGGTTCAGGTCCCACAAAAATCTAGGCCAGACACACCCAGTGCCAGTAACGAGGGAGTGCTTCACAAGTGGAGCTGCCATCTCTCAGATGAGATGTTAAACCGAGGCCCCGTCTGCCCTCTCAGCTGGATGTAAAAGATCCCCTGGCACTATTTCGAAAAAGAGCAGGGGGGTTATCCCCGGTGTCCTGGCCATTATTTATCCCTCGATCAACATCACTAAAACAGGTTATCTGGACATTATCACATTGCTGTTTGTGGGAGCTTGCTGTGTGCAAATTGGCTGTTGCGTTTACTACATTACAACGGTGACTACAATTCAAATGTGCTTTATTGGCTGTAAAGCGCTTTGGAACGTCCTGAGGTAACGTGAAATGCAAGTCTTCTTTCTTTTATGTTCATCAGCCAAGTCATCACAATAAACGGAATACTTCTGCCTGTGATGGAGGGTTTCTGCAAGGGCATCCTTGTCATCAACTCACTGTTGGATAAATCACAGCAGAGTCAACTGTTTTCTTCAGTGACAAAAGAATATGAAACAACCACAAGGCTGGACCCTCCGATTAACGCATCCATTCTTATACTTGAGACATTGGAGAATCTTAAGAACAAATTAAGAACAAATTGGTTTTGTCGGTATATGGAGGAGCTAGCTCGGGGTTTGCTGTGGTAGCAGGGGGCTCAGTAAGTTACTTCACCGTGGAACAGCAGATGGCAACAACACTGGGGAATGGCAATTGTTGTTTACTCTGCCCAGAATGGAGTTATTGAAAGCCCAATGGTAGTTATCACGAGAGCCCCGTTACACAGCACACCGGTTACACAGCCACAGGTGCAGGAGTCCCTGTTACACGGCCACAGGTGCAGGAGTCCCTGTTACACGGCCACAGGTGCAGGAGTCCCGGTTACACAGCCACCAGGTGCAGGAGTCCTGGTTTCATGGCCATAGGTGCAGGAGTCCCGGTTACACGGCCACAGATCCAGGAGTCCCTGTTACACGGCCACAGGTGCAGTAACCCCGGTTACATGGTCACAGATCCAGGAGTCCCTGTTACACGGCCACAGGTGCAGGAACCCCGGTTACATGGTCACAGATCCAGGAGTCCCTGTTACACGGCCACAGGTGCAGGAACCCCGGTTACATGGTCACAGATCCAGGAGTCCCTGTTACACGGCCACAGGTGCAGGAACCCCGGTTACATGGTCACAGATCCAGGAGTCCCTGTTACACGGCCACAGGTGCAGGAACCCCGGTTACATGGTCACAGATCCAGGAGTCCCTGTTACATGGCCACAGGTGCAGGAACCCCGGTTACATGGTCACAGATCCAGGAGTCCCTGTTACACGGCCACAGGTGCAGGAACCCCGGTTACATGGTCACAGATCCAGGAGTCCCTGTTACACGGCCACAGGCGCAGGAACCCCGGTTACATGGTCACAGATCCAGGAGTCCCTGTTACACGGCCACAGGTGGAGGAACCCCATTTACACGGCCACTAATATACAGTAAAACTTACCTGAACCTACTCCTGAATTTTGCCGGTTAATAGAGATTTAGGTGCCGTTTAAATGAGAATTTCCTGTATTTTGCTTTCACATCAGAAGAAATATTTGCCAGTTATGTAAATAGCCAGGAGGAATCAAATACTGAGCATGCATCACCCACAACACAAGTTTAGCTCCACAGGCAATATTCTCTCACTTCATAAATCTCCTTCCCCACTATATGGTTACAATGAGAATTACTATTTAGAGAAATAACGTTCTCCTGCTGCAAGATGGTCAGGAGGTGACAATGTCAGCTTCAGACCAAATCCAACAGTTGCGCTGAGTTTTAGAAGGCAAGTAAGGTTTCAACAATCACACTGTAATCACAGCCAGACCGGTGCCAATGTTCCTGGGTAGATTACATTGAGAAGAAGAACATGCCCTGGGACAGGGACAGAGGGACCTGGGAGTTAATGTGCATAGGTCCCTGAAGGTGGCAGGACATATTAAGAGAGTGGTTAGCAAAGCATATGGGATCTTGGGTTTCATAAATAGAGGTATTGAGTACAAAAGTAGAGAAGTTATGCTGAATCTTTATAAAGCGCTAGTTAGGCCACAATTGGAGTATTGCGTCCAGTTCTGGTCACCACACTTTAGGAAGGATGTGAAGGCCCTTGAGAGGGTGCAGAGGAGATTTACCAGAATGGTGCCGGGGATGGGGGATCTTAGCTACAAGGACAGGTTGGAGAAGCTGGATTTGTTTTCATTAGAGCAAAGGAGATTGAGGGATGATTTGATAGAGGTGTGCAAGATTATGACGGGTTTGGATAGGCTAGACAGGGAAAAGCTGTTCCCACTAGTTGATGGTACAAGGACTAGGGGACATAGATTTAAGGTTTTGGGCAAGAGATGCAGGGGGGATGTGAGGAAAAAATTTTTTATGCAGCGAGTGGTGAGGACCTGGAACTCGCTGCCGACAGAAGTGGTGGAAGCGGAGACACTCAATGTTTTCAAGGTGAGACTGGATAGGCACTTGAGGGAAATAAACTTGCAGGGCTACGGGGATAGAGCGGGAGAATGCGACTGACTCAATTGCTCTGCAGAGAGTCGGCACGGACTCGATGGGCCGAATGACCTCCTTCTGTGCCGTTATGACTCTATGTCTGCAGGACAGCAGAACAGCCACTGTTGTCTATTTACCTTTTGTGTGATTTTTATGAGGCTGGTAATCATGGGGGAAATACCACAGATGTGGCTGTCAATACAATAAAACAACCTATTGTGTAAGGTTCTAAAGGCTGGCAGGCAAGCAACAATTTACAGAAAAACAAGCACTTTGCTAAGGCAGTTCCAATATATGGTGTTATTGCTGCACATAATGCAAAGTCAACATGGATTTATGAAAGGGAAATCGTGTTTGACAAATCTGTTTTTTGAGGTTGCAACTAGCAGAGTAGATAAGGGGGAACCAGCGGATGTGGTGTATTTGAAGGCATTCAGAAGGCATTCTGAAGGCATTCGATAAGGTGCCACACAAGAGGGTATTAAACAAAATTAGGGTTCATGGGACTGGGGGTAATATACTAGCATGGATTGAGGACTGGTTAACGGACAGAAAACAGAGAGTGGGAATAAACGGGTCATTTTTGGGTTGGCAGGCTGTAACTAGTGGGGTATTACAAGGATCAGTGCTTGGGCCTCAACTATTCACAATCTATATCAGTGATTTGGATGAGGGGACCAAATGTAATATTTCCAAGTTTGCTGATGATACAAAGCTGGGTGGGAATGTAAGTTGTGAGGAGGATGCAAAGAGGCTTCAAAGAGATATAGACAGGCTAAGTGTGTGGGCAGGAACATGGCAAATGGAATATAATGTGGAGAAATGTGAAGTTATCCACTTTGGTAGCAAAAATAGAAAAGCAGAGTATTTTTTAAATGGTGAGAGATTTGGAAATGTTGGTGTTCAGAGGGACCTGGGTGTCATTGTACATGAATCACTGAAAGTTAACATGCAGGTACAGCAAGCAATTAGGAAAGCAAATGGTGTGTTGGCCTTTATTACAAGAGGATTTGAGTATAAGAGGAAAGACGTCTTACTGCCATTATATAGGGCCCTGGTGAGACCACACCTGGGGATGGATTTCGTTGTTTGGCAGGTTCCGGTCCTGCTGCTGGTTCCAACTGGACTTAGATAATAATTTTCATTAGAATGAGCTTATTATGCCCACCGCGCGCGCTACCCGGCCCAATCAGTGGGTTCGGGTCTGCTGCTCGCCTCTGCTGACGTTTCGATTCAGCTGCATTTAAGAAGCCCATGTAGCCTTTGGGTTTCATTTACTTTCTGATGCTCCTGAGTGCTGGTCTTTGGGAGATGACTATTCCAAGAACAAAGGTTTCTCCCCGCTTTGATGATGACTTCCTCCATGCTCTTGTGGAGGGAGTAAGAGGGCACGAGGAGGTTCTGTTCCCTCCCAATGTACGGAGGAATCCTCCTCAGCGCACAAAGGCAGCCTGGCTGCAAATTGCTGAGGAGGTGAGCGCCAGGTCTTTGTGTGGTCGCTCCTGGATTCAGTGCAGGAAAAGGTTCAATGATCTGCTATGCTCAGCAAAAGTGAGTATAACATCACACTTACCTTCAATCTGCTTCTCATCTCCTCTCATTACCAGCACTCTGCATTGTCAACTTACTCCTGCACATCCTAACGTACCCTTACATCCCTTGCACCCTTAACCATCCCTCTGTCTCTGTGTACAGAATCACTTCACCATTCTACTATGCACCCCTCACACTCGCTATCATTGTTATGGCAATGACAACAACTAACAACACACAGGAGGGCCCTTGGCATTGGCACCACACTCCATCTTTGTCTCCCTCTAAGCATCTATGCTATGGATTCTCTACACTCACGCCATCATTCTCGCTCAAACTCCACTTGTGTCCCTCATTGCAGGAAAAGAGAGCCCACAATAAGAGGGGGAGGGGGAGGACAGGAGGAGGCCCACCATCCATGGCACATTTAACTAATGTTGAGGAGGCTGCTATCGAGATCGTCGGAGGTGCTGAGGATCTGGAAGTGGGGACAGATAGACGGGCGCCGTAGGGCAAGCTGGTGACAGAATAGATTTGCAACCCTCTCATTTAGATTTCATGCGTGACTGATATGACATCTGATGTTCATACAGATTGAGTTCTGATCATCTGCACAATAGGATGTGTCTGCTACCGAAATATCACATGTCTAACCCATGCATTTACTCCCCCACAGGACCATCGAGAGCCCCCCTCCCCGCTCTCCAGGAGGAGGAGCTGGATGACTCCATAGAGGAACCTGCATTCTCTGAGGGAGCAGCGTCAGCAGAACTCAGTGCACCCAGCACCAGCGCAGAGACGCACACCTCGGTGGGTCATTCGCGAGATAGATTAGTGTTGTCACCTGGTGTATCACAGCTCACAAGTGAGCATCAGCAGATGGCGGAGACAGGGACAGCAGTGGAGACTCCTCGTCGGAGGGCGCTGGACGCTCCTAGCTCTGCTCAGCTGCATTTAGACGCTGTGCCTCTGGCCATCCAGAAAGAGAGCAGTACTAGAACTTCAGGAACAAGTGCAGGAGTCTCTGGCAGAGTGTGCAACCATGGTAACTGCGAGTGTGCAGAGAATGGAGGAGTCCATGTCAAACATGAGCAATGCCATGGTGCACGCAATGGAAAATGTAGTTGCCGCCACGGAAACGATGGCAACCTCCATGGAGGACATAAATCGCCAGACACTGCAGAACATGGTAACACTTCTAAATAGATGGTCATCTATGGAGGATAGATGGGCATCTATTGAGGAGAGAAACCAGAGGTTCATGGACGTCCTTGTTATGAGGAATGTCAGCACAGAAATGGGTCATCATGGCCCCACTGATGTGCAGCAAGGGGCTCTCCAGCTACTTGCTAGCGGTGAAGTGCAGGTGACCCATGAGAGGGATGTTGGTGGTCGACAACAAGGAAGTGTGGGCTCCTCTCCAAGTGCTCACACTCCCATGCCACTAAGGAGCCCTCAGTCAGAGCCCCAGATTCCTCACCTAACTGAGATGGCCACCTCTGCCCCTACACAACCGCAGGAGGAGCAGACTTTTGCGGAGCCCTCCCAGGCTCCCAAAACCAAAGGATGCCCACCAAAGGTGTCTAAGCAGGCACAGCAGAGACGTGAGCAAGCTGCCTCTACATCTGCTGAAGCCACCGGGAAAGCACCACATAGAAGCACGCATAAGAGAAAGTTAACACACAAATAGTGACAATGGTCGTCACTTGAGTGTTTTGACATAATACATAGTTATGTTTGTCATTGTTATTTCAATTGTATTAAACAAATGCGATGTCAAAGAATCAAAGAGTTGATCTATGTGTGCTCAGAAATGGAAGTGGCACAGTGAAGGGTCAGGGCGCCTTTCATCTGCAGTGATGGTGGGGAGAGTGATAGGAACCCACAGTTTATTGTACAGATGCTGTATGGTGTGTAATGAAGGTCATGCAAACATTCATATCCATGTGCCAGCCACATGTGTTTGCTGCGTAAAGTTAGGCAAATCTGGCTTGGATTAGTTTATCCCTTGCTTCACGGCCAGCAATGTGCTCATGTGCTGGTGGCACTGGGACAGCCACCTCCGCAAGTTCTTCCTTATCTGTAGCTTCATTCAGTTCTTCCTCCTCCTCCTCCTCCTCCTCTGAGGAGGAGGCTATGCGCTGAGCCACTTGTTCCTCAGGCAGCGCTAAGCCATGCTGCTGTGTGATGTTGTGCAGGGCACAGCAGACCACGATGATTCTGGACACCCTGGCTGGTTCGTACTGTAGGGCTCCACCAGACCTGTCCAGGCATCTGAATCGCATTTTCAGCAAGCCCTTGGTTTGCTCTATGATGCTTCTGGTGGAAATGTGGCTCACATTGTAGCGTTCCTCAGCTTCGTTTGATGGCCTCCTCATCGGTGTCATTAGCCACGTCTTCGGGGGATAGCCCTTGTCTCCAAGGAGCCATCCGGAAAGTTGGGTTGGCGGACTGAACAGCTGAGGCACGGTGGACTGCCGCAGGATGAACGAGTCATGGCAACTGCCAGGGAACGTGGCGCAAACATGCATAATGTTCTTCCTGTGGTTACACAACAGCTGGTTTGTGATGGGGTGCCCTAATGGCCACATGTGTGCAGTCTACGACGCACAGCACCCTTGGAAAGCCTGCCATATTGACAAAGCCAACCGCACGCGCGGTAACACTTGCTTCATCAGTGGAGAAGTGGATGTAATTGTGCGACTTGGCAAACAGGGCATCCTTTAACCTTTGTGATGCAACTGTGTGCGGCTGACAGGGAGATGCCGCTGATGTCTGCTGCTGATCCCCGGAAAGACCCTGAAGCAAAGAAGTTGAGGGCGGTGGTGACTTTGACAGCCACTTGTAAGGAGTGTACCCCCGCTCCTCTGGGCTGCAGGTGTTGGTGCAGCATTGTGCAGATGTCAGCGACTACCTCTCATGAAAGTCTCAGTCTCCTTTGGCACTGCTGCTCACTCATGTTGAGGAAGCTCATCCTCTGCCTGTAAACCCTGTGTTGTGGGTATCTCCTGCGGGGCGGAGCAGTCCTGCACTGACACACTCTGCCCTGTGCAGCATCAGGTGGCTGAGGAGAAGGTTGGCGCTCCTGTTGTTGGTGCTGCTGGTGTGCCTGGTCCTGCTGCTACCATGGCTGCTCTTCCTCCGAATCTGAGGACCAGGGTGAGAGGGTATAAATGGTTCCCATTCTGCTGGTCTATTTGTCAGTTGAGGAAGAGATGTTATAAGTGCTCAGTCATTGTGGAAGAGGTTATTCCAAGGAAGTCACATTGCATATGGATCTCTGAAGAAACACTTACAACCTCAATACACCTGAAAAATGTCTTCCAAATCCTCAAAACAGAAAGCTCTGGCAATCGGAATTGAACTGATGTGGCAGGTTAGCTTTTATGCTGCAGCAGCAGCTGTCAACTATTCAGCTAGTTGCTGAACCCGACGCAATCAGTCGGTGTGTTTGTTGAACGATGTGGAACATGCTGAAAATGGGGCAAAATGGAAAAAGTCTGTAAAGATAGGATTATCCAGGCGGTTAACAAGCTGTTAACTGTCTTAAGTGCCTCTCCCGTCGCTTGATCGGAAGTCGCAGACCCGACACTTTGGAAAGTCGCGTGGAGGCGGGATGACAGCAGGTTTGCAACCTGCCGTCAATCATTTCGATTTTAACTCTGGACCCGCCTCCAAACCCGCCCTCTGAGTGCCGGCAAAATCGTGGCCCTGGAGTATTGTGTACAGTTTTGATCTCCTTACCTAAGGAAGGATATACTTGACATAGAGGAAGTGCAACGAAGATTCACCAGACTGGTTCCTGGGATGGGGGGATTGGCCTGTGAGGAGAGATTGAGTAGACTAGGCCTATATTCTCTGGTGTTTAGAAGAATGAGAGGTGATCTCATTGAAACATACAAAATTCTTACATGGCTTGACAGGGTAGATGTAGGGAGGATGTTTCCCCTGGCTGGGGAGTCTAGAACCAGGGCTCACAGTCTCAGAATAAGGGGTCGGCCATTTAGGACTGAGATGAGGAGAAATTTCTTCACTCAGAGGGTGATGAACCTTTGGAATTATCTAGTCCAGAGGGCTGTGGAGGCTCAGTCGTTGAGTATATTCAAGACAGAGATCGATACATTTTTGAATATTAAGGGATTCAAGGGATATGGATATAGTGCAGGAAAGTGGAAATGAGGTAGAAGATCAGCCATGATCTTATTGAATGACAGAGCAGGCTCAAATGGCCAAATAGCTTTCTCCTGCTCCTATTTCTTATGTTCTTATGTTCTTAAATGGTAGGCTGAACTCATCTGTTGGTTTAAAAATTGCACATTCAACAATTAATTACAGTCCTATTTATTCTAGAAACTAAGGTCATGGTAGGTTCTGCACCAAATGTAAGAATGGACATCCTGTTGGTTGTTCAAAATGCATCACAAATTCATTTTGAGAAATGTGGATAAGAACCATTACGTGTCCCTGGTCCTTTGTTTTCTCCACAATCAGATGCACCACCCTTGCCTACTCTTGCTCTAACCGAATACTCCACAGTTTAAATGTCAGCCTTGGCTTGGTGATGGCAGTCTCAAGTCTGAGTCAGAAGGTCATGTGTTCAAGTCCCACTCCAGGCACCCGAGCACATAATCTTGGCTAATACTTCAGTGCTGCACTGTCGGAGGTGTCACCTTGTTAGTGAGACGTTAAACCGAGGCCTCGTCTGCCCTCTCAGGTGGATGTAATAGATCCCATGGGACTATTCAGAGAAGAGCAGGGAAGTTCTGCCAGTGTCCGAGCCAACAGTTATCCTTCAACCAACATCACTAAAACAGATTATCTCGTTATTTATCTTAGTGCTGTTAGTGGGACCTTGCTGCCAGATTTTCCAGTATTACAACAGTGACTATAGTTCAAATAGTACTTCATTGACTGTGAAGCTCTTTGTGACATCCTGAGGTCATGAAAGTTGCTATCCAAATGCAAGTTCATTCTTCCTTTCTTAAAAAAAATATAATGACCATATAACATCAGGATAATTTAGTTTGTAGACTGACTTCGCATCACTGCGACCTAGATTCAAATTCAGTTTATATTGATAATAAGTTGAAAGCTTTCTTTCCCTATGTTAGCTGTAAGGGTACCAAAATGAATAAGTTCCTGAAGGAAAGAAAATTGCAGGGCTACGGGGAATGGGCAGGGAAGTGGGACTAGCTGAAGTGCTCTTGCAGAGCGCTGGCACGGGCTCGACGGGCCAAATGGCCTCTTTCTGTGCTGTAGCCATTCTATGATTCATTGGCCCAGATATTCCGATTGCAGGCCTCCCGCGGGCGGAGGACTGCGATCTGGAAAAATCTGCGCCCTTACCTGACAGTTCACAGCGTCGCTGGGATCACGTGGGCCATGAGGAGCCAATCATAGAAGGCAATCTCGCTTCATACATTTGACAGGAAGACCTGTCAAATGTATGAATGGAGATCACCCCCAAAACATAGTAAAACCTTAAATACATTTAATAAAAAACATCACATTTTTAAAATAACTTGAAATTACAATAAATTAACTATGTTAAACAAAAATTTAAATTTTTGAAAAAAATTATTAAAGTATTTTACAGGGCTAAAAATAAACTTACCTTTTTTTAAAGTATTTTTAAATGATATAAATCAGTGAATTTTTTTTTTTTTTTAACTTTTTTTCAACTCTTTTCCTGGTAAAAGCAGGCCTTACGCCTACTTTTACCAGGCATAAGAATTGTAAGTGTTTTCTGTGGGCGGAGGGTCTCCAAAAAGTGGAACTCTCCGCCAGCAGAGGCCCTTCTCCAGGGCAGCCGAAGGATCTGTCAAGAGTTTTCTTGACAGATCGGAAATGGCGGTTTCCAGCGCATGCACTGTGCATGACTGAAACTGGCATCTCCGATGTCCCTACGGGTGAGTACACAGCGCGTACCCACCCGTAGGGATCGGAATATCCAGCCCATCTATGTACGCTGACAACACCCAGCTCTACCTCACTACCTCTTCTCTTGACCCCTCCACGCTTGTCCGACATACAGTTCTGGATGAGCAAACATTTTCTCCAATTAAATATTGGGAAGACCGAAGCCATTGTTTTCGGTCCCCACCACAAACTCTGTTCCCTAGCCATTGACTCCATCCCTCTCACTAACACTGTTCACAACCTTGGTGTCATATTTGACCCTGAAATGAGCTTCCGACCACATATCCGCAGCATAACAAAGACCGCCTATTTCCATCTCCGTAACATCGCCCGTCTCCGCCGTTGCCTCAGCTCATCTGCTGCTGAAACCCTCATCCATGCCTTTGTTACCTCTAGACTTGATTATTCCAATGCACTCCTGGCTGGCTTCCCACATTCCACCCTACGTAAACTTGAGGTCATTGAAAACTCGGCTGCCCGTGTCCTAACTCGCATCAAGTCCCGTTCGCCCATCTCCCCTGTGCTCGCTGAATTACATTGGCTCTCGGTTAAGCAGCACCTCGATTTCAAAATTCTCATCCTTGTTTTCAAATCCCTCCATGGCTTTGTCCCCTCCCTATCTCTGTAATCTCCTTCAGCTCCACAACCCCCCCCCCCCCAGCCTCCCCCCCCACCGAGATATCTGCGCTCCTCTAATTCTGCCCTCTTGAGCATCCCTGATTATATTCGCTCAATCTTTGGTGACCGTGCCTTCTGTTGCCTAGGCCCTAAGCTCTGGAATTCCCTCCCTAAACCTCTCTGCCTCTCTACCTCTCTTTCCTCCTTTAAGATGTTTCTTAAAACCTACTTCTTTGACCAAGCTTTTGGTCACCTGCCCTAATTTATCCTTATGTGGCTCGGTGTCAAATTTTTTGTCTTGAAATACTCCAGTGCAGCCGCTTTGGGACATTTTACTACGTTAAAGGTGCTATATAAATACAAGTTGTTGTTGTTTTTGATTCTATGAAATTAATTTGGGCTGCCTCAAAGAGCTTGCATTGGATACAAGCTCATGACCCAAACCTTTCCCCAGCTCTCTACTAATTGGTAGCCTTACTCAAGACAGATTTCGATAGATTTCTGGGGCACTCAGGGAATCAAGGGATATGGGGATAATGCGGGAAGGTGGAGTTGAAGTAAAAGATTAGCCATGATCTTATTGAATGGCAGAGCAGGCTCGAAGGGGCCAAATGGCCAACTCCTGCTCCTATTTCTTATATTCTTACTCAATAGAGGCAAATGCGGTTGATGTGGGAAATGGAAATGTCACATTAGTTCAGTGAGGCTGGTCTAAAGACAGATTGTTGGGACAGTGTAGAGACAAATGACCTGTGAGCACTTGATGCCGATAATGGATTCAAAAAGTGCAACATGTACAACTCCCCAGCAGGAACATTATTCATTTGAGATGGGGCTAAATGGATGTTGTTGAGACCATGTAAGACAAGTCTTCTCCTGCATGGAATACCTGACCTGGAAATGCTTGACGTTGAAAAAGGAAAAATAAAAGTTAATGATGTTCCATTGCTCATCACTGACATTCCCTATCCTTAATAAGCACAAAACTGACCAGAAGCCAAAACCATTAACAAGGCAGGTTTTCTTCAGGTTGCTCTCTAAGTGCAGTGTGGGTAGAGTGCATTAGTAGTGCGTGTGGCTGGAAGGATAACCTTTGCACTCCAATTTCCTGTAGGGGCTAATTACCATATTAAATGGTGCACCAGGTGCACAAGGCAGGGGACCAGTGGGTGCAGCCTCACAAGGTGGAAGGAAATCCAGGTGCTGCTGTGGCCTTACAGGCAGCAGCTCAGTTAAAGGGGAAGGTGCAGTAGGAGCCCCAGGATAGAAACATGTGCTGACATTGTGAGTATGCAGTTTTCTTCACACTTGTTGGTTACTGGAAACAGGTAAAATATTATTTTAGCCGTGCCTGCATGTTTAAAACTGTTCGTTCCAGTGCTGCCTGCGTGAGGCTTTACTGTCCATACAATAGCAAAATACTGCGGATGCTGGAAATCTGAAATAACAACAGAAAACACTGGAAAAACTCAGCAGGCCAGGCAGCATCCATGGAAAGAGAAACAAAGTTAACGTTTCAGGTCAAAGACCTTTCATCAGAACTGGGAACAAGCAGGAAAAGGAACAGATTTGAAAGCAAGTTTAGGGGCTGGGAAATGGGGGAGGGGGATGAAAGAACAAAAGGGAAGGTCTGTGATAGGATGGAAGGCAGGAGAAGAAAAGAGGCATTAAGAGATATTCAAGGCAAGAGATGGTAATGGGACAGGTTAAGAAACAAAGGATGGCTCTAGATGGAGTGTGAATTGCGCTGGCAGAATGAAAGACAGCTGCCATGTGGGGAAAAAAAAGCACAATCAAAAAGTGTGGATAAAAATTATATATATGATAGGGGCCGAGGTTATGATCTGAAATTGTTGAACTCTATGTTGAGTCCAGAAGGCTGTAAAGTGCCTAATCGAAAGATGAGGTGCTGTTCCTCGAGCTTATGCTGAGCTTCCGTGGAACAATGCAAGAGGCCGAGGACGGTGAGGTCTGAGTGGGAATGGAGCGGAGAATTAAAGTGACAGGCGACCGGAAGCTCGGGGTCCCCCCTTACGGACTGAATGGAGGTGTTCCGCAAAGCGGTCACCCAATCTGCGTTTGGTCTCCCCAATGTAGGGGAGACCACATCGTGAGCAGCGAACACAGTATACTAAATTGCAAGAAGCACAAGTAAATCGCTGTTTCACCTGGAAGGGGTGTTTGGGGCCCTGGACAGTGGGAAGGTATAAGGGCATGTGTTGCATCTCCTGTGCTTACACGGGAAGGTGCAGGGCGAAGGGGAAGAGGTGCTGGGGGTGATAGAGGAGTGGATTAGGGTGTCGCGGAGGGAGCTGTCCCTACGGAATGCTGAAAGGGGAGGTGAGGGGAAGATGCGTTTGGTGGTGGGATCATGCTGAAGGTGGCGGAAATGGTGGAGGATGATCCGTTGAATGTGGCGGCTGGTGGGATGAAAGGTGAGGACAAGGGCAACCCTATCGTGGTTCTGGGAGGGAGGGGCAGGGGTGAGGGCAGAAGTGCGGGAGATAGAACGGACACGGTCAAGGGCTGTGTCAACCACAGTAGAGGGGAATCCTCAGTTGAGGTAAAAGGAAGACATGTCGGAAGCACTGGTGTGGAAGGTGGCATCGTTGGAGCAGATGCGGAGGAGACGGAGAAACTAGGAGAATGGAATAGAGTCCTTACAGGAGGCGGGGTGGGAGGAAGTGTAGTCCAGGTAGCTGTGGAGTCAGTGGGCTTGTAGAGAATGTTAGTCAATAACCTATCCCCAGAGATTGAGACGGAGAAGTCGAGGAAGGGAAGGGAAGAGTTGGAGAAGGACCAAGTGAAGGGAAGGGAAGGGTGGAAATTGGAAGCAAAGTGAATGAAATTATCTAGTTCAGGGCGAGAGCAGGAAACGGCACCGATACAGTCATCAATGTACCGGAAAAGGTGAGGGAGGGGACCCGAATAGGACTGGAAGAATGCTCCACATATCCCACGAAAAGCCAGGCATAGCTAGGACCCATGCGGGTACCCATAGCAACACCTTTGATTTGGAGGAAATGAGTGGAGTCAAAGGAGAAGTTGTTCAATGTGAGAACAAGTTCAGCCAGGCGGAGGAGGGTGGTGGTGGATGGGGACTGGTTGGGCCTCTGTTCAAGGAAGAAGCGGAGCGCCCTCAGGCCATCCTGGTGGGGGATGGAGGTGTAGAGGGATTGTACGTCCATAGTGAAAAGGAGGAGGTTGGGGCCAGGAAACTGGAAACTGTTAAAGTGGTGGAGGGCGTCGGAAGAGTCGCGGATGTAGGTGGGAAGAGACTGGACAAGGGGAGAAAAAATAGAGTCGAGATAGGAAGAGATAAGTTCCATGGGGCAAGAACAGGCTGAAACGATGGGTCTACCAGGGCAGTCCTGTTTGTGGATCTTGGGAAGGAGGTAGAAGCGGGCTGTGCGGGGTTGGGGAACTATGAGGTTGGCGGCCATGGGGGGAAGATCTCCAGAGGAGATGAGGTCAGTGACAGTCTTGGAAACGGTGGCTTGATGTTCGGTAGTGGGGTCATGGTCCAGGTGGAGGTAGGAGGAGGTGTCGGAGAGTTGGTGTTCAGCTTCCGCTAGGTAGAGGTCGGTTCGCCAAACAACAACAGCACCACCCTTGTCAGCAGGTTTAATGACAATGTCGGGGTTGGATCTGAGAGAATGGAGTGCTGCAAGTTCAGAGGGAGGTAGGTTGGAGTGAGTGAGGAGAGCAGAGAAATGGAGATGGCCAATGTCACAGCGGCAGTTTGCAATGAAAAGATCTAGAGAGGGTAAGAGGCCAGGGGGAGGGGTCCAGGTAGAATGAGAATTCTGAAAGCGGGAGAAAGGGTCAGCCGTGCGGGGGGAAGACTCCTGGCCAAAGAAGTGGGCACGGAGAGAAAGGCGGCAGAAAAAGAGCTCAGCATCGTGACGAGCTCGAAATTCATTGAGGTGGGGGCGTAAGGAGATGAAGCTCAGGTCTTTGCTGAGGACTGATCGTTCGGGGTCAGAGAGGGGAAGGTCAGAGGGGATAGTGAAAATGTGGCAGGGGGTGAGAATAGGAGAGCGGGGTCAGATATGGGCTGACATTCCAGTGCAGTACTAAGGGAATGCTGGACTATTAGAGGTTCCAACTTTCAGCTGAGATGTTAATCCGAGGCCCCGTCTGGCAATCTGTGTTAAACATCTTCTTTACTCGCAGGAATTATTTTTCAAAAAGTGGTTGATTTTACCCACTCCGCAATAGATCGTACTGCCTTACCACCTCGCTCCCACTGAAATCTCGCTGGCATCCATTTTAACTGCCATGCCCGCTGGAAGCAGGGAGGAGCCTCAGGAATTCTAACCACACTTGGTGAGTCTGGTGTACAGTTCTGTTCTCCATATTATGAAAAGGATACAGAGGCATTGAAAAAGGTGATATATAAGAATGATGAAAACAAAGAGATGGCTGAGGGGAGACCCAAAAGAGGTCTTTAAAATTATGAAGAGGTTCGATAGGGTAGATGCAGAGAAAATGTTTCCAATTGTGGGGGAGTCCAAAATGAGGGGTCATAAATATAAGAGAGTCACTAATAAATAAGGAATTCAGGTGAAACTTCTTTATCCAGAGAGTGGTTAGAACGTGAAACTTGCTACCACAAGGAATAGTTGAGGTGAATAGTATAGGTGTCTTTAAGGGGAAGCTAGATACGCATATGAGGAAGAAAGGTTATTAATGATAGGGTTAGCTGAAGTAGAATGGGAGGAGGCTCATGTGGAGCTTAAACACTGGCATGGACCAGTTGGGCTGTATCAGTGCTATAAATGCGATGTAATTCTATGAATTAATGCAAATCGGGGTCCTATTATGTCGACGGGACACTGATTGCCTTTTAACCCGGGCTTGAGTGGTGAAGTCGCCGCAGATCCCTGCCCAATGAAGGCCGGTTGGCACCAGTCAGGATGTGAAGGAATAAGCCTTATAACCTATTCGGAAAAATGCACGATCTTATGAAAGTATTCTGGCCTTATTAAAACAGGATAAACTGGGTTTGGAAATGTAGAAACCGAACTTTGAAATGGCTGTGAAAGAATTCTGGCTATTGAGATAAGACAGTTGTTGACCCTGAATAAATAAACTTATTGAAACAGAAGGTGCATGGCTCCGACAAGCTGACCATTTGGGAACAAAACAATGATCCATACTGGATTAAGTTGTTTAAATTTAAACTTCGTAAAGATGGCACATAAGATAAGGAACACCTGCCCTCGTAAAGATGACATATAAAATAAGGAACACCTGCCGTTTACACCGTTTTTATATGGTGACCCCAGAACATCTGGAGATGAGACAAGATTCTGGAATATTACAAGCTGATATAGCAATAAGAATTGCAGAGGTCGGCAGAAAGATGAATAGGGATAATTAACTTGGGTCAGCAGAAACTTTCAAGGAAATACCACTGAAAAAGGGTATAAATATTGAACTCTCAAATGGGATATCAGACTCGTTTAATCGTGCAAGGCGATTCTCCACAACAGAGGCAGCTCTGTGGTCTACCACTCTTTGTACCTCAGGGATCAAAGGTATTTGATATTGATGGATATCCTGTATAGAAAACGTTAAGAACTGTAATACTGTAGTGAAGTTAAGATTTAAAAGTAAGATTCTCTGTTAATAATAAGATAGTATTTTTTCTCTTTTTAGAACTGTTAACGTTGCGATTGACTGATTCACCAACTGTAAATTGCATGTCAGTTCTTTTAATAAATCTCTATATATTTTTAGAATTGTCTCACATAAGTCTTCTGTATAAATAACTCGCGAACTCAATCTCTGTACACTCTTTGGTGAAGAGTTACAGAATTCTGAAGGAGTTCTCCGGACCCTCATAATATCTGTGATGTTATAGTCTAGCTAAACTTATTTAAAGCGCTATCTGGAGGACGGTAACATTCTCGGGTTGTTCCTTTCCTTTAGCGAGAGATAGCCTGGACCTTTAGACCCAATTAAGTGTCTTTAGGATTCAGCTACCTCAAACTTTAGTTGAAAGTGAACATCTGAGAAATACGCCTGATCTGGGGTAGCCAGTTATGCTAACCTATCGTGCAGCTGGAGTAATACTTCAATGACCTACTTGAGATATTGGGGGGAAAAAAGCCAGTTTATTAAAAATTCTGAAAAATTGGATCGCAACACTGGAAAATTTTAATGGTAAGTTTCCAGATTCCTTCAGTTAAAAGGACTTTCATACTTATAGTCTGACATTTCTGTGTTTATTAATTCTTAGTAAAAATAAATGTGGTGTAACATCAGGAGAAAGTACTAATAAACAATTTGGCTGTGTTTAAATACTGCTCTGAGGATTCCTACTCAAAAACAGTCTAAAAAAGACTAGCAAAAAAGTTATGAGGGGAGAAATTCGGTATCGCCCCATTTGGGGCGCAATTATCGGCCGGGCGTAAAGTTTAGCGCCTGGTGCTAATTATCACCTCTGACTGCAAACTTAGCTTCTATCGCCCCTGAAGGTGATTGGAGCGCTAAATCAGGTGCTACTCACCTCTCTTAAGGCGCTAACGCCGAGGAGCGAGACACTACCTCAGAGCGCTGGCGAAGCTTATGTGATGTCAGTCAGCAATGGAACACAGGCACACTGGCGCCAGCCAGTTCTTAAAGGGGAGGGTCGGTCCTGCTCATTGCAGCCTTGAATCTCAGCCTGGAGAGACCTGTACATCAAATCTGCTGGAAAGAACAATGGAGAGGCCCAGGGAAAGAACTCGGAGTGCAGCCCCCATAGTCTCATCTAAATTGATGCAAGGAAGGTCAAATCAAAATGAACCTGCAAATTGCTGCTCAGTACCAAAACTCCTTCAGAAGTCTCTCTCTCTCTCAGAATGCGTGGTGCAAAAATCTGGCTGACAAAAAAAGGCAGGTAGCGGTCGCCTTTAAATAACGCTCTCCCAGTCCCTTCCCGACTGCAAAACGTTCCCCTCAACCTGTCATTGCTAGCAGCAGGCAGAATGGCAGGGGGGTGCTACTCAATATCCAGTCCGGGGCGCTACAGGGGCGTTGCACGCTCGACTGACGTCACGATCTGCAGGCGCCGGAGATCGTGGTGGTAGTGTTTAGTGCCGCCGCAAAATATCTGGTCAATTTCGTGAGCGGCGCAAACATCGCTGCGCCTGGGCGCTAGTTGCTTTGCGCCCCATTAGTGCAGGGCACTAACGGGAGGCGCAAAGCAACCGAATTTTTCCCCCATGGAGTTTTATCTATTAAGGCCTAGTTAATGCTTATGAATGACAAAGTCAAATAAAAAAAAGTGTTGCACATTCAAGGTAATCCCTGGAGATGGGCGGTCAGATTTTTTCTGCAGTTTTACTGGCTTCTCCAATGTAACTGTACAGAACGGCAGAAATCGGGGTGCTCAGTGGGGGGCGGCGCAGAGACATCACGTGCTATTTCACCGGCTTCCTACCACCTGACCTCGCTTTCAGAATATCCCACCGGAAGTGACGTCAAGCATGGGTGGGCGTATTATAATGAGATACAAATAAAGAAAGAGACATGTATATAACACCTTTCATGACCTTAGGACATCCCAAGGCACGGTACAGCCACTGAAGCATTTTTTTGAAATAGGCAACCTGGCAGCCAATCTGCACACAGCAATGTGGTAATAACCAGATAATCTGATTCAATGATGTTGGTTGGGGGATAAATATGGGCCAGGACATCAGGGAGAACTCCCCTGCTCTTCTTCAAAATAGTGCCAAGGGATCATTTACTTCCACCTGAGAGACGGGGACGGGGACACGGTTTAACGTCTCATTGAAAGGTAGCACCTCCAACAGTGCAGCACTCCCTCAGTACTGCACTGGAGTGTCCGCCGAGATCATGTGCTCAGGTTTTTGGAGTGGGACTTGAACCCACAACCTAGTGACTCAGAGGTCAGAGTGCTGCCACTGAGACAAGGCTGCACCTTATATGATCTGCAGGGGGAGGGGGGCGGGAGGTGGGGTAGCAGACATCACTGGGAGCCCACCAAAATGATGGTAATTGCCTTGACCTCAAGAGATTGACCAAGACCAAGGGTACAGTCATGGGGGGCATGGATGTCCCGTTTTGCTAAAGTTGAACAGCTACAGGAACCGAAAGGAAAATCTGCCCGAGTGAGTTTGATGGAAAGAAAGATTTGGAAGCTTCACTGAAAGAAATAAACAGTTCACAGGGGAGGGCAGCCCAGTAGCACAGAGGGTGAAGGAGGAACCCAGCTTGCAGAAGGCGCCACCCTGGGTACCACAGAAGATCTAGTTACCTGGGCACAGCAGAACAGTTAATGCAGGAGAGGTTCAGCTTCATCTAGGAGACTGACTGGCAATTTGGTCCACGAGGGCCTGAAGTAGCAACGAACCATCTGGTATGCTTTTCCAGTGGCAACATAGGTCACCACTGCCCGCAAACGTTATGCCACAGGATCCCTCCAAAATCTTAGGAGTATAGGGCCTAGAAATTCATCTCGGGCGGTGGCGCTAAACGGGCGGTACCGGATCGGATCGGCCGCCCGTTATACCCAGCATCTGATATTGCAGGCAATGAATTGCAGGCGCTGCGTATAACGGGCGGCCGATCCGATCTGATACAACTTGGTTTGTTTGTCTTTTTGAACAACACATGCTTAATGTTAAAAGACAGCAACGTTCAAAGAAAAAAATGTGTTTCATTGAGTTGTGCAATGCTGGTTTGGTAGCTGTTTAACCTTTGGTGGTTGGGTTTGTCCCTTGTGTGTTGTGTGTTATGTATTGTGTGTTCTCCTCCCACCTGCGGTGGCGCTGTCACAGCAGATACATGGTTGGGTGTTCTGTTGGTTAAGTTTAGCTCTCTTTGTTTGGAACTCTCCAGAACTTCCCTTTCCTTTCAGAATAAAGCACTTCATGTTTGAATCTCTGGGTTCTGAGTTCTAATTGTGTCTAGGTAGAAAGGTACCGACACAACAAAGTGGCGACAAGGATCGGATGATTCTGCGTTGTGGGAACTTTCTTGTTTTCGACTACAAAACACTCAGAACAGAGATTGCAGCATCACATTAACGTTACAGGTGCAGTGAGCAAACAGAAATTTTAATTTGAAACGTGAGATGGCTACTATATCAGGAAACATCGGTGATTTTGATGAAAATGTGGAGCAATGGAGCGCTTATACGGAACGTTTTGACTATTTTGTATTGGCGAATGCGGTGGCAAACGAAAAGGTCGTGCCTACCTTTTTGACTGTAATGGGGCCGAAGATATTCAATTTACTTCGCAGCCTTGTGCAGCCAGATAAGCCAGGAACTAAAACATATAAGCAACTAGTGGAAATTCTTGGAGCACATTTTTCACCAAAACCTCTGGTTATTGCTGAGAGATTTAGATTTCACAAATGGAATCAAGAGGAGGGGGAATCAGTGACGATGTTTATTGCTGCTTTAAAAAGGTTGTCAGAACACTGCCAGTTCAAGGAGGTGCTGAATGACACCATTAGAGACAGACTTGTGTGTGGTCTGCAAAGTGCAGCCACACAGTAGCACCTTCTTACTGAGGACAACCTTACTCTTGAAAAGGCCATTGAAGTTAGTGTCTCCATGGAGATGGCGGAAAAGGAGGCTCACCAGTTGAGTTCAACCGGGAGAGTTCACAAGGTGTCGTCTGAGCCTAAATGTGCGCGGAACGGCACATGTTACCGTTGTGGGAAAACGGGCCATCACGCTAATGACTGCTGGTTTACGGAGCTGGAATGCTGAAATTGTGGCAAAAAGGGTCACATTGAACACGCCTGTAGAGGTAAAAAAAGAAGACAGAGCTGGGAAGCATGAAAGCAAAATGTCTGTATTTGAACAAGAGAGGAAAAAGAGTGTTCATTCAGTGCAGTATGATGGAACAAGCAAAACAGAGGGGAGCAACACCTCTGAGGAGGAAGAGGTGCATATACTGACGGTTGCAGGTGGTTCAAATGGCTACTGGGTGTCACCACTGGTGGAGGGACAATCAGTGCGGATGGAGGTGGACACAGGCGCGGCTGTGTCCCTTGTTTCAGACACTGTCTACAACAAAATGCTAAAGCATCTTACCTTTCAGCCAACAAACAGTGTGCTAAAGACGTATACCGGCGAACCTGTGGCCATGAGAGGCGTCATTGAGGTGACAGTTAAATTGAACGGACATACTGCGAAACTGCTACTATATGTGGCAAAGGGAAATTACCCATCGCTACTGGGACGTGCGTGGCTAGAGAAAATCACGCTGGACTGGCCTGCAGTCCACATGATGTCAAAAGGGGAGTCAGGTCTGACTGCAGTGTTAAACAAACATACAGAACTCTTCAATGGGGAACTTGGGAGCATGAAAAAGATCAGCGTGAGACTGGACATTAAACCTGACAGCAAGCCGAAGTTTCACAAAGCCCGACCTGTACCCTATGCAATTAGGCCAAAAGTTGAGGCTAACTTGGAGGCCTTAGTCGAGAATGGAGTCCTGGAGCCTGTGAGCATGAGCAAATGGGCCACACCCATTGTTCCTGTCCTGAAAAAGGATGGATCTGTTCGAATCTGCGGGGATTTTAAAGTGACTATTAACCCGGTGCTGTCTGCGGAACAGTACCCTCTTCCCCTCAATGATGATCTTTTTACGGGCCTGCCGGAGGGCAAAAGTTCAGCAAAATAGACTTATGCCAGGCTTATCTACAAATGCATGTCGATGACAAATCAAAGGAGCTGCTGACAATTGTGACACACAAGGGGCTATACAGGTACAGCCGCCTTCCGTTTGGAATTACGTCGGCCCCTGCTCTATTCCAAAGGGCAATGGATCAGATTTTGAGTGGTCTGCCAGGAGTCCAGTGCTATCTGGATGACATCCTTGTCACTGGGACAAATGAGGAGGATCATCTTCTGAACTTGGATGTGACACTACAACGACTGAAAGAGTACGGACTCAGAGTTTGTAAAGACAAATGTGAATTCTTTCAGTCTTCAGTTGCGTACCTGGGGCATGTGATTGACGCTACTGGCCTGCATAAGGCGCCGTCAAAGGTCAAGGCGATCGTGGAGGCCCCAGCACCCCAGAATGTGAGCCAGTTACGTTCATTTCTGGGGCTACTTAACTACTATGGGGAGTTTATTCCAGACTTCGCAACATTGCTGAAGCCGTTACATCAGTTACTATGTCAAGGCAAAACATGGAAATGGACTGAACTGTGCAACGAAGCTTTCGCCCAAGCAAAGAAAGCATTGCTGAAATCGGAGGTCCTGACACACTTCGACCCAAAGCTACCCGTGCAGCTAGCATGTGATGCGTCACCATATGGTGTGGGAGCAGTCATATTCCACATCATGCCTTCTGGTGAAGAGAAACCTATCGTCTTCGCATCACGTACCTTGAACAAGGCTGAGAGTAACTATGCACAGATCGAGCGCGAGGCCTTGGGAATCGTTGTTGGAATTCAAAAATTTCATCAGTACCTGTTTGGGAGAAGGTTCACACTCCTGACGGATCACCGTCCATTGACTTCAATCTTTGGGCCCCACACCGGAATTCCGTCTCTTGCTGCAAGCAGGATGCAAAGGTGGGCTTTACTTTTGTCAGGACACACATACGACATCAAATATCGCAAATCAGACTTGCACGGCAACGCAGACGGTCTCTCGAGGCTACCCTTGCCTGTTACTCCCCCAGAGCCTCGTCAGATAGACACCTTCTACTTTAGACAAGTGGAGGGAGCACCTGTCATGGCAGTTCAGGTGCGAAGGTACACCCGCAACGATCCAGTCCTGTCTGAGGTAATGGATGATGTAATTCGAGGGAGAGCTATAGGAGATTCTCCTAGTTTGAAACCTTACGTTTCAAAAAGAAATGAGCTCTCCATCCAGGCAGGTTGTCTTCTTTGGGGACGCCGTGTCATCATTCCGCCACCTCTGAGGGAATCTATACTGCAACAACTTCATACAGGCCACAGTGGGAAGGTTCGGATGAAGGAAATGGCAAGAAGCTACTTCTGGTGGCCAGGTATCGATGGAAATATTGAGGAGAAAGCCAAAACATGTTCCCCATGTCAAAGGGTCCGGAATGTTCCTGTGGTAAACCACTGTTGTTGTTGTTGTTGTTGTTACACACTGTTGTACCTATGCATGCCTCAACATGTCTCGGCTGGCTCCACCCACACAGGCCCAGGTATAAAGGTGATTGACCTGCAGCCCCCTGCCTTCTTGGAACCCAGTCAACCACGAGAAGTATGCTCTGTTCTTTGCTAATAAAAGCCTTTAGTTACTCTTTTAACTCTCAGTCTTTTATGAGTAATTGATAGCGCATCAATTTTATTAGCAAAAACAAAATGTCGACATTTGCTGAACAGCAGGCTGCTGCACCAAACGCTGAACAGCAGGCTGCTGCACCAAACGCTGAACAGCAGGAGCTGCTGCGAGCCCTGAGACCAACATGCCTGGACCTAGACCCCCAAGAAGCGGGTTCGGCTACCAAATTCGCGCATTGGCTGCGTTGCTTCGAGGCATACCTGCAAGCCTCAACTGTGACCCTGGACGAAAACAAGTTGGAAATCCTGGCCTCAAAGGTGAGCCACCAAGTTTATACAATAATCCAGAACGCGACGACCTACGCGGCGGCTATCGGTCTGCTAAAAGGGCAATACGCACGCCCGGTAAATACGGTCTATGCCCGGCACCTCTTAAGATCCCGCAGACAGCAGCCCGGGGAATCGGTGGAGGCCTTCCTACGGGCACTACGGATACTCGGCCGAGACTGCGATTGCAAAGAAGCATCAGCCGCAGCCCACATGGAGGGACTGATCCGAGATGCTTTCGTTGCGGGTCTAAGGTCCGACTACTCCCAGCAGAGACTGTTGGAAAAGGGAGAAATGGACCTGAGAAAGGCAGTGTCCCTCACGCTCTCACTCGACGCGGCCCACAGGAATATGGACGCCTTCTCCCCTAACCGCTCCGCAACGTGGACGCCACAACCTTGGGTCATGGGACCACCACCTTCAACTGCTGCTGCGATGTCCAAGGCACAGAAATGTTATTTTTGTGGCCAGGCAAAACACCCCAGAGCACGCTGCCCGGCGAGAAACGCTACCTGCTCCGGCTGCGGGAAGAAAGGACACTATGTCAGCGCCTGCAAAGGTAAAACCGCTAACGCCAGCAGTGCCGCGTGCGAACTGTGGGGGCAGCCATCTTGTCCGCCATCTTGGGCTCCCCCAGCCGCGTGGGGATCGGGACCATGGGCGCCGCCATTTTGTCCGCCATCTCGGACGTCTCCAACTTCAACCACGGGGGACCCGGACTCAACCACCGCCTCATCTGACGACCACATCGACTCGCTCGACCATACGCTGGCCTCCGTGACGCTGGACCAATCTCTCCCTCATCAACTGTCCAGGTCCATGATGGACATTAAGGTAAACGGCCGCGCCACTACCTGCCTTTTTGACAGCGGGAGCACGGAAAGCTTTATCCACCCCGACACGGTGCGGAGTTACTCTCTCCCGGTCCTGCCGACGCGACATCGGATCTCTTTGGCTTCCAAAGCCCAGTCAGCGGACGTCGGTGGCTACTGTGTAGTGACCCTTTCAGTAAGGGGCACAGAATACAAAAATTTTAAACTCCTGGTCCTGCCCCATCTTTGCGCTGCCGTTCTACTGGGGTTGGATTTTCAGTGCAACCTTAAGAGTGTCACATTAGCGTACGACGGACCCCTCCCCCCACTCACAGTCTGCAGCCAGCAGCTTTTAAATCGCCCGCCGCGCACCATTTGCAGCCTCTCCACCCTTAAAGTCCCCCCCCCTCCTTGTTCGCTAACCTCACCCGCGACTGTAAGCCCATCGCTACCAAAAGCAGGCGTTACAGTGCCGGGGATAGGAGCTTCATTAAATCCGAGGTAGCAAGACTCCTGAAGGAAGGGATTATTGAAAGTAGCACCAGCCCATGGCGAGCACAAGTGGTGGTAGTGAAGACTGGCGAAAAACAGCGCCTAGTTATTGACTACAGCCAGACGATCAATCGCTACACCCAGCTAGATGCATACCCACTCCCCCGCACATCTGACATGGTCAATCAGATAGCACAATACCGGGTGTTCTCGACGATTGATCTGAAGTCGGCATACCACCAGCTCCCCATCAGGGCTGAGGACCGCCAGTACACAGCTTTTGAAGCTGACGGTCGTCTCTACCACTTCCTCAGAGTTCCCTTCGGCGTCACCAACGGGGTTTCAGTCTTCCAACGGGAGATGGACCGGATGGTCGACCAGAACGCGCTCCAGGCCACTTTCCCCTATCTAGACAACGTCACCATCTGCAGCCGCGACCAGCAGGACCATGACGTTAATCTAGAGAAATTCCTCCGTACGGCCCAGCGGCTGAACCTAGCATACAACAAGGACAAATGTATGTTTCGTACCAAGCGCCTTGCCATTCTTGGCCGTGTAGTGGAGAACGGAGTCATCGGCCCCGACCCCGACAGGATGCGCCCCCTTATGGAGCTCCCCCTCCCCCACTGCCAAAAAGCACTGAAGAGATGCCTAGGGTTTTTCTCGTACTATGCTCAGTGGGTGCCGAACTATGCGGACAAAGCCAGACCCCTCATCAAGTCCACCTCCTTCCCCCTGACAGCAGAGGCCTGTGCAGCCTTCACTCTCATAAAAGGAGATATTGCGAAGGCCACAATGCACGCAGTGGATGAGTCCATCCCTTTCCAAGTGGAGAGCGACGCTTCCGACTTTGCCCTAGCTGCAACCCTTAACCAGGCGGGGAGACCCGTGGCCTTTTTCTCAAGGACCCTCCAGGGCCCCGAGATTCGACACTCCTCTGTCGAAAAGGATGCCTAGGCCATTGTGGAAGCTGTGCGACATTGGAAGCATTACCTGGCCGGAAAACGATTTACCCTGCTCACTGACCAGCGTTCAGTAGCTTTTATGTTTAATAATAAGCAGAGGGGCAAAATCAAGAACGACAAGATCTTGAGGTGGAGAATCGAACTCTCCACCTACAATTACGATATCTTGTACCGGCCCGGGAAACTCAATGAGCCCCCAGATGCCCTATCACGTGGTACATGCGCCAACGCGCAGGTCGATAGACTGAAGACCCTCCACAATGACCTCTGCCACCCGGGGGTCACCAGGTTTTTTCACTTCATCAAATCCCGTAACCTGCCCTACTCCATCGAGGAGGTCAGGACCATGACCAGGAACTGCCAAATCTGTGCCGAGTGCAAACCGCATTTTTATAGGCCAGACAGAGCAAGCCTGATCAAAGCCACGCGCCCCTTTGAACGGCTGAGCGTCGATTTTAAAGGGCCCCTCCCCTCCTCCGACCGCAATGTGTACTTCCTCAACATAATTGATGAGTACTCCCGTTTCCCGTTTGCCATCCCTTGCTCAGACATGACCAGTACCACGGTCATTAAATGTCTGAATGACCTCTTCGCCTTGTTCGGTTTCCCTAGCTATATTCATAGCGACAGGGGCTCATCCTTTATGAGCGACGAACTCCGGCAGTACCTGCTCTCGAGAGGTATCGCTACAAGCAGGACCACCAGCTACAACCCCCGGGGGAATGGCCAGGTGGAAAGGGAGAATGCGACGGTCTGGAAGGCAGTCCTTTTAAACTTGAAATCTAAGGGCCTTCCGACCTCTCGCTGGCAGGAAGTCCTCCCTGCGGCGCTCCATTCCATTCGGTCACTGCTCTGTACAGCCACCAATGCTACCCCTCACGAGAGAATGTTCTCCTTCCCCAGGAAGTCCACATCGGGGATCTCGTTACTGACATGGCTGACTTCTCCAGGACCCGTCCTACTGCGGAAGCACGTGAGGTCCCATAAGACGGACCCCCTGGTCGAGAGGGTGAGCTTCCTCCACGCCAACCCTCAGTATGCTTACGTGGTGTACCCGGACGGGCGGGAGGACACAGTCTCTATACGAGACCTCGCACCTTCGGGTGCTCCCGAAACACCCCCCTCGCCATCCACCACTACCCACGCCTACCCCCAGTACGCTTACGTAGCGTACCCGGACGGGCGGGAGGACACAGCCCCCACACGAGATCTCGCACCTTTGGGTGCCCCTGAAACACCACCATTGCCATCCACCACTACCCACAACCCAACCCCGCTAGACGGCATGCCGCAGCCCCAGGACCCGTCATTGACCACCCAACCACTCAATGAGACGCCAGACTCAACGTTGGATGCTGCACCATCACCGCCGCCACCACGGCGATCAGGACGGCATACAAGGCCACCTGATAGACTTACTTACACGAACCTTTAGTACACTTCACCCCGCCGGACTCAATTTTAAACAAGGGGTGAATGTGGTAAACCACTGTTGTTGTTGTTGTTGTTGTTACACACTGTTGTACCTATGCATGCCTCAACATGTCTCGGCTGGCTCCACCCACACAGGCCCAGGTATAAAGGTGATTGACCTGCAGCCCCCTGCCTTCTTGGAACCCAGTCAACCACGAGAAGTATGCTCTGTTCTTTGCTAATAAAAGCCTTTAGTTACTCTCTTAACTCTCAGTCTTTTATGAGTAATTGATAGCGCATCAGTTCCACAGCTGGAAACCCTGGGATTGGCCTGCAGAAGTGTGGCAGCGAGTACATGTGGACTTCGCCGGTCCTTTCGAAGAGAAGATGTTTATGGTGGTTGTGGACGCTCGTAGCAAGTGGCCGGAGGTCGCTGTGATGAGGTCTACCACGGCAGAGAAAACAATTGAGAAACGTGGTGAGATGTTCAGCCGTTATGGCTCACCGGAACAACTCGTAAGTGACAACGGTCCACAATTTGTATCACAGGAGTTTGCAACCTTCCTGCATGTGAATGGTGGCCAACACATCAGGTCTGCGCCCTATCATCCCTCTACTAACTGCCTGGCAGAAAGGTTTGTGCAAACTTTGAAGCACACCTTGAAGGCATCGCAAGGTCAGGGCTCAATCCACCAACGTCTGAACAGCTTCCTGTTGTCCTACAGGAACGAGCCGCATGCCATAACCAAAACTTCTCCCACTTCGCTCATGATGAAGAGGCAGTTGCGGACAAGTTTTGACTTACTCAAACCTCCAAGGGCAGAACAGGTTGTCCATTGTCAACTACAAGCTCAAGTTGAAAAGAGAGAGAAAAGAGCCAAGGAGAGACGGTTTCACCCTGGAGAGCACGTCCTAGCTCGAAACTACAACACTGGACCGAAATGGGTTCCTGCTACGGTGATTGAGCAGACGGGCCCTGTGCCTTACATGGTTGAGACTGCCGAGGACGCCGTCTGGAGAAGACACACAGATCAACTGTTGCTAGGAGCAGAGACAGCCACAGAGGCTCCAACGGCTGGTTGGCCTGAACTGTTTCCGGATGATACCGCAAACCAGCATCCTTTGCCACAGTGCTCTTCTCCAACACAGGAAGTCATAGAGACTGTTCCACCTGTGCAAACTCCTGACTTTCGACAGACACAGTCACCTTCTCCATTCAGGCCTGTGTCAATGCCTACTGCTGTGGAAGCCAGCGATGCTGTCAGGGCGAGGCTGGTTCTGGACCCAAGTGCAGACAGACGAGGCGAGAAGCAGGTATGCAGTCTTAAATAAAAGTACTTTACTAGAATCACACAGGTAAACAGTTACAAACATGGGAGCTCAAGGCAAGCTACCACTAGGCCAATGGCTTGTCAAGACTGAGCACAGAGGGAAGAAATCACAGAACTTAAATACAAGCAACACCAGGTGAAACCAATGAACCTGATAAAAGGCAGTTAACAATTAACAATTTAGCAAAAGGAAACAAACAAGTGAAGGTGCCATCTAGGGGTTACTGAGGGAACTAACCGGCACCCTCACAGGACTCCCTCCCCTAGGAACGGCTCCTGACGTTCCTCCTGGACGATCAGGGTGGCGACGGCGAAAATCCCTGATGAGTTCAGGATCCAAAATGTCCCGGGCCGGAACCCAGGAACGCTCTTCAGGACCATAACCCTCCCAGTCGACCAGGTATTGAATGCTCCTCCTAACCCGGCGACTATCAAGGAGGCGACGGGCAGTGTAGGCTTGCTGACCGTTGATCATGCGGGGCGGAGGGGGAGGTCTGGAAGCAGGGACCAAGGGACTGGTAAGTACCGGCTTGAGGTGAGAGACGTGGAACGTGAGATGTATCTTCATCGACTGAGGAAGGAGGAGCTGGTAGGCCACAGGGTTTACTTTTTCCAAGATCCTAAACGGTCCGATGAACTGGGGAGCCAACTTGCGGGACTCCACATGGAGCGGAAGATTCCGGGTAGACAGTCAGACCTTCTGTCTGGTCCGGAACCGAGGAGCTGGGTGGCGGTGTCGGTCAGCCTGCACTTTCTGCTGAGAAGAAGCGAGCTGCAAGGCGGATCGGACCCTCCTCCAGGTACGGCAGCAGCGTTGGACGAACCCCTGGGTAGCCGGGACTCCTACCTCCCTCTCATGTTCAGGGATGAGTGGCGGTTGGAAGCCATATTGACATTCGAAAGGTGAGAGGCCAGTGGAGGAGCTCTGAAGGGTATTGTGCGTGTACTCTGCCCAGACCAGATACTTGCTCCAGGTGGAAGGATTGGAGGACACAAAGCTTCTTAGCACCCTTTCCAGATCTTGGTTGGTTCTCTCAGTCTGGCCGTTAGACTGTGGGTGGAACCCAGAGGAGAGAATGATGGAAGTGCCCAGGAGGGAACAAAAAGCCTTCCAGAACCTGGATGAGAACTGGGGACCACGGTCAGAGACGACATCCAGGGGCAAGCCATGGAGGCGAAAGACATGCTGGACAACCAGCTGGGCAGTCTCTCTGGCAGAGGGAAGCTTGACAAGAGGGATGAAGTGAGCAGCCTTGGAAAAGCGATCGACCACAACTAGGATGGTAGTGAATTCCTCAGATGGAGGTAGCCCGGTGATGAAATCCAGGGTGATATGAGACCAGGGACGGCTGGGGATGGGCAAGGGATGCAGGAGACCAAACGGGGGTTGTTGGGATGTCTTGTTCTGGGCACAGACGGGACAAGCGGAGACAAAGGCCCGGGTGTCGGCTTCAATAGAGGGCCACCAGAAACTCCTCTTCAGGAACTCGAGAGTCCGACGGATCCCAGGATGACCAGTCAATCGAGAAGAGTGCCCCCATTGAAGGACCTGGGTGCGCACCTGACTGGGGCCATAAAGGCTATTAGGAGGGCCTCCTCCAGAGTCAGCCTCCTGATGTTGGGCCTCTTGCACCACCATCTCAATCTCCCATGTGACGGGAGCAACGATGCAGGAACTGGGTGTTGTGTATGTAATATGTGTGCTACTTTGAACCTATGGACAGGACTGCACTACTTGTTGGGCGTAGTGATACGCAGTACCACTCCTGGCCATAGGGGTATAAATAGTACTGTGGGTACTGATCCCCCTCAGTTCCCGCCTGTGGGCATGAAGTAAAGACCTATGTATAGTCCCTACCTCCAACCAGTAAAGACCTGTTTGAGTTATACGTTTATGTCTTTGTGTTAATTGTTCAATACAATACACATACTTAACACTGGGGATGATAGGTTCCGGGGTCCGGTCCTTTTCCGAGGGGTCAAACTGGCGAGAAAGGGCATCCGGTTTGAGGTTCTTAGACCCTGGGCGGTACGACAGGAGAAAGTTGAACCGGTTAAAGAAGAGAGCCCACCTGGCCTGCCGAGGGTTGAGGCGCTTGGCGTCCTGGATATATATCAGATTTTTATGGTCGGTCCAGACGACAAAAGGATGCTCTGCTCCCTCCAACCAGTGTCTCCACTCCTCCAAGGCCAACTTAACTGCCAAGAGCTCCCTGTTGCCGACATCGTAGTTACTCTCTGCTGGCTTCAGACGACGGGAAAAGAAAGCACAGGGATGTAGCTTTTGGTCCTTAGGGGAGCGTTGGGACAGGACAGCCCTGACTCCAATATCCGAGGCATCCACCTCTACGATAAAGGGCAGGGTGGGGTCTGGGTGTACCAGGATGGGAGCCGAGGTGAAACGTTGTTTGAGCTCCTGGAAGGCCCGTTCCGCTTCAGAAGACCAACTGGACCGTAGAGACGAGCCTTTGGTCAACACGGAGAGGGAGGCGGCAATGGAGCCAAAGTTGCGGATGAAGCGTCTGTAAAAGTTGGCGAATCCCAGGAACCGCTGAACCTGCTTAACCGACGTGGGACGCGGCCAGTTCAAGACGGCTTGAACCTTGCTAGGATCCATCTGGACGCTTCCACAGGAGGTGACGTAGCCCAGGAAGGTGACCTTAGAGACGTGGAATTCACATTTCTCAGGTTTGACGAAGAGATGGTTCTCCAAAAGCCTCTGCAGAACCTGTCTGATGTGTTGGACATGCTGCTGGGGGGACTTTGAGAAGATGAGAATGTCATCCAAATAAACAAACACGAACTGGTTCAGCAGGTCCCGGAGCACGTCGTTGACCAGAGCTTGGAAGACAGCAGGAGCGTTAGTGAGACCAAAGGGCATGACGAGGTATTCCCAGTGACCACTAGGGGTGATAAAGGCAGTCTTCCATTCATCCCCCTCCCTAATGCAGACCAGGTTGTACGCTTTGCGGAGGTCAAGTTTGGAGAAGATGGTAGCTCCCTGCAGCTGCTCAAACGCTGAAGACATCAAAGGGAGAGGATAGCGGTTCTTAATGGTAATTTTGTTAAGCCCCCGATAGTCTATGCAAGGCCTGAGACCACCATCCTTCTTCTTTACAAAAAAGAAGCCAGCACCCACTGGGGAGGTGGAAGGGCGAATGAAACCTGTAGCGAGGGCTTCCTTGATGTATTCTTCCATGGAAACATTCTCAGGGCCAGAGAGAGAGTAGAGCCGACCCCGAGGGGTGCTAGTGCCAGGCAGGAGATCAATGGCACAGTCGTAGGACCGGTGTGGGGGGAGTGTAGTGGACCGCCTCTTACTAAACACAGCATGGAGGTCCGAATATTCAGGGGGCACATGAGCAAGGTCCAGCTGATCAGCTGGCTCGGGAGAGGAAGGACGGGGTGGACTAGGGAAGACCTTAAGACAGTTGGTTAGACATGAAGGACCCCACTCCAGCACAGTACCGGTAGTCCAGCCAATGTGAGGGTTGTGAAGAGAGAGCCACGGATGTCCAAGAACGAGAGGGAGCTCAGGTGAATCGATAAGGTGAAACTGCAGCAACTCTTGATGTCTCTCCCCTACTTGGACATGTAATACTCCGGTGATATGATGAATACGCCCAGAACCAAGGGGCCTGCCATCGAGGGCGGTGACTTGTAAAGGCTTGTCAAGGCAGGAGAAAGGAATTTTCAGGCTGCGCACAAGGGTGGCACTGATAAAACAGCCAGCGGCCCCGGAGTCAACAAACGCCTGGAGGTTGTACTGTTGTCCCTCCCAAGAGAGACGAGCGGGAAGCAGGGTTTGGAAGACAGAAGGGGTAGGAGAAGGGATTTGATCTGTCCGTATTTTCCCAATCCTCCTGGATTTTTCCTGAAGCTCAGGGCATGTGGCTCTGAGATGGCCAGACAGGCCACAGTAAAGACAACACCCCTCTCTCAATCTCTTCTGTCTCTCAAACTGGGAGAGCCGAGTTCTGCCGAGTTGCATAGGTTCCTCTTCGGTGCTAACAGGTGGACTCGGGGGTACTTAGAAACTCTTGGTCAGATTCGAAACACCGGGAGATCTCACCTCTGTGGAAGTAGTGAATCTCCTCTCTCTACCATGCTCCCGGAGGCGGTTATCCACTCTGATGGCAAGGGAGATGAGCGTGTCAAGGTCCTCCGGAACCTCTCTGGATGCCAGTTCATCTTTGATAGATTCGGAGAGGCCATGAAGAAACGTGGAGAGAAGGGCCTCGGTGTTCCAGCGGCTTTCCGCAGCGAGTGTGCGGAACTCAATGGCGAAGTCGGCTACGCTGCAGTTGCCCTGGCGGAGATTCAAAAGTCTCTTAGCTGCCTCCCGTCCACTCACAGGATGGTCAAAGACTTTGCTCATCTCTTCGGCGAAAAGGAGAATGTCCGAGCAGACGAAAGATTGCTGCTCCCAGATAGCGGTAGCCCAGGCGAGAGTTTTTCCCGAGAGTAGTGATATGATGAACGCTACCTTAGAGCGGGGTGATAGGAACATGGAGGGTTGGAGTTCAAAAACTAGGGAGCACTGGGTCAAGAAGCCGTGACACTTGCCCAGATGACCGTCATAGCGCTCTGCCGTGGGTAGGCGAGGCTCTCGGTGAGTCTGGAGATCGGCAACTGGTGGGGTAGTAGCCAAAGGAACTGACTGAGGAGGAACATCCTGAGCAGAAGCCACAGCGGCTAGGTGTTGAATGGTCTGAGTCCACGTATCTACCTTGTCTGAAATGCTTTGGAGAAGTTGCTCAAGGCGGCCGAGGAAAGCACCTTGAAGGGAGAGTGTAGTGTCCGAGTATAAATAATACACGGACTGCAGGAGAACAATAATAACAGGTATTTACTGAACAGAGGGTAACTTAAGACTGAAGTATAGAAGCCTGCTATGGCTTTATATACAGGGGTGGTCACTGCCGGTACTGCAGTATAGAATCAGTTCTTCTCTTAAAGGTACATACACAACAATTCCTCCCCTTTTAGATAAACAGTACATAACATTCATTTAACAACTAAATAATAACTAATTACAATTACAATTTTCTCTGTACTATATACATCAACTGAAATAATCATTTATAAGTTCAGTCTTTGAGGAGGCTTCCTGATCCTGACTGGATAGCGCCTTTCTCGAGTATCCTGTTCTTACAGCGGAGTTGATTCTGGCTCATTGTCATTGGTTGGTTCGTCAGCTTCCAATACCACTGCTTCTGACGTAGACGCAACCTGTACTTCGGGTTGATTACCAGGTGCACCTGCTCGTGGTATTGGTTTGGCTTGTTCCTGTGACTCTAGAATCTGGTCAGCATGGCGTCTCACGATGCTCTCTCCAACGTCCACTGTGTACATTAGTGGTCCCTGCTGTGTGCATATCGTTCCTGGCTGCCATTTTTCTGTTCGGTAGTTGCGGGCCAAGACTGGTTGCCCTATCTTGAAGCTCCTGGTTGGCTTCTCATTTATGTGCTGGAATTGCTTATCCTCAACATCTCGTCTTATGTTTGGTTTGAGCAAATCCAGGCGACATCTTAGCCTTCGGTTGAAGAACATTATGGCTGGAGCTTGGTTGGTGACTGCATGTGTCGCATTCCGGTAAGCAAACAAGGAATTATCCACCTTGTGTTGTACTGGTATGTCGTCATTATACATTGCCTTTATTGCCTTTTTAAAGGTCTGAACAAGCCTCTCAGCCAATCCATTTGTGGCTGGATGATATGGGGCAGATGTGTAATGTTTCACCCCATTATTCCTCAGAAACCTCCGGAAATCCTCGGACACAAACTGTGGCCCATTGTCGGAGCAAATCTGTTCTGGCAAGCCATTCCTGGTGAAGATGGTCCGTAGGACTGCAATAGTTTTCTCCGTGGTGGTGGAGGACATTTTGATGACCTCTGGCCATTTCGAATGGGCGTCCACAGCGATTAGGAACATTGAGCCCATAAATGGACCAGCAAAATCAATGTGTACCCATTGCCATGGAGATGAGGGCCACTCCCATGGATGTAGCGGGGCCTGTGGTGGAGCGTTTTGGACCTTCTGGTATCCTGTGCATCTCTTGGTCATATCCTCGATTTCTTTATCGATTCCTGGCCACCACACAAACGCCCTGGCTAGGCTCTTCATTTTTACCCCTCCCAGATGACCCTCATGAAGCTCATTGAGCACTCTATCTCTCAATTTGGGTGGAATTACCACTCGGGATCCACACATCAAGGTCCCCTGGCACACTGACAGCTGTTCTCTCCTTGGCGAGAATGCTGGCAACAGTGAGTCGCCATGTGCTGGCCATCCCTTCACCGTCAAATCATAGACCCGAGAGAGTGTTGGGTCATTTCGGGTTTCCTTCTCTATACTTGAGCTTGTAACAGGTAAACATTCGACTATGGTCGCATGGAATATCTCAACATGGTCCACTACAGGTGCTTCCTCTACCGTAGGCAACGGTAGGCGCGACAGCCCATCAGCGTTTCCATGCTATTTCGTACCCTTGTACTCTATGTCGTACTGATGTGCCCCTAGAAAAAGGGACCATCTTTGCAGCCGTTGCGCCGTCATCACCAGGACGCCCTTCTTTGGGTTAAAAATGGAGACCAGGGGCTGATGATCAGTCAGTCGGGTGAATTTCTGCCCGTGCAGATAGTGATTGAAATTCTTGACCCCCCACACCAGGCTGAGGGCCTCCCTGTCAATCTGGGCGTAGTTACGCTCGGCTGAGGTTAACGAGCGCGACGCAAAGGCTATTGGCCTCTCTGAACCGTCAAGGAATTTGTGTGATAGCACCGCTCAGATGCCATAGGGAGACGCATCACATGCTAACCGAATCGGTAGTGTTGGATTGTAGTGGGCCAATACTTCTTTTGAAGTGATTAGGCATTTACATTTCTGAAAGGCACGCTTACACTCATCACTCCATTTCCATGTTACTCCAGTTTGCAGTAGGGCGTTCAGTGGGTGCAGAATTGTAGATAAATTCGGCGAGAACTTATGGTAGTAGTTCACCAACCCGAGGAACGACCTCAGTTGCGACAAATTTTCCGGTGCTGGAGCCTTGACTACAGCCTCAATCTTGTCCGGCGACTTATGCAACCCTTCCTCATCAATCATGTGGCCACAATACGAGATTTGTCTCCTGAAGAACTCGTATTTGGGGCGGTTGGCTCGTAGCCCATATTCCTGTAATCTCGTGAGCACCTGCTCCAGGTTGGCAAGGTGTTCATTGTCATTTTTGCCCGTAACCAGGATGTCGTCCAAATAACACTGGGTCCCTGGGATCCCTTGCAGGACTTGTTCCATCGCCCTCTGCCAAATAGCCGGGGCTGATGCTACCCCGAATACCAGTCAATTATACTGGTAAAGGCCTTTGTGAGTGTTTATCATGAGGCATTTCCTAGATGCTTCTTCCACCTCCATTTGTAGATACGCTTGGGCCAGATCAATCTTTGTAAAGCGTTTCCCTCCAGATAGTGAGGCGAAAATATCTTCTATCCATGGAAGTGGATATTGTACTGTGTGCAGGACTGGGTTCACAGTTACCTTGAAGTCCCCACAGATGCGAACCTTCTTCGGTTCCCCAGGCGTGCTGCTCAATGATTTCTTCATTACAGGAACGATGGGTGTGGCCCACTCGCTCCAGTCCACCTTGGACAGCACACCCGAACGCTCCAGTCTCTCCAGCTCTGCTTCAACGGCTGGGCCGATCGCGTAAGGTACCGGACTGGCCTTAAAAAAAATTGGGTTTGCGTTATCTTCGATTTTTATCGTTGCCGTTACTCCTTTTAGAGTCCCAAGTCCTTGTTGGAACACCTCTTTCGCGTCAGTTAGAATTTTTGACAGCCATCCAGGTGTGACGTCATCATCCTTTTTATCAGTCACAGTTAGCGCCTGAAAGGAATGCCAGTCCAATTGTATTTTTCGGATCCATTCATGTCCCAATAATGGTGGTCCTCCATCCGGTAGTATATATAGATACAGTTTCTGTGTTTCCTTGCCATTGTATTCAACTGGCACCCTTATTTTTCCTCTGGGGTAGACTTTTTGCCCCGTGTATGTCTTCAATACAATAGACGTGTCCTTCAAGGGTATGTGTGGGAAGAGCCGCTCATAGTCTCGTCGATTCATGACAGTTAGGGCTGATCCTGTGTCCAATTCCATCTTTACTGGGGACCCTGCTATCATGAGGGTGACCCAAATGGTTCAGTGATCCTCCTTTGCGATCACATTGTGTAAGTTTAGACAACTTGGTCTCCTGCTCCCGGAGTCCTTATCACTCTCCTGATCTTCCGAGCTACTGTCTGTCAATTTCTTTACTTTCTTGTACTTTTCCTTAGTAGTTCTTGTAGTGTTGGTTTTCTTTCCCGACCTGCAGACTCTTGCTATATATCCCATTTTCCCACATTGCCTGCATACTTTGTCCTTAAACCAGCAGTCCTTCTGATCATGGGTTGTTCTGCTGCAGCGATAGCACTTTTCTGCTCCATATGCCATTTCGTTAGCGCTGTATTCTTGTGGTTTCTGTTGTATTTCCGCAGCTCCCCGTGCTGCTGCTTCGTAGGATACTGCCACGCTGAAAGCCTGTTCTAGCGTCAGGTCCTTTTCCGAAAGTAGTCGTTTCTGGGTTCCTTCACTCTGGAGCCCGCAGACAAACTTATCCCGTAAGGTATCTGCCAGTCCTGCTCCGAACTGGCAGTGCTTCGATAACTTGCGTAGTTCCGTAAGATAGTCAGCATTGCTCTCATCTTTGTGCTGGTTTCTTTTATGGAACTTGAATCTTTCTGCTATCAGCAGCGGTGTAGGGTTTAGGTGTTCCTGTAAGATATTAACAATCTCTTCAAAACTTTTCTCCATTGGTTTAGCTGGGGTAATTAAATTCCGCAATAGGCTGTACGTTCTCACGCCCATCAAATTTAATAATACCGACGCCTTCTTTCCATCGGCCACCTCATTTGCCTTGCAGTACACTTCAATTCTTTCCACATACGTGGTCCAGTCTTCTACCTCGTTGTCAAAAGCAGTGATACTGCCACTTTTCGGCATCTTGGGTGATTTAAAATGGCGCCTCCCGCGCTTTTTCTTCTTCACCAATGGATTAAAATGGCGCCTCCTGCACTTTTCCTTCTTCCCCAATGGAATAAAATGGCGCCTCCCGCGCTTTTCCTTCTTCCCCTTGCTGCCACGCTGCTCCTAGCATTCTGCAGGGTAATGGCGGCGACCCGCGGCTTCGGCGCGTCTCACTTTTCCTTCCCCTTGTTTTATTTTCGCTACGCTGCCCGGTTCTTGAGCACCGACCGCGCGCCCTGTGCACTCCGCCCTCTCTCTCTCTCTTTTCCTCCCGACGACGCTGCACGGCCCCTTTGCAGAGCCGCTCGATCGAGCTCGAGCCTGCCGCAGTCCGGAAGGGTCAGCGCACTACCTGCTACGAGCACGATTTGCTGGAACACCTTGACTGGGGAGCCAAGCCCAGCTCTCCACAGCCTCTCCTGCAACTCTCCGAACTCTGATGGATCCTTGGGCGGTTGCCCGCGGTCGACGTCCGTTGTTCTGACTTCGACCTCCACGAAGCTTCTTCTCAGGGAAAGATCCCCGTGAGGTGATGCAGTACTGCAGGTGAGTTCGAACCTGTTCGTCGCCAATGTAGTGTCCGAGTATAAATAATACACGGACTGCAGGAGATCAATAACAACAGGTATTTACTGAACAGAGGGTAACTTAAGACTGAAGTACAGAAGCCTGCTATGGCTTTATATACAGGGATGGTCACTGCCGGTACTGCAATATAGAATCAGTTCTTCTCTCAAAGGTACATACACAACAGAGAGAATAGCACGAAATTCCTCCATCACTGCTGGGTCCATTCTGGCTCAATCTTGCTGTCAGGGCGAGGCTGGTTCTGGCCCCAAGTGCAGACAGACGAGGCGAGAAGCAGGTATGCAGTCTTAAATAAATACTTTACTAGAATCACACAGGTAAACAGTTACAAACATGGGAGCTCAAGACAAGCTACCACTAGGCCAATGGCTTGTCAAGACTGAGCACAGAGGGAAGAAACCACAGAACTTAAATACAAGCAACACCAGGTGAAACCAATGAACCTGATAAAAGGCAGTTAAGTAAACAAGTAACAATTTAGCAAAAGGAAACAAACAAGTGAAGGTGCCATCTAGGGGTTGCTGAGGGAACTAACCGGCACCCTCACAGATGACCGCCGGTATCCTGTCAGAGAGCGGTAGCCTGCAAGACGCTTGGATCTGTAGGCTTAGTGACTTACCCACAAGACTGGGGCAGAATAAACCCCAGGGTAAAGTCAGGGTTTGAGGCAGTCTACCTCTACCCTAGGTTAGTTGAGTGCATTGAAAGTAACTTACCTGTTGAGGAATAATGTGGACCTTTCATTTAAGAGGGGAGGAATATGTTATGTATTGTGTGTTCTCCTTCCACCTGCGTTGGCGCTGTCACAGCAGATACATGGTTGGGTGTTCTCTTGGTTAAGTTTAGCTCTCTTTGTTCGGAACTCTCCAGAACTTCCCTTTCCTTCCTGAATAAAGCACTTCATGTTTGAATCTCTGGGTTCTGAGTTCTAATTGTGTCTAGGTAGAAAGGTACCGACACAACATTGTGTACGTTTCGATGTTGGTTGAATGTGGATGTGGCCAATTTCTAAGTGGTCCACCAGCTGAGGGAATAGCTACAGAGCCAGTGGGTCATTCTACGCAACCAGCCAATATCCAGAGGACCAAAGCCTTCTAAACACTCCTTTCCAAATAAATCGGGCATTGCTGGCTTTCTTATATTGAATGCCTTACTAAGTGCCAGCAGTTTACTGCCTGTTCCACACTGTGCATTATGTACGAGTTTTGGCTTTAAGCCTAAAAGCAGTGGGAAGTGAAATATGGTGATTTGGCCAATGTAAAATTCTTTCCACTGTGCATTCTCCTTCTCTTGTTAGCATGTATAATGGGATCTCATAAACCTTGCTAGTTTCCCTTCTAACAACTTAGTAACTACATCCGTGCAGTACATTATTGCATATATCTTCCACTATTACTTTTCTTCATATCCATATGTCTTTTGGGCTGCTACTTTATGGCATGATTCATGTCTGACCTTTGCGCTCTTCTTTAATTTGCCCAACTTTTTCCGGACCTCCAGCCAAGTCCTCAGGGTAGTTCAGGTAGGGTTTGCTCTCAGTCAGTGACTTCTTGCCATATGTAGAACCTCTTTTGTCTCAAACAAAAACGCTCTCCATTATGGATGCTACCAGCTAAAAAAATGTTTTATTGTCAGTTGACTTCTATTTTTACCAAAAGTTGCATGCACAATAGCAACCTAAAGGATTATTATCGCAGATGTTTTGTGGCTGGTCTCTGAATTCTGTGGTGCTGCTGACAAAATTGCTTTCTCGGAAAGCGGATGTTTCTAAACCGCGTGCTCCTACGATTCCATTAGCAGTTCATTAGCGTCGCCCATTTGTCAGTAAAAGAGAAATGTTGGACTCATATTTGTTTTAAAATCTAAGTTTAGAAACTAAACATTTGAGTAAAATGTCAAGTTCCAACCATATTGGCTGGGAGCACACTAACTTTCTAATTAAATGTGAAACCAAGGCCGTAATATTCTCCAGGCAGGCGGGTTGGGGTCGGGGGGCTTCCGAGGCAGGCGGGAAACCTGAGAGGCCGGATTTCCCGCAGGCCCTGCCTGATTTGCACGCGGGGCCTCAGATTCCCGCCGGCAGCCATCCAGAATGAGAGGCTGGCTGGCTGCGGGCGGGCGGGTAGGCCTGCAGTTGCGGAGAAGTAGCGAGGGGTCGGTCAAGGGGAGTGTACGCAGGGTGGGCGGGGGGGGGGTCTGGGGATCGGCTGTAGCTCGGTTGGGGGTCGTGGAGGGGGTGTCCGGGATTGACTGGCTTGGTCGGGGATCGGAAGGGGTGGATCGGGGATGGGGGGGAGGGTGGAGGGGACCGCAGGGGGGAGGGTTGGCCAGGGATCCGTGATCAGGGATCGGTGGGGGAGGGGCAAAAGCGGACCGTGGCCGGCCTCGGCATCATCGGTGGAG
Source organism: Somniosus microcephalus (assembly GCF_052327205.1). Classification (NCBI taxonomy): domain Eukaryota; kingdom Metazoa; phylum Chordata; class Chondrichthyes; order Squaliformes; family Somniosidae; genus Somniosus; species Somniosus microcephalus. The sequence goes on from NC_141006.1 coordinate 32,438,597, forward strand.
TTGCGGGGCGGCGGGGGGGCGGGGTGGGTGCGGTGGGGAGGCCTCGTGGTGGGGGGCGGAGGCTTGTGAGGAGGGTTTCCAATCGCGGGGGAGTGGGTTCGGCAGGGACCCTGGATCCAGGAGGTAGGTATAAAGCCACTTACCTCCTGGATGCAGCAGTCCCTGCCTCGGTTTAACTGCCGGTTTCACGAATTGTGTGAAACCCGCCCACATGCAGTTAAATTCAAAATGGAGGTTAAAAAAAAAGGCTTCCGGCCTCATTATAATATTTCAATTGACGTTTTGCCCCCTGGGAGTGGGTAGGTTGCCCGCCCCCCGTCCCGCCTCCGTTACAACCGGAAGTGGGTGGGTTGGAGGCGGGATCAGGTCGGGAATCCCATTTTTAACAATTTAACTGCCCCCACCCTCCAAACCCAACCGTTGTTTTAGGGGAAAATTCCGGCCTATATCTTTGTAAACCATCGACCAATGGCTATTGATTGAAATGCACCATTCTTGAAATAGGGGATGTTTTGGCAGATTAAATGCAGTCAGCTATTGCCTCATACTGTAAACATCTGTCACTTTCCCCTAGTTCATCCTTCAGCCTAACCAGTCGTACACTGAAGTATCATTATTCAAAGGACATCAGCCTCACTCATGCTCGCCCAGTGGAGAGATGAAGGTCACAGTTCAGTTATCCCTTTGGACACCACTTCACCATGAAGTGGAAAGGCCACTTCATTTGGATTAATATACTTAACTCTACAACTGAAGCCACTTTAAAAACAAAGGTGTTTACACAGCTTTTGTAAACTAGGCAAAAAAAACCTATTGAGTATGAAGGCGTGTCTTAAAAATTCACAGCTTATAATCAGTTAATTTGTTCCTTTTTAATTTTTCTTATAAAAAATGGCAGGAATAAGCCAAATTTGGATTAATTTAACAGACTTATTTGAATAAATGAAGCATGACATGTTACAGATGTTGTGGTATGTTAAACATATACAAAACAAACATAAGTGCTTCCTTCAATGACTCATTTAGTAAATGAACTGTCCAATGTGGAATTAAACCATTCTGATCAGGAAAGATCTCAGGTTCAGTCCGTTGCCTGTGCTCAATTAGCTGCTCGCAGCCTGAGTAGCAGTTGAGGGTGCCACAATAGTCTGCAGTGCCCTGGGTGACAGGGCAGGCGACGTGAAGGGAGGGGAGGGAGGGAGGAGGGAGTGGGAGGGTGGAGGGGGTGGAAATCGGGCTCCTGATCGTTATCCAAGTGCCTGCGCGTAGTTAATGGGCGAGGACACAGCTGAAATACCTGCAGCTCCTCATTGGCTGGGCTTACATGGGAAGAACGGCCAATTGGGAAAGGTGCTTGGTACCCTCGTGGAACTTTACCCAGGATGGATTCGTGCCGGAGGGGAGGGAAAGAAAACTGAAAAACAAATGGAGTGAACCAAAGGGAAACAAAGGCCTGGGCTTCCCTCTTTGCCGCAACACTGCAGATCTAAGATGGGGCTGAACTCTCACTCGACCCTTGCCTGCGCCCCCGACCCCTGCCGATTTTCCCAGGGTCAGGTTAATTTAAATATACAGGGTGGGAACCAGGACCATTTACTTTGCCCGGCTCAGGGGAGGAGGGAGGAGTAAAATTGATGCAGTACCTTGCCTCAGTATAGTGTGGTCAACATTCCTGGCTGGCAACTGGTCGACATATTTTCTTAACCGTGAAAATTGAATTTGCTCTTTTGAGCACAAGGCGAAGAGACTATTTAAATAACAACAAGAAAACATCTGGCATAACTCACGAGGAAGATTGGCCCCAAGAACACGAGATAAAATCTACTTCAAATCTACACCCGCGTTTATATTCCTTGCTTACATAAGAACATAAGAACCAGGGGCAGGAGTAGACCATTCGGCCCCTTGAGCCTGCTCCACCATTCAATAAGGTCAAGGCTGATCTGATCTTGGCCTCAACTCCACTTTCCTGCCCACTCCCCATAATCCATAACGAGACTGATGTCTACACATAGCATGGAGTTGTTACCAGTCAGGCTGCTACCAGTCAAGTTCCTTGTGCAGCTTGTATTCTATTGATATAAGTAGGCTCTGTGGCATCTGTTCAGTACTCATGGAGAGAACCTTATTGGAAATGTTTCACTTTGCCACATGGGGAATAGCCAAGTACTGCAATTAATTCTGAATTAAAATTCTACGATTCCATGGTACTAGGGATGAGGGGCTCAGTTATGTGGAGAGACTGGAGAAGCTGGGATTGTTCTCCTTTGAGCAGAGAAGGTTAAGGGGAGATTTAATAGAGGTGTTCAAAATTATGAGGGATTTTAATAGAGTAAATAAAGTCTTTACTCTGTATAAAGCATAAATTTGCCCAAGATCCAGAAACTGCTAATATATCTAGAGAGACACCTCTCACATATTCCTCAGCAAGCTACAAATACAAAATAGCTTCTCTCCTGTTCAGCTTTTCCCCTTTCACCTCTCTCAATGTGCTGGTCACAACCTTTCTTGTCTCTCTCCATTTTATTGATTACTACTATGTTGAGTGCCCCTCTGAACATTCCTCTCTTGGTCCTTCTGAGCTCTTAGTGCAGGTCCTACACACTATTTCTTCTCCTTACATTTCATTAACTCATTAACTGCTCTAACCCATTGTTTCCTGGGTCCTCAAAACTAGGAACACCCGACATCCCTCAGCGATTCCTTCTTCCTACAACCTACAGGCTTTGAAAGTTAAACTGGTATCACCTAACATTCATAGAATCATACCGCAGAGAAGGAGGCCATTCGGCCCATTGTGCTTGTGCCGGCTGTCTGAAAGAGCAATCTAATTAGTCCCACTCCCCAGCTCTTTTCCCTGCAAAGTTTTCCTTTTCAAGTATAAATCCCATTCCCTTATGAAAGTTATTATTGAATCTGCTTCCAGCACCCTTTCAGGCGGCGCATTCCAGATCATAACAACTCGCTGCATAAAAAATCCTCCCCATCTCCCCTCTGGTTCTTTTCAATCTCTTTCATCTTAACTCTGTGTTCTCTGGTTACCCACCCTCCTGCCAGTGGAAACCGTTTCCCCTTATTTACTCTGTTAAAATCCCTCATAATTTTGAACACCTCTATTAAATCTCCCCTTAACCTTCTCTGCTCAAAGGAGAACAACCCCAGCTTCTCCAGTCTCTCCACATGATTGAAGTCCCTCATCCCTGGTACCATTCCAGTAAATCTCCTTTGCATCTGCTCCAAGGGCTTGACACCCTTCCTAAAGTGTGGCTCTAGAATTGGACACAATACTCCGGCTGAGGCCTAACCAGTGATTTATAAAGGTTTAGCATCATGTCCTTGCTTTAATTTCCTGATTTAGTCTCCTCTTTTACTCTTTTCAAACATGGTGACGCCGCCACGATTAGCCTTGGCCCTTCATTTCGTTTCTTAGTTAAGGAAAAACAATTAAAAGAAAGTCTTTTATACTTTATTCCCCTAAGTGTATTTAGCCTAAACCTTTTAGAAATAAAAATCCTCCATTATGATGACATTTTACTGAGCACAGTATACAGTTGCTTAATCCATTGTCTTATGGATGGATGGGAAACATTTTTAATAATATGCTTTCCTCTAAACACTTACCAGAAATCCTCTGGCACGATTTACAAGGAATAAACATGCTAAAGCTGGTGTTCTGGTCTGATGTTCCACTGGAAAAAGCCTCTGTAACCGCACTCAACGACGTTCTTTGTTTAAACTAAAAACTGCATTCATATACTGCAAATTGGGCATCGGATTACACCAATACAAGAGATTTAAGTTGGGGAGCAGAGGGCTGGGAGGCTGCGGAATGCACTGTTTGAGTTTGTGATTGAAGCAGAGACCATGACAATATTTAGGAATAGGTCAGATAGGTGGCTGAAGGAAAAGGGAATAAAGGGATATGGGAACAGTGTAGGTACCAATATGGCCCGTTTGGACTGAGCACTGTAATTTCTATATAATTACAATTTTTACAAAATGCAAAGGGCTAAGTGCAACACAAAAACACTTCAAAGCCTGAAAGACAAAAGAGAATCAAAAGGAAATCAGAGTCAGCATGGTTTTATGAAAGGGAAAACATGTTTGACAAATTTGCTAGAGTTCTTTGAGGATGTAACCAGCAGAGTGGATAAAGGGGAACTAGTAGATGTACTGTATTTGGATTTCCAGAAGGCATTCGATAAGGTGCCACATAAAAGGTTACTGCACAAGATAAGAGTTCATGGTATTGGGGGTAATATATTAGCATGGATAGAGGATTGGCTAACTAACAGGAAACAGAGAGTTGGGATAAATGGGTCATTTTCAGAATGGCAAACTGTAACTAGTGGGGTGCCACAGGGATCAGTGCTGGGGCCTCAGCTATTTACAATCTATATTAATAACTTGGATGAAGGGACCGAGTGTAATGTAGTCAAATTTGCTGATGATAAAAAGATGGGTGGGAAAGCAAGTTGTGAAGAGGACATAAAGAATCTGCAAAAGGATATAGATAGGTTAAGTGAGTGGGCAAACATTTGGCAGATGGAGTATAATGTGGGAAAATGTGAGGTTATCCACTTCGGTAGGAAAAATAAAAAAGCAAATTATTATTTAAATGGAGGGAGACTACAAAATACTGTGGTACAGAAGGATCTGGGGTCCTTGTACATGAAACACAAAAAGTTAGCATGCAGGTACAGCAAGTAATTAGGAAGGCAAATGGAATGTTGGCCTTTATTGCAAGGGGGATGGAGTATAAAAGTAGGGAAGTCTTGCTACAACTGTACAGGGTGTTGTTGAGACCACATCTGGAGTACTGCATACACTTTTGGTCTCCTTATTTAAGGATGGATATTCTTGCATTGGAGGCAGTTCAGTCACTGTGGGAGTACCTTCACCACACAGACTGCAGCGGTTCAAGAAGGCGGCTCACCACCACATTCTCAAGGGCAATTAGGGATGGGCAATAAACGCTGGCTTTGCCAGCGACGCCCACATCCCATAAAAACAAATTAAAAAAAAGAAGGTTCACTAGGTTGATTCCTGAGATGAAGGGGTTGTCTTATGAGGAAAGGTTGAGCAGGTTGGGCCTATATTCATTGGAGTTTAGAAGACTGAGAGGTGATCTTATTGAAACATATAAGATTCTGAGGGGGCTTGACAGGGTAGATGCAGAGAGGATGTTTCCCCTTGAGGGGAAATTTAGAACTAGGGGGCATAGTTTCAGAATAAAGGGTCGCCCATTTACAACGGAGATGAGGAGGAATTTCTTCTCTCAGAGGGTCGTGAGTCTTTGGAATTCTCTACCCCAGAGAGCTGTGGAGGCTGGGTCATTGAATATATTTAAGACAGATTTTTGAATGATAAGGGAGTTAACGATTATGGGGAGCGGGCAGGAAAGTGGAGTTGAAGCCAAGATCAGATCAGCCATGATCTTATTGAATGGCGGCGCAGGCTCGAGGGGCCGAATGGCCTACTCCTGCTCCTATTTCTTATGTTCTTATGGTTATGTTTAAATTGCCTCACCGTGATAGGGGAGATATTCGACATGCGGGGTGCACATATTAGGAAAACTTCCCCCCAGCCCCCCAGCGCGTGACATTCCATCCATAACAATTAATGAAAGAAAGGATTTGCATTTATAGATCACCTTTCACATCTTGACCATGTTGAGAATGTTACTTTTTAAGTGTAGTCACTATCTTTAAAGGTAAATGCAGCTGCCAATTTGCGCACAGCAAGGTCCCACAAACATCGAAGAGATGAATCACCTGTTCCTCTTTTTTGATGGTATTGGTTGAGGGCGGAATATTAGCCAGGACACTGGAAGAACTCAGGCACTTTATTGAAAAAGAGCCATCAAATTTTTTTATGTCCACCCAAACAGGCGGGCAGGGCCTTGATTTAGCATCTCATCTGACAATGCAACACTCGAATACATGGAAACGATGGTCAAGAAATGATCAGCTGGTTAATTAATCCCGTCCTATACTGTCCGAGTGCAACTTATTCAAAACACGATCCCCAGCCACCCCCTCCCCCACCTCCATCAGCCAGCCATGCAATCTCCTGGGGGAGGCTAGAAATTAAAAGAAAGAAGCTAGACCCTTAGTACTGTAGTCAAATGGACAGCTAGTGATGGGATGGGAAACATAGGCCGGAATTTTCTCCAGGTAGGCAGGTTGGGGGGCGGGAAGCCTCTGAGGTGGGTGGGAAACCCGGGAGGCCGGGTTACCCGCAGGCCCTGCTGACTTTAAAAGCAGGGCCTGATTTGCATGCGAGGCCTCGGATTCCCGCCCGCAGCCACCCAGATGGAGAGGTTGGGGATTGACTGACTCAGTTGGGGAACATGGTGGGGGGGGGTGCATTGGTGATCGTCAGGGGAGGGTTGGGGATCGGCGTGGGGTGGCCCGGAATCGGTAGGGGGGGGTGAGAGAGGACCCTGGAGGATTGTAGCTGGCCTCAGCATCATCGGTCGGGTGAGGGGGGGGAGGCTGGCCTCATGGTGGGGATTGGAGGCCTGGGCAGGGGGGTCTCCGATCGCAGGGGGAGTGGGTTAGGTAGGGACCCTTGATCCAGGAGGTTGGTATAAAGGCACTTACCTCCTGGATGCAGCAGTCCCCGTCTCAGTTTCACTGCCGGGTTTCACGAATTGTGTGAAGAAATCTCTCCTCATCTCAGTCCTCAATGGCCGACCCCTTTTTCTGAGACTGTGACCCCTGGTTCTAAACTCCCCAGCCAACGGAAACATCCTCCCTGCATCTACCCTGTCAAGCCCTGTAAGGATTTTGTATGTTTCAATGAGATCACCTCTCATTCTTCTAAACTCTAGAGTATATATAGGCCTAGTCTACTCAATCTCTCCTCATAGGACAATCCCCCTATCCCAGGAACCAGTCTGGTGAACCTTCATTGCACTCCCTCTATGGCAAGTATATCCTTAGGTAAGGAGACCAAAACTGTACACAATAATCCAGATGTGGCCCCACCAGGACTCTATATAATTGCAGTAAGATGTCTTTACTCTTATACTCAAATCCTCTGCTCTTCTATTTTTCCTACCGAAGTGGATAACTTCACGATTCTCCACATTATAATCCATTTTGAAGAGATCGCAAAGTCTCTGAAGAATGGACTCAGTCGGGAATATTTATGGGCTTTATGGGATTTTTCTGAGGGTATTTTTTTTCTGTTATGGGATTGCCCTGTGCAGATACGTGAAAGGCTGGTTTTGTTAAAAACTCCAGAGAACGTATGGCAGTTGTCTGTGACAAAAGAACTGTGTATGGGTTCGCCCGACAGTCCTGGAAAGAGGAAGGGGGCCATTGAACTTGATTAGAAAAACCACTCTAATATGCAAAACACTTCTCACTTCCATCTCAGAAGAGAAGCAGAACAATGGACCCACTAGCTTCACCCAGCCGAAGGGGAGCCAGTTTTTCCCACCACAAAGACTGAAAGATATGTCCCAGACTTAGGGCCATTAATCCAATATGCATGGGTCCAAGGATGACTCATCACAGATTAAGCACCGGAGTGCTCAGAAGCAAATGGATTTTAAAGATTGGCGGGAAAAGGCAGGCAGACCACTGTAAAGATAGATTCTTTTCCACCACTCTCTCTCTCTCTCTCGCTCCCTGCTCCGACAAGATCGAACTAACAAGAAGTACCAGAGAAGCCGACGAGCAGAGCGATCGAAACCGACCACGTGTGGGGGTAAGCATAGTCTCTCAGAAGTGAAGTTTTTGGGCTGATTCCGAGGGTGGGAGCTTCGTTTGGTTCAGCCAGGTGAAGGGGTTTATGCGACTGGGTAATTTGTTGATAGAGGTGGAATTATAGTCCACCATAGCAACAAGGGAATTACTGCTTGTTATAGTCCCCAGTTTTGTATTGTATGTATGTTGATTGCAACCTGGATTTTATTCTCCACAGGGATTGTGATTTCATTTAGTAGTGCATGTTTTAGCCAGTGTATGTTAGACCAAATAAATATAAGTTTGATTTTTCACCGAAGCATTCCTGTCCCTGACTTATTCCATTTACACTCTGAATAATAATTCCCGGGTATAGAACTTTCGTAAGGCGGGGGTGATTCGAACCGTCCGTCTAGCAATTGGGCTAGGATCAAAAACCGCTTACAATTTGCCATGTTCTAACCCACTCACTTAGCCTGTCTATATCCCCTTGAAGCCTCCTTGCATCCTCCTCACAACTTACATTCCCACCCAGCTTTGTATCATCAGCAAACTTGGATACATTACATTTGGCCCCCTCATCCAAATCATTGATATAGATTGTGAATAGCTGAGGCCCAAGCACTGATCCTTGCGGCACCCTACTAGTTACAGCCTGCCAACCCGAAAATGATCCGTTTAAATGTACAATGTTGCCAGAAAATACATATATGAAGGTATTCCCACATATTTCCCATATTACAACTTCAAAAGTACTTTGTTGGCTGTAAAGCGCTTTGAGACGTCCGGTAGTCGTGAAAGGCGCTATATAAATGCAAGTCTTTCTTTCTGTCTTTCTAATCTGCCATTTTGATAAATGTATGTAATGTACACTTGAGCAATGTTCGCTCTAAACTGCGCGCGTGCAGTAATCGGGAAGGTACTGCGCAGGCCGCTCACAAGCGTTCCCCGTAAGATGCCGTGCACAAAATTTTTTTTAGAGGGAACACTGCGCTTGAGTATGCAGTTAAAAAACGGATGCAAAAAAAAACTGATGCAAATTTTCCCATTTCATATGGCTGCTTCAGAGTGAGGTTGTGAATGGTGCGAAGAAATGGGCAATTTTTGTACTGTGGAGATATTCTACAAAGGAACTGGGTAGAACTGTTCAAACTCAGCTTCTTATGAACTATGGAGATTTCACAGTTACCTCTGACTGTGCATGTACTGCTTTCACAAGTGCTGCTGCCAAAATTCCAACATAATGAAATGGATAGAGTGGGATATAATTTACACCGAGTAAATCAGTGTTAATCGGCAGAGGGATGGCACAGCATGCTCATGCACCAAGATGCTTTGCCTGTGCAGGAATACAAGTCCAGCACTTAATTATCTACATATAAGTTCCTCCTGATGCTCGTGCCATGAAGATCAGATTTAGGGAGTAATTTTGTCTTTGGGCGATAGTGTGAAATGGACGCTATTGGCTCTCCCATCCCTTAAGCAACTCTCCCGATTTGAAAGAAAGAAAGAAGAAAGACTTACATTTCTATAGCGCCTTTCACGACCACTGGACATCCCAAAGCGCTTTACATCCAATTAAATACTTTTTGACGTGTAGTCACTGTTGTAATGTGGGGCTTCAATGGAAGTGAAAATCGGGTGGCCGATCTGATATCGCCCGTTTTACATTATCGGTCAAAATTGCCCCTTTAGAGTGGAGGCTAGATTCTTCCTCAGAGGGGCAGGGGTTAAATTATCTGCACCTCTTTTTTATGCACTTCTCTAAGATTGGATTCTAAAAGGCACATTTCGACTGATGGGACGCTGCTGATGGGAGATGGCAGTACTCTCGTGTTTATAGCACTGTTTAATCCCTGGAAACCTGATACCTTTGGAGGCCCAGATGGGTCTCGTATGTTCCACTGATCATTACTAAACTTGCAGAGCCAGATTCCCTCCCCTTTTTCCGAGTGGAAACATGGGTCTACAGCCTCCAAAGATCTTTGCTCAGAACAGCAGCAGAAAGTAAGATAAATCAAGAGAAGTGCACAAAGATTAGACATCTCCATTTGAGACTTGGGGCAACTTCTGATAATATAAAAACGTCTTTATTGGTCACTTTAAGAGTTGCATTAGCAGAAAACTGGGAGGAGGTCTCTTGCTTGTCCTCTCAGCCTGGAGAATGGTACTGAACTTTAAGGACCTGAAGGAGATTTAAAACAAATCAAATGGCATGTGTTAAACACATAATGATCCTTTGTTACTGCAATGTATGCAATGTATATATACCTTAAGGGAGAGAACTACTTTTTACAGCTCCTGTATACTGTAGTACCGGCAGTGACCACACCTGTATATAAACCCTGAGTAGTGATCTGTAGAGTTAGTTCTAGAGTAACCCTCATTCAGTAAACACCTGTTGAATCATTCCCTGCAGTCTTGTTGTCTAATTATTGAAGGACACAACATCAAGATACACGGATATAACATTGGCGACGAGCAGATTCGAACCTACCTGCAACTCTGCATCACCTCCCAGGGATTCGCTCCTGGAGAACAGTGGAAGGAGGTCGAGTCCAGAAGCACGGGCGTCGACCACGGGCAACCGCCCAGTCATCCAGCGGAGATTTGAGCATCGCAGGGGAGGCTGTCAAGAGCCAGGCTTGGCTTTCTAGTCACGGTGGTCCAGCGAAACGGGCTGGCAACAGGTACTGCGCAGACCCTTCCCGGACAGCGGCGGCTAGAGCCGACCGAGCAGCACAGAAAAAGGCCGAGCAGCGTCGACGGGGGAGAGAGAGAGGGCAGAGCGCACAGGGCGCAGCCGGTGTTCAGGACCGAGCGGCGTCAACGGGGGAGAGAGATGAGAGAGAGCAGAGCGCAGCCGGTGTTCAAGGGCCGAGCAGCGTCAACAGGGGAGAGAGACGAGAGAGAGCAGAGTGCAGCCGGTGTTCAAGGGCCGAGCAGTGTCAACGGGGGAGAGAGGTGCGCAGGAAAACGAGCAGAGCGCAGTCGGTGTTCAAGGGTCGAGCAGCGTCAATGGGGGAGAGAGGCGCGCAGGAAAACGCGAGGCGCTGCCATTGCCACGAGGACCGCAGAGAGCGGCATTGGCAGCAGCGCAGGAGCAGCGCACGAAACCCACAGTGCATCGCCATTTGCCACGAGGACCGCCGAGAGTGGCATTGGCAGCAGCGCGGGAGATACCATTTTAAGCTGCAGCGGGGAAGAAAGGAAAGCGCGGGAGACGCCATTTTAAGCCGCAACGGGGAAGAAAGGAAAGCGCGGGAGACGCCATTTTAAGCCAGTCTAACCACACCCAAAAATGCCGAAGAGTGGCAGTATCACAGCGTTCGACAATGAAGTTGAAGATTGGACGACATATGTCGAACGCATAGAAGTATACTGCAAGGCGAATGAAGTGCCAGATGACAAGAAAGCGCTGGTATTATTGAATTCAATGGGTGCAAAAACGTATGGCTTACTACGAAACCTAGTAACCACAGAGAAGGTAGTAGAAAAGGATTTTGAAAACATAGTGTCAATCCTACAGGACCACTTAAACGCCACACCGCTGCTGATAGCAGAAAGATTTAAGTTTCACAAAAGGAACCAGCATAAAGATGAAAGTAATGCTAAGTATGTAACGGAACTGCGCAAGCTATCGAAACACTGCCAGTTTGGAACGGGACTAGCAGATACTTTAAGGGACAAGTTTGTGTGTGGGCTTCAAAGTGAAGGAACCCAGAAACGGCTTCTATCAGAAAAGGATCTTACGCGGACAAGGCTTTCAGCATTGCAGTATCACACGAAGCAGCAGCACGGGGCGCTGCAGAGATACAATGGAGACCGCAAGAATATGGCACAAATGAAATGTCATACGGAACAGTGAGGTGCTATCACTGCGGCAGAACAACACACGACCATAATGATTGTTGGTTCAAGGACAAAGTGTGCAGACAGTGTGGAAAATTAGGACACATAGCAAGAGTCTGCAGGTCGGGAAAGCAAACCAGCAGTAAGAAATCTCCACAGGAGAAGTACAAGAAGGTACATAAGGTGATGGAGAGTAGTTCAGACGAACAGAAAAGTGATACAGACTCCGGAAGCAAGGAGCTGGGTTGTCTGAAACTACATAATGTGATCAAAACGGAGGATCACCAAACTATCTGGATCACGCGCAAGATAGCAGGAGTCCAAGTGAAAATGGAATTGGACACAGGATCAGCTCTAACAGTCATAAACCGAAGAGACTACAAGCGGCTATTCTCACATATACCCTTGAGAGATACAAAGATTGTCTTGAAGACATACACGGGGCAAAAAGTCTACCCCAAAGGAAAAATAAGGGTGAACATTATATATAACGGCAAGGAAACACCAAAAATGGACCTATATGTATTGCCAGATGGAGGACCACCACTACTAGGACGTGAATGGATCCGGAAGATACAGCTAGATTGGCATTCCATACAAGCACTGACTGTAGATGCCAAAAAGGATGACGACGTCACACCTGGACGACTGTCAAAAATGCTAACTGACGCACAAGTAGTGTTCCACCAGGGACTCGGAACACTAAAAGGCATAACAGCGACAATCAAAATAGAGGAAAATGCAAACCCAAAGTTTTTTATGGCCGGAAGCTGTATCTTCCGGATCCATTCACGTCCTAGTAGTGGTGGTCCTCCATCTGGCAATACATATAGGTCCATTTTATGCGATCCGCCCAGCCATCGAAGCAGAGCTGGAAGGTTTGGAACGTTCAGGAGTACTGTCCAAAGTGGACTGGAGCGAGTGGGCTACACCCATCGTTCCTGCAATGAAGAGGTCGTTGAGTAATACGCCTGGGGAACCAAAGAAGGTTCGCATCTGTGGGGACTTTAAGGTGACAGTGAACCCAGTCCTTCACACTGTACAATATCCGCTTCCGCGGATTGAAGATATTTTCGCCTCGCTATCTGGAGGGAAACGCTTCACTAAGATTGATCTGGCCCAGGCGTACCTGCAAATGGAGGTAGAAGAAGCCTCGAAACAGTACCTCACGATCAACACTCATAAAGGTCTCTACCAATACAGCCGGCTGGTGTTCGGGGTAGCATCAGCTCCAGCTATTTGGCAAAGGGCAATGGATCAAGTCCTGCAAGGGATTCCAGGGACCCAGTGTTATTTGGACGATATCCTGGTCATGGGCGAAAATGACAGTGATCATCTCGCCAACCTGGAGCAGGTGCTCACTAGATTGAAGGAATATGGGCTCCGAGCTAATCGCCACAAATGCGAGTTTTTCCAGAAGCAGATCTCGTGTTGTGGCCACGTTATTGATAAAGAGGGGTTACATAAGTCCCCTGAAAAGATTGAGGCAGTAGTCAAGGCTCCAGCACCAGAAAATGTGTCACAACTGAGGTCGTTCCTCGGGCTGGTGAACTACTACCATAAGTTCTTGCCGAATTTGTCTACCGTACTACACCCACTGAACACCCTACTGCAAACGGGGGTACCATGGAAGTGGAGTGACGAATGTAAACGAGCTTTCCAGAAGAGCAAAGCATTGATCACATCAAAAGAGGTGTTGGCTCATTTCAACCCAGCACTACCAATTCGGTTGGCGTGTGATGCATCACCCTATGGCATTGGAGCGGTGCTGTCACACAAATTCCCGGTCGGCTCGGAGAGGCCAGTAGCCTTTGCGTCTCGGTCACTAACCTCAGCCAAGCGTAACTATGCCCAGATTGACAGGGAGGCCCTCAGCCGAGTGTGGGGAGTGAAAAAGTTCAATCACTATCTGCACGGGCAGAAGTTCACCTTGCTGACTGACCAGCAACCACTTGTCTCCATCTTTAATCCAAAGAAGGGCGTTCCGGTGATGACTGCGCAACAGCTACAAAGATGGTCCCTTTTTCTAGGGGCGCACCAATATGAAATCGAGTATAAGGGCACGAAACAGCATGGAAACGCTGATGGGCTAGCACGCCTGCCACTGCCTACTGCGGAGGAAGCACCAGCAGTGGATCCTGTCGAAATATTTCATACGACTATAATTGAATGCTTGCCAGTAACTAACGCTGGTATAGAGAAGGAGACCCGAAATGACCCGACACTGTCTCGGGTATATGATTTGACGGTGAAGGGATGGCCAGCACATGGCGACTCACTGTTGCCAGCATTCTCATCCAGAAGAGAACAGCTGTCAGTATGCCAGGGGACCTTGATGTGTGGATCCTGAGTGGTAATTCCACCCAAGTTAAGGGAGAGAATGCTCAATGAGCTTCACGAAGGTCATCTGGGAAGGGTGAAAATGAAAAGCCTTGCTCGGGCTTATGTGTGGTGGCCGGGGATCGATCAGCAAATCGAGGACCTGACAAAGAGCTGCTCAGGATGCCAGAAGGTCCAAAATGCACCACCACATGCCCCTCTACACCCATGGGAGTGGCCCTCATCTCCATGGCAACGGGTGCATATTGATTTTGCTGGTCCATTCATGGACTCGATGTTTTTAATAGCCGTGGATGCGCACTCGAAATGGCCTGAGGTGATCAAAATGTCCTCCACCACCACGGAGAAAACTATTGCAGTCCTACGGACCATTTTTGCCAGGAACGGCTTGCCAGAGCAGATTTGCTCTGATAACGGACCACAGTTTGTGTCCGAAGAGTTTCAAAGATTTATGAAAAGGAATGGGGTAAGGCATTACACATCCGCCCCGTATCATCCAGCCACAAATGGATTGGCTGAGAGGTTCGTACAAACCTTTAAAAAAGCAGTAAAGGCCATGTGCGATGACGACATTCCACTGCAGCATAAGGTGGACAATTTCCTGTTAGCCTGCAGAAATGCGACACATGCAGTCACCAACCAGGCCCCGGCCATGATGTTCTTTAACCGAAGGTTGAGATCTCGTCTGGATTTGCTCAGACCAAATGTACGAAGAGATGTTGAGAGTAAGCAATTCCAGCACATCAATGAGAAGCCGACAAGGAGCTTCAATGTAGGGCAACCAGTCTTGGCCCACGACTACCGAACAGAGAAATGGCAACCAGGAACGATATGCACACGGCAGGGGCCACTAATGTACACAGTGGATGTTGGGGAGAACATTGTGAGACGCCATGCTGACCAGATCCTAGAGTCACAGGAACGAGTCAACCCCATGTCTCGGCCATACGTACCTGGTGAGGAGCCCGACGTACAGGTCGCATCTACCTCAGAAACAATAGCATTGGAAGCTGATGAATCAACTGACGACAGGGTGCTAGAATCGCCTCCGCACCAAGAGCAAGACACTCGGGAAAGGTGTTATCCAGAAAGAATCAGGAAGCCTCCCCAGAGACTGAATATATGAATGGACTATTTTCATATAACATTGTATATTAAAAATGTTAATTGTTAAATGAGTATTATGGTACTGTTAATCTAAAAGGGGAGGAATTGTAATGTATGTAATGTGTATATATACCTTAAGGGAGAGAACTACTTTTAACAGCTCCTGTATACTGTAGTACCGGCAGTGACCACACCTGTATATAAACCCTGAGTACTGATCTGTACAGTTAGTTCTAGAGTAACCCTCATTCAGTAAACACCTGTTGAATCATTCCCTGCAGTCTTGTTGTCTAATTATTGAAGGACACAACATCAAGATACACGGATATAACAGTTACCTCTCGACTTGACTATTCCAACGCACTCCTGGCTGGCCTCCCACATTCTACCCTACATAAACCTGAGGTGATCCAAAACTCGGCTGTCTGTGTCCTAACTCGCACCAAGTCCTGTTTGCCCATCTCCCCTGTGCTCGCTGACCTACATTGGCTCCCGGTTAAGCAACGCCTCGACTTCAAAATTATCATCCTTGTTTTCAAATCCCTCCATGGCCTCGCCCCTCCCTATCTCTGTAATCTCCTCCAGTCCCACAACCACTCCCCCCATCCCCCTCCCGCCGAGATATCTGTGCTCCTCTAATTCTGCCCTCTTGAGCATCCCTGATTATAATCGCTCAATCATTGGTGGTCGTGCCTTCTAAATGCAGGAAGGATGTTCCCGATGGTGGGGGAGTCCAGAGCCAGGGGTCAGAGTCTAAAGATAAGGGGTATGCCATTTAGGACAGAAATGAGGAGGAATTTCTTCACTCAGAGAGTGGTGAACCTGTGGAATTCCCTACCACAGAAGGCAATTGAGGCCAATTCATTAAATATATTCAAGAAGGAGTTACTGTAGATATATTTCTTAACGCTAAAGGGATCAAGGGATATGGGGAGAAGGCATAACAGGGTACTGAGTTTGGATGATCAGCCCTAATCTCATTGAATGGCGGAGCAGGCTCGAGGGGCCGGATGGCCTACTCCTGCTTCTATCTTCTATGTTTCTATGTATGTTTCTGTTGCCTAGGCCCTAAGCCCTGGAATTCCCTGCCTAAACCTCTCCGCCTCGCTACCTCTCTTTCTTCCTTTAAGACGCTCCTGAAAACCTTACCTCTTCGACCAAGCTTTTGGTCACCTGCCCTAATTTCTCATTATGTGGCTCGTTGTCAAATTTTTTGTCTTATAATACTCCTGTGCAGCGCCTTGGGATGTTTTACCGCGTTAAAGGCGCTATATAAAGACAAGTTGTTGTTGTTGTTATATAACTCTATAAGATGGGTTTAGCGCAACTTCACCCAAAAATCCCAAATAGTGCAAAGTAGACAGGAGCACTTCTACGTAGAATTTTTTTCAAAGAAAGAACTAAATTAATTTACAACAGTGCAGGGAATGTTTCCCCAAATTAAAATTTTCCTACGATCAGGAGAGAAATGTTGCATTCTTCAGAAAGTTGAGGGAGAAAGCTTTGACCTGATTATAGGGCGACCTGCCTCTGGATGCCCATTTCGGGCGAGTAGCTCACCTGTTGTACTTAAATGAGGCACAGCCATTAAAATGGACCGGGCCTCTCAGAGCCCCTCCCCTGGGTAGTCCACTGACTTTCCGCCTGGGAGGTAAAATTTTCCCTATTGTTTTAAAACAAACTGCCATCAATAACAGGGAACAAACTATTCCACCTTTACTGCAACCTTAACATAATACTACATGCCTCGAAAGAAGAATATTCTAAAGGAAGAGGAGTGGACTATACAATCCTTAAAATAACCTCATGAGTGGGTTATATGGGAGGATTGTGGCGTACCGATCACAGAACGGACACAATCCACTTTCCGGTCCGTAGACTATAAATCAGGCGTCATGCCTTTAAGAAGGATCACACCTTTAAGAAACTCGATCTGCAACATAGGTAAGCCCAGAGCGGGGGAGGAGCAGTTGAAGCTGTGCACTGATGAAAGAGAGTTGTACTTTGTGTAGTCTCTGACTCCATTTTGTGTTCAGCATGCAGCCTCAACAATTAAACCTTTTCTGTTGAACCTCTCCGAGTTCAGTATTTTTTGCTAGGAGTACGTAGACTCCTACATTGGTGACCCCGACGCTCAGGACGACTCCTAAGCGTAACCATGGCTGACACAAACGCAGTTTCTGTGAAGCTGCCAGAGTTCTGGGAGAACCTGGCCACCGCCTGGTTCCTTCAAGCCGAATCGCAATTCCGACTCCGCGGCATCACCGCCGACGCAACGATGTACGACTACCTCCTCGCCTCCCTGGGCAGCTCCACAATCAAGAAAGTCTGGACAACACTACAAAACCCTCCAGAGGTAGGCAAGTACGCACATCTCAAGGCCGCGCTCATTAAAAAATTCACAGCCTCCCAATTCGTGCACAACTGCCACCTCCTTGACCTCCCGGGCCTTGGTGACTCCACGCCATCAGACTTGCTCTCACACATGCTTGCTCTGACCGATGAGAAACCGCCCGGCTCCCTCTTCCGCATGCTCTTTATCCGCCAACTACCTCCCAGCATCCGCCCGGCGATCGTGGCATCCAGCCTCGCGGACCTCGAGGCCCTGGCCGACGAAACCGATAAGCTCCTGTCCGCCAGCTCCAACCATGCTGTCACCCCCGACCTGGCCACCGCAGCGTCGGCGCGCGCTCCACCCTCTATCGCGTGGCCACACAGCTCGGCCACGAGGCCCCCCAGGCCCCCACGTCCCCCAAGCCCTCCGACCCAGGGCTACTGCTACTTCCATACCCAGTTCGGTGCACGGGCACACCGCTGCAGCCATCCCTGCACGTTTCCAACCGCCCCCACATTGGCCTACATGATGGCCGTGGGGCAAGCAGGCGCGCTGCTGTACGTTACGGACAGCGCCTCCGGACGCCGTTTCCTATGCGACACGGGCGCGCAGCGCAGCATCATCCCCGCGTCCGCCCTCGAGATCCAGCGAGGCAGCTGCGGCCCTGCGCTGGCTGCCGCCAACGGCACCGGCATCTGGATGTACGGCACCCGCACCGTCACCATCGACCTCGCAGGCCGCCGCTACCACTGGGAGTTTATCACCGCCAAGGTGCTCTCCCCGCTCCTCGGTGCGGATTTCCTGTGCGCCCACGGCCTGTTGGTCGACATACCTCAGCGCCGCCTCGTGGACATGAACACCATGTCACCTGTCCCGGGCGCCATGGCCCCCCCCCCAACCCGCCGAAATGGCGTGGCAGTGCCGCGCCCGCTCAACGGACAACTACTCAGCACTCCTGGCTGAGTTCCCAGCCCTCACCATCCCGACCTTCTCCGCGAAGGTTGCTAAGCACGGGGTAGAACACTTCATCCCCACCACAGGCCCACCGGTGTATGCCCACGCCCGCAGGCTGGACCCGGCCAAGCTGGAGATCGCGCGGGCTGAGTTCGCGACAATGGAACAGCTCGGCATCATCCGCCGCTCCAACAGCCCCTGGGCCTCCCCACTCCACATCGACACCAAACCCGACGGGGAATGGCGCCCCTGCGGGGACTACCGGCGCCTAAACAACGCCACCACGCCGGATTGGTACCCCATACCGCACATTCAAGACTTCTCGGCTAGACTGGCCAGCCACTCAGTCTTCTCCAAAGTCGATCTGGTGCGCGGTTACCATCAGGTGCCAGTCCACCCCACGGACGTTCCCAAGACTGCCATAATCACCCCTTTTGGGCTATTCGAGTTCCTCCGAATGCCCTTCGGCCTCAAAAACGCGGCCCAGGCCTTTCAGCGGCTCATGGACTCGGTCCTCCGGGACCTGAAGTTCCTCTTTGTCTACCTGGATGACATCCTGGTAGCTAGTTCCTCCAAGCAGGAACACATCAAGCACCTCCGCACCCTGTTCCCGCGGTTCAGTGAGCACGGGCTCATCATCAGCCCAGCCAAGTGCCAATTCGGCCTCAGCAGGATCGAATTCCTCGGCCACCACATCACGCAGGACGGAGCCATTCCCCTGCCCGCCAAGGTGCAAGCCGTCCAGCAGTTCCCCCGGCCTGCCACCATCAAAGGCCTCCAGGAGTTCTTGGGGATGATCAACTTTTACAACCGCTTCATTCCCGGAGCGGCCTCCCTCATGCAGCCCCTATACGAAGCCCTCCGGGGTAAGAAAGACAGAATGGCGATCGAGTGGTCGGCGGACATGTTGACCGCTTTCGACTCGACCAAAAAGGCGCTCGCCGACGCCACCATGCTCGCTCACCCACAGCCCAACGCCAGGGTGGCCCTCACCACGGACGCCTCCGACCACGTGGTCGGCGCCGTGTACGAACAGTGGGTCAACGGGGCCTGGCAACCGCTGGCCTTTTTCAGCCGCCAACTGCGCCCCCGGAGGCCAAATACAGCGCCTTTGACCGCGAGCTCCTCACACTATACCTGGCAGTCCGCCATTTTAGATTTCTTCTGGAGGGCCGCCCCTTCACCGCGTTTGTCGACCACAAACCCCTGACATTCGTGATGGCGAAATCTGCGGACCCGTGGTCAGCCAGGCAACAACGCCAGCTCGCTGCGGTGTCCGAATTCACCACGGACATCCAGCACGTCTCCGGTCGAGACAACGTGGTGGCTGACTGCCTAACCCGTCCCGCCATCCACGGCACCCACCTGGCAGTGGACTATGCTCAACTGGCAGTGGAGCAACGCACCGACTCCGATCTGCTCTCCGCGCCCACAACCCTCCCAGGGCTGCGACTGACCGACGTCGCCTGCGTCCCGTCCGCCGTCACAATCAAATGCGACACTTCCTTGGCGCAACCCCGCCCCGTAGTCCCGGCGTCCTGGCGAAAACGGGTGTTCGATCGACATCGTCCACGGCCTCTCACACCCCGGCACCCGCGCGTCCATTAGACTGGTGGCCAACCGATTTGTCTGGCGCGGCCTGCGCAAAGATGTGCGCATCTGGGCCAGATCCTGCATAGCTTGCCAGCGTGCCAAAATCCACCAACACGTCAAAGCCCCACTCGAGGAGTTCACCGTGCCAGAAAGAAGGTTCGACCACGTCCACATCGACCTCGTCGGCCCCCTGCCGCCATCACAAGGTCACACGCACCTGCTGACAATCGTGGACCGTACCACCTGCTGGCCCGAGGCCATTCCACTGACGTCCACCACCACCGCCGACATCGCGAGGGCGTTCATCAGTACCTGGGTCACTCGGTTCGGCGTCCCCTCTGACATGACGTCGGATAGAGGCCCGCAGTTCACCTCTGATCTGTGGGCCGCCATCGCCCGAAACCTCGGGGTGGCCGTTCACCACACCACGGCTTACCACCCCGAAGCCAACGGACTGTGCGAGCGATTCCACAGGTCCATGAAGGTGTCCCTCCGCGCCAGCCTCGAGGACGAGGCTTGGATCGACCGCCTCCCGTGGGTGCTACTCGGCCTATGCTCCGCAGTCAAGGAAGACCTGCAAGCCTCGGCGGCGGAACTCGTGTACGGCCAGCCGCTGCGCGTACCCGGAGAGTTCCTGCCCACCACCACGACCCCCTGGTCGGCTGACCAGCAACGCCGCGCTTTCGCCAACCGAGCACAACAGTTCGCTCCGGTACCCACCGGCCGGCACGGCGAACCAGCAACCCGCGTACCACCTAGCCTGCACATGGCCAAATTTGTTTTCGTGCGCCATGACGCCCACCGAGGACCTCTACGGCCCCCATACGACGGACCCTACAAGGTACTCCAGACGGGGAACAAGTTCTTCCTCCTTGAAGTGGGCGGCAGAACTGACAAGGTGTCGGTCGACCGGCTCATGCTGGCGCACCTAGAGCCCGATGAACCCGTTCAAGTGGGCCAACCCCCACCGCGGGGCAGACCGCCTAAGAGCCCGACGCGTCCGACCGCCCCGCTCCCGACACCAACCGCCAAGAGCCGTTCCGGCCGTGCCATCAAGCCACCACGGCAGTTCGTACACTCCCTACTAGCGGATTCTGGGGGGAGCTGTGTGGTGTACCGATCACAGAACAGACACAATCCGCTTTCCGGTCCGTAGACTATAAATCAGGCGTCATGCCTTTAAGAAGGATCACACCTTTAAGAAACTCGATCTGCAACATAGTTAAGCCCAGAGCGGGGGAGGAGCAGTCGAAGCTGTGCACTGATGAAAGAGAGTTGTACTTTGTGTAGTCTCTGACTCCATTTTGTGTTCAGCATGCAGCCTCAACAATTAAACCTTCTCTGTTGAACCTCTCCGAGTTCAGTATTTTTTGCTAGGAGTACGTAGACTCCTACAGGATAATCCATGGTTTCCAGTGTGACCTGATATTAGCCCAAGTAAATGCTTCCATGCAACACATGAGCACTAAAGTCATAAGCATACATGCCCAAACAATTCAAGTATCTCGGAGATATGGTAATCGCACTAGACTGCAGTGTACAAAGTGCGCAGAAACTTACATGCTGTAGAAAGAAATTGGCCCAGAAATTCAGGTCGGGGGCTTCCTGCGGTGCAAGCCCCCAACCTGCGCTTACCTAGCATGCCGGCCGTTGAGCTGTGGGCCCGCATGGGATTCTGATCCTGGGCCTCCTCCAACTGCCGGCGCGCAGTGCTTGCGTATCCCAGGGGTGCAGTTAGTTCGATGCGTCCCCTGGGATCACGTGGGCCATGGAGAGCCAATGGTAGCAGGGAATGCTTAATTCATAAGTTTGACAGGAAGAGCTGTCAAACCTATAAATACTATAAGCCCCAAAACATCACTAAAACTTTCTTTAAAGTATTTAAAAATAATAAACCTGTGGAAAAAATGTTTTAATTTTAATTAATTCACCACTTACCCTGTTAAAAGCAGGCCTTGCACCTGCTTTTTAAAAGTGTAACTCCTGGAGACTTACTCTCCTGGAGAAACCTGGAAAAAAAACATAAGTTCGATGCGCACGCACTGCCTCTCCGGCGCACGCATTCCACCTCTGAACCCCTTCTTTCAAGGGAACGGAAGTTCCGGTTTCCCGCGCATGCGCAGTGCATGCACGGAACCAGCACTTCCATTGGGCCTACGGGTGAGTACCCAGCGCGTACTCACCCGTGGAGACCCAAATTTCTGGGCCAATAAGCTTTAGTGGTAAGTCTTAATGGCAGCTTGAGCAGAGCTGCAGCAGTATCTGAATGCCCAAAGTCCCATTGCCTGCCGTTACATTGACATAAAAGTATCGCCACCTTCGCTGCATGATCAAACAAAATTTCTCACAGAAAACCAAAGTGCTCCACTTGTACAAAGCACAATCTTATGATCTCATCCATCGTCTTGTAAGAACCAGATAGCGATTTGCAACATAAAAAGCAGATGATGAAAATTGCATGTCATGGGCATATTAATAATCATCCTAAAAAAAGAATGACCTGGACACGTTCCCTACATTTATTAACACCATACTGTGAGTTCTTCATTTCACAGCAGAACACGGTATCACAAAATCCCAAACGACCATTTGTAGGCACAGAAGTCTGCTGCAAATGAAAATCGCACACCGTCAACACATGTATCTTATAAATCTACACATACCAACAATTTTCTGATTTTAATTCAAACCAGTCTTCCCCCATTAACGGATCGTTGCGTAAAATCTCTTTGTGAAAGTAAATACGGGATCAGCCGCGAAGCAGACAAAGAAATAGAAATCCTGAACAAGAAAGACGCACACTTGAGGGGGTCATTCTCCAATGTTGTGCTCCCAGTGGGGGGGCCTTGCCACGAAGGAGCGCATATTGGAAATTCTGGTGCGCGCCGCGCACGATTTTCCAACCTGCCTGAATTCCCGGTATGTGCCTCTGGCACGCATGCTTCTCCACTGGGACCATGGAGTTGGAAAATTACCTCTTTCGTGCCGTTAAACAAACAGACGGAAGGGTGAAACATACAACATAAACATGAACTAGGTCTCCGCGCTGATCACATTACAACATCTTAAAAGGTAGTGACTTCTTTCCACGTGTAAAATATTGGAGGCGGACTGCCAACAAGAGATCCAAATAGGTTTTATTGTACCCAAAATAAAAAAGGGGAACAAATTATGCAGCTCACTGACTCCCACAGCACAAGAGTACAGGTTATTGGTGTACTTGCACTATTTCACTGCATGATGAGCACTAATTGTGGGTCTCACTCAGAAACAGCCCATGGGTGGCTGCTTTGAGAAACTGAAATTCCACATTAGTGAAGTAGGAGATATTCTTTGAAGGCTGGTGTTCAGGTATGTTGTTGCCGAAGATGTGTCTGTAACCATTAAACACAATTTCCTTACATGAAAGACTCATGCTAAGCAAACTACAATGAAATAGTATTAAGAATTTCAAACTAACCACACCAAAAGAAAATCTTTTCTGGTTGTTCAAACAGCACTGGAGCTGAGATACTGCCAGTACTGGAAGGGACTCCAATGCTGCTATCATTTTGAATAATCATTTTAAAAGAAATAGTGGGGTAGTGACTATGTTACTGGACTAGTAATCCAGAGGGCTGGACTAATAATTTAAATCCCACCATGGCAGTTCAAGAATTTGAATTCGGTTAAAACAATTAAAGACTATGGGGGAGAAATTGGGTGCCTTTGTGCCTCCCATTATTGCCTCTGTGGGGCGCCAACAGGGCGCTACCGGCTTTGCGACCGAGCGTGGCGCTGACATCGACTCCCGCGAGAGTGAGCTGGAGGTTTGCGGAGGTGCTACGGTGTTGCGCCCCGATCTCCTTCACCCGGAGATCATGACGTCATCACCGTGTGCATCGCCCCGGTAGCGCCCCGAGCCCGAAATTGACTTCCGCCCCCTGCAGCAGTGCTGGTCAAAAACACCGACAGCTGCAGGAGGCGTGCATTGGGCGGCTGGCCGCTTCAGGGGTGATGATTAAAGGCGAGGTGGCCGAGGTAAGTGAAAAAAAAAACTCACCTTTCTTGTTCTACTTTTTTTCGCGGGTTCCTGCCTGCGATCGATCAGCCCGGCATTCTGCTTGTGTGCCGGGCTGATCGTGCGGGATTGCGGCTGCCTTGGTGGTCCAGGTAAATTGCAGAGCCTGCAGCGATGGCCCATCCCTTTCAGGGAGGGAAGGAGCCTTTGAACGTGGCAGCGCTGCACGGCCCAGTGTGCAGCGCTGCCGAAGTCTCTGCCCCGCTCTCTGACGTTAGCGTCCTGAGAATGAAGTGGAGCACGTGATTTAGCGCTCCACTTCCCTCTTGGGGCGCTAAAACTGAATTTCACAGTCGCCGGCGCTAATTAGCGCCAGGCACTAAAGTTAGCGCCCAGGCGATGTTAGCACCCCAAAATGGTCAATACCGAATTATTCCCCCCTGGTATCAGTGAAAGTGAACATGAAGCTGTCATTTTGTCATTAGAAACCCAATTGGTTCACCAATGTCTGTTAGAGAAGGAAACCTTCTGTCCTTACCTGGACTGGCCTACATGTCACTCCAGCTTTCATAACTCTTAACTCTTAAACATAGACATAGAAACATAGAAGATAGGAGCAGGAGTGGGCCATTCGGCCCCTTGAGCCTGTTCCGCCATTTAATGAGATCATGGCTGATCATCCAAATTCACTACCCTGTCCCTGCTTTCTCCCCATATCCCTTGCACTGGCCTAGCAAGCCACTCAGTTGAAGAAGGCTCACCACCATCTTCTCAGGGTAATAAATGCCGGCCTTGCCAATAACACCCACATCCCGAGAATAAAACTTATTAAAAAATAACAGTAACATTGAGGCGGTGTCTGGTTATGATGCTTCAGCCATCACGAGCATGGGGCAGGCCTGATCGTCCAGCTGGTCTTTTCCAGGCCACCATTTTTGTACGTTTGGAATCCAAAGCTGGCTAGTAGTCAAACATTGACTCACCTTGGGGACTTTCTATATAACAAATTGAAATATCACTTATTACACACTTGAACACTGGCTAGATATGAGAATGCAAGGTACAGTACTGTGTGGAGGTAGGGTGAACTAAGATTCGTCAACTTAATTGGAAGATGAGGCAATCTAGCTCAGTTCTTTAATCAGCCTATATTTCCTTACTTCCCTGTTAATATACATCTGGCTGTGATCATGCCATCTACTATTATGGTCTTTTCTGTGTTCAATTTGTACCATTGCTTTTGTCTCCTGTTACCATCAGTGCCATTGCACATGCTCCATGAAAAGAGGTTTGTCATGCGAGTATGATGGATTACGTTGAGTTACCACTAACTGCTATTGAAGTTGCAGTGTTTAAACTGGACTTGGTACGGATTTTATCCAGTACAGATTAATGTTAATAAACAAAGGAGTAAAATTAACTCTGCACACATTCAAATTTCCAAAATGGAGACAAACTAACAGCAGGAAGGTCATATTAAATCGAACTGCACAAGTGTTGTGAATGAATTAACACTGTGGAAGTGGTGAAATTAAACGACTACAATATCAAAGTCGCGGAATAAAAAGCCCTAACCTTCCTATTAGTGATTAAAAACAGCTGCCTAGCAAAATAACTCACCGTGGATCAAATCAAATAAACTGGTAATGCTACGGTAATGCACCATCATGATCTGAAGAAAAACATGATATTGGCTTTAATTTGTGAGCATGCGTAAACAACGTAACAAGAGCTGTCTGCATGGATTGTAATTTCTACAGCTGCTTTGTGTCAACAATGAGTAAGGCAGAGCAGATGGTTTCAATTGACATCAGTGCAATTCATGTTGGTATTTTAAATGAGGGTGCCACCATCACCAATGAACTGGAGGGGGGAGGGAGGAGAAGGTAGAGTGAAAGAGAGAGAGAGAGAGGAGACAATGAAAATGAAAACAGGGAGCTGTTAGGGATGCAGTACCTCCAGATTGGAAGTATAGTGAAAGTTATTGTAACAATAGGCAGTGCTGGAAAAACACAGTGGACCCCTCAGCAACTAATAAGAGAAGGGGCAAGTTAATATTTCAGGTTGAAGCAATTTATCAGGACCCATAAAGGAGAGCGGGGCAACTCAAATTACTATTTGCTCCATCCTTAGTTCAGTGGTAGTACTCTCCCTCCGAGTCAAACGTCATTGATCAAGCCCCCCCTCTCAAGTGGATGTAAAGGATCCCGTGGAACTATTCAAAGAAAGGCACGGGAGTTCTCCCAATATCTTGGCCATCATTTTATCTCTGATTCAACACCACCCAAAACAGATGATTTGGTCATTTATCTTGATGTTTGTTGGACCTTGCTGTGTGCAAATTGTTACAAGGGTGACTACATTGTAAAGGAACTTCATTGGCTGTGAAGTGCTTTGGGGCATCCTAAGGATGTAAAAGGTGTGAGATAAATGGAAGTCTTTCTTTCCTAAAGCTCACTAACATGGACGTATTGGGCCAAACACCCTAGATTATATGTTTAGTTCCTTCATGGCTTCAACCCATATCCTTCTGACTCGGAGCGCTATCACTGAGCCAAGCTGGCAGTTTGACCATAATGGGATCAGGGAATAAAACACTGACAGAAAAGGGGGATAATACAATCAACTCAGCCTTATTTCTCAAGATTGAATTTCTGTTTTTAAATCTATTAGAAAAATGACAACACTACCACAAGTGATTCCAATATATCTCTCTCTCATAGGCAGTCCCTCGGAACCGAGGATGACTTACTTCCACGCTAAAAATGATTTCTCAGGTGACTGATGAGTCCAATGCGGGACCTTACAGTCTCTGTCACAGGTGGGGCAGACGGTTGAAGGGGTGGGGTGCTTGGGTTGACGTGCGCTCCTTCTGCTGTTTGCGCTTGGCTTCCGCTTGCTCCCGGCGAAGAGACTCGAGGTGTTCGGTGCCTTCCCGGATGCTTCTCCTTCACTTTGAGCGGTCTTGGGCCAGGGATTCCCAGGTGTCAGAGGGGATGTTGCACTTTTTCATGGAGGCTTTGAGGGTGCCCTTGAAGCGTATCCTCTGCCCACCCGGGGCTCTCCTGCCATGCTGGAGCTCCGAGTAGAGCGCTTGTTTTGGGTGCACCAGTGTCTATAAGGATTCAAATGTGTATTCCATCTGGTATGGTGTCCTGTAAGCACTTAATACTTTCAGTTTATTCTTTGCATATGCTTTCCTTGCCTCTGCAGGTGTTTCAAATTTACACATTTAACTGAAAGAGGAATTTAGCAATAGTCTTCTTAACCTATAGAGGTTGATGTAATGAATTAATTTATTAACTGCCATTTCCTGATTTCCTCCATGATATTCCTATCTAACTTTATCCCTTGACAGATCTATTTGGCGTTCAATACAATAGCCATTTCATACATGGACAGCTAAAAAATTATGTTCATTTTGCTTGCTAATATGAAAAATCTGCCTTATTATCTTTTTATAACTGACTTATGAGCAACCTCCCATCCTGATTATTTTTGATCCCTTATATCTCTTAAAAGAAATTTCCATAGATTTTATGTTACTCGTGCTCTCCTTATTTAGTCTACCCCTTTGCAAGTGTTCCGTTGTTTCTTGTACAGATGTACTTCCATTCTGTATTGTATGGAGAAGATAATCCCTACTACCTTCCCTTCTACCCACCCCCCCCACCCGCCCAACAAAATTTGTAAAAATGTTTCATATTTCCTGAGACGAGTTTTCCTATTTGTTCCTGTCCAAAAGCAACGTCCTGGGAACCTGTCACGTTAGTTTCTATCTTTAAAGAAACACCCACTTGGCTGACCTATCAGATGGGTCAGTCGCTGAGTGTCTGTCATTGAGACCATCTGGAATTGGCATCCTTTCAGCTTCCAGATATCAATTCTAATAAACAAACACACATAAAAAGATCAGGACCAGCCACGACTCAAGCTCCGTATGACATTAAGCTCTTAAGTTGTGCTGCCACATAGTCATCAGTGTTCAGAAGTAGGAAGGACGACAATCCCTGCTTACCACAGTGATGACGGCCTGGGGATGGATCCATCAGATATTACTGACGTTCTGTGCCCGGGGAGACCCAAAATGGCAGGCTTCCAGGGAACTGCTTTTAGATTGAAACAAATGGAAATACCTTCTTTCAGCGAGCAGACAGATTTTCTTTCTCAAACACTGTATTTATAGGCAGAGTTCTTTTTTTATTGAAAATACTTCCACATATAGTGGAAGGTAGTCCTTTACTAGTTCAATTTCTTGCCTCTCATTTTATTTTCCGTGGCCACCTTTCATTTACTCCTTCCTAATATTTCATTTAATGCTATAAAGTTTGTTGTTCCAAAATCTTGCATATGTGTTTTCTGTGGCCTTACTCTTAATTATATTGAATGATGAATGGGACCCAGTATTAATCTCTCTCTGCATAAGTAAACATTTCTGACTTAATACTGAGATAATGAAATCCCCCTTGCTCATCATTTTACAATTCCTTGATGTCTTTCTTGCTTACCTGAACTCGCAGCTCGCCTATTCATACTGAACTGGTGGGCAAATGTTGTTGTTAATTACTACTTTGTTGCCTTTGGCAAAAATAATTTCTACCCAAATTAATTTTCTATTCTGCTGTTGCTTCCACTCCTTTGGCCGTGAGTCTGCACCAGTGCATTACTGATGTAAGCGCAGGAAATTGCGCGAGCTGGCCTTTTGCATGGGGGTGCAGAGTGACGGAGGGTTCCGACAGGCATATCTCGTCAACGGCGCAAATGATCAAAGAAATTCGCACGTAGCAATGCTTTGTCGTAAAACCAGCATAACGCAGAAAAAAGTGGCACAAGTCCACTCTTACGTCGTAGTCAATGCCGAAAAATTCCAGGAAATTCCAGGCCATTATATCCTCACAGCCCTGAGCTCCATACAGATCTGGAACAATTCATTTCCTTATAACCTCAACAGATGAGATTGCCAGTATTGTAGTAATGTCCCAAATCCTGGGAAGCTCACACCCAATAGGAAGTAGATTTGAAACTTAGGAGGAGAGACCTGTGATAGCCCCACAGAATTTCAGGGCATGTGTGTTCAGTCCCTGCGGTGGAACCTACAACTTTCTGACTCAGCAGCAAGAGACTGCCAACTAAGCAAAGATGACACTGTATTGCAAATGCCTTTATAAAGATGACATTTTTTTTTAAATGGTTGAAAGCTTTTGGTCATTGCGAACTGGACAATATAGTGGGTGCCAAACTCATTTCACATAGAACTTCTAAAATTAGCAGAGAGTGATTTTAATTCTAGCAATTTGAGGTTCAAATAAACCCAGAGCGAAGAGGTATATGAACAGTATTTGACCCACTTTATTGTCCAGCTCCCAATGACCAAAAGCTTTTAACCATTCAAGCTTTGCTCAGTTGACAGTCTCTTGCTACTGAGTCAGAAGGTTATAGATTCTATTGCAGGACCTGAACACACAGGCCCTGAAATTCCACGGGGCTATCACAGGTCTCTCATCATAAGTCCAGCAGAAACCCCAGAGAAAAAGTTGAAAATGACCCTTTATGACATTTTTGTGGGTTGCTGTCAGTCTCCCACTGCAGTTATGATGAAAGATCAGTGGTAGCCTTGTAGAAATCCAGGGCCCTACCTAGGCTGACACCTCAGTGAACAGCGACAGAATGCTGCATTGTTTGAAGAAGAGCGAATGGTTCTCCCAGTATCCTGACCAATATTCCTGCCTCTCACTGCCATCTGTGTGACCTTGAAATGTGCAAAATAGCTGCCGCCCTTGTCTACATAACCACAGTGACTGAATGTCAAAGGAATTCACTATATGTGAAGGGCTGTGACATGTTTCTGAGAGACATATTAAGGTGCTATGTAGATAAAAAATATTTCTGTAACTGTTCAAGAAGCTCTTGGTGCTCCTTCAAAACACCTAGACAGTCTACTTTTGCTAATAAAATAAAATCAGACACCCTTGCTTTAAGGTACACCAAAATGAATATGCACTCTTTAAATTTCAGTCATTTGTCGGATCTTCTTGGAATTTCTGGCAGCACATTTTGAACCCATCAAATCAACTGCCGCCTGCCAACAGCATTCTTGTTGATGTGCATGCTGTCCACATTTGGTATTGTGTTCGCTTTTCCATCTGCTCATTCACCCACCTGCCCGTTGAATTTAAACTTTCAATTTTGTGTTTTGTTTTTTATTCATTCCTGGGATGTGGGCGTCACTGGCAAGGCCAGCATTTATTGGCCATCCCTAATTGCCCTTGAGAAGGTGGTCATGATTCGCCTTCTTGAACCGCTACAGTCCGTGTGGTGAAGGTACTCCCACAGTGCTGTTAGGGAGGGGAGTTCCAGGATTTTGACCCAGCGACGATGAAGGAACGGCCGATATATTTCCAAGTCAGGACAGTGTGTGACTCGGAGGGGAACTTGGAGGTGGTGGTGTTCCCATGCGCCTGCTGCCCTTGTCCTTCTAGGTGGAAGAGGTTGCAGGTTTGGGAGGTGCTGTCAAAGAAGCCTTGGTGAGTTGCTGCAGTGCATCATGTAGATGGTACACACTGCAGCCACGGTACGCCGGTGGTGGAGGGAGTGAATGTTTAAGGTGGTGGAGGGAGTGAATGTTTAAGGTGGTGGAGGGAGTGAATGTTTAAGGTGGTGGAGGGAGTGAATGTTTAAGGTGGTGGAGGGAGTGAATGTTTAAGGTGGTGGAGGGAGTGAATGTTTAAGGTGGTGGAGGGAGTGAATGTTTAAGGTGGTGGAGGGAGTGAATGTTTAAGGTGGTGGAGGGAGTGAATGTTTAAGGTGGTGGAGGGAGTGAATGTTTAAGGTGGTGGAGGGAGTGAATGTTTAAGGTGGTGGAGGGAGTGAATGTTTAAGGTGGTGGAGGGAGTGAATGTTTAAGGTGGTGGAGGGAGTGAATGTTTAAGGTGGTGGAGGGAGTGAATGTTTAAGGTGGTGGAGGGAGTGAATGTTTAAGGTGGTGGAGGGAGTGAATGTTTAAGGTGGGGGAGGGAGTGAATGTTTAAGGTGGGGGAGGGAGTGAATGTTTAAGGTGGTGGTGTGAAAGCTAGATTTGTTGCCTCCAAAACCCCAGCATTAGGCGCCCCTGCCACCTTGGAGCAAAGCTACATGGATGTCATGGTCCTTTCCCTCTTTGTGTTGAAGCAGAAGTTGCTGTTGCACTGCTATTTCCTCAAAACGACATCTTTTTATGTGAGACACCAAATTACTTTGTCATTCCTAAATATCTCTGTAACTTCAGTCTTCATTAAACTAAACTCCTCACGCGAGTTCTTCAATTGTGTGTTCTATATTGTCTTGTATGTTTTTTGATTACAAACTGATTTATTTGAATCTTCCAATTAAAAATTGTATATACAGAATTAAAAAATCACTAGGCATATTTTGCATAAAGAATTACAAATGGCCGGGAGAGCATTATGCAGAAAATTTCACCTAACAAAAATGTGTTGAAGTTATACAGTTGCTCTTTTCCACTCTAAGTCAGAGTGAAAGATGCAAAAGCAGAGTACATCTCATCAAATCTTGAAATTGGATCTTGTTCAGATAACAAACCTAAGCACTCATAACATTCCATTGTTCAGACATATTCAATTCGTCATCTGCTGCTGGCATCCCTAAAATATCATGGGTCTTATGTTCTTAAAATCCCTAATAACTCATTTATCCTGCAAGGTTTAGCATAACCCACCTGGTGCCAGTGCAGCTGGAGATACAGAAGCCCTCCTTGAAGGGGGTTATACTCAATGTTTCCGAAGGCAAAATGCTGGTGAGTGTTGCACTGAATCTGCCACTTTTGGATCTGGCATGGGCGAGCTGACAATGTAGCTTGCTCCAATAGGCCAGCAATGTGCTTTTGCTGTTGGTATGGACCATCCCGAACATCAGAGAAGGTTTTTACATGAATGGCAAAGTCACTTTGTACTAGCTGTGCTGCACAAATCTGCTGCATTAAATTCCCATGGCTCCAACTCCTTTTCAGACTTTTTGTTCAGTCCTTTATCCTAGCTTTCAAAATCCTTTGTTGCTAATCTCAGGAAATACTTATTGTTACTTCTACAATTGAGAGATTAATGATTACTGACATCGGAAACGATGCATGTCCCTTAACTTGCGATACTACAAACAAGGAACTCAGCTAACCTCATCACAGTCAGGGATAAGTTCTTTACCTTACAGTGACCTCCTCGCCGAGTGCTTCAACAACTAGCTGTGAAAGAGTAGGGAACGGTGCCCACTGTAGATGGGGTGGAATAAGAACCTGAAAAGAAAATAGGACACTAGCAAAATAGGAATGAGTAAATAGTAACTTCCCATCTTTCTTCTGACTGGTTGGTAAGCTTAGCTACCTGGAATGCACATGTCCATAAGCACAGATAAAGAGGTAGACTGATCTATTTAGTGGGCATTGGGTAAAAGGACCTCATAATGCATTTATACACAAAGCAGTCAATTAGTCTGTAAATTATGTCAGGGATATGTTCCTTTAAGGCTTTGTTAGTTGAGGGTGAATGAACCCGAAGAGGAGCTGGTCTTGGAATTATGCCTTCAGGTAAGTAATGGCTACTGTCTTAAGGCAGAACAGATGTTACTCTGTAGAGTCTTTCATTTTGTAGTTCTGATAGTTGGACAGAACAGGACTGATTATGTTTACTACCTACTACTGAGCTGTGTGAATCATGGGTTTGAGATCCACTTAGTGATAATAATTTGGATAAAATCTCCACCTATATTAAGGGTATTCATGGGACCAAATTTTGAAGGCTTGAGTTGTCAACTGTTCAGTTATTCCCTTCCCCCTCCAAAAGTCAGTTTAGGAATTTTAAAAGCCCAAGCTACCAAGGCGAAAATCCCGAAGGAAGCACACTCCAGAATTTAAAGTTGCAAACATTTACCCAACAGGAGAGATGCCAGCCCATTAAAGAACATCTGTTGATGTTCCTAATATTCTCCTCACTGGCATTGTGCAGTACTTGTCCAGATGGACTCAGAGCAGCTGAAGGAGGGAGCTGAGAATAAATGGTGAGAAATAAGAAAGACTTGATAAATATGTGAATCCTATATTGGTTTGTCATTTTGGTTTACAAAAATCCTTAGAATTCCTGCTTCAAGGATTTCAATACATAAAACTCATACCCTTGATTTTATAGGATGTTTTGAGGATGATATGCTTGATATTATTCTGAACTAAAAACAATACTCCAGAAAATATAACCTATGCGTACTTTCCATATGTTCTAGAATTGTTGCCTCTGGAAATTATGGCCTGTCTGCTCCCAACAGCCAAAGAGATAGTTCATAAGTATGAATGGCAATGTGACATCACTTCTTTTTCAGCTTTTGAGAGCAAAGTTCAAATCCATTCCAGATTGATGGGCAATAGTCTCCTTTTCTGCTTTGGATCTAAATTGAAAAGTTTGACGCGTCTTCAGACCTTGTTCCCATTGCATGTTGATTGTTCTTACTCCCGCGCTGATGGGCATTCAATCCACATTCTCACTCAGAATGGAACAGTCAGGGCAGGACTACAAATATGGAGTATATGGGTCTTTTTTGTTATTCGTTTATGGGGTGTGGGCATCACTGGCAAGGTCCGCATTTATTGCCCATCCCTAATTGCCCTTGAGAAGTTGGTGGTGAGCCGCCTTCTTGAACCGCTGCAGTCCGTGTGGTGAAGATACTCCCACAGTGCTGTTAGGGAAGGAGTTCCAGGATTATGACCCAGCGACGATGAAGGATCGGCGATATACTTCTAAGTCAGGATGGTGTGTGACTTGGAGGGAAACTTGGAGGTGGTGGTGTTCCCATGTGCCTGCTGCCCTTGTCCTTCTAGGTGGAAGAGGTCGAGTGTTTGGGAGGTGCTGCCGAAGAAGCCTTGACGAGTTGCTGCAGTGCATCTTGTAGATGGTACACACTGCAGCCACAGTACGCCAGTGGTGGAGGGAGTGAATGTTTAAGGTTGTGGATGGGGTGCCAATCAAGTGGGCTGCTTTGTCCTGGATGGTGTCGCGCTTCTTGAGAGTTGTTGGAGCTGCACTCATCCAGGCAAGTGGAGAGTATTCCATCACACTCCTTACTTGTGCCTTGTAGATGGTGGAAAGGCTTTGGGGAGTCAGGAGGTGAGACACTCGCCACAGAATACCTAGCCTCTGACCTGCTCTTGTTGCCACAGTATAGCCTCAACTGGGCTTAAATTTAAGCATAGTTTCAGGGTAACTTTGCTTTGCTTACGGCCTGTGAATTGCCTGAGAGAGGAGTATTTGATGCTGTTGCCCAGTTACAAGTGGGAAAATGCTCCATTCCCTCCACACTGCCAGCCATCTCTTTGATAATATTAATACACACAGACAATATACTAATGCCAAGAACAAGTAATGCAGTACATGTGGTTTCCCAATGTTTTGTTAAATTCAAACCTAACACAGCATCTGGAGTATAATTGGAATCACATGTAAAAGCAAATGTCAAAATTCAATAAAGTATCTGTGAACCAGATACTAAGCAGAAGCCATGCAATAGAAAAACAGTGGCTTCAATGTTCAGAAACTTCCCATTTTAAACGATATTAAAAGAGCAGAAAGAGGTGTTGTAGATGAGAAAACTGAAATTATTTGTTTTATGATTTATCAATAAAGCAGATACATATTAACTCAAAGTAAAAAAAAAGCAATTCTAGTTGTGAATGAATATATTACGGAACAAAACTTTTCATTTTCTCAGTCTGATGGCAAGTTATAAGGCAATAAAGTTGCAAGAATTGGTTCAAAGGAAGATTCCAGGTTTGGGCCCCTGTCTTTGCTGAGTTCACTGGGGTGGAAGTAAAGTTAGGGATAATTGGCATCAACGACCCTAAATTAGAAAGAGGAAATTTTTTCCAGAGGTCCCGCTCATGATTGCCTCCCGGTGGCCCCTGCTGGAAGTGCGTGTGTGTGATGTTGGGCAAAGACAAGATTGCGCTTGGCTGCGGTGCCTCTTTTGGTCAAATAGCCCATTGCCATCAACGATTCACATGAATACTGGGCATTAGGATAAGGTAGCAGAGGACAATCTCAGCTGTGGAACCGTACTGCAGCAAGGAGTGACACCTTCAGAAGAGGCGAGGGAAGAAAAACTGGCAGAAAAGATTGGCAAGAAAGTAAACTGAATAAACAGAGAATAATGGATGGCTGGAAGTGATTACAAGCTAATTGAGGGATTTTACATTAGAATAAGTGACTAACTAGGAATGAGGTCAAATGGTTCACATGCAGAATAATAGATAACCGGGAGTGAATTATAACCTGTATTCCAAATGATAGGCCAGGCGTCTGATATGCTCAATAATAGGGGAATTATAGGCTGTAATCTGATTGAGGAGTTATGCTGACAGCTGAAAGAACAAAGCTTGGGTGCTGTATAACTATCACATTTACATGAAGGTTATATCACAACCTTGAAATCACTCCCCGTTATCAATTATTTTAATGGTACATATGCTTGCTTTATTATGCAGCCTTCTCATTCTGTTTGAGTTAACTTGCATACAGACAATAGCCATCAATGTGCAATGCACTCCATGCCTTTGACATGTGACGTCATTCACACACAAAAATTAATAATCGTGGTGTCGTTGTTGCAGGCTTATCGAGAAATAGTCCGCATTGATTATTGGAAATGATGGATGTTCTTCCCAGTTCATTTCAGGGGAAATCAACTGTCTCCATTACATTCTCATTTTCTAAACATGAGGGAATAATTGCACATCAATTCCATGAAGCAACCTGAATGTTAAGTTCTACCATGACATTTGCTGCCAAGCAAAACACAATGGAAAACTGGAACAAAACCATCCCCTTGGATGCTAGATTTCAGAAGAAGATTAAGCTTTGTCCTTGTAGTCTTGATGTTACCTGAACTGCTTGATTAAATCATTCTTAGTATCCATTATATAGAACACAGTTTAAAACTCAACTCCATCTATCGGGAAATCCTCCACAAGTTATGAAGCTTTCGTCAGGGACAAACCAGCATTGGTGTGGGTTGGACCAAAGATATTATGGAGAGCAAGTTTAGTCTGAAGTAATGGTTGCAATGTGTCTTGAGAATGGATAGGTCTCACTTACCCAAAACAGCTTTCTATGGAATAATACAAGGATTACAGGGCAGAGGAGGACTCCATACTGTCAGCCATTGAAAGAACTACAGATAACAATGAAGCAGACACTGCAGGCTGCACATGGAAGGTGTGGGTAAAAGAACCATATTTCCGATTAGCAGTCGGCTAGCCTAAACTATCTGTAATTGGCAGTGTTAGGGGAGCTCCAGCTCCCAGATGTCCTTCTTCTAATTTAAATTAATGTTTTTCTTTTGTTTAGATTGGTGACACTAACATGGTTCAAATCCAATTTTCTGTGTATCTGAACATATTGTGCTGTATTTTCACTGAAAATCCCAATTGGTGACTTTGAGCAGTATTTCTGCTTTTAACACACATCTGACCCACCAGCTTATAAATCACAGGTCGCGTTGGGATTCATTCTTCAGGTGAGCAGATGCCCTCTGACAAACTGTCAAATTTAAAAGTTCCAAAATCGTTTTCTCCGAAGCTCAACAGCACAGTGGAAAACTATCACAGCTCTTCGTTTCCGTTACATTGTTGAAGAAAACAAACAGATAAATCCAGCAAAGGTCATTCTTCTGTCTGCAGTGTGCCTGCTGTGTGTGGGCTGAACTATCACTAACCATTATGCTGAACTTGTTTTTGCTCAGTTGAGTAATGCTGTTGATGAGCACATTTCGTTGAATGAAACCAAATTTCTCAAACCGGTTCTTTCCCTGCTGTGCCTTTGTACTAAGATCTCAATGTTGAAGCCACAAGAGTTCCAGGAAATGAGAAGACCAGTAACTGCTAACCTAGAATGCTCGGTTCAGTCTCTCAGTTAAGGCGAGAAGTTGCCACTAGAGTTTCTCCCATGCATTATCATTCAGGAGCGACATTGATGGTTCTTGCGCAGAGGCGATGGCTCTGGTCTTCCCATTGTTTAGCCGGAGGAAGTTAAAGCTTATCCAAGGCTGGATGTTGGAAAAGCAGCTTAGAGAGCGCTGAGGTAGTGAAGGGGTTGATGAAGGTGGTGGAGAGGTAAAGCTCAGTGTCATCGGCATACATGTTGTCTCCCTATCTTCAGATGATGTTGCCAAGGGGCAGCATATAGATGTGGGAAAACAAGGATGAAGGTTGAATGC
Source organism: Somniosus microcephalus (assembly GCF_052327205.1). Lineage (NCBI taxonomy): Eukaryota > Metazoa > Chordata > Chondrichthyes > Squaliformes > Somniosidae > Somniosus > Somniosus microcephalus. The sequence continues at coordinate 32,475,720 of NC_141006.1, forward strand.
CTCGGAGATTTGGTAATGGTGCAGGGTGGGAAGAGCAGCTATTGCCAGGGATGCTCAGGCTACAATCGGATATGTAAGAGTGGAACCAAGCAAGGGCAGTTCCATACAGCTGGATAAATGAAGGGAGGTGTTGGAGGAGAATTTCGTGATCAACTGTGTCGAAGGCTGCAGAGAAGTCAAGGAGGATGAGGAGACATTCTGCACCACAGTCATAGACACAGAAAGTGCTTGCTCGTGATGTCGGTTCGGACCTTATTGGTCCTGTGGCAGGGACAGAAACCTAATTGGAAGGATACAAACATGGAGATATAGGAATGAATCTTGGAGGCAAAAAATGTCCAAGGATCTTCAAGGAAAGGAAAGGGAGGTTGGAGATGGGGCAGTAGTTAGCGAGGAGAGTACTTGTCCTAAATCAGGGTTCTCATTTAGTGAATCCAAGTTATTATGAATTGTCTTGACCAATGGAATTGAGTCATTTTAATTATCTTTTGGTTTTATGGTTTAGCTATCTATAACCACATCTGGCTGGACCACATCAAGTGCTTTCAGGGCTCACTCTCCTCTGCCAAAACGGTTCACTACTTCAGATCATCCTGGAGAACAAAGATAACCCACAGGTTCTTTTCTTCATTATGAACCATCTCCTTAAACCCCTCTCCCCTGCCCTCTTCCATACTCACCTCTAACAACAAATGCAAGGAGTTCATGGACTTCTTTGTCACTAAAATTCAAATAATTCAATTCAGCTACCTTTGCTTCTTCCCCCTATCCCTTGCCAACCAACCCAAATCTCCCCCAGGCTCTCTCCTGCCCTAGCTGTGAAACTGCATCTTTCTTGAGTTTCTCTTCTATCTCCCCTCATGCCCTCTCTGAGCTCACCTTGTCCATGAATCCCACTTCCTTCCCCTTGCCCCCATTCACACTAAACTGTTGACTTTAACGTCTCTTCTCATGCTTGCTGACACTGTAAACGGTTCCCCCTCCTTAAGTACTGTCTCCCTCCCTTTCTAAACCACCATCATCACCCCCCTCAAAAGACCAAACCTCAGTCCCTCAGTCCTTGCAACTACTTCCCCATCTCCAACCTCCCTTTCCTCCCCAAAGTCCTTGTACATGTTGTCAGCTCCCACACCCATGCCCATATTTCCCACAACTTCAGGTTTGAATCTCTCCAGTTAGGTTTCCACTCTGGTACTGCAGCAAAATGGCCTTCCCCAAAATCACAAAAGGCATCATTGGTAACTGTGACTGTGGTACATTATCCCTCCTCAACCTTTTAAGCCTCTCTGCAGCCTTTGACATGGTCGATCACACCATCCTCCTCTGATGCCTTTTCTTCATTGTCCAGTTTAGAGCAATGTCCTTGCTTAGTTCCATTCTTCGCTATCCTTAGCAATGGCTTCTCTTTCCACCCTTGCACCATTACTTCTGCAGTCTCCAAGAATCTATCCCTGACCCCCTTCTTTTTCTCATCTGCATGCTGCCCCTTGGCGACATCATTCATAGACACGGTGTCACCTTCCACGTGTATGCTGACGACACACAGCTCCACCACATCTCTTGACTCATCCTCCGTCTCTGTCCTGTCAGACTGCTTGTCTAACATTCAGTCTTGGATGAGCAGCGACATTCTTCAGTTAAACACGGAGACGACTGAAGCCATCATCTTCGGTCCCCCTACAAACTTCATGCCTTGCCACCAACTCCACCCCCCCCCCTCCTTTTGCATTGCCTCAGACTGAACCAGACTGTTTGCAACCTCAGCCTCCTATTCGACCCCAGTCTACGCTTCCAACCCCATATTCCCTCCATCACAAAGCCCGCCTGTTTCCACCTCCATAACATGGCCCGCCTCATCCCTTCTGCTACTGAAATGCTCATCCATGTATTGTGCAGCAGTGGGACCCGACAGTACATCTCAATTGGCACTTGGCATCATTGAGCGCTTTCCTGCTCTTGCTGGTCCTCCTTTGCCAATCGCAGTGCCAGTGTCACACTAAATCCAATGCCTATAGTGTCCCAAAAAAAAAGTGTAGGGTTCGGCTGAAATCTACAGCGGGTCATCTTTCATGAAAGAGCCGGGTAAACAGAATGCAGCCTCTGCGGTGACGCTGGCTGAATATGGGATGCTAGTATATTGGAATATGCTGGCACGATGCTGGCTTAATGACCTTCATCTGGATTGAAGCACTTCCACTGAGCAGCAGCAGCGTGGCAGGGTGTGAGAAACGGGTCGGGGGTGCACGCTCCAAATTACTGCTCCAGCAAGTATGAAAACTACGGCACTTAAATGTAGCGGCCGCCGACTGTCCACGGAGCTTTCATGCAACCTCTCTTTGCATTTTGAAATCCGTGATTCACAACAGCACTCGCTGAAGGAGCACCGTCTGTGAACATTTAGGGATAAGGATTCTGGCCTGTAGCAACATGAGCACATTTGCGAAAATCTGCGTTGGGTTCTCTTCAGAGTGTGGTTATGATTTAGCAATACCGAACAGATAATCTTCACAAAGTAATTTGCGACGTCGCCGCACAAGGGCCAGACTAATCTTTACCCCTTAGTTATTAATTGAAATCATTGCTTTACTTAAAAATAAATGCTTCAACAGGTTGCCCGGAGAAAGGAATAATAAAATTAGTCGCAAAACCCCAAATCCGTTTCATAGTGCTTCATTACACAACTGGAATTCATTAGATTTTCTATTGCCTTCAAATAAAGCTGGATTCAGCAATAAAGGAAGGAAGAGGGGGGAGGAAAAATAAGGTATGAGGTTCTTTTCTGATTATTCACCCTAAATAATCATTTATTTCAAAGGCATACAATTAGTGCACCTCCAACGCATCTGTCTTTTACACTGGTGACATTTGTCTGTGAGAATTTCACTGACCTGCGAGGCTTAGAACTGGTGAGTGCCGGTGGGAAAACCTGCTGCCGGCCGCAGTCTCCAGGAGTGATTAAAGCGGCAGCCCTGAGAATGTTCTAAGTTACAGATACCTGCGGAGCAGGAAGAAAAGCTTCACATCAGTGTTTTGGCTGCAAGGCACTCCCCCACCATTTGAGCAGGATTGCATTTTCCCCCTGCTTCCTTGCGATTTCACAGTCATGTCAATGTTTCATATATAACCACATGCTGCTCACTGTAATGAAGAGAAGATGGGAACTTCTGCAGCCATTCCTTTGTCTGAAAAGTCAACCGAAATCTGAGAGAACTGTTCCCCTTTTCCCTTATGCTGCTATGACTACACCATTACAGGCGTCAACTTTACCCAGGGCTGTCTCCTGTACTTCAATCCACGCCACACAAAACCTCTGAATTTCTTATCAATAAGCGTCTAATTTTACTGAATAGATTCATTTGATGAGTGCAAAAATCCCATTTCATTGCTGGTCTTTGGCACCGTATTTTGCTTGCCTCTGAGTTTGAAGGTTATGGGTTCAAGTCCCACTCCCGAGATTTGAGCACAAAAATCTAGGCTGGCACTCCGGTGCAGTGCTGAGGGGGTGCTGCACTGTCGTAGGAGCCATCTTTCAGATGAGACGTTAAACCGAGGCCCCGTCTGCTCTCTCAGGTGGATGTAAAAGATCCCACGGCAATATATCAAAGAAGAGCAGGGGAGTTAGCCCCAGTGTCCTGGCCAATATTTATCCCTCAATCAACGTCACTAAAACAGATTACCTGGTTGTTATCACATTGCTGTTTGTGGGAGCTTGCTGTGCGCAAATTGGCTGCCGTGTTTCCTACCTTACAGCAGTGACTACACTTCAAAACTACTTCATTGGCTGTAAGACAGTTTGAGATATCCTGAGATCGTGAAAGGTGCGATATAAAATGCAAGTCTTATTTTTGAAATATGATTAAAAATATTTCACTGTGGTGTGTCTGCTTTTTGATGCCCTGACTCTTTAACTGTTGCTGTAATTGTACAGGGCATCTCATCGCTGATGGTGAGTTATGGCATTTATTTTCAGTGTGGAAGACCCATAACTCACAAGCCCTGCCAGCCAGAATGAATTATAACACTCTATCACACCAATGGAATAATGGCTGGAAGTGAGGTAACTGGCGAGTGGATCCCTTTACTAGGTGGGTGAACAACCCCTGGTACGGTGTTTTTCAATTCCTTTTAAATAGACTGGGGAATCCCAGGTGCTGTTGTATCACATGTGAATCAAAGTTGATTTTTTTTATTTTATCTCGGGGATCAAAAATTATTTTGATTGCTAAAATTACCAACGAGCCCTTGGGTAAAGATTGTTATTTGCCAGGAGAGGGAAATAGAAAACGGACCCCATTGTCCTTTGTTAAGAAGTGGGTCCTTATACAAGTATGTGTGATTTTAAACAGTGTAGATAAGCACTACCTCAGGGTGAGCCAAGGCACTAGAACAGGCGACATAGGCCGGGATTGGTGAAAGGACAACCAGGAAGAATGTCTTTATGTAAGGCATGATCAACACTCTTCTGGATAAGGTACCGGAGGCACAAAAAACCCTTGATGAATTCAAGATACAGTTAAATAAGGTGATGGGGGGAAATGTAAGATTTTTATTCTGGATGATGAGCCTGGGTGGGCCAAATGGCCTCCTTCCTCAGTACCTATCTTATGTGATCTTGTGATTTCTGGCATGTTCATATTGTCCAGAACCACCTCAAATGGAAGCAGGTGTCAGGTCTGTGGGTGCAGCTGTTTAAAAGTCCCACCGGGGAGTCTCATTTATTGGCCACAATCTTGAAACAATACCAACATCACACTAGTGGTCTGTACTGGTGGGCTGAACACACAGCCTGTTCATGGCTGTAAAAATTGGCAGCATATGGAGTCCATCATCGGCGGTAGCATCCATTTACAATTGTGGCTGGTGGTCCCTTGCCTCTGGCAGTGTAGGGAAAAACTGCCACTTGGGAGGATACCCTGTGTTACTGGAGGTAGAAGTGCCTTATTTACAGTACAGAACTGCTGAAAAGGCTGGAGAAGCTTAGGGTGGCAGCAGTGTAATATAAATGCAGCAATAATTGTGGCAAAATCACACAGAAACAAGATATCTTACTGAAGCATTTAGAAGAGCAGAGAGGATGGATTAAAAATGAATTGCCAACAGCGAGTGGATGCTGAATTCGTGTCAGCCATGGCTCAGTGGGTAGCACTCTCGCCTTCTAGTCAGAAGGTCGTGGGTTGAAGTCCCACTCCAGAAACTTGAGCACATAAAGCTAGGCTGACACTCCAGTGCAGTGCTGAGGGAGTGCTGCACTGTCAGAGGTGCCGTCTTTCAGATGAGACGTTAAACCGAGGCCCCGTCTGCTCTCTCCGGTGGACGTAAAAGATCCCATGACACTTTTCGAAGAAGAGCAGGAGAGTTCTCCAGGTGTGTTGGTCAATATTTATCCCCAACCAATACCACCAAAAACAGATTATCTGGTCAGTATCATATTGCTATTTGTGGGACCTTGTTGTGCACAAATTGGCTGTCACATTTCTGACATTACAGCAGTGACTACACTTCAAAAGTACTTAATTGGTTGTAAAGCGCATTGGGATCTCATGAGGTTGTGAAAGGTGCTATATAAATGCAAGTCTTTCTTTCCTCCTTATCCCTTTAAAGTTCGATTAATAAAATTTCCATATTCATGAGGGATGCTGAGGATCAGTGGGCTCAGAACACTGACAATAAAAATCTACAAGTAAGGGCCAGTGTGGAACTGGCTGCGGGGGGTAAATGACTGTTGCTGGATGAAAAGTGACCTTACCTTGTTTTTGTTTTCATTCATGGGATCTGGGAGTCGCTGGCAAGGCCAGCATTTATTGCCCATCCCTAACTGCCTTTGAGAAGGTGGTGGTGAGCTGCCTTCTTGAACCGCTGCAGTCCGTGTGGTGAAGGTGCTCCCACAGTGCTGTTAGGGAGGGAGTTCCAGGATTTTGACCCAGCGACGATGAAGGAACGACAATATATTTCCAAGTCAGGATGGAGTGTGACTTGGAGGGGAACTTAGAGGTGGTGTGTTCCCATACGCCTGCTGCCCTTGTCCTTCCAGGTGGTAGTGGTCGTGGGTTTGAGAGGTGCTGCCGAAGAAGTCTTGGTGAGTTGCAGCAGTGCATCTTGTAGATGGTACTCACTGTAGCCATGGTACGCCGGTGGTGAAGGGAGTGAATGTTTAAGGTGGTGGATGGGGTGCCAATCAAGCGGGCTGCTTTGTCCTGGATGGTGTCGAGCTTTTTGGAGCTGCACTCATCCAGGCAAGTGGATAGTATTCCATCACACTCCTTACTTGTGCCTTATAGATGGTAGAAAGGCTTTGGGGAGTCACGACGTGAGACACTCACTGCAGAATACCTAGCCTCTGACCAGCTCTTGTAGCCACAGTATTTATGTGGCTGGTCCAGTTAAGTTTCTGGTCAATGGTGACCCCCAGGATGTTGATGGTGGGGGATTCGGCGATGGTAATGCCGTTGAATGTCAAGGGGCGATGGTTCGACTGATGAGAGAGAAACTAATACAATGCATATAAACACATAGCTAACATTTATTGTCTATTTATTGACATGCTGTAAAGCTTTGTAATTAAAATATAGTTGATACCTTCTGCAGAATTTTCAAAAATCCTACTCTGATATTGCACATTACAGTCGTATGCTCATAATTCAGACTTCTGTATTGAAGTACCAATATACCAGTCCAAAACGGAATCCTCAGAAGCAAAGGGAGAAGCTTGTTGGATTAACACTTCATTTTTCATCACTTATGTGTTCCTCACCTTTACTTTCATTACCAGAAAACCAATTACAAATTCCAATTGAAAATGGTGCAATCTTTTCAATGAGGTGATGGTGAACCCAACACTTCCACATGCTGGCGTGCTCTTGGTCTTTATCCTACATATCCCATGACCTCTACCACCTAGAAGGACAAGGGCAGCAGGCACATGGGCACACCACATGCAAGTTCCCCTCCAAAACACACACCATCCTGACTTGGAAATATATTGCCGTTCCTTCATTGTCGCTGGTTCAAAATCCTGGTACTCCCTTTCCAACAGCACTGTGGAAGTACCTTCACCTCACAGACTGCAGCGGGTCAAGAACGCAGCTCAGCACCACCTTCTCAAGGGCAATTAGGGATGGGCAATAAATGCTGGCCTTGCCAGCAACGCCCACATCCCATGAATGAATTAAAAAAAATCCTCACTCCCGTACTGCAAAATGTGCGTGAGTCATCCACGAACACAGTTGGCTCGAGGGCGATTATTTTGTAGAAATTAATGCCCTTTTAAGTCAACTCGATAATATGCTTTAACCAATTCAGATAGTTTTCAAGACTATACATTGCTTAATGACGCTAAATTCCCGTTGTGGTTACAGTATACTGAATGACCAAGATTCTTAACAGTTCTCTGTAAATCACTGCAATTTGATATGTTGGAGACTAATGTATGCAGTACTGTGGCTAAACTTTTGTGAAAAGATTGGGAGGTGCCAATATTGATGTTAAATGTGTCTTAAAATACACTTAATAGTGCAGAATAAGCATGGAAAATTGAGTATGGTTTATTTTGGTTAGGCTACCCCTAATAATTAGTGTTTTAATCACTGTACATTAGACCACTCTGGCCATATTTAATTAAAAAACGTGAGCTGGTAGCAATTTCAAAAATAGGGTTCTTGCCAAATGAACTGCCCTGCTATTAATGGAAACCCAGCAGCAACTATACTTGAGATTTGTGCTTTGCTCATTTTTATGGTCAGGCATACAGTACAAACCCGATAAATGACTGTATATGCAGAGCTAACTGGTCCATAAATCAGCACAAAACAGTGCACACTGACAACAAGGCACGTTGTCTCAATGTAACCGTAGAGGCTTGTTGTTTATGTATCGGGTTGTTGTTGCAACTTAAATCAACAACACCTATCCTGCCAAGCAAAACCTAACAGTCACATTTTCAAGAAGCCATTTAAGCACCTATTAGGGATAATTATTATTTGTACAATTAAAGGCACATTTTTGCTATTCAGCGGTAAAAGCCTGCTTTAAAAAAATAAGGGCTGTGACTTCATGCCTTTCTCCTTCACACAAAAGTTCTCACTTCTCAAGGAAAGAGATGCAGTGCCAGGGAACCCTATGTCTTACCTGATTTTGTATACAGTGACCCACGCATAGCTGCAAGTCTTTACAGTCATTTTGAGATTAGGGACGATTTTCTGAGTTTGTGCTGCCAGTTTGTGATATCAGGAAATTGCAGGCAGGCTGGCCACAGTTGTTTTTCCCCATTAACTTTAACGAGTGAAAAATTGAAGACTGCTCCTCGCAATTTTCCAACATGCTTGGCTGGTGGGCAGACCTCCCGCCAGCAGTGTTGACCCAATTCTTTTCACTGCCCCGCTGTCAATGCACTTGCAGATCATTCCAGATGCAATGCAGGGCTCGCCAACAGTTTGCCTTAACTCCTGATCTCAGTGCAGTGCATCATTCGTGAATTTGTTTTTTGCACATTAAGGTAAAGTTTGCTTCTGCTACTCGGCAATGGGCTGTTTTAAAACACACTGGGCTGGAATTTGCAGTGGGTAATAACAGCAAACATAGAAACATAGGAGCAGGAGTAGGCCATTCGGCCCTTCAAGCCTGTTCCGCCATTCAATATGATCATGGCTGATCCTCTATCTCAATACCATAATCCCGCTCTCTCCCCATACCCCTTGACGCTTTTTGCGTCTAGAAATCTATCTTTCTCCTGCTTAAATATATCCATTGACTTGGCCTCCACAGCCTTCTGTGGTAGAGAATTCCACAGGTTCACCACCCTCTGAGTGAAGAAATTTCTCCTCATCTCAGCCCTAAATGTCCTACCCCGTATCCTGAGACTGTGACCTCTCGTTCTAGACCCCCCAGCCAGTGGAAACTTCCTCCCTGCATCCAGTCTGTCTAGCCCTGTCAGAATTTTATACGTTTCAATCAGATCCCCTCTCATTCGTCTAAACTCTAGTGAATGCAGGCCTAGTCGACCCTGTTAGATCCGTGGTTCAGTGGATAAATAATTACACGGATGCTGTACCTAAACAAACAACAGGTCTTTACTGGAGGAGGGTCATCTCTAGACTGGGGTACAGAGGCATGCGCACAGCTTATATACCGGTGTGGTTACTGCCGGTACTACAGTATACAGGAGCTGTAAAAAGTAGTTCTGACTTAAAGCACATACGCTACAATTCCTCCCTTTTTAGATTAATAATACCCCCTTAATATTCAAATAACAATTACATTTTTACATGTACATTTAATAACAAAAGTCCATTTATAGATTCAGTCTTTGGGGCGGCTTCCTGACCCTTTCGGGATAGCGCCTTTCTGGAGGTTCTTGTTCTTGGTGCAGAGGCGATTCTGACCCCTTTTCATCGGGTAGTTCATCGGGTTCCACTGCTACTGGGTCTGAAGTAGATGCTACCAGTATGTCGGGTTCATCCCCAGGTATTCGAGACATGGGGTTGACGCCTTCCTGTGACGCTAAGATCTGATCGACGTGGCATCTCACAATGTTCTCCCCGACATCCACTGTGTACATTAAAGGCCCCTGCCTTGTACATATCGTTCTGGGTTGCCACTTCTCTGTTCGATAGTCACGGGCCAAGACTGGTTGCCCTGCATTGAAGCTCCTTGTCGGCTTCTCGTTGATGTGCTGGAATTGTTTGTCCTCAACATTTCTTCGCACATTTGGTCTGAGCAAGTCCAGACGAGATCTCAACCTTCGGTTAAAGAACATCATGGCCGGGGTCTGGTTGGTAACTGCATGTGTCGCGTTTCGGTAGGCTAATAAGAAATTGTCCATCTTATGCTGTAGTGGAATTTCCTCGTCACACATGGCCTTTATCGCCTTCTTAAAGGTTTGTACGAACCTCTCAGCCAATCCATTGGTGGCTGGATGATACGGGGCGGATGTGTAATGCATTACCCCATTCCTTTTCATGAATTTTTGGAACTCGTCAGACACAAACTGTGGTCCATTATCAGAGCAGATCTGCTCTGGCAAACCCGTTTCTGGCAAATATGGTCCGTAGGACTGCAATCGTTTTCTCTGTAGTGGTTGAAGGCATCTTTATCACCTCAGGCCACTTTGAATGAGCATCCACTATTAAGAACATTGAGTCCATGAATGGACCAGCGAAATCAATATGCACCCGTTGCCATGGAGAGGAGGGCCACTCCCATGGGTGTAGAGGGGCATGTGGTGGTGCATTTTGGACCTACTGGCATCCTAAGCAGCTCTTAGTTAGGTCTTTGATTTGTTGATCGATTCCCGGCCACCACACATAAGCCCTAGCAAGGCTTTTCATTTTCACTCCCCCCAGATGACCTTCATGTAGCTCCTTTAGCACTCTCTCCCTTAACTTGGGTGGAATCACCACTCTGGATCCACACATCACTGTCCCCTGGCATACTGACAGCTGTTCTCTTCTGGATGAGAATGCTGGCAACAGTGAGTCGCCATGTGTTGGCCATCCCCTCACCGTCAATTCATATACGCGTGACAGCATCGGACCATTGCGGGTCTTCTCTATATCCGCGTTTGTTACTGGCAATCGTTCAATTATCGACGAATAAAATATCTTGATAGGGTCCACTGCTGGTGCTTCCTCCACCGTAGGCAGTGGCAGGCGCGATAGCCCATCAGCGTTCCCATGCTGTTTCGTGCCTTTATATTCTATTTCATATTGATTCGCCCCTAGAAACAGGGACCATCTTTGTAACCGCTGTGCAGTCATTACTGGCACACCCTTCTTAGGATTAAAGATGGAGACAAGTGGTTGGTGGTCAGTCAGCCAGGTGAACTTCTGCCCATGCAGATAATGGTTGAATTTTTTTACTCCCCATACTAGGCTGAGGGCCTCCCTGTCAATCTGGGCGTAGTTGCGCTCGGCTGAGGTTAGTGACCGAGACGCAAAGGCCACTGGCCTCTCCAACCCGTCTGGGAATTTGTGCGACAGCACCGCTCCAATGCTGTAGGGTGATGCATCACATGCCAAACGAATTTGTAGTGCTGGGTTGAAATGGGCCAACACCTCTTTTGATGTGATCAATTCTTTACACTTCTGGAAAGCTCGTCTACGTTCGTCATCCCACTTCCATGGTACCCTTGTTTGCAGTAGGGTGTTCAGCGGGTGTAGTACCGTAGACAAATTTGGTAAGAACTTGTGGTAATAGTTTACCAGCCCGAGGAACGACCTCAGTTGTGACACATTTTCCGGTGCTGGAGCCTTGACTACTGCCTCAATCTTGTCAGGGGACTTACGTAACCCCTCTTCATCGATGACGTGGCCGCAATATGAGATCTGTTTCTGGAAAAACTCGCACTTGTGGCGATTAGCTCGTAGCCCATGTTCCTTTAATCTGGCGAGCACCTTCTCCAAGTTAGCGAGGTGATCACTGTCATTTTTGCCCGTGACCAAGATGTCATCCAAATAACACTGGGTCCCTGGAATCCCTTGCAGGACCTGATCCATCGCCCTTTGCCAGATAGCCGGAGCCGAGGCTACTCCAAACACCAGCCGGTTGTATTGATAGAGACCTTTATGCGTGTTGATCGTAAGGTAATGTTTTGAAGCTTCTTCTACCTCCATTTGCAAGTACGCCTGGGCTAGATCAATTTTGGTGAAGCGTTTACCACCAGATAGCGAGGCAAAAATATCCTCAATTCGTGGAAGCAGATATTGCATCATGTGAAGGACTGGGTTCACTGTCACCTTAAAACCCCCACAGATGCAGACCTTCTTTGGTTCCCCAGGCGTATTACTCAATGACCTCTTCATTACAGGGACGATGGGTGTAGCCCACTCGCTCCAGTCTGCTTTGGACAGTACTCCTGAACGTTCCAACCCTTCCAGCTCTGCTTCAACCACTGGTCTGATCGCATAAGGCACTGGTCTGGCCTTCAGAAACTTTGGGCTTGCATTATCCTCTATTTTAATTGTTGCTGTTATTCCTTTTAGTGTTCCTAGTCCCTCCTGGAACACTTCTTTTGCGTCAGTTAGCATTTTTGACAGTCATCCAGGTGTGACGTCGTCATCCTTTTTGGCCTCCACCTTCAGTGCCTGTATGGAATGCCAATCTAAATGTATCTTCCGGATCCACTCACGTCCTAGCAGTGGTGGTCCTCCATTTGGCAATACAGATATATCCATTTTAGGTATTTCCTGACCTTTATATGTCACTTTCACCCTTATTTTTCCTTTGGGGTAGACTTTTTGCCCCGTATACGTCTTCAAGACAATCTCTGTAGCTTTCAAGGGTATGTGTGAAAATAGCCGCTTGTAGTCTCTTTGATTTATGACTGTTAGAGCTGACCCTGTGTCCAATTCCATTTCCACTTGGACTCCGTCTATCTTGAGTGTAACCCAGATAGTCTGGTGATCCTCTATTTCGCTTACATTATGTAGTTTCAGACAACCCAGCTCCTTGCTTCCGGAGTCTGTGTCACTTTTCTGTTCGTTTGAACCACTGTCCATCACCTGGTGTACCTTTTCGTACTTCTCCTGTGGAGATTTCTTACTGTTGGTTTTCTTCCCAGACCTGCAGACTCTTGCTATGTGTCCTGCTTTCCCACACTGTCTGCACACTTGGTCCTTGAACCAACAATCTTTCTGGTCATGTGTTGTTCTGCCGCAGCGATAGCACTTCCCTGTTCCATAGGTCATTTCGTTGGTGCCGTATTCTTGCGGTCTCCGTTGTATCTCTGCAGCGCCCCTTGCGGCTGCTTCGTGTGATACTGCCATATTGAAAGCTTTGTCCAGCGTAAGGTCCTTTTCTGATAGAAGCCGTTTCTGGGTTCCTTCACTTTGTAGCCCACACACAAACTTATCCCTTAACGTGTCTGCTAGTCCCGCTCCAAACTGGCAGTATTTCGATAGCTTGCGCAGTTCCGTTAGGTGCTCAGCATTGCTTTCGTCTTTGTGTTGGTTCCTTTTATGGAACTTAAATCGTTCTGCTATCAGCAGCGGTGTGGGGCTTAAGTGGCCCTGTAGGATTTCTACTATGCTTCCAAAATCCTTGTTTACCGGCTTCTCTGGGGTTATTAGATTTCGCAGTAACCCATAAGTTTTTGCACCCATGGAATGTAACAGCACCAGTGCTTTATTAGCATCTGGCACTTCATTCACCCTGCAGTACACCTCAATATGTTCCACATATGTCGCCCAATCTTCGACTTCATTGTCGAACGTAGAGATACTGCCACTCTTCGGCATCCTTGGTTGTGCGTTAACTATCCCCAATGGCGCCTCCCGCGCTTCCCCTTCTTCTCCGCTGGCACAAAATGGCATCTCCCACGCTTTCCTTCCTTCCTGCGTTCACCCGTCTTCTCCGCTGCGGATTCGCAAAATGGCGTCTCCCATGCTCTTCCTTCTTCTCTGCGGCTCAATGGCGCCTCCCGCGCTCTCCCTGCTTCTCTGCGGCTCAATTGGGCCTCCCGCGCTCTCCCTGCTTCTCCGTGGCTCAATGGCGTCTGCCCTTGCTTCGCCCCGCAGACCCTGATCAGCCCGTGATCCCTGGCTGTGCTCTGCGTGTTCTTCTCTTGATATTTGTCGACGCCGCTCAGTCTAGAACCCGACTGTTTCTTACCCTCTCTCTCTCCGGTTTGCAGTATTTTTCCTCGACGCCGCTCGGTGATCAATCCCCGGCTGCGCCCTGCTCTCTTCACCCTCTTTCTTACCCCATCAACGCTGCCCGGCTCTCTCTCTCTGCCGTCGGTCGGCTCCAGCCGCCGCTGCTCGGGAAGGGTCTGCTCTGGACCTGTCGTCGGTCTCTTACTGCTTGTTGTGGCTGGGGAACCAAGCCCGGCTCTCCACAGCCTCCTCAGTGAAGGTGGATCTCTGCCTGACTGCTGGGTGGTTGCTCGCGGTCGACGCCCGTGTTCCTGGACTCGACTATTTAAAAATTTTTTTTTTTTATGTTGCAGGTAGATTCGCATCAACACTCGTCGCCACTGTTAGATCCGTGGTTCAGTGGATAAATAATTACATGGATGCTGTACATAAACAAACAACAGGTCTTTGCTGGAGGAGGGTCATCTCTCGACTGGGGTACAGAGGTATGCGTACAGTTTATATACCGGTGTGGTTACTGCCGGTACTACAGTATACAGGAGCTGTAAAAAGTAGTTCTGACTTAAAGCACATACACTACAGACCCAATCTCTCTTCATACGACAGTCCTGCCATCCCAGGAATCAGTCTGGTGCACCTTCGCTGCACTCCCTCTATGGCAAGTATATCCTTTCTTAGGTAAGGAGACCAAAACTGCACACAGTACTCCAGGTGCATTCACTGTTATTACCTCTTTGAAACAGACTGCAACTTCAGGATGTAGCGCTTGCGCATGCTAATACCGAATACCTGAAGTTGCGGTCAGTCATTCACTGCTCCGACACTGGCTGCGCTGTGGGGCTCCCCTCCCCCCACAGCCAGCAACTAATGTAATCTGTGAAATCAGGGAAACTGACGAAAACCTCAGCTCTTCCGCGATAATACCACTGGTAATTACCCCATTAACAGTTAGACCCTTTTGGATTAGGTGTAACTGGGATTTTAACAGTGTATTGACTGATGAACAAAGGTTATGGCCCTAAAGAACTCATTTTAATTTTGTGGAGTGTCAAATTTATCCATTTTAATAAAAATTAATACTTTTAAGAAACTTTAAAAAACTTTTTTTTTAATGTTTGTTCTTCTTTATCTGAGGAAGGATGTTCTTGCCATGGAGGGTGTGCAGCGAAGATTCACCAGACTGATACCTGGGATGGCAGGAATGACTTATGAGGAGAGATTGGGTCGATTGGGCTTATATTCGCTGGAGTTTAGACGAGTGAGAGGGGATCTCATCGAAACTTATAAAATTCTAACAGGACTAGACAGACAGACTAGATGCTGGAAGGGTGTTCCCGATGGCGGGGGAGTCCAGAACCAGGGGTCACAGCCTAAAGATAAGGGGTAAGCCATTTAGGACAGAGATGAGGAGGAATTTCTTCACCTAGAGAGTGGTGAACCTGTGGAATTTTCTACCCCAAAAGGCAGTTGAGGCCAATTCATTAAATATATTCAAGAAGGAGTTAGACATATTTCTTAAGGCTAAAGGGATCAAGGGATATGGGGAGAAAGCAGGGACAGGGTACTGAATTTGGATGATCAGCCATGATCGCATTGAATGGCGGAGCAGGCTCGAGGGGCTGAATGGCCTACTCCTGCTCCTATCTTCTATGTTTCTATGTTTATTTCAGGTTTACCTTTTCCCCATGTGAGAGCCCCAATCTTTGTTTTGCTCACTCTAACAGTTTTAAAAAGTTAGAATCGAAGGAGCTTGCTCACTTCCTGGTTCGCGGTCTGTCAGAGTTCTGCATTGTGATTGGCTATTTAGACAGCTGGTTGATGTCACAGAATTCCCACGAAACTACGCTGGTTTCAACTGCGCGTCGGAAAAACCGAACTTCTCGCCACAGAGATTGTGAGATCTTTGTGGGAAGCTTAATTCGGGGCCAGCGGCGAATGCCTTTTCAACAAACCTCTCTCAGATCATGTTTAACATGGGTTAGTGAAAACTAAAGTTCCCTCGCCTCTGCCCCAATATTGGCCCTTTACCAACTGCCCAACGCATTACCGGCACCCGGCTACCGACCATAGAGCACATATACCAGAAACGCTGTCTACGGAGGTCACGGTCCATCATCAAAGACCCTACCCACCCTAGCCACAGTCTGTTCGCCCTCCTGCCATCTGGGAGACGCTACAGATGCATTCGCACCCGTACGACCAGATTTAGGAACAGCTTCTTTCCCAGGGCTGTCATCCTACTGAACTCCACAAACATGAACTAAAGCCTGCACATCTGCCAATGCACTTTATTATGGTTATGTTATGTTAATATACTACAAGCCAAATGTATGTTGAATGTTTAAATGTCTTAATCCAAATGTACACTCTCGGGAATCGCAAGCCTACATTTCGTTGTACTGCACTTGTGCACTAACAATGACAATAAAAGTTGATTTGATTTGATTTGATTTGATTTGAATATCTCAGTCTCAGCAGTGTACCCCTCTCACAATCTTAACTCATGCCTGACTGAGACAGCCGACCAATTTGTATCAATTTGTAGGAGATTGTGTTATATAGCCCTAGATTATCTCGGAAGTGGTTTGAAACTGTCCAAACTCATTTCAAGTTGGACTCCTACAGCTGGTAGAGAGAGGAGACTTTCACATCAGCGGTCTAAAACAGATTAAATCCATTTCCCAGATGTGAAAGTGTAGCATCCAAACAAACTTCACAACCCATCCCCCAACTATAGCACATCTCACTGCATTACTATGACATTCCCATTTCCCACACCAGCCACCCTTGTAACCAGCCTTTCTCACCTGTCAGAATAAAATGGCATATCTAAGTGCTTAAGAGATCTTTATCCCATTTATTTAGCTGAATTTAAATCTATTTCCCAGAAGGGATCATTTGAGTCCCTGTCATTCTGTGAATGATACTACCATTGAGCTGGATGTGTAACCAGATATTTAAACTGTGGCGGTTACTCTGAAGCCGCATATTTGAAATGGCCCTCACCGTCCCTAATTGTCCTTAACTTAGATTGTTAAATTCACATGTTCATATTTTTAAAAGGTTTTCCATTTCAACAACAAGTAGGATATTCTTTTCTAACCAAACTTACCAATTTCAACATCAGTTTGGGGTTTGTTAAAACTCACAGTTCTGCCAAAATAATCTGCTCCCCCCCCTCATGCCCACCAAGCTAACTTGCTTCCCCTCCCCCCGGCGATCGTCCATTCCCCCCTGCAGCGATCGAACCCCCCCCCCACCATCCGATCTCCTCCCAGAGCCACGATGCCCCCGAACTGGCATTTCCAAACTGCCCCCCACCCACAACCACCCCCTTCCCCCGGCCGTTCCGATCCTTCCCACCTCTGCGCTGTCAGGCTGCGACCTCCGATCTCCCCCCAGCCTTTCCACTCTCCCCCTGACCCTTCTGATCTCGACCCCCGCCCCACCCCTCCCACCGGCCTCTGATCTCAAACCCCCGCCCCCGGCCTTTCCAATTCCTCCATCCCTCCTCTCCGCTCCCCGGCTGTGGCCTGGTGATGAAGGCCTACCTGCTCGACAGCCAGCCAGCCTCTCAATCTGGCAGGGTGCAGCCGGGAAACGGAGACAAAAAATGTTAATCAGGTCCTGCCATTAAATTCGGCAGGGCCTGAGGGAAACTCGTTCTTCTGGGTTTCCCGAATACAAAACTGACCCCCCCCACCACTTCCTCCTGCCTCCCCCAACCCCCCATCCCCCACTTCCTCCCGCCTCCCCCACGTCCTCCTGCCTCCCCCATCCCCCCACTTCCCCATAAATATTGGGGCCCAAGTGCCTGATGCATCCATGATTTCATCTCGGTCAAAGTTTAGGCAATAGACCGTGTAGAAATTGGAAGCCAGAAATGAAGTGGGACGAGAGCATCCATGACTGTGAGCAGACATTATGTAGCGATTTAGCAGAGAGGTAAATAGAATAAAGGCATTAGGAAAACAAGGAATGAAGACATCTGCATGAATTTGCATACCAGAGGGTATCCTGTACCCAGTTTCTTCACAGAACTACAGCTTCCTTTAGGGACTAAAGTTCCCTAACTTCTGGAACAGGTCAAGACGCAGTCTAGATGCTTTCTCTCTGAGGCTAAAATGTCCCACAAACTCTCAACAGCCTCTTAACATGAGATGGTGAAAATTCCTTTAAGTATGGCACTTTTAATAAGAAAAAGAGTTTGATACATTAGAAGTAGGTCTAAGGTAAGAAGAGGATTCAGATGGATGACCATTTACTTGTACTTGAGTTTCAGAAGCGCACTATTAAAAATAAGTTAATTTTACAAACCAGGAAGGTTGTTACTTCCACCCATTCAGAACACAAAAGCAGCCGTTAATAGTCAGTTTCAGTAATTACATTATTCCTGGACAGCGTTCGTGCCAGAACGCTGTGAGAAACAATTGAAAATGAATGAACTGAAAGCACTTTATTAAAACAGTGACGTACTTTGGGGCTGAAATTACTCAACACATTATTTTTTAACGAATTGGTTATCAACTTTATTAAATTGAGGGACATTGGAACTTTATCAAAACGTATATATTAATTTATTAGAAAATAATGCACAGGGTTATTCAAATTATAATTTACTCACATAATATATAATCAATCAAAATACAACAGCACATTAAGTATCTTGAAGTCTAATAGAAACATGTAGTAATTTGTCAATTGCAGTAGCTGTGAATGAAGATGCATTTCTGCAGGTTTTAAACACCATGCCTGGTAAGGTTGAAAGTGCCACTATTGCATGAATTGTTTTGAACAGTGCAATTTAACGCTTAGTTCCGTGACAGTTTTGGGGTGCGGCAATACAGCTATAATCTTTTCCTAATAAGCCCATTACATTATGTTACAATAAATAGCATTGTTTTTGTAGAACACAACATGTGTTTAAGATCATAGTAAGATTACAGATGGAATAAGATTATGAAATGAATTGACAAGTTGATCCAAGAAAATTGTTCATTACAGTAAAGGGTTCAAAATACCAGTGGACATGTGTTACAAGTTAGGAAGCTCAGAGCAAGGGCAGAGAAGCAGAACTTTTTAACCAAAAGGTAATTAAACTGTGGAATAAATGACCACATAAGGCCTTTGAAGTGAACAGCATAAGTAAGTTCAGGAGACAATTAAATGCGTTTCTAGAGGGAGAAAGGGACACGGAATATGGTGAGACGGTGGGTTGGTAGGATTGATCTTTCCAAAAGGGGCCTGTTTGTTTGGCATAATGGCCTGATCCAGTTCCTGAAAATTCTATCGTTGTTAGAGAAGTCAACAATTTGTAAAACTGATTGTGGAATGCTAATCATCCTCCATTCCATTTCTGATATCTCCAACCTGCTTTTCTGTTTAAAATGCTAAAAAGATTTGATCGGGTAGATAGGGAGAAAGTACTTCCTTTGGTGGGGGAATCCAGAACAAGGGAGCATAATCTCAAATTAGAGCCAGGCCGTTCAGGAGCGGAATCAGGAAGCACTTTTTCCACACAAAGGGCGGTAGAAATCTGGAGCACTCGCCCCTAAAAGGCTGCGGATGCTTCGGCAATTGGATCTTTCAAGACTGGGATAGATAGATTTTTGTTAGGTAAGAGTATGAAGGGATTTGGAGCAAAGGCTGGTAAATGGAGTTGAGGTACAGGTCAGCCATGACTTAATTGAATGGCAGAACAGGCTTGAGGGGGCTGAATGGCCTGCTCCCGTTCCTATGTTCTTTTCCAATCTCTCCTTCCAAACCCCCCCCCACCCCCCAGATCTACACAATCTGTACACTTTCTCCATTAGCTGGAAGGCTGGACACAGTAACACTCTGCATCTAACCAACAGAACATATACATCCGTAAGGGAATACTGGTACAGCTCATTTTTGCTTCTCCCCCTTCTCCTCATTAGACAGGAATCCAGCTAAGTGTGTGGGCAAGAGTTGCGGAACATTTCCCACTGGGAAACAAGTTTCAATATTTGTCAAAGCAGAAATGCTAATTCAGGCCTTCTGCCTGGGATGCCAAGCCCTGCTGCGAGTGATACTGGGGCGATATTTTTTCTGACACATTTATTTAATTAAAAGAAATAAAGATTATCAAGGACAAAAGAAGCACATTACTACAAAACAAAAAAAGCATGTCAGAAAATATCTTGGAGTTGTAGTTTCAAACCCCACTCCCGGATAAATAGCTAAACCATTACCATCGGAGGCAGATAAACTAGTTACTCATTTCATTGTTGCCCATGCGATCTTACTGTGAACAGAAAGCCCACTGCATGAAGCGCTCAGAGGTATTTCTCAAGAGCTTTGATAAGGTGCTAGATATGAAGTCTTTCCTTTTTCTTTTATTCCCAATCTTAAGCGAAATACAGTAGTGAAACAGGTAAAGGAAATATGATGCTCACTTCTGGGATATAACTAAGTTTACAAAAAAAATTTTCTTTCTTTGGTTTACAATTAAAAGAAAAAACATTGTGATTACTTGGTGGAGCAACTTGGTGCTCTACAGACGGGTATCACATGGCTTTGGTCTCCAGAGTCCTCACAGAGTGAATTTTATATTCAATTCAATTCAATTTTCAATTCAAATGCTTTATTGGCATGAAAGTTTACAGAGAACCATATTGCCAAAGCTTACATATCAAGAAAGGTACAGTTTTCCAACATTCTGTAGGTGTCAGTCGATTTGACATTTGTTGGGTGCATACAATATTACTTTTAAACAATATTAATTTTAAACAGTCTTTGTATCTCATTGGGTACGTTCAATATTAATTTTAAACAGTCTTAATTTTTTTAAACAGTCCTCAGGTTGTGACATGTTGTTACATATTTGGCCCCAAGGTATGGTCTGTCTCCTTCTCCCAGGACTAATCTTAATTTTGACAGGTCATCCAATTCCTTGAAATCTGGGGTTGTTTGGCTTAGCTTGTTGAATAATATGTTTCTTGATGTGTTGAATTTTTCGCATTTTAGGAGGAAATGCATTTCTGTTTCAACCTCGCCGGCCAGACATTGATCGCATATTCTATTCTCTCTAGGCTGCCAGGATTTCTTGTATCTGCCTTTTTCAATTTCCAGTTGGTGGTCGCTTAGTCTGTACTTGGTGAGGGTCTGTCTCTGTTTTGTGTCTCTGATGGTTGAGAGATAGTCTGCCAATTTATATTCTCTTTTTAGGGCCCGGTAACATTCTAATCTGCTTTGGCTTTCGGTTATTTTGTTCCAATGTTCCAGGTAGGTTTCTTTGCATTGTTTGATGATTTGGTTCACTCGGATTGGTGTTTGGACGGCTGTGTTGGTCTGGGGCTGGTCAGGGTCCGGCTGGGTACTTAGTTTCAGTAGCAGCTGACTCAGGGGACTCTTTTCTGGGTTTAGCTCTTGGGTCTGAAAGGCTTTGAAATGAAGGGTGTCTGGGGAGCTAGATTTGAGGTGATTTAGGAAGTTTAGTGCTCGTTTTTGGATGTTTATTATCAGTGGGTATCTGCCTAGTTCGGCTCTGCATGCATTTGTTGGCGTTTTCCTTTGGATGCGAAGGATGCTTCAGCAGAATTCTGCATGTAGGGCTTCTATTGTGTGTTTTTCCCATTTAGTGTAGCTTTGGTGATTTAGTGGGCCCCATACTTCACTACCGTAAAGTGCAATGGGCAGGATTATGCTGTCAAATATTTTGAGCCAGATTTTGATTGGGATTTGGATGTTGTAGAATTTTCTTTTTATTGCATATAGGGCTCTTCGGGCCTTTTCTTTTAATGCATTCACTGCTATTTGGTTTAGTGATTAGGGGAAAATCATTGAATGAGGCTCCTTAGGCCACTGAAACGGAGTTACACTACAACACAAGCAGGGACCTGGCATCTGATCACCTGTAAAATCCCTCTCCTGGAGTCATGTGCCACTTGGGAATACTTAAAGGAGCAATAAAAACTCAGTGGGGAATAAAAATAAGTAGGAATGAAAGGAATAGAGCATTTTCTTGCTGCACAAACTGGCCAAATATAACTTGTACCATTTGTATGAAGCTGTGGAGTCTTGTTTCTTCAAATGAATCAGTTAGTAATGGAGAGAATCAGGTCGATGTTTATGTTCCAGGGATAGATTAACAAGAGAAACATTCCCCAGTACTTCAAATCTTCAGCATAATTAGTGATTCAAACCATACTTCTTGTTGTTTTGGGGGCAGAAAACCTTCTTTACTGAAGATAGTGGGCAGCGGTGAAATTCAACTTTAGTGGAGGCCCAAAACCGATGGTAGTGGATCGGCTGCCTGTTATACACCTCGAAGTCAATGGAAAGGAGAATTGTGCGGGTGCACTTTGGGCCTATCCACTACCCCCCCCCCCCCCATTTTGTGCCCTTGCCGAAGCTGAATTTCACCCCCCACTAACTTTTCGATGTCCGAGGAGAGCGAAACTGGAAGTCCACTCTCAGGACCGAGGTGTCTCCAGACTTGACTGCTGCACATTTGACATGTGACACACTCCTAGTATTTTTTGAGGCAGCTGGCAGATGAGAAAAGCTGTGCGTCAGGCTTCGCAAAGCTACACGAACTATATTGAGAAGGACGTGATTTTGTATAAAATGGCGCCCTTCAAAAACCTCTCGGCACAATTTCAAGCAACTCGAGAAACATTGCTGACACGTTGTTCATGGGAACCGAGAAGCTTGTGACAAGCGGTGCGATAGAGACAGCGAGAGGTGATGGGAAAAGAGATCAGCGCTGCAATGCCTAAATTAGCAGTGCGGCCCGGAATGAAAAGTAGTGCGGCGTCAAACAGTGTTAAAGATTAAGTAGATATGTGAAGTCAGCAAGCTCACCTTAGGAAGTTGACATCTGTGTTTATTAATGTGCAGAATTACTATGCAGTATTCTTGCATGAGGCGAGATGCTCAGCAGGTTCATTTGAAAGGCCAGAAGTGTGCAATTTAATCATTATTTTTTTTTTTTGCATTGCTAAATCTTCGTGTGTACAAAGAGACCTAATTGATTCTCGCTCCCTGCAGCCTGTGCGTCTTAATTTCCTGTCACTTCCTGCTGGTGGGACATCACAGTAATCCAGCATACAGTAATTTCAACAATGTGGTCACTTCCCAATTGAAAATCATGGGTTTTGAAATAATCTCCCATTTATTATAGCTGAGTCTTCATCTGCTAAAGTGGGCAATTACCATTGATTTTTCCCATCCATGTGTAATGCCTATTTGGATGTTAACATAACTGAAGTTTCACTAGTCCCATCATGTACGAACTTTCCTTTGTAGGTTTTAAAAGTGGAATATATTCATTCAATACCATTAAATATGGTTAAAGAAGGTACCATGTTTTTTTTCATTTGAAATCTCAGTTATGCGGCTGTGATATGATGGAAACAATTAATTATAATAGCACTCCGTGGCTGCAAAAGGTTCAGTTACATTGAACTGCAGTTTCTCTAGATGTAGTGTAACATATTCCAGTTTTGGTGGAGAGAATTGCTCTTCAGCAAGAGTAATGGAGTAATATTCCTTAATTAAATCACGCCCCACAGGAGTGGTGAACACTTTTCAGTTCTGATGGACACACACTGTCATCCTTTCATTCCTGACAGAATCAAACTGTTTCCATTCAACATTGTCGTTTTTCCACCAAGTGTTACTTGTAAACAGCTGCTGCTTGGGAAAAAAAAATTCTGCGAAAGTTTGCAAAAGGTTTTCTTGACCTCAACTGAATTAAAAATGTTTTGTTTATCGGGGTGCGGGGGAGGGCTGGGGGCTGGAGGCGGGGTGGGAGTGGGGAGAAGAAATTTTGAAAACCGCACGTAATATAAAGTTAATGAGTGCTATTAATTTTCTCCTGTCATGTTTATTGCCTATAGGCCATAATTATCTATGCAGTTTGCATGTGGATTACTGCAGCAGTGGCTTACAGATGTTGATTTATGGGAAGCTCCCATTACTATTGTGTTGACAAGACCCTTCCCTTCTCATTACTGGTATCTGAAAGCAGCTGTGTTTCATGAAAACAGCAGTTCTTTGCACGGTTTTCAGAAATTATCCTCGGCTTTCCCCTCCCACTCAAAAAACAATCAGAGTTGCGTATCAATACAAATATACCCAGAATACAACCAGTACACAGCCAACCAATTAGATTACTCAAAATGACCACCTTATGGCCCAGATTTTGCGGTCAGTGGCGAAGGAACGGCACTTGCCGTTCACTACGTTTACAGCTGGCCACAGATTTTCCGCGTGCTTTCGAGCGGCAACTTACCGTTACTGGAGATCATTTCCAGTGCAGCGCCCTCTACAGTGGATCTGTGGCGTGTGTGAGCAAGCCAAACAACAGCGTGTCTCCTCAACCAATCAGATTGAAGAATCCTGATTGAGTCAGGCAGAGTCTAAACCAGGAAGTATGAATTAGAATATTTAATTCAGTGTAAAATCATGTACAGAAAGCAAAATGAAGAGAGGGAAAGAAAGATGGGTTAAGAGAGAGCGAGAGATAAAAGAGACAGAAAGAAAACGTATTATTTTAATTTTTTTTAAATCTCCAACAATAATTAAATGCTAAAGGAATGAGACTCCACACTTGTAAAATTACATTTTCAGTGACAGTGTGGTTGTATAGCAGTAAATAAGACTTATCACCCCGTTAACAATTTACTCACTCCTGAATGGACACACCCTAACTTTTTCTGGCATGTTAAGTGAGTATCGAGTGGGTAAGTACTGCAACTTCACACCCATGTGTTTGAATGCCGAGTCGCTCGGTGAGGTACTGGTGTTGTGAAGTTTGTGGAGAAGCAGGGCAAATTGGACAGCAACTTCCTGATTTCCACATTTAACTGCGCATGTGTGGACGCTGGAAGTTGCTGACCAATTTACTCCTTAATAATGGTGAGCGCTGATAGCCTCACCATTATTCCTATCACAAAATTCAGGCCAATATGTTGTCTAAACTAAGTACGAAGTTAGACTGTCAGAAGAGGTTGTGGAGGTAAAAATTTATTGCTAACCTTTTATCAAGTGAAATGTTTTGAAAATGAAATGATAATTTATTGAATAATTGCTGCAGAAAAGTAACACTAGAAAAAGCGTAGCTTGCTTAACACCACTACAGTGTTGAAGTTCCCAATGCAGTCCCTAAATCGATTCCACCTGACATTGATCATGCTTCGTGAGCCTAGTTCTTACTCACTGTGTTATTTAACAGGCAGGAAAAGCTTCAAAACTTTGGCATAAGCCGTGTCCAAATCTGCAAACAACAAACACAGGTTGCTGTTAGAGGCCAGATGCGAAAGGCCCAAGTCATATTTCTCAGCCCAAAGTGGTCACATTTGCAACAGGACCATTCATTTCATTTTCCCACCCAGGATAAATCAACGTGCGATCCGGCTGGAAATCAATTGATTCGTCTTTGGGAAAAGCATGCACTGTACAAATTTACCAACTTCCAGAGCAATTCCAACCAAAAACTAAGACAAAAAATAACTGCAGATGGTGGAAATCTGAAATAAAAAACCCCCCAGGAAATGCAGGGAATACTCAGCAGGTCAATCGGCATCTGTGCAGAGAATGGGCAGGCCCGTTATCTCAAGTGTAGGTAAACCCTTTATCAGAACTGGATGCTGGAAGATAAGCTAATCTCTTTACGGGAGTGAATAAAACAAAGTGGGGGAGGGGAACAATCTTCTTCTTCTTCTTCTTAGGCAGTCCCTCGGAACCGAGGATGACTTGCTTCCACACTAAAAATGAGTTCTCAGGTAACTGATGAGTCCAATGCGGGACCTACAGTCTCTGTCACAGGTGGGGCAGACGGTGGTTGAAGGGGCGGGTGGGTGGGTTGCTTGGGTTGAGGTGCGCTCCTTCTGCTGTTTGTGTTTGGCTTCTGCTTGCTCCCGGTGAAGAGACTCGAGGTGTTCGGCGCTTTCCCGGATGCTTCTCCTCCACTTTGTGCGGTCTTGGGCCAGGGATCCCCTGTAAAGGAAAAGCCATAATTCAGAAAGATACACCATCCTATGAAAAGATTTCTGACTATATTAAAACATGATAAATTGGAGTTAAAATTCTAAAAGCCTCAACGACACAAGCTGTAAACAGATATACAGGCTTCTGAGATAAGATGAAGTGTTAACACAAAAGTTGTAAACACCACACAAGCTTTTGAAATGGGAATTGATTGTTAATACTGAGACAAACGCCCTATTGAAGAAGCAAAGGCTTGCTTCCAAGGAGTCTGCAGTTTGGAACCAACACAATAGCTATACCCAGTTTAAAGTGTTAAAAACTGACACTTCGAACAGAAACACAGAATATTAAAAAACCATGTGCCTTTGTAAAAGTAACATCAAATGAGAAACAGGAAACACAATTATATATACAACCAACTGAATTAGCTAAGAAATGCAACAAACATCCTAGTTGAAGTGGTTTTGATTTACATATTGTAAAAAGTACCTACAGAACACTTTGAAAATATGACTTCAAAAGATGCACCAAGAAATCACATTGTGTTTGTGTTGAACTTGGAACACATAGGAGTCACAACGTCTGCTTCCAAACAGCTAGGTGATTTTAGAATTGAATGGAAGCCCTTTGATAAGAATGGCATCAAATAAATACATAGGCCCAGAAATTAGGTATGGCCCCGCCAGCTCAGTTGCGCCCAAAAGTTTGCGCAGCGCCCGGAGCCCGTTGCGCCCGCCAGAAATTCACTTTTAGCGCCCCAAGTCGGAGCCGGGCGCTGTTCCAGGGTGTGCCCGCCTCCGCTTGGGGCGCTGAAAGTGAATTTCAGCGCTCCAGCTGCCGCTGTGCCACCCGATGCGGTGCGGCAGGCTGGGGTACTGCAGGCCTCCTCCTTCTCTTAAGGAGGAGCTGCCTGCAGCCGTGAGATCGCCGCTGGATTCTGCCGGCAAATGAGCCCGGCACCACGGAGAAGTGCCGGGCTCACGGGAATCAGCCACCAATGCCGCGGGGGGGGGGTGTAGGAGGCCGGGGAGGGAGGTGCCGGCAGGCGGCCGCCGAAAAAGCGGCCGGCCGCACCTCCACCTTTATGCGCCCCACTAACGCTGCATGAAGGCCGTGTTTCACGAACGTTGTTTGCGGCCGCTGCGGAAGAGGCGGCTGCAACTGAATATGGGCGTCGGGCTGGCATCGGGGCGGAACCGGGGCGCTGTGCACACCGATGACGTCATCGGTGCCGGCGCAGCGCTACCGGCTACCGCCGCCATTAACGCTGCACTCAATTTCCGCGCTACCAACCCCGCCGGCGCAGAAGACCTCTTTAGGCGCTAAGTGGGCGCAAGGCCCACTGAATTTCTAGGCTATAAGTTATAACTGTTTTTTATGATATGTTTTGAAACATCTATACAGCAGACAGGATTCTAAAAGTTAACAGTTGAAATGACAGAATAGAAAGAATTCAACAGAAGATGACTAGAGATAATTAACTTACATCAGCAGAAAAGTTCAAAGGATAAACCACTAAAAAAAGGTATAAAAATAGAGCTTTGCAGATGGAAAGTCAGAAGTTGCTGGAAAGGGCATGCAATTCTTAACTTCAGAGGCAGGCTCTGTAAGTTTTTAACTCTTTGAGTCTCGGGGATCAAAAAGGTACCCTTATTTGATTTTGGTGGATATTCTGGATTAGAAATAATAAGAAATGTAAAAATGTATGAAGTTAAGATTTGAGAATAAGGATCTCTGAGAATAAGAAATGTAAGCTATTTGTATTTTGAACTGTTAAAGTTGCGATTGACTCAACAGCTGTTAACTACATGTCGGTTCTTTAATAAATCTATTTTTTTTGAGTTGTCTCATAGAGTACTTCTGTATCAAACTCGCAAACTCAATCTCTGTACACTCTTTGGTGAGGAGTTGCAGATTCTGGGGGAGTATTCCGGACCCTCATAATATCCAGATGGTTACAGTCTAGTTAAGCTTATTAAAGTGCTATCTGGAGGATGGTAACATCTTCAAGTCATTCATTTCCTTTAGGGAGAGATAGTCTAGAACTTTAGACCCATTTAAGCATCTTATAGGATTTGGCTATCTCTAACTTTAGTTGAAGGCGAACGTCTGTGGAATACACCTGATCCGGGGTAGCCCAAAAAGGGCTAGGACTAGTAATTATCTCTTCACCCCAGGTGTCGGTGGGGATGTTGCACTTTTTCAAGGAGACTTTGAGGGTGTCCTTGAAGCATTTCCTCTGCCCACCTGAGGAACAATAGGTAAAGGAAGGAATGCTGATTCCTGTCACAGAGAGGCGGTTCATGGGGCTTCATGGCCAACAAACGTTTTTGTTGTGGAAATGCTCGAAAGAGGTGAAAACTAATCAATAACGTGCAAAGATAACCTCAGTGAAGCAATGAAAAAGCAGTAAAATAAGAATGCTGATATTCATCGCATTAGCCATGGTAGGACATTTTGCTCGGCTACCTGTTCTCCTTCTCTCCATAATTATTGCTCTTTAAGTCCCCTGTGTCATCCACCATGCCCTGATTGGGCAAACAGGCAAGCAACCTACTGCCACACCTCTGCCTACTGCTCTGCAATCAGCCACTCAGAGATAATTGACAGTGGTTGCAGGACCCTCTTCCTTTCTGTGTTGAAAGCACCATCCATATTCTGAGGAGTAGATGTCTGTTTCTTGCATAGGTTTAAAAGTCAGGATAAAAGTTACTGTTGTGATGATGGGGGAGAAATTCTGAACATGTTTATGTAACTTTCCTCCATCTTCTATTCTAATGGAGGACTTAACCTATTTCAAACAAATGGGTCAACAGCTCTGTTAAAATAGTGAACATATGTAGGCCAATATCCTGCTAAGGTCATCCAAAACTCGGCTGCCCCGTGTCCTAACTCACGCCAAGTCCCATTCACCCATCTCCCCTGTGCTCGCTGACCTCCATTGGTTCTCGGTTAAGCAACGATTCAATTAAAAAATTCTCATCCTTTTTTTCAAATCCCTCCTCGCCCCTCCCTATATCTGTAATCTCCTCCAGCCCCAAAACCTCCCCCGCCCCCCGCCCCCCGCCCCCGACATATCTGCGCTCTTCAAATTCTGGCCTCTTGAGCATCCCTGATTGCTCAACCATTGATGGCTGTGCCTTCTGTTGCCAAGGTCCTAAGCTCTGGAATTCTCTCCCTAAACCTCTCTGCCTCTCTACCTCTCTTTCCTTCTTTAAGACTCTCCTTAAAACCTATCTGCTGGATTTTGCCAGCCCTGGGGAGGTGGGTTTGGAGGCGGGTCTGCTGGGAAAATGGCAGAATCTGGGGGTGGGTACCCATCCCGCCCCCAACCCGCCTCCGTGCCATCTTCCCAGGAGGCAGGTAGCCAACCCACACCGGGTCCCGTCTCCTGGAGGCGGGAAGGGGATTACAGCCACTTAACTGCCTGTTAACAGGTAATTAACAGGCAGTTAAGAGGATTATCCCCATTTTTCCACCAGAGGCTCGGGCTTCCCGACGTCAGGAGACCCCGCCAGGGTCACCGAGGCGAGCAGTTGTTCTGCGGGGGTCGGAGGGGTGCAAAAGTGTGCTGTGGAGGTAAGTGATGGGTGCAAGTGTGGAGAGGTAACTATGTGAGGTGAGTGAAAAGTGATAGAAAATGTTTACTTACCTTTGTTTCTTCCTGCAGGCTTCAAGAGTTGGGGAACCGGAGATGACATTCTCTGATGCAACAGCCATCTGATTTCTGCTCACAGAAGAAGTTTGATGAGTCCCGAACACAAGGACTCATCAAACAACAGAGAACGTCAGTGTTTGACAGCTTCACAGAGCTGTCAAATGATGACAATTCATCTGTCAAAAATTTTTGACAGATGAAACGTCATACGCTGATGTTCTCTGTAACCGGCTTTCTCTTAATGGGCCTGCTTAGTCCGCCGGGTGGGCTTAACAAAGTCAATCATGGGAAAATAGTGTGGGTTGGCCACAAATCGATAGAGGCGGGACTAAAACCTGACAAGCAGCAGTCCCGCCTCCAATGCGCCCCCATTGGCAAAATCAACCCCTACCTCTTTGACCAAGCTTTTGGTCATCTGCCTTATTTTCTTCTTATGTGGCACTTTTGGCTTATAACACTCCTGTGAAGTGCCTTGGGACATTTTACTATGTTAAAGGCGCTATATAAATACACGTTGTTGTTGTTGTTGTAAGAGTGAGGAAGCTGGCTCCTAAGGTACAAAGTGAAAACCCCATAAAGCTGGGAATCTGAAATAAGAACAAAAAGTGCTGGAAGAAAACAGCAGGTCATTCACTGCCTGAAACTGAAAGACAGATTAACCTTTCATCTCATTTCCAACATCTTCTGTTTTTATTTATTACAGTATGTTAGTTTGTTTTTTAGATAACAATCATGTCTCCTAGTTCTCAGCGACTAGCTCAGCACAAAGAACGAGGCCACCTTACTATTTCTCTTCATGATGTTTTAGAAACTTGGATCAAGCCTTTCTCTCCCAAATCTTGCCTTTTCCAATAAGAACAAGTTTATCTCCCTTTGTCTTTCTTCCTAGTTCAGTGATTTTAGGCCTTTTACACATCCTTATTGCCCTTTGAATTATCTTTGGCCAAGATTTCCCCTACCTCAGCGGGACCATGGCAAGTGACATTGGTGGCGGGTCCCGACCCCGCTGCTGGCACCAGCCCGCTGTCTGTAATGATATCAGCAAATAGAGATGGTATTTGCCTGTTTGATTATGATGCCTTAACAGCATGTTTGTATGTATTGATTGCTTGTGCCTGACCAACAGAGGGCATGTGACCGAGACAAGCAAGGCAGAGGAGTTTAGTTTCAGTTTCGTTCTAGATGCATCACTAGCCTGATGTCTCCTGTAAATGCTGTTATAAAGAGTTGAACAAGCTTTAGATTAAAAGACATTCTCTTTCATAAATGCCTCATCATTGAACCCACAAAGAAATCAATACATGGTGTCAGAAGTGATTGAAAGAGATGAAGAGGAAAAATCTGAAGTTAAATCAGCTCTCCACAGATTAGCAAGCCAAAAGAGAACATCGTTACTTACCATTAGAGAATAGCTAACGAAGTGAAAAATGGAAGGTTTACTCCCACCGGCGACGCTTCAGTTGACAGGTAATGTGGCTGAAAATTGGAGGAGATTCAAACAACGTGTAGAGTTGTATTTAGCGGCAATCGGAGCTGACGAGAAAAGTAATAAAAGGAAATCGTCACTGTTCTTACATGTCGTGGGTGATGAAGCGCTGGAGGTGTATAATAACTTCACATTCGCTGTTGATGGAGACAAAATGAAGCTAGATAAAATAATGGAACAGTTTGTGGCCTACTGCATACCTAAACATAACGTGACGTTTGAGAGGCACAGATTTTTCACATGTGTACAGAAAACGGGTGAGACTATTGATCAGTATGTGACTGAACTGAGAAACAGAAGCAAATCGTGTGAATTTGGGGGACTGACAGACTCGCTGATAAAAGACAGACTGGTGTGTGGTATTCCGAATAATGGTCTAAGAGAAAGACTGCTAAGAGAGCAAGATCTAGACCTGGGAAAAGCCATAGCACTGTGTAGGGCTACAGAGACTGTGAAGTTGCAGGCAAAGGAGCTGTTCAGTGACAGTAGCTGCAACGTGGATGCAGTGAGTAAGAACGGACACAAACCGCTTAACAAAAAGAGCGCCAATGTGAAAAAAGAGGCGTGGCCAGCGAACGAAAATGAAAGGGACAATCGAAAGTCATGTAGTCGATGCGGTACACAGCATCCACCAAGAAAGTGTCCAGCATATGGTAAAACATGCAATAGTTGCAACAAGAACAACCATTATGCCCGTTGCTGTAAGAACCAAATGCAACAAAGCAAGGTCCATGCAGTAGATGAAAGCGACATAGAGGAGTTCGGATTTCCAACATCTGCAGTATTTTGCTATCATCATAGAGGAGTTCTATGTAGATGTTGTGTCTGAAAACAAAAAAGAAGAAAGAGACTGGATGTTGACACTAAAAGTGAATGACATACACATTCCATTTAAATTGGATACTGGAGCACAAGTTAATGTGATATCAGAGACTGATTTTAAGAAAATTAGACCCAGACCAAAGATACATGGAATCAAAGTGAAAGTGACAGGATACTCAGGTACTGAAATACCAGTGAAAGGAAGATGCATTGTCAAAGTAACACACAAGGACAGAGAGCACACGCTAGCATTAATCGTGGTGCCAAAGGATGTGCAAGCCATACTAGGTTTAAAAGCCTGTGAGAGACTGAACCTGGTAAAGAGAGTCCTCGTTGTGGAAAGCGAAGGAGAGACAGTCTATGATGAACTGAATGTTGCGTACACACAGGGTAAGCTGATGTATACAGCAGACACGTTGTCCAGAGCTGTTGGCCCAGGAGAGCCCGCAAACACAGTGAAAAGACTGATGTACAAGGCAAAAGACAGTGGAACTGACTTCTACCAGAGCATGCTTGTATACTGCACAACACCGCTCGAGTGTGGTATGTCACCAGCCCAACTCCTGATGGGACGTCGGCTAAGGTCAAACCTACCCATCCCGGAGAACCTCCTGAAAACAAAAGAGGGGGAGAAAGTGAGGAAGTTCAAAGAACAACAGAAAGAAAAGCAAAAGTACTACTATGACAGAGGAACACAAAACCTACCTGAACTCCACACTGATGACCAAGTAAGGTTGAAAGACAAAACAAACACATGGACTCAGAAGGGAACTGTCCTGAGTGAAGTTCAACCAAGATCATACACCATTCAGACAGATGAGGGTGCTGTTCTGAGAAGAAATCGTCGAGATCTTCTCATGGGACCAGCCACAGCAGGTCAAGAGACTGATACTGTTGAACAACCTGATCACACAGCTGAGAACCAATCATCTGAGGCAACAACTCAGATTCAAGGACAATCAATCAGAAAATCCTCAAGACACGTGAAGCCTCCTGAGAGACTCATTGAGCAAATTTAAGGACTATTGTTATTGAAGGAAGTAATGTTATCTTATTCTTTCTTCAAGTTCTAGTGTATTTACATATTTCATGTGAACACACAAAGCAAGGTTAAAAAACCTTGATCATGATAATGATAATGTAAGTTCATTAAGTGTTACAGTTAAAATGCAGATTAATACAAAGAAAACATGTTGTTAGTTAAAAGTAAAATACTTTTGTTTTAAGAAAAGGAGATGTAATGATATCAGCAAATAGAGATGGTATTTGCCTGTTCGATTATGATGCCTTAACAGCATGTTTGTATGTATTGATTGCTTGTGCCTGACCAGCAGAGGGCATGTGACCAAGACAAGCAAGGCAGAGGAGTTTAGTTTCAGTTTTGTTCTAGATGCATTACTAGCCTGATGTCTCCTGTAAATGCTGTTATAAAGAGTTGAACAAGCTTTAGATTAAAAGACATTCTCTTTCATAAATGTCTTGTCATTGAACCCACAAAGAAATCAATACACTGTCCAAAATTATTTTCTCCTGATTGGGCTTGTTAAGCCCGCCCAGTGCATTTTATGACGTGTCATCAGCCGGTTTCCTTAAAGGGACTGTGCGCAAATTGATTTTGACAGTTGTGCTGTCAGTGTTCTACAGCATTGAGGTGTTGCAAACACTGACAGTCACTGCACAAAGGTGCAGGGCTGCACCCAGGCTCTCCCAGGACTCCCTCCATATGCTTCCAATGGGTGTAAGAGACCTCCCCAGGAGACAAACACAGCCTGGTTGCACATTGCACAGGACACAAGCAGAGATGTTGTAAGGAGGACCAAGCTGCAGTAGTACAAACCTTTCAATGATCACAAAATGTTAGTACAAAGCCACACTCAGCCTCATCCTGCTGTGCCACTCATCACATCCCCATCACTCTGCCTTCCCTACCCTCCTCCTGCACATCTTTACTCACACCAACTTACCTTGCACCTCCACCCATCCCCCTCTATCTACATTATCACTTCCCCATCTCACTAGCCACCCCTCACCCTCATCCTAGTCCAATCATACCAACTAACAACACACAAGGGTAGGCACTTGGGTGTTTTATGCAATGTTCATGTAAGGTTTCTGTTAATGTGGTGTCAAACATTGAAACCTTTATTTTCAGCACTTTGTGTTCTTGGACAGATCAGAAGTGGCTTAGTGAGTGGGAGTGAATAGTGAGACATAACGGTACCCCCCGCAATGGTCATGAGTGTGAAAGGAATGGCTTGGGCATTGTAGGGATGCTTCATGGTGTTAGTGTGGGGTGGTGCCAACCTGGCACCTCATGTGGCTACCACGGTGTGCAGTGTCAAGAGAAGTAAATGTGGTCATGGTGAGGCCATCTCTGGCGTCCTGGGCAGCAATGTGATCGGGTGCTGATGCCCTCTGTCCTGTGCAGCATCAGTTGATTGTGGAGAAGGTTGTTGTTGTTGTTGGTGCTGCTGGTGTGTCTGGTGCTGCTGGTGTTGGGGCTGATCGTGGTGGGATTCTGAGGACCAAGGTGAGATAGTTTCAAGGGCAGATGCTGATGTAATAGATAGCGGGTGAACATGAGATGACAGAAGTGATCTGTCAATGGTGAGAGAGGTTGTTCCAATGAGGTGACACTAGACAGAGAGTTTGCTCCAAACACTTGCAACCTGCATAAAGCTCAATCTGTCTTCCAAATGCAGTAAGCAACAGCTTCTGAGCTTGGAAAGTGAAAAGCTGTGAGATGGGAGCTTTTATAGCACATTTTCAGCTGTCAATAAAGAGATGATTCCATGTTCATACAACTCCTGACCTCCTTACCTAATAAGGTCCCCGAGCAGCGTGGACCCCATGGACGACCTCGTAAAATGTAAAAGTGAGCTCAAAATATCTCTTGGACATTCGGTGGTTGTTAAAGGCACTATATAAATGCAAGTCTTTTTTCTTAATGGGCTGTTATCAAGGTCATAATGGCCTGAATTGCCTCCCCCGGCGCTGCGTGTCATGTCTGCTAAGCACTGACAGACCCGACATCTGGGAAAGGCATGTGATGGCGGGTTGACAATGGGGTCCCGACCCGCTGTCAAAAAAAAAATATTTTCCCACCCAACCCGCCACCGAACTCGCCCGCTGACCCCCAAAAATTCCCCCCTAAGACTCTGGACAAATGTGTAATGCAATTGTCTGAAGTTCCTCTGTTGCTATTTTTATAGAAGCGTCAACATATTTAATTTACATGAGTTAATCCCTCCCAGAAAGAGTGGAGAGAGGAGTTTCAACTGAACATGTTAAGCGTTCATGCACTAGCATCTCACAGCATCATTCCAGGGCCTGTGTCTCCTCTTAACTGTGGTCATCAAAACTGGACAGAATACTCCAAGTTTGGTTTGACATCCTTGAACTTATATTCTGTGGCTCTATTTACAACAGGGAGTGCTGCTCACAGAGGGCCCATGGGGGGAAATCACAGGCTCTATGCTCTTGATTTTCTGCCCAATAACTAATGAGGCTCCGCCCCTTCCAAAGCCGGGTGGGAATTCCCAACTAGGTCAGGATTTGGCTTATTTGAGTCCCACCCTTTTGCTGAATCGTTGCACCTGTCCTCCAATGGAGTTACAGTAGAATTCTGGGGAACACCTGAGGAAGTTCAGCCTCAGAGTAAATGGAAATTGGAGCAGAATGTGGAATGTGCGATATGTACAATAATATTTAGATATAATCGAAGATGTGTATATGTGACATCAATGTATCCAGAGTGATTTACATAAATACATAATATTGCATTTAATAACAATAGAATACCTAAATGGATAGGTCTGCTTATTTACTCATAATATGCTATCTGCTCGCTTCATAAAACAAGGAGAATCCAGTTACCCTCCAACCGAACCTGAAGAATACTATTCAGCAAGGCACTAACTGTGACCACGCCTCTAGAACCAAACATCAATACAGACACAGACAGTATGCAAGAAATAGTTACTGATGTTGAGGGAGTAAAATAGATCATTGAGCACTGTTGGGGAGGGGGTTAATGCAGGATCAGCTGGTTTGGATCAGGGTGCTTTAGGTTCTTCGTGAGTTGTGTGATAATACAGAGCCTAGTGAGTCACCTTTCCTCTGGAGGTTGGCACAGCACACTGTATTGAGAAACCACTTGCCTCCATTCACAAGTCAGTGCAAACTAGTACAACATCCAGATATGTGCCATGATCTCCCATGAGTGATGTAGTGATGCAATGCTTGTCAGCACTGCAGTCTGTCGCAGAGCCCATCAAACAGCTCTTCAATTCTCTTGGAAAAACAGTTACAGACAACCACGAAGGAGGGATTCTGAGATGTTACAGATACCGGCAGCATTAAGTTCAGACAGATCAGTGGACCTCATGAGGAGATGTCCTCCAGTATGCACGTGCCATGCAGGAGCATCTCATTGGCACTCACATTAGCAGCAGTTCTGTGCCACCACGTGCCCCTGCATAAGTGAGATGTGGCATCACCCCTGAAATCAACAAATCCACGGTGGCTCTAGCAAAGGAGGCCCCTGGCACTAATGCAGATGCATCAGGGTTAGTTGCAGGTACAAGGTCTTCGGTAACCCATGCATCATGCAGTTGGCTATGCAGCCGGTGCTGCTCATTTAACTAGAATGGCGCCTAGCACCAATACAGATGGACAAGCAGCATGAGAAGTTCCTGGCTCGCAGGAGGCAAATGCTCCAGCAAAACACATACATCACTACCAATGAATAATAGAGTAAAATTAAGTCATTTCAACTGTCTTCCAGTTTGTCAAGAAGAGATTAGTTGTCCAAAAGACAAACAAAGTGACTGAGATGTTCCTTGTGGCTATCTGGAAGGCCCCTATTGATATGTATAGTACAGGAAACTTTTTTTTATCCGGCACCGACGGGACCGGCGTGGTGCCGGTTCATCAAAAGGTCCGGATTACAGAGAGGTATACTTACCGAGGTACGAGAGCCCCATACACGGCCACAGATCCAGGCGTCCCTGTTGCATGGCAAAAGGTGCAGGAACCCCGGTTATATGGCCACAGATCCAGGAACCCCGGTTACACGGCCACTAATATGAAGTAAAACTTACCTGAACCTACTCCTGAATTTTGCTGGTTAAGAGAGATTTCCGGTTATTTAGGTGCTGGTAAAAAGAGAGTTTCCTGTACTTGATTATTGTTAACTGAACACTAGATGGCCCGCTGATGGGTGTACTCTTTTAGTTTGGACCAAAAACAAATTTGACTGTAAATTAACAAAAGTTCAACTAAAACTTAACAAATCAAATTAAAATTTGGTTTTCCGGGTTGACGACGCACTCCAGTCCCCGCTGATGGGTGTAAGTGCATTTTAGTAATTGTATTCCTTTATTATTCTTTGATGGAAGATTCTGGAGGGTCTGGAATTTTTTTTAAACAGCAGTTAGTGATTTCCACTCCAATTTGAGCGGTTATTCTGGACATGACGCCTGTGGCGTTGAGGTTGAGGGCAGTCGTGTCCTCCAGCGCGACAGGTAGAGGCCCTGCAGGTGACTGTGTGTCCCTGCAGGTCTTTGTGGACCAGTGGCACACTTCAGTCACATCCTCACTGCTTTGCCTCTGCTTCCTCAGATGACTGACTCTGGTGGCATAGATCCGCTGTGAGCCATGCACGCTCACATTCATCAAGTTTGTTAGCGCCAAATCTAAAAGGTACTAAAACAGTCACTTTTTGGTGTGATTGTGCAGCTGTGGAATGCTGTATGGCTTCGTAATTAATGGCATTAAAGGAAAAACATCTTTTTACTCACTTATTATTGTTGTTTCATTCTTGGAGGTGTAGGAATCTGCAGATCATTACTAAATATGGACAAAATGCCTGTCGGCACTTTATAGTGACATTCCACCATGCTTTGCTCATGTCATTTGTTTTGTTGCTAAAATTGGTGACCAGAGGAAAATATAACCCTAGGTTTTTAATAAACAAATACAATATATCTAGACTGATTGCTTGAGCATATTCTGTTTAACCTCCTGTTAATGCCACAGAACAGATTCAGGAACTTAATAAAGCAGTTTTATACCTTCCAGTCAACTAATGTAAGCCTGCTGTTAGAGATGGTTTAATGACTTTAGTTCTTGGCTACTTACAAGGCACGTACATGCGTGCTAGTCAACAACAGACCGTATACTTTTATTGATGCTTGCACAATACGAGAAACAAGTGGCGAAAGGTAATGTTCTGTTTGACATGGCTGTGTTCCTATTAAGTGACCTCTGCAGTGGTGATTTTGCTTACAATCTGTAATTCAGGGAATAATATCTAGAGTTGAGGACAATGTTGCTGCACAGATGCACAGCACCAGAATCACTGGCTCCGATATTAATCCAGAGGCGGCTTCTGTGCGGGAGGGTGGAATTGTGTGAGGGAAATGAGTCAACTGAGTGGGTCAGAATTTACAATCGTAACTCAATTGTGCTAATTCATTTTGGCTTCCGGGATTCGCGTCTCCAAGCTGTGCAGCAGGTGTAATGCATGCCCACATGATGCAATTTCAGTCGCATTGAAAGGGACAGTCCACAAATGGAAATTGGAGGTGCTTAGGATGAATGGTGGACATAGAGTAAGGGCAACACCCAGGTTTAAGGACACATCACTAGTATTACTGCTGGGTGCAGTCAGGAGGTGGAGGAGGGGCATACTTTTCCCCAGCACTGAAAGGAAGAAACCTGCTGCTCTCACCAAGAAGGTGTGGTTGGAGGTAACTGAGGAGGTGAGCAGCAGGCGTTGTGCCCAGGCCCTGGATGCAATGTAAGAAGCAGTTTACTGACCTCACCAGGTCAGGAAAAGTGCGTAGATTTGCTGATTCAACTACATCATGTGCTTTATGCACCCCCTCTACCTTTCAGTCCATCTTGCTAAGTGTTCTCTATCACATCACTCCTCACACCCACTCAACTTTCAGCAGTATCCAGCCTTCACTTTCTATGCACTTTATCCATCCACTATTGACACTCACCCCAATCCTTATGCAAGTTAATGCATGTGTCTCATAGACACCCTCACCGAATGCACTGCATCCATCGGGCCATACCTCACCTTCACTCACAGGTCTGTTTTTTCGCCCCTTGTAGGAGAAAAGAGCTCAAGTCACAAGGGAGAGGGACAGTACTAAAGGCGGGCCACCACAAATAGTCCAGTTAACAGATGCAGAGGAGGATGCCCTGGAGATAAGTGACAAATCTGCTCCCCTCTCAGTCCGGAGATGGAGAGACAGGGAGCTCACAGATAGCTGGTGACAGAATTATAATTATCTCTGACACACAAATGCTAACTTCATTTCATCAATGACTGAACTATGAGAAGATTCTCATTGACAAGATTGTTATTTTGCCACGACTAATTCATATCCCTTTCTTTTGTCTTCCAGGGTATTCATGCATACAGCAAGTGTTGCAAGACATCCATGAGGACGATTCCTCAGAGGACCTCATTCCTTCTGATAACTATGCACCGGCGCAGATACTCGTACATTGGTGTGTCCACTTAGACAGTTAATTGGGCTTTTACCTGGTGATTTACAACTCATAAGTGAGCACGAGCAGACACTGATGGCAGGGACAGCTGTGAAGAGTCCGCATTGGGAGTTGTAATCCTCTCCAAGCTCTGCTCAGCTAGATAGAGTGCTGAACCCCGGGGGCTATTGTTGAGAAGGAGAAATGCTAGAGGGGCATCAGCAACTTAGCCAGGGACTGATAGACGTGCCACGCATACTCTCCAGAATAGCGGATAGGATGGCGGAGTCCAACTTGAGCACTAATAGATTGGTGGCACAGGGAATAGCGAGAATGTCTACCATGGAGAGAGCAGCCGTCACCATGGAGCTTCAAGTACAGCTCTCAAATGAATCCATGCAGGCCATGATTATGGCCATGCAGATTTTGGATGCCAACACATCTGCTGCCTTAACCAAGATGACAGATACCTTACCTGTGGCCTTACAATGCATCACTGATCCCCACCATGTTGGTCTGCAGCTGAGTGGTAGGACTGATGTGGTGTTAGCCCAGTAGAGGGATGATGGTGAAAGGGGATATAGAAGTGGGAACTCCATTCAATGCGTTCCCACTTCTCTCCCATAGCTTGCCCCTCAGCCAGTACCCGACCTGCTGCCTCGTCTCACGATGGCCGAGTCTATCCCTACAAAGGTGCAGGTGGAGCTGCCTTTGGTGGAGCCCTCACAAGCTCCAAAGCTCATAGAACGTAGGCCAAAAGCATCTCATCAGTTAGGGCAGGGATCTGAGCAGCCTGCCTGTAACTCTGCTGGAGCCACGTGGGATGCACCATGTAGAAGTGGTAGGAAGTGTAAGTTGAAGAAATTGTAATTCACCAAGGGTATGTGCATGAGTGCTTGACAAAATGTTATGTTGGTCAGTTTCCTTTTTTTATGCGACATAAAATTTAATGATTATAACCACTTCCACGTTTTGCCCATTATTGTCTTCCGAGGGCCAACTCGTCCTTTCACTTGTTTCATGATGAATGTCAATGCATGATGGGGCCCATTACATGAATGTGCAATGGGTGGATGAGTGGTTGAAGGATTGTTTAGTGCAAAGGGTGGGGGAGTGAGAGGGATAAGGTACCCCTGTTGGTAGGAGCGGACCACAGGATTTAATGTGTTATGTTTCAAACTAGGTGAACCTTCGCGATATGGGGAGAAAGCAGGGAGAGGGTACTGAATTTGGATGATCAGCCATGATCGCATTGAATGGCGGAGCAGGCTCGAGGGACCGAATGGCCTACTCCTGCTCCTATCTTCTATGTTTCTATGTTTCTATGATATTAGGGCATCTCTGACATCCCAGGCAGCAAGGCTGGTCTGCCAATGGGTACCCCATCTTCACCCTCCTCCTCCTCCGCTATGTTCTCCTCATTGGAAGATCAGAAAATGAGTGATGAGCTCCTCTGTCCTCCTCCACCTGCAAGCCTCTCTGCTGTGCATGTACTGATCCCACCACACAACGTCATCACTGCCGTGGATGGTGATTGTCTTTCTCTTCTGATGTGTTGTCAAGGCACCTCCCATCCTGATCTTGTCACTTTGAAATCTTCAGAGGTTGAAAAAAGCTGCCTCCGCACAAGCACTCTCTGCCAAATATTTGTCAGAGGGAACTGGGACAGCAGCTGCAATAAGTGAGCTTATATTCAGATGGGACAATGACAAGTTTAAATACCCACCTGAACAGCTGCTCAAACTCACCTCCGTTTCCCTGGTCAGTTTCCTGAGCCCCAGGAATCCCACGCTGCTCAAGTAAAATTTGGAGCCAAGTTAAAAACTATTTTAAAATACCTCATTAATGTTTCCCAAGGACGTTAATTGCACCGTTAATTTCCTGCCTGCTTCCAATTAGGAAATCCCGACTTCGGCGAGTAGGTTTCTCCGCGGTATCTAAACGTGTCTCTGTTAAACCCTGGAAGTGGACGCGTTGGAGCCGGGTTACGCTCCCGCTCTAAAAATCAAAGTTTTTTTTACCCCGACCCACTCCCAACCCACCCATTCTTGGGGTTAAACTTCCTCCCACTGTTTCTGCAAATGTCTCAGAAACCTGGCTTGCGAATAAAGTCATATTGCTTTCCTTTGCCCCCCTTTGCACATTGCTGCCCTCATTAAATGCAGATGGCAGATTGAGTCTGTCTGTGTAATATGGGAAATCTTTAGGTCTGGGCAATTTTAACTTTTTCTGACTGATGTTCAAATAATTTATCATCAGCAAGTTAATTGGACTGGAAAATAAATATAAGCAGTATTGCCACACTCAAACCGGCT
Source organism: Somniosus microcephalus (assembly GCF_052327205.1). NCBI lineage: Eukaryota > Metazoa > Chordata > Chondrichthyes > Squaliformes > Somniosidae > Somniosus > Somniosus microcephalus. The sequence goes on from NC_141006.1 coordinate 32,517,051, forward strand.
GAGGCATTAGTGCAGGATGTTTGCTCCTTCAGTCGTTTCGCCACTTGCTCTTTTTCCAGGAGCCCATGAATTTAAACAAAGTGGAACATTGACTTCACCCTGTTCACAGCTGTGGCGCATAAAACATCAAAACAAATCAATGGTCTTTTTGGATATAATATAATAAACCATAGTTGGGTTGTTTGTGCTAGAACTCTGCTGTGTGCGGTGCTACTAGTGCACTACCAGCCAATATTGAAGGATGTTACCACTTGCAGTACTGCAATACTAACAAGTCTGCATTTTCCACACACTGCTAAACACAGGTGTAATAGATTACTGCACATTGACTGAAATACCAATTAAGGTCAATTCTGACTAAAATAAATCAGCGTGGTTTTTCCATGTTTCAAAAAATGCCACAACCAAATACTCAATCTTCTGACATTTGCTTTGGAGATGTCGCCTGTGAAGGCAGTGTTCTCTTTGGTCAGTGAAGCTTTACAGCAGCAGAGACAGAACAAAGGAAGATGAAGTATAAGGAGTGTCTGGAGAACAGATAATTCTTTCCAGAGCATTTATGGACCAAGAACCAACTACGCTGTCTTAAATGAGCAGCCAAGGACATAAATTTAAATGATTGAAAAATGAATTTTAAAATGAATTTTACTCAAAGGGTGGACAACATGTTTGAAATAATGTACTAGGTGAGGTATTAGAGGCAAAAATATTGGGCTATTCACTTGGATAATGCAATGGGGGAGTCAGTGATTAGAAGGATGATCAGCAAAGTCAAATGGACTTTTCTCATTCTATGACTGTTCTAGTGTCCTACTATGAGCAGATGTGTGCTCACTGACACGGGCCATAGACTGAATAACCATCTGCAAATCTGTTCTCTGATGGTAACTGCAAGGAATCTATCTGTGAAAGTAAGTGCAGCTTCTAAATTCGCTACTACAAGCTTCTTTTAGGAAGCAGTAAAGTTTTACACTGGAGTTGCTCAGTCCACTGCACCCAACTTTACCAGGAGGACATGGATGCACTGGTCACATGGTCATCCAGATGTCTCCCTTTTCCAATATTTAAAGAGCAATATCTAAATAGTGAAGAGGGCAGTGAAATTAGAAGCTGCAATTATCTTCACAGCTACTGAAGAGTGTTTTGTAGTGATTGTCAGGTTTTCATAGGCTCTGAAATTCAAGGATAATATCCAGGTGAAGAAACAGGCACCCAGACACAATGCATTGGTACACCAACAATTAGAAGAGATATCACTTGATTATTATAACCTTCAACGGCACCACCATTACTGAGTACCCCATTATCAACATCCTGGTGGATCACAGTTGAGCAGAAATTCAACTGGACCAGCCATATCAATAATGTGGCTACAGAGAGGAGGCGGGGTACTCTGCAACAAGTGGCTAACCTCTAGACTCCTCAAAGGCTCAGCATCATCTACCAGGCTCAAATCAGGAGTGTGATGGAATACTCAACCCTCCACCTGAGTGGGTGTGGCTGCAATAACACTCAAGAAGTTCAACACTATTCAAGACAAAGCAGTCGGCTTGATCTGCACCTCTGCCACTGAACTCAATATCCATCCTTTTCCCCACCAATTTCAATTTGGACTCATTCTGCTATTCCATCATCGTTACTGGGTCAAAATCCTGAATTTCCCTACCTAACACCATCACCACCTACTCAGGGCAACTAAAGATGGGCAATAAATATGTTTACCAGTGTCACCCACATCCCAGGACAATTTTTAAAAAGGTATGCAATTGCCCAAATCGCATCCTACAGGTAATTGGAAACTTCCTTTGCTTTACACGTGACTCTTTAATCATGAGTTGATCCTGAAACCTGGCTGATGATATCCCTGTACGATCCCAAAATCCATGCAGAACAAATCTACAATAAGGAACACAATCATCCAGAGACTGTGTCATGTTTTGGAATACAAAACATAGGTGGATGTCGCATTTTGAGATTTTTCACCATGTTTTCACAGAACGAATCTGGAAAAAAATTACATTTAAACCTTGGGGTTTAAGCAAAGTCTATTCACACAAATTAAAAATATTAACAAGCTTGGCAATGAGATTGTTTCCCCATAGACTAAAAACAATAAACAACAACAACTTGTATTTATATAGCGACTTTAACGTAGTAAAACATCCCAAGGCACTGCACAGGAGTATTATAAGACAAAAAATTTGACACCAAACCACATAAGGAGAAATTAGGGCAGGTGGTCAAAGAGGTAGGTTTTAAGGAGCGTCTTAAAGGAGGAAAGAGAGGTAGTGAGGTGGAGAAGTTTAGGCAGGGAATTCCAGAGCTTAGGGCCTAGGCAACAGAAGACATGGCCACCAATGGTTGAGAGATTATAATCAGGGATACTCAGGGGGGCTGAATTAGAGGAGCGCAGATATCTTGGGGGGTTGTGGGGCTGGAGGAGGTTACAGAGATAGGAAGAGGCGAGACCATGGAGGGATTTGAAAACAAGGATGAGAATTTTGAAATCGAGGCACTGCTTAACCGGGAGCCAAAGTAGGTTAGTGAGCACAGAGGTGATGGGCGAACGGGACTTGGTGCAAGTTAGGACATAGGCAGCCGAATTTTGGATGACCTCAAGTTTACAAAGAATGTGGGAGGCCAGCCAGGAGTGCTTTGGAATAGTCAAGTCTAGAGGTAAGAAAGGCATGGATGAGGGTTTCAGCAGCAGATGAGCTTGTGACGGAATAAGCAATATACCTATTCAGAAAAATACACCATTCTATGAAAGAATTCTAGTTTTATTAAAACATGACAAACTGGGTTTGGAAATCTGGAAGCCTCAACAATCTAAAGCTGTAAACAGCATACAGGCTATTGAGATAAGATAAGTTGTTGACACTGAACCAATAACCTTATAGAAACAGGAGGTTGGAGGCTCCTGAAGTCTGCAGCTTTGGAAAGAGCACAATGGTATACCCTGTTAAGGTGTCTAAATTACACTTCAGAAAGAAACACAGAAAATTAAGAAACATATGCCTTCGTAAAAATGACATCAAATGAAACACAGGAGACACGATTCTGTGTTGCAATCAGCTGAGGTAACAAAGAATTGCATAGATCATCCTGGTTGAGGTGATTTAATTTACACGTCGTAAAAAGACACAAACAGAAGACCTTGGTAAGAATGACATCAAATAGATGCACCTGCTGTTACAACTGTTTTTTATGATAAGCTTCGAACACCTAGGGTAGAGACATAGGGGGATAAATTCAGTTGGTTGCGCCACCCGTTAGCAACCTAAGAGGGCGCTAAGTGGGGCACAAACCAACTAGCGCCCGGGCGCGGCACTGCCCACGCCTCCCACAAAATTCAGTGGGAGGTTAGTGGTGGCGCTAACCGTTAGCACTATGCCACTGGTGATGACATCATCGGTGTGCGCAGCGCCCCGCTCACGCCCCGGCCGCGATCTTTGGGAGCGCCCCCTGATTTACCGCTGGACGCTATGTCCGACAGGGTCAGGGTGGTGTACCTGTGGCCGGGGAGGCGCAAATTAAAGGCAAGGTGCGGGGCAGCCATTTTTGTTGTTGGCCGCCTGCCAGCACCTGCCTGCGCTCCCGTCCCTGCAGAGTGCCGGCTGTGCTCCAAGAACCCGGCACTTCTCTTGGGTGCTGGGCTCTTTTGCCTGCACTCCCGATCCCCGGGGGTCCAGCTGGGCCCCAGATCGTGCTGCACAAGGCCCCTCCCCTTTAAGAAGGGGAGGAAGGCCTGCAATACCGCAGCGCGACGTGCCGCAGTGTGTGGTGCTGCGGCATGTAGCTCCACGATATTCACTCGCAGCACCCCAAGAGGGAGGTGGGGCACCTCCAGTAGCACCCTGCTTCCCTTTGGGGTGCAACCGACCAATTTCCGGCGCGGGGGCACTAATTTTTCCGGGGCGCTACTTTTAGCGCCCCGGTGAAGTTAGTGCCCCAAACGGGGCTATACTGCATTTCTCCCCCATAATTCTTAATGCTACCAGCTGAACTAACTGTAAGAATAGCAGGGGTCAGCAGAAAAATGATTAGAGATAATTAGCTTACATCAGCAGAAAACTTCAAAGGAAATATCGCTGAGAAAGGATATAAATATTGAACTTTCAAATGGGATGATCGACTCACTGTAAAGGGGCAAAGCGATTCTTGGCATCAGAGGCAGGCTCTGTAAGTCTACACCTCTTTGTACCTCGAGTATCAAAGGTATTTGATTTTGATGGATATCCTGGAATAAGACTAAGAGCTGTAAAACTGTAGAGAAGTTAAGATCTCTAATAAGAATTGTAAAGCTTATTCTTTTTGGAACTGTTAATGTTGCAATTGAAACACCTACTGTAATTACATGTCGGTTCTTTAATAAATCTATATATTTTTAGAATTGCCTCACATAATACTTCTGTATCAAACTCGCAAACTCAATCTCTGTACGCTCCTTGGTGATGAGTTGCAGAATTCTGAGGGAGTTTTCCGGACCCTCATAATATCCGGAACATTACAGTCTAGCTAAACTTATTAAAAGTGCTATCTGGAGGACGGTAACATCTTCAGGTTATTCCTTTCCTTTAGGGACAGATGGTCCAGAGCTTTAGACCCAATTAAGCGTCTTTAGGATTCAGCTACCTCAAACTTTATTGAAAGTGAACATCTGGGGAATACGCCTGATCCAGGGTAGCCTTAAAGGTGCTAGGACTAGTAATTATCCCTTCAAGCTGAGGCAGGGCGGAGACGGGCGATATTACGGAGGTGGAAATAGACGGTCTTTGTTATGTGGTGGATATGTGGTTGGAAGCTCATTTCAGGGTCAAATATGACACCAAGATTGCAAACAGTGTGGTTCAGCCTCAGACAGATGTTAGGGAGAGGGATGGAGTCAGTGGTTAGGGAACGGAGTTTGTGGTGGGGACTGAAAACAATGGATTCGGTCTTCCCAATATTTAATTGGAGAAAATTTCTGCTCATCCAACTGTACGTCGGACAAGCAGTCTGACAATTTAGAGACCATGGAGGGGTCGAGAGAAGAGGTAGTGAGGTAGAGCTGGGTGTCGTCAGCGTATATGTGGAAACTGATGCTGTGTTTTCGGATGATGTCGCCAAGGGGCAACATGTAGATGAGAAATAGGAGGCGGCCAAGGATAGTTCCTTGGGGGACACCAGAGATAACGATGTGGGAGCAGGAAGAGAAGCCATTGCAGGTGATTCTCTGGCTACGATTGGATAGATAAGAATGGAACCAGGCAAGTGCAGTCACATCCAGCTGGACGACGGTGGAGAGGCATTGGAGAAGGATGGAGTGGTCAACCGTGTCAAACATTTCATTATCCTGTCTCAGTAATTGATAAATACCTTATACCCACTGTGTTGTAAGTCCCTGGTCCTGAATGCTGGGTAGAGGTTGTCTGGCATGGGCCCTCCCATTTGACTTGGACACAGGGAGGTAAAATAAGGATAAAATAGAAGCATACATCAACTGTCAGGTTTTTAAACAGAAAGCTGCAAGGGTAGGCTTTTGCCCAGACACAGAGGTTATGATTCAGGTGGGTAGTTAAAAATTATACCGTCAACGCAGCATTGGCCCTTCCCTTTAAGGGAGGGAAGGAGCCATAAAACCGGCGGCGCTGCGCGGAACATTGCCCAGCGCTCTGCCGCTCCCGCCCCTCTCACGCCCTTTAACGCTCTAAGGGAAATGGTAGCGCTTGATTTAGCGCTTCACTTCCCTCTTGGGGCGCTAAAGTGGAAGTTCCTATCAAATTCAAATGTTTTCCGCCCGGTGATACTTTTGCACTCCCGCAAAAGGTATCGCCCCAAACGAGGCGCTACGCAATTTCTAGCCCTCTATCTTAAAGTCCGAGTGCTCCTGTGCTCCCAGCATGGACCTGCACTCAATGGGTTAGAGACAGGGCTACAGTAGTGATTCCAAGATGTGCACAGTATTGCGGAATTCATCCTTTTAACCCATCTTTTTGTCTGTGTTGCAATGTGGTATTGGGTTTCTTTCTTTCTGTCACGACACATGTGGGGTTAAAAGCCAGGCACACTAACAGAAAAAATGACCCAGCTTGTTTTGACACACAAATCCAAAGAACAGAAATGTTTTATCTGGTCATGTAACCAAGGGAGGGGCCGAACCATTCAATTCAAATGCAAGTATATTGTGGGTTTTGTTTGTATTTGTTATGTTTGAAGTATTTTCCAACCTGTCTTGTTCGCAGTCTTTCTAAAGCCATCAAGAAGAAGACAGATAGACCAGAGAGGTTCCGTAGATGATCAGCAAACTTCCTATGTTATCATTCAGGGTCCATAGCCTCAATTTTAACCAGACCCGCCTGGCAGGAATGGAGCGGATTTGGGTTGGATGCCCATTTTACTTCAATGGAGCATAAAATCGGGCGAAGCGTAAAATGGGCAACTGTCCCAAACTCACCTCATTCCCACCTTGTGGGTTAGCTTAAAATCAGATCGCTTGCATCTGGTCTAGTTTAAATTGTAGTTTGGCATATCAGGTGCAATTGTTGGTTTTCTTTCTGTAACCAAGGGATGGATAGTTAAGCCTGCAACTACTGTAAATCTGCAGGGTGTCATTGCTTCTGTTCACTTAGCCATGTACTGCTTAATATATTTGGCAGCTTAGAGCCGAGGCAACATTCCAATGAAGTGTTCATTCTGCTGTCGTCCAAAGTCAAGGGAGATCATGTGAGGGCACACCATCAGCTGAGGTACTGCAATGAAGGTTTTCTGTTCTACCTCTGGGCTCACTCCAAATGACCTAGATATTGGACAGGTAATGGTCACACTCCAGGCCATAAGGAATGAGGAATCACCTACATGAGTGGTCAGATAAATAAAACTAATGCAAAATATCTAGAGTAAAATTCCTAAAATGTAATAAGGACCTTCGGTCTTTTGTCCAATTCTAATGAAGAATCTCTACCTGAAATTTGAAGTGCTCCCAGTGGGGAGTTGCACTAGCAGGGAGCATGGGTCTGAGCTCGGGCTACAAGACTGCAAATTCTCAGACATACGCTGCGAGCACTGGGTCACGGCATTCATCGTTTTGGTGTCGGCCGTGGCTCTGTTGGTAGCACTGTCACCTCTGATTCAGAAGGTTGTGGGTTCAAGTCCCACTCCAGAGGCTTGGGCTGCGATTTTGCTGACCTTGGCGGGTCCGTGGTGGGTGATGTCAAGGCGGGTCCTACCCCCGCTGCTGGCTTCATCCCGGCCTCCAAAATGACTTTCTGTTGATGGGGCTTGTTGTCCGCACAATGAGATTCCTGGCCAATTGAAGGAAGCAGGTTTATGACGCATCATCAGTCGGTTTCTTTAAAGGGACCATGTCCAAATTTACTTTGACATTTGTGCTGTCAGTGTTCTAAAGCATTGTGGTGCTGTAAACACTGACAAGCACTGCACAGAGGTGCACTGCTGCACCCAGGCTCTCCCATGACTCCCTCCATATGCTTATGAAGGGAATAACAGCAAGCAGGGAGGTCCTCTTCCCTTCCCATGGGCGGAAAAGACCTCCCCAGGACACCAACGCAGCATGGTTGCACATTGCACAAGAGGGCACAAGCAGGGAATGTCGTCAGGAGGACCAGGCTGCAGTGGCGCAAACCTTTCAGTGATCACAGTAGATCACGAAACGTTATTGCAAAGCCACACTCAACCTCATCCTGCTGTGCCACTCATCACATCCCCATCACTCTGCCTTCCCTACCCTACTCCTGCACATCCTTACTCACACCAACTTACCTTGCACCTCCACCCATCCCCCTCTATCTACATTATCACTTCCCCATCTCACTAGCCACCCCTCACACGCAATCTTCATCTTAGTGCAATCATACCAGCTAACAATACACAAGGGTAGGCACTTGGGTGTTCTATGCAATGTTCATGTAAAGTTTCTGTTAATGTGCTGTCAAACATTGAAATCTTTATTTTCAACACTTTGCATTCTTGGACAGATTTGTGTGCACCTTTGGAAGTGGTTTAGTGAGTTGCAGTGAATGATGAGACATAACAGTACTCCCTGCAATGGTGCTGAGTGTGAAAGTAATGGCTTGGGCATTGTAGGGAATTGTAGGGATGCTTTATGTTGTTGGTGTGGGGTGGTGCAAACCTGGTGCATCATGTGGCAGCTAGGGTGTACAGCATCAAGTGAAATAAATGTGGCCATCCCAATGTGGTCGGGTCCTGTGCAGCATCAGGCGATTGCAGAGAAGGTTGATGTGGTTGTTGGTGCTGCTGGTGTGCCTGGTGATGCTGGTGTTGGGGCTGATCATGGTGGAATTCTGAGGACCAAGGTAAGAGAGTTCCAAGGGCACCCATGCTGATGTGATAGATGACAGGTGAAGTATAGATGACAGAAGCGATCTGTCAATGGTGGGAGAGGTAATGAGGTCAGACTGGATGGAGACTTGTGTAAAGACTTGCAGCATCTGGAATCTGTAGTGGAAATGCAGTTTAGAGTAGCTAGTGGTTAAGGAAACATGTCTGAATCAGCTGGGAGCTTTGACTTGACATTTGAAGTTGTCAACTCATCAGCTGATTCAATGGCCACTGACCTCCCTCCTCAGCTTCACACAGTCTAGGCACAGCGGGAAACCGGTGGGTGACCTGTCAAATCCAAAAAGCTGGGGGAAAAAACCATTGCTAAGTGGCTGTAAACAAGCCACCAATGATTTTAATTGCCTCCCAAGCCGTTGCCTGTCGGGTCTGCTCAGCGCTGACAGACCCGACATCGGGAAAATCCAGAGCACATGTTTTGACAGCGGGTTCCTGACCTGGTGTCAATCATTTTAAATTTAACAGCTGACTCGCCACCAATCCCGTCCACTGAGCGCCGGCAAAATTCCGGCCAGGAGCACATAACCCAGGCTGACACTGCAGTGCAGTACTGAAGGAGTGCTGCACCGTTGGAGGTGCCGTCAATGTTAGACTGATGCCCCGCCTGGCTTCCCAGGTGGATGTAAAAGATCCCACGGCACCATTTGAAGAAGACCAGGGGAGTTCTCTCCAGTGTCCTGGACAATATTTATCCCTCAACCAACATCACTAAAAAAGACTATCTGGTCATTATTACATTGATCTTTGTGGGAACTTGCTGTGCACAAATAATCTGCCGCATTTCCTACATTACAACAGTGAGTATACTTCAAAAGTACTTAATTGGCTGTAAAGTGTTTTGAGACATCCTGAGTCATGAAAGGTGCTATATACATGCAAGTCTTTCTTTCTTTTACCCTGTCCTTTCTCTTTTTGGATGCTCATAGACCTGCGATATATATTTGTAATTTTTACCGTTTTTAGGTCAGATTCTCAGCGTTTGTATTACTTGCATCTCTGTAACTTAATGATGCTTCCCAGAAATCAGTGAAGGTCTCTCCAACTCCTTTCAAACCCAACCTTTCTGGAAGGCTACTGACTGAGAAATAGATCCATCGGATTGTTATTCTTCTTCCAATAACAATCTTTCAATCCGCCTTAGATATGGGAGGACTGGAGGATTGCAAATGCTACACCCTGTTCAAAGAAATTGGGGAGATAAAGCCAGCAAATGCAGGCCAGTTAGTCTAATGTTGGTGGTGGGGAAACTTTCAGAGACAATAATCTGAGAAACATTATTTGTCTCTTGGAAAAATATGGGTTAATAAATGACAGCCAGAACAGATTTGTTAAAGGCAAATCGTGTTTGACTAACTTCATTGAGTTATTTGCTTAAAATGGAGAGGACTGCTGAACGTGGTGAGGTTGATGTTGTGTATATGGACTTTCAAAAGGCATTGATAAAGTACCACATAATAGATTTGTTAGCAAAATTGAAGCCCATGGGATTAAAGGGGCAGCGGCTGTATGGATACAAAATAGGCTAATGGACAGAAAGCAGAGAGTAATGGTGAACAGTTGTTATGTAAGGGGGGCATCTTTTAACTGATTTATGGTAATTCACCTGGCCAGCAGCCTTTGCCTCTGAGCTCTGACCAATTCCAACCTTTTACCTGGTTTACAGTAATTCACCTGGTCAGCAGTCTTTTTGCTGCTGCACTCTAAACCAATTTACAAACAGTGGTTTCGAATCGCTACCCCTCCTTCAGTTCTGAGTGGAGGAACTTATAATTAATGATATTAAAATGGACAAGTGGTTTGGATGAGAGAAAAATCAAGTTTTATTACTTAAATAAACTACAATCAAAAGAATAAACTATACCACATGAACACAGTAATTACAGTAAAACTATATAACAGGGGGTTGCAGACGGCGAAAACGAGGGATGAAATGGCTCCAATGTTACTTCAACAATCTTAGCAATTCCCTTAAATCACCACCCCAAACTCCTGCTAGGTTGCCTTGCCGAGGACTCAGAACGCCCTGCTCACCTGTGGTCCCAGGAAGTAAAGAGGAGAGAGATAGCTTCTCAGCAGCTATCTTATATACCTGGTGAGCCCCCTGCCATTCTGCCTTGCAAGGGCTGTGTGCAAAATTCCCACCCAAAGGGTCCAATGCACAAGAGAAAGCTGTGATTGGCTAACTCAGAGTGGTTGGACTGCGTTAATGTGTCTTCCGGAGCTCCCTGGGATGAAACAAAAGGGAAATACAACTGCTCTATTGTCCAGAATGCTAGGTGATTTAAACCCATTCAGTTCTTAAACGGTTCCCATTCAAGATCCAAAAGTCTCTTCTGCAGTTTAGATGTATCCACTCAATATACAAACAAATGCTAATAGCATTCAATTGCTTTGTAAACAAAGCATTTTCCTGTGGTCATCTGGAACCACAATTGATTGACAGTCTTGAGTGCTTAGCAAACAAAGTTCCTTTGTTCATGCTGGCAGTTTCAAGCACTCAATCTTAGAGTCAACATTGTAGAATGTTTTGTAAACAGGCATCGATTGTCCTGCTGCAGGGGGGGTGGGGACTCCCCTTTGATTAGCAACTCCATTGAACCTTACTTCCAGACACAGAAAGCTGCTTTCCAAGTCCTTTGTCTTCGGCCATGTGGTGACAGCCATTTTTATCCCTGGAAATTTAAAAGCACAACGCCCAGGGATTCTTTAATCAAAAAATTAATCTTCAGAACTGTAAATTATTGCGAATTCTTACAGTTAGTCAAACACGATTTGCCTTTAACAAATCTGTCCTGGCTGTCATTTATTAACCCATATTTACAATCTACATTAATGACTTGGATGAAGGGATCGAGTGTAATGTAGCCAAGTTTGTGGATGATACAAAGATGGGTGGGAAAGCAAGTTGTGCAGAGGACTCAAAGCATCTGCAAAGGGATATAGACAGGCTAGGTGAGTGGGCAAACATTTAGCAGATGGAGTATAATGTGGGAAAGTGCGAGGTTATACACTTTGGTAGGAAAAATAAAAAAGCAAACTATTATTTAAATGGAGAGAGATTACAAAATGCTACAGTTCAGAGGGACCTGGGGGTCCTTGTGCATGAAACACAAAGAGTTAGCATGAAGGTACAGCAAGTAATCAAAAAGGCAAATGGAATGTTGACCTTTATTTCAAGGGGGTTGGAGTATAAAAGCAGGGAAGTCCTGCTACAACGGTACAAGGTATTGGTGAGACCATACCTTGCGTACTGCATACAGCTTTGGTCTCCTTATTTAAGGAAGGATATACTTGCATTGGAGGCAGTTCAGAGACGATTCACTAGGTTAATTCCAGACATGAGGGGTTTGACTTATGAGGAAAGGTTAAGCAGGCTGGGCCTATACTCATTGGAATTTAGAAGAATGAGAGGTGATCTTATCTAAACATATAAGATACTGAGGGGGCTCAACAGGGTAGATGCAGAGAGGATGTTTCCCCTCATGGGGAAATCTAGAACTCGGGGACACAGTCTCAGAATAAAGGGTCACCCTTTTAGAACTGAGATGAGGAGGAACCTCTTCTCTCAGAGGGTCGTAAATTTGTGGAACTCTCTGCCCCAGAGAGCTGTTCAGGTTGGGTCATTACATACATTTAAAGTGGAGATAGATAGATTTTTGCAAGACAAGGGAGTGAAGGGTTATGGGGAGCGGGCGGGGAAGTGGCTTTGAGCCCTAGATCAGCCATGATCTAATTGAATGGTGGAGCAGGCTCGAGGGGCCAAGTGGCCTATTCCTGCTCCTATTTCTTATGTTCTTATGTTCAGACTGGAGGGAAATATACAGTGGTGTCCCCCAGGGGTCGGTATTAGGATCACTGCTCTTTTTGATATATATTAATGACCTGGACTTGGATATACAGGGCATAATTTCAAAGTCTGCAGATGACATGAAACTCTGAAATGTAGTAAACACTGAGGTGGATAGTAACAGACTTCAAGAGGACATAGACAGACTGTTGAAATGGGCAGACACATGGCAGATGAAATTTAATGCAGAGAAGTGTGAAGTGATGCTTTTAGGTAGGAAGAATGAGGAGAGGCAATATAAACTAAATGGTACAATTTTAAAAGGGGTGCAGGAACAGAGAGACCTGGGGGTGTATGTACACACATTTTGAAGGTGGCATGATTAGTTGAGAAGGCTGTTAAAAAAGCATACTGCATCCTTGGCTTTATAAACAGAGGCATAGATTATAAAAGCAGGGACATTATGCTAAACATTTCTAAATCACCGGTTAGGCCACAGCTGGAGTATTGTGCCCAATTCTGGGTACCACACTTTAGGAAGGATGTCAAGGCCTTAGAGAGGGTGCAGAAGAGATTTAGTAGAATGGTACCAGGGATGCGGGACTTCAGTTACGTGGAGAGACTAGAGAAGCTGGGGTTGTTCTCCTCAGAGCAGAGAAGATTAAGGGGAGATTTAATAGAGTTGTTCCAAATCATGATGGGCTTTGATAGAATAAATAAGGACAAACTTTTTCCGGTGGCAGAAGGGTCTGTAACCAAAGGCACAGGTTTAAGGTAATTGGAAAGAGAATCAGAGGTGAGATGAGGAGAATTTTTTTTACACAGTAAGTTGTTATGATCTGGAATGCAGTGCCTGAAAGGATGGTGGAAGTAGATTCAATAATGGCCCAGAAATTCGGGTCGGGGGCTTCCCGCGGGTGCAAGCCCCCGAGCTGCACTTAACTTGCGCGCCGGCCGTTGAGCTGTGGGCCCCCGTGGAATTCCGATCCGGGGCCTGGTCCAGCTGCCGGCGCGCAATGCTTGCATATCCCAGGGGCGCAGATAGTTCGAAGCGTCCCCTGGGATCACGTGGGCCATGGGGAGCCAATCGGAGCAGGGAATGCTCCATTCATAAGTCTGACAGGAAGTGCTGTCAAGACTTATAAATACTACGGCCCCAAAACAGTACTAAATCTTCAAATAAATTTTTTTTTAAATCACATTTTTTAAATAAACTATAAATTACATGAAATAACTATTTTAAACAATAATTTAAATTTTTGAAAAAAATAATTTTATTTTCTATCGGGGCTAAAAATAAACTTAACTTGCTTTAAAGTATTTAAAAATAATAAACCTGTGGAAAAAATGTTTTAATTTTAATTAATTCACCACTTACCTTGTAAAAAGCAGGCCTTACGCCTGCTTTTTACATTTCTAACTTCTGCAGACTTACCCTCCCGGGAAAACCTGTAAAAAAAAACGAAGTTTGATGCGCACGCGCAGCCTCTCCCGCACACGCGTTCGACCTCTGAACCCCTTCGTTCAGAGGAACGGAAGTGCTGGTTTCCCGCGCATGCGCAGTGCATGCAGGAAACCGGCACTTCCATTGGGCCTACGGGTGAGTACCCCGTGCATACTCACCCGTGGAGACCCAAATTTCTGGGCCCATAACTTTCAAAAGGGAATTGGGTAAATACGTGAAGGGGAAAACATTTGCAGGGCTTTGGGGAAAGGGCAGGGGAGTGGGACTAATTGGATAGCTCTTTCAAAGAGCCAGCACAAGCCTGATTTGTTGAATGGCCTCCTTCTGTGTTGTTTCGTTCTATGATTCTATGGTTCTGTAAGGGTTTTAATAGATTTCAGGCACAAAAAATACATGTGAAAGCAGATAGAAGCATTTTTAGGTAGAGATAATTTACACTATAGTGAAGAGTGATGAAGAAAATCAGTACATCATCCATATGAAAACAAACATAAAACTTGATAGTGAAAGTAGGTCTTTGGAATATGTTGTTGGGAAAGAAAAGGCAAAATCAAAGCCAAGTAGGATTGGCACAGCCCAATCAAGGATCCCAAGCTGCTTCAAATTAGGTTCCAAGTTTATAAAAGGAAAATGTCAAAACAACTTAAGTTGCTTCTCAGAGAGAACAAAACAACTTCCCATGACCACAGGATGTCCCAAAATGCTTCACAGCCAATGAAGTACTTTAGAAACACTTTTGAAGTGTAGTCGCTGTTGTATTGTAGGGAAATATTAATGGCCCAGAAATTCGGGTCGTGGGCTTCCCGCGGGTACAAGCCCCCGACCTGCACTTACCTTGCGCGCCGGCCGTTAAGCTGTGGGCCCGCGTGGAATTCCGATCCTGGGCCTGCTCCAGCTGCCGGCGCGCAGTGCTTGTGTATCCCAGGGGTGCAGTTAGTTCGATGCGGCCCCTGGGATCACGTGGGCCATGGGGAGCCAATCGGAGCAGGGAATGTTCCGTTCATAAGATTGACAGGAAGAGCTGTCAAAACTTATAAATACTACAGCCCCAAAACATCACTAAATCTTCAAATAAATTATTTTTAAATCACATTTTTTAAATAAACTATAAATTATATGAAATAACTATTTTAAACAATAATTAAAATTTTTGAAAAAAATAATTTTATTTTCTAATGGGGCTAAAAATAAACTTACCTTGCTTTAAATATTTAAAAATAATAAACCTGTGGAAAAAATGTTTTAATTTTAATTAATTCACCACTTACCTTGTAAAAAGCAGGCCTTATGCCTGCTTTTCAAATGTGTAAATTCTGCAGACTTACCCTCCCGGGAAAACCTGTAAAAAAAGCTTAAGTTCGATGCGCACGCGCAGCCTCTCCTGCGCACGCATTCGAACTCTGAACTCCTTCGTTCAGGGGAACGGAAGTGCCAGTTTCCCGCGCATGCGCAGTGCATGCAGGAAACCGGCACTTCCATTGGGCTTACGGGTGAGTACCCCGTGCGTACTCACGCGTGGAGACCCGAATTTCTGGGCCATTGTTGAGCAGGGTAAGGTCCATTGGCTGATTGGACTTACTCTTTCGTGTAGTACATAAGAACATAAGTAATAGGAGCAGGAGTAGGCCATCAGGCCCCTTGAGCCTGCTCCGTCATTCAATAAGATCATGGCTGATCTTCTACCTCAACTCCACTTTCCTGCTCTATCCCCATATCCCTTAATTCCCTTAACATCCAAAAATCGATCGATTTCTGTCTTGAATATAATCAATGACTGAGCCTCCACAGCCCTCTGGGGTAGAGAATTCCAAAGATTCACCACCCTCTGAGTGAAGAAATTTCTCCTCATCTCAGTCCTAAATGGCCGACCCCTTATTCTGAGACTGTGCCCCTGGTTCTACACTTCCCAGTCGGGGAAATATCCTCCCTGCATCTACCCTGTCAAGCCTTGTAAGAATTTTGTATGTTTCAATGAGATCACCTCTCATTCTTCTAAACTCAAAGAATATAGGTCTAGTCTACTCAATCTCTCCTCATAGGACAATCCCCCCACCCCAGGAATTAGCCTGGTGAACCTTCGTTGCACTTCCTCTATGGCAAGTATATCCTTCCTTAGGTAAGGAGTCCAAAACTGTACACAATACTCCAAGTGTGGTCTCACCAGGGCCCTATATAATTGCAGTAAGATGTTTTTACTCTTATACTCCGATCCTCTTGAAATAAAGGCCAACATACCATTTGCTTTCCTAATTGCTTGCTGTACCTGCATGTTAACTTTCAGTGATTCATGTACAAGGTCACCCAGATCCCTCTGAACACCAACATTTCCCAATCTCTCACCATTTAATACTCTGCTTTTCTATTTTTCCAAAGTGGATAACTTCACGTTTCTCCACATTATATTCCATTTGCCATGTTCTTACCCACTCATTTAGCCTGTCTGTATCCCTTGAAGCCTCTTTGCATCCTCCTCACAACTTACATTCCCACCCAACTTTGTATCATCAGCAAACTTGGATATATTACATTTGGTCCCTCATCCAAATCATTGTGTAAGCACTGGTCCTTGCGGTACCCCACTAGTTACAGCCTGCCAACCCAAAAATGACCAGTTTATTCCTACTCTCTGTTTTCTGTCCGTTAACCAATCCTCAATCCATGCTAGTACATTACCCCCAATCCCATGAACCCTAATTCTGTTTAATAACCTCTAGTTTTGGATCTGGGTGAATATCGGTTTTCTGCAAAAACCCTGCAGGCAAACAGAATGGAGAAAAAAATAAGAGTTTCTTGTTCTCTGATGCTGCATATTAAAGTTTCTCAAGAATATGCACATGTGTTCAACTTAATTGTAGTTGCTAGCTGGTAAAAGGAGCTTTATTAGGGTTGTCAGAGAGTGAGACAACAAGGAATTTTATTATGCCAATAGTTGTTGTTAATATGGATTTCCAGTCCAAGCAATTTGTTGTGAGTGAAATGCATTATATTGTAGGAACGTGGGTTCCTAACTAAAAGATTGAGTTCTACTCAGGCGATCAAACAAAACGAACTTTAATGAAACAAACAGGTTTTAACAAGAAACTGCAGGATAACATCGAATGTAGGTCTGCGCTCTTCAGAGGCTACACGAGGACTGCCCGGCAGTCCCGTGGCTGACGTCATGACGTCATCACGTTTTTCCCGCCAGTGAGGGATCACGTGATGAACGGCGTGACGTCATCATGTTTTAACCGCGCTGTTAAAGTAACCACGCTCTGTACAGTTAAACAGCATAAATAAAGATACAGACTCAGGCTGTAGCTAACATGTTGTTAAAGGAATTATATACAAACGATCTGAGTCCTTTGGTGGCTCCGCCACATGCGCCCCCCCAGAATTGTCTTTAACAGCAAAAGTGAGACGTCGAGGAGGCCTGACAAGTCTGTCCAAGCGACTTCGGTAACCCTGCAGAGGAAGCTGATGGACGGTGGTCGAGCTGGCGGGCGGCTGTGGTTGAGCTGGCGCAGCGAGTGTGGTCGAGCTGGCGGGCGGCTGTGGTTGAGCTGGCGTGGAGGCTGCGGGCGGTCGGCCACGTTTCGGCGGTTGAGCAACGACGACTGGGCGGTCCAGGTCCAAGTGAGCCGGCTTCAACCGGTCCACTGAAATGTGATCCGGCTTTCCTCCGATGTCGACCGAAAAGGATTTGTCTCCCGATTCGATGACGCGGAAAGGACCAGTGTAAGGGGGCTTGAGCGGATCCCGGTGAGTGTCGTGGCGGATAAATATGTACTCGGTGCTCTTCAGCTCAGCTGACACGTGGGAGCTCTGTAGGCCGTGATTTGATGTAGGCACTGGAGCAAAGCATCTGGCCGCTTCCTGGTGGCTGACGAGTTGCTGGGCGGCGGACCATGGCCCTGTGGGAGAAGGGAGGAAATCCCCTGATACTCGGAGTGGCTGGCCATAAACGAGTTCCGCCGAGGACGATTGCAGGTCTTCTTTGGGCGCTGTACGAAGACCCAAAAGGACCCATGGGAGTCTGTCCACCCATCCCGCACCTTGAAGACTGGCCCATAGGGTGGCTTTAAGCGACCTGTGGAATCGCTCGCACAGGCCGTTCGCCTGTGGATGATAGGTGGTGGTGCAATGAAGTTTGGTGCCGAGCCCCTGAGCTACAGCGTTCCAAAGCTCCGAGGAAAATTGTGGCCCATGATCGGAAGAGATGTCCGCCATAACCCCGAAACGAGCAACCCAACAGGAGATGAAAGCTCTAGCGACATCTGACGAAGTGGTGGAAACCAAAGGAATTGCCTCTGGCCACCTAGTGGTGCGGTCCACCATGGTGAGGAGATGCGTATAACCATGGGAAGGCGGAAGTGGCCCCACAAGGTCCACATGCACGTGGTCGAAATGATGCTCCGGAACAGCGAACGTAGCTACCGGAGCTTTTGCATGATGCTGGACCTTAGCCTTCTGGCAGACCACGCAGGTGTTGGCCCAGTCACGGACATCCAGGTGCATACCATTCCAGACAAATTTTGCCGACATTAGCCATTGTGAAGCCTTTATACCAGGGTGCGACAACCCGTGTATGGCGTCAAACACTTTCCGGCGCCATGCGACTGGCACGATAGGTCGGGGAACGCCCATGGAGACGTCGCAAAGGAGCGTGGTGCCTGCGGCCTAGAAAGTGACGTTGGCCGCTTGGAAACTAGAAGGGACGGTTCTGTATGATTGGACCTCTGGGTCCGAGGACTGAGGGCGTAGTCAATCCCAAGGTGAACCGCATGGACCGTCGCGCGGGAGAGGCAATCCACTACCAGGTTGTCTTTACCAGACACATGTTGAATGTCCGTGGTGAATTCAGAAATAAACGTCAAGTGACGTTGTTGACGAGCTGACCACGGTTCGGCGATCTTGGCCATGGTGAACGTTAGTGGCTTGTGGTCGACAAAAGCCGTGAAGGGACGCCCTTCTAATAAGAACCGGAAATGGCGGATGGCTAAAAAAAGGGCCAGCAACTCCCGATCGAAGGTGCTGTATTTTCTTTCATTTCTCCGTAGTTGACGGCTGAAAAACGCCAGCGGTTGCCACGTGCCGTTCACCCACTGCTCCTGCACTGCGCCGATGGTGTAGTCTGACGCGTCGGTGGTAAGGGCGATGGTGGCACATGGAAGCGGGTGTGCCAGCATGGTTGCATTGGCCAAGGTGCTCTTGGTGTTGGTGAACGCCTGGTCCATCTCGGCCGTCCAGCTGATCGGATCCTTACCGGACTTGCCCTTGAGGGCCTCGTACAAAGGCTGCATAAGCAGAGCCGCCTTAGGGATGAATCGGTGATAGAAATTGACCATCCCGAGGAACTCTTGCAGGGCCTTGATGGTTGGCGGGTGCGGGAAAGAGGTAACAGCCTCCACCTTCGTCAGTAAGGGGACGGCGCCGTCTGATGTGATGCGGTGTCCCAAGAAATCGATCCGCTGCAGGCCGAACTGGCACTTGGCCGGGTTGATGATCAAACCATGCTGACTGAGGCGTGTAAAGAGGGTATGCAAATGGCAGATGTGCTCTTCCTTGCTCGCGCTGGCGATGAGGATGTCATCGAGGTAGATGAAGATGAAGTTTAGGTCTCGGAGCATGGAGTCCATCAAGCGCTGGAAAGCCTGTGTCGTGTTCTTCAAGCCAAAGGGCATCCGCAGGGACTCAAAAAGGCCGACCGGGGTGATGACTGTGGTTTTTGGGACGTCTTGCGGGTGCACGGGAACCTGGTGATACCCACGGACGAGGTCGACTTTTGAAAAGATGGAATTTCCCACCAAATGGGCTGAGAAATCCTGAATGTGCGGGATCGGGTACCGATCAGGAGTAGTGGCGTCGTTCAGGCACCAGTAGTCGCCGCATGGCCGACAGCCACCGCCCGGTTTCGGACCAATGTGGAGAGGCGAAGACCAGGGACTATTCGACCGGCGAATAATCCCCAGCCGCTCCATCGTGTCGAACTCCACTTTCGTAGCCGCGAGCTTGCCGGGTTCAAGCCTTCTAGCCCATGCATAAACCGGGGAGTCAGTAGTGGTGATATGATGTTCAACACCATGCTTCGTGGCCGAGGAGGAGAAAGTGGGCCCGGTCAGCTCCGGAAACACTCCGAGGAGCCGAGTGAAGTCATCTGGAGATGGGAACGCGCAGGCGACAGAGCACGACACGGCGTTACCGCGGTGGCATGGAATCGAGTGGAAGATGGCTGCGTCGATCAACCGGCGGTGCCGGACATCGACGAGGAGGCCGTTGGCACACAGAAAATCCGCCCCAGGATGGCCTGCGAGACTTTGGCCGTGATGAATTCCCAATGGAAGCACTGACCACCGAAACACACTTGGACCCGCCGCTTTCCGAAAGTTCGAATGGCTGCGCCATTAGCCGCCTCGAGGGAAAGGCCGTGGCCCCCAGCTTGAATATCAAGATTCAATGCAGGTAGGATGCTACACTGTGCCCCGGTGTCGCAAAGGAAACGTCGACCCGATAGGGAGTTGGTGATGAAAAGAAGTTTCCCCGAAGATCCGATGGCCATCGCAGCCGCAGAACGCCTGTTAGACCCGGTCCTCCTTTGCCAGGAATGCTGCAGGAGCTTTGCTTTTTTTGGGGCGAAAAGCTGCAGGGAGAGCGGCAGCGTCGTGCTTTCGCGCCAAAACGGGCGTGGTAGGAGCAGCAGCCCGCTGCAAGAGGAGCTGGAGCCGCGTCTGTGGGGGATGGGCGTCTCGTGGCAGCGCAGCACTGCTGGGTTACTGTGAAAATCTTATCTGCTTCGGCAGCAAGCTCTGCGCAGTCTGTGACATCGGACCTGGCTGGGGCAGCCTGCACCTGCTCCGGCAGTTGGCAGAGGAATATCTCCCGGAAGAGGAAGCATTCCGGTTCAGCACCCAGGAGCGTGAGCATTTGGCTCATGAGCTCGGACGGTTTGGAGTCCCCGAGGCCGGGCATAGCGAGAAGCCGGCGAGCGCGTTCTGACTTCGAGAGCCTGAAGACTTGTAGCAACCGCGCCTTTAACGTATCATACTTGCGGTCAGTAGGTGGACTACCGAGTAGGCTGACGATCCATGAGGCAGTGGCGCTATCGAGGGCGGAGACCACGTAGTAATAACGGGTCTGATCCGCGACAATGTTCCTGATGGCGAACTGGGCTTCAGCCTGGATGAACCACGCGGCTGGTTGTTGCTCCCAGAAATGTGGCAGTTTCAGAGTCACGGCATTCGTTTCCATGCTGAAGATCTTCCGCGAAAACCGTTCACGAAAGTCGGGGTCACCAATGTAGGAACGTGGGTTCCTAACTAAAAGACTGAGTTCTACTCAGGCGATCAAACAAAACGAACTTTAATGAAACAAACAGGTTTTAACAAGAAACTGCAGGATAACATCGAATGTAGGTCTGCTCACTTCGGAGGCTCCACGAAGACTGCCCGGCGGTCCCGTGGCTGACATCATGACGTCATCACGTTTTTCCCGCCAGTGAGGGATCACGTGATGAACGGCGTGACGTCATCACGTTTTAACCGCGCTGTTAAAGTAACCACGCTCTGTACAGTTAAACAGCATAAATAAAGATACAGACTCAGGCTGTAGCTAACATGTTGTTAAAGGAATTATATACAAACGATCTGAGTCCTTTGGTGGCTCCGCCACAATATTGAAAATAGTCCCGCTGTAAATGTTAGCCTTACTCTGGAAGAGGTCAATGTTTAGACTCAGGAACCAGAGACTCAACAAGCTCAGAATGGGGAGGAAATTAAATATCTTAGAAATGTGTTTCAATATTTTCTAATCTTTTAATAGCAGTGGATTATCTCAATTAGTTTCAAAGGTTTCAGGTCGATCTTTGAACCATAGGACATAGAAAGATTAAATACCATTTCTTTTCTGGGGCCTTCACTTGGAGGGATGATGAGAAGGGGCAGAGATCAAGCCATCATCCACCTCTAACTGAATTTTGACGCAGATGGAGCCTCAGAGAATTGAGTTTAGCTCCCTCCCCAGTATCGCGGACCTTGGCTGCGATTTTGCCTACCTCGGCGGGTCCATGGCAGGCGGGTGGCGGGTCTCGGCCCCAATGTTGGCTTCATCCTGGCCTCCAACATGACTTTCTCCTGATTGGGCTTGTTAAGTTCGCCCAGCGAGTTTCCCGGCCAATTGAAAGAAGCGGGCTGACACATCATCAGCCGGTTTCCTTAAAGGAACCATGCACAAATTTACTTTGACATTTGTGCTGTTAGTGTTCTACAGCATTGCGGTGCTGCAAACACTGATAAGCACTGCACAAAGGTGCATGGCTGCACCCAGGCTCTCCCATGACTCCCTCCATATTATGGAGGGAGTCACAGCACGCAGGGAGGTCCTCTTCCCTTCCCATGGGCAGAAGAGATCTCCCCAGGAAACCAACGCAGCCTGGTTGCACATTGCACAGGAGGGCACAAGCAGGGATGTCATCAGGAGGTCCAGGCTGCAGTGACGCAAACCTTTCAATGATCTCAGTAGATCATGAAACGTTACTGCAAAGTCAACCTCATCCTGCTGTGCCACTCATCACATCCCCATCACTCTGCCTTCCCTACCCTACTCCTGCACATCCTTACTCACACCAACTTACCTTGCACCTTGATGTGCCTCAATAAATCCGAGACTCGATGTTAGCGAAACAAAACAAGGCTTTTGTTGACTTAGAAGGTAACACACAGGAGAGAGGTATCTTCCATCCAGAGCTCTGCCGTACTGGATGTGCTGCAGGCTGGGCCAGCTTACATAGGGGCCAGGTATGGGCGGAGCCCTACACATAGTACAATACAATGGGCCAGGTATGGGCAGAGCCCTACACATAGTACAATACAATGGTGAGGAAACGGAACAGAGGTAAGGGAAGTGAAACTGAAACCAACCACAGTCACAGGCAGTGATGAATGGAATATTTCATCACATTCACCCCTTCTATAGATTTAGTCTGTTCGGGGGTTTGATAGTCCTCTGCGACCGACGTGGCTGTTGTGGTGCCGCGGGTGTCGGCTGGGTGTCCCCGGTGGCCTCCTGGGTCTCTGCCGGGGGTGCCGCCAGGGTTGTTGAAGGGGTAGTTGGTGGGGGTGCCGTTGGTCGATGTTCTTCCGGGGGTGATGAAAGAGTAGTGGGTGGGTCGTTACCGGCTGGGGCGACGTCTTTTATGGACACGGTGTCCTCCCTTCCGTCGGCGTGCCGGACATACGCGTATTGGGGGTTGGCGTGGAGTAGGTGCACTGGCTCCATGAGAGGGTCTGTCTTGTGGCCCCTCACATGCCTTCGCGCAAATACCGGACCT
This sequence comes from Somniosus microcephalus, assembly GCF_052327205.1. NCBI lineage: Eukaryota > Metazoa > Chordata > Chondrichthyes > Squaliformes > Somniosidae > Somniosus > Somniosus microcephalus. The sequence continues at coordinate 32,539,965 of NC_141006.1, forward strand.
GGGGTGGAGAGCCATGACGGCATGGATACGCCTGAGGTGGATTTCCGGGGAAAGACAAACATTCGTTCATGAGGCGTGGCATTAGTGGCAGTACACAATAGCGACCGTATCGAATGGAGCACATCTGGGAGGACTTCCTGCCAGCGGGAGATAGGGAGGCCCTTGGTCCTTAGAGCTAGAGTGACTGCTTTCCATACTGTCCCGTTCTCTCGCTCCACTTGACCGTTACCCCGGGGGTTGTAGCTGGTGGTACGGCTCGTGGCGATCCCCCTGGACAGCATGTACTGGCGTAGCTCTTCACTCATGAAGGACGCCCCCCTATCCGTATGGATGTAGCTCGGCATACCGAACAGGCAGAACAGGCTGTTGAGGCATTTAATGACCGTGGCGCTGGTCATGTCTGGGCAGGGGAAGGCGAATGGGAACCGGGAGTATTCGTCCACAATGTTCAGGAAGTAAACATTGCGGTTGACGGACGGGAGGGGGCCCTTGAAATCTAAGCTGAGCCGCTCAAAGGGCCGTGTAGCTTTGATTAAGTGGGCTCTATCTGGGCGGTAGAACCGAGGCTTGCACTCAGCGCAAGTGTGGCAGTTCCTGGTCAGAGACCGAACTTCCTCAATCGAGTAGGGTAAGTTGCGGGACTTTATGAAGTGGAACAGCCGTGTGACCCCTGGGTGGCAGAGGTCGTTGTGGAGGGTCTGTAGCCGATCCCCGGTGGCGCTGGCACACATCCCTCGTGAGAGGGCGTCAGGGGATTCGTTAAGGGCCCCTGGCCGGTAAATGATGTCATACTCGAAGGTGGAGAGCTCGATCCGCCACCTAAGAATCTTATCATTTTTGATCTTCCCCCTCTGTTTATTATTGAACATAAATGCTACCAACCGCTGGTCGGTAAGTAGGGTGAAGCATTTGCCGGCTAGGTAGTGGTGCCAGTGGCGCACTGCCTCCACGATGGCTTGGGCCTCCTTTTCCACGGAGGAGTGTCTGATCTCGGGCCCTTGGAGGGTCCTCGAGAAGAAAGCTACGGGCCGCCCCACCTGGTTGAGGGTGGCCGCCAAGGCAAAGTCAGACGCATCACTTTCCACTTGAAATGGAGTGTTCTCGTCCACTGCCTGTAGCGTGGCCTGCTCAATATCCTGCTTAATGATTTTGAAGGCGGCGTGGGCCTCAGCAGAGAGCGGAAAAGAGGATGCTTTCAAGAGGGGGCAGGCTTTGTCGGAGTAGTTGGGGACCCATTCGGAATAATAAGAAAATAACCCCAGGCACCTTTTCAGGGCTTTGGGAGTGTTGGGCAGGGGCAGCTCCCGTAGGGGGCGCAATCGGTCGGGGTCTGGTCCGATTCCCCCATTCTCCACCACGCTGCCTAATATGCAGAGGCGCGTGGTGTTGAAAACGCACTTGTCCTCGTTGTAGGTGAGATTGAGTTTTTGTACGGTTTTCAGGAACCTTTCGAGGTTCGAGTCGTGATCCTGCTGGTTGTGACCGCAGATGGTGACGTTGTCGAGGTAGGGGAAGGTTGCCTGCAAGTGGTGGTCATCGACCATGCGGTCCATCTCCCTCTGGAAGACCGAGACCCCATTCGTCACCCCAAAGGGGACTCTGAGGAATTGGTAGAGGCGTCCGTTCGCCTCGAAGGCGGTGTACGGGCGGTCCTCTGGTCTGATAGGGAGCTGGTGGTACGCTGACTTGAGGTTGATGGTGGAGAACACCCGGTATTGGGCGATTTGGTTCACCATTTCTGATATGCGGGGTAGCGGGTAGGCGTCTAGTTGGGTGTACCTGTTGATCGTTTGGCTATAGTCGATCACCATCCATTTCTTCTCACTACCCCTTACCACTACCACTTGGGCGCGCCACGGGCTGTTGCTGCGTTCAATAATGTGCTCTTTCAGGAGCCTGTCTACCTCGGTCGCGATAAACCCCCTGTCCTCCCAGCTGTACCTCCTGCTTTTGGTCGCTATTGGCCGGCAGTTAGGGGTAAGGTTCGTGAATAGCGAAGGCGGCTTTACCTTCAGGGTAGCCAGACCGCACACTGTGAGGGGCGGCTGGGACCCACCGTACTTGAGCGTGATGCTTTGGTGGTTGCACTGGAAATCTAGGCCCAAGATCACGCTCGCACATAGATTCTTCATGATTAATACTTTAAAATTATCGTATACAGTTCCATTAACGGACAATTGTACCGTGCAGTAACCCATGATGGTCGATGTTTGGGTTTTATCAGCCATAGAGATGGTACCCCGAGTAGGGATCACCTTTAGGGAGAGTTGTTGTGCCAGTTCAGGGTGGATAAAACTCTCCGTGCTTCCACTGTCAATTAAACATTTAACCCCGCACCCGTTTACCTCGATGTCCACCATTGATTTGGATAGCAGGTGCGGCCTGGTCTGGTCCACTGTGACCGATGCCACTGTAGGGCCCTGATCGAGACAAGATGGCGTCCACGCTGTCTGCTCATAAGATGGCGGACCCCACGAGGTCGGGCAAGATGGCGTCCAAGATGGCCACTCCCACGGCGCACACGCGGCGGTGGCGGGTTTTCCGGCGGGGTTCCCTCTGCACACCTTCCTGAAGTGCCCCTTCTTACCGCACTTAAAGCAGGTGGTGCCTTTCGCCGGGCACAGGTTTCTGGTGTGCTTCGGCTGCCCGCAGAAGTAGCAGTTGGGTCCCCGACGCGTCGCGGCTGTCGTAGGGCTTCTGGGGGGAGAGCGGGGCCCCGACGGTGTCGGGCTGCCGGGCGGGGAAGATGTCTTCCAAGATGGCGGCGCCCTTGGTGCGCACGTGGTGGCGTGGACGGCGCGGGCTGAAGAGTAGGCGTCCGAGTTTCTCTGGGCCACATCCAGGGATCGCGCTGTGTCCGCAGCCTGTTTCAGGTCCAATCCCGTTTTTTCCAGCAGTCTCTGCCGGATGCAAGTGGAGCTGAGGCCTGTGATAAAGGCATCGCGAACAAGCTCGTCAGTGTACACTGCGACTTTTACATCTTGGCACTTGCAGTCTTTGCCAAGCGTTTTCAGGGTGCCTAGGAACTCCTCCACCGATTCCCCAGGTCGCTGTGCGCGAGTAGCGAGCAGATGCCTAGCATACACCTCATTCGTAGGCTGCTGGTAATGCACCTTTAAGATGTCGCAGGCGGCCGGGTACGTGTCGGCGTCTTGGATGAGGGGGTAAACCCGGTGGCTTACCCAATTCCGCAGAATTCCGAGTTTCATACTCGCAGCGTCCGTAGCGCCTTTGACGGCTGCGGAATTGTCCAGGAAGAATTCCATACACATAAACCAGTGTCCGAAGCGTGCCGATGCGTCCGAAGCATGCTGGTCCAAATCCAAACGTTCGGGTTTCAAGAGTTGATCCATTGTGTTGAAAATTAAGTCAATAAAATTGATGTGCCTCAATAAATCCGAGACTCGATGTTAGCGAAACAAAACAAGGCTTTTATTGACTTAGAAGGTAACACACAGGAGAGAGGTATCTTCCATCCAGAGCTCTGCCGTACTGGATGTGCTGCAGGCTGGGCCAGCTTACATAGGGGCCAGGTATGGGCGGAGCCCTACACATAGTACAATACAATGGGCCAGGTATGGGCGGAGCCCTACACATAGTACAATACAATGGTGAGGAAACGGAACAGAGGTAAGGGAAGTGAAACTGAAACCAACCACAGTCACAGGCAGTGATGAAGGGAATATTTCATCACACACCTCCACTCATCCCTCTCTATCTACATTATCACTTCCCCATCTCACTAGCCACCCCTCACATTCACCCTCATCCTAGTCCAATCATACCAACTAACAACACACATGGTTAGGCACTTGTGTGTTTTAGCCAATGTTCATGTGAAGTTTCTGTTAATGTGCTGTCAAACATTGAAATCTTTATTTTCAACGTGTTGCGTTCTTGGACAGATCTGTGTGCACCTTTGGAAGTGGCTTAGTGAGTTGCAGTGAATGGTGAGACTCCCCGCAATGGTGATGAGTGTGAAAGGAATGGCTTGGACACTGTAGGGATGCTTTATGTTGTTGGTGTGGGGTGGTGTCAACCTGGCACATCATGTGGCAGCCAAGGTATACAGTGTCAAGTGAAGTAAATCTGGCCATGGTGAGGCCATCCCTGGCCTCGCGGGCAGCAATGTGGTCGGGTGCTGATGCCCTGTGCAGCATCAGGTGATTGCGGAGAAGGTTGGTGTGGTTGTTGGTGTTGCTGGCGTGCCTGGTAATGCTGGTGTTGGGGCTGCTCGTGGTCAGCTTCTGAGGACCAAGTTGAGAGAGTATAAACTGCACCCATGCTGATGGAATAGATGGCAGATGAAGCAGAAATGACAGAAGCGATCTGCCAATGGTGGGAGAGCTAATGAGGTCAGATTAGATGGAGACTTGTGTAAAGGTTTGCAGCATCCTGAATCTGTAGTTGAAATGCAGTTTACAGAAGCTAGCGCATATGGGAAGATATCTGAATCAGCTGGGAGCTTTGACTTGACATTTGAAGCTGTCAGCTCATCAGCTGATTCAATGGCCACTGACCTCCCACCTCAGCTTCACTGACGAAGTCTAGGCAGAGCAGAAAACTGGTGGGAGACCTGTGAAAGTTAAAAAGCTCGGGGAAAAAAGCATTGGTAAGTGGCTGTAAACAAGCCACTAATGATTTGAATTGAGTCCCCTACCAGTGCTTGCAGACCCAACATCAGGAAATGCAGGTGTGCGCGTTTTGACAGCAGGTTTCTGACCCGCTATCAATTGTTTTAAATTTCACAGCTGACCCACCACCAATCGGGTCCGCTGAGCACCGGCAAAATCGCGGCCATTATTTTTGAAATACCACTTTCTTGTGGCCAAATATAGGAGAGAGTCCACAGAGTTTATAGCAGGTGATTGGAGGACTGGTCCTCATTAGCCAGTCAGACAGGTTTGACAAGCAGGTTTGATAAAACAGTCAGAATATCTGTAGTTCAAAATGGACACAAAGCATTATCCCCTGGGAATGGAGAGATCCAAGTCACCCACATCCCTATCTTTCTGCAGCCCTGGAAAAGAGCTAGAAGCACAGAACATCGGGGGTGATTTTAACCATTGGGAACCAGCCGGGTGAGCAGTTAAAATCCCCTAAACAATTACCCGCTCTGGAGCCGCCGGGAACAGACCCTCCGGGATTTTCACTGCAGACGGAACGACACCTGCCCAAAGCTGGCGGGGTCCTTTTTAACATACGCTTGTCAGGTCCCGATGACATCATCGGGACCCAACTGCAATTTTCACAAGTCGGCGGCCTGAGTGGGAAACGGCAGTGAGTTTCCTGCCAGTCCTGCTCAGCGAGGAACTAGATTCAGGCCAGAAGAGGTCTGAAAAGGTTAATTTCAATTTAAAAAAAAATTCTTAGTGGGGCCAGGATAGAGTTCCCAACTCTGGATGCACATATTCCTGGCGGTTTCATCACATGACCTCCCGTCTCGCACTGTCCTGCCTCCGCCATTGGTCTACCAACATGTCCATCCTCGTGGTGCACCGCCTTCCTAAGCTAATTGAGAAGCGAACAGGCACTTCATTACCTGACTGGATGATTCTCAACTTCAGTCAAACAGCCCTATTTCCCATCTCTAATATTTCTTTATGACTAATAAGCAAAAGTGTTAAAAGAAATTTTATTAAAAAAAGCAAACAAGTTTTTTTAATGTCTCGATGATTTTTCTTCCAGTTTTACTCCCAGCAGTGCCCTGGAGATCAATCTGCAATTCCTGGAGACTCCAGGACAATCCTGGAAGGTTGGCAGCCCTAGGCCAGGAGGATCGGGCATCGGGCAAGCCCAACAATTTTGGCTTCATTACCATTCTGCACTACAGGCCTCCATCCAAACCTGGCGGCAGTGACGAGGAGGCCAGCATACAGGAGCAGGATTTGGGGCGGCAGGAGGCCTCTCCCGGAGACCCGAGGGAACGGTCCCCGCCATGAGGTAAGTGGTCGGGGGAGGTGCGGGGTTCCAGAGAACGATCGCAGACAGGAGAGTGGGAGAGAAGCCTGGAGCAGGGGAGGCCTAAGGCACTCCTGCTCTTCCTGCCCACAAGGAAACTATAAGCAATTCTGGCCCCCAGCTCCTGTTCCGGCAGGTTTGTCTTGGCGGGGAAACCAAGAGGGCTTCCCCACGCAGGCCTAGGGTTAATTTTGCAATCGGGTTCCAATGGCATCACCAAGACCCGATCTGCATATTTAAACAAGGACCCCACTGGCTTGGTTCGGGTGCCCTTGGTGGCAGGATCGGGAGAGAGAACAGCAGCTAACTCTCCATCTCCATTTCCGCTGAGGGGGAGGAGTTAAAAATCCCCCCTCGCCCCAAGACTCAGCATGACACTGGAAAAATACTGCCTGTTGCATGCATTAAATATCCCTTTCATAAACAAGTTCTGGTCAGGCTTATTGAGTTGAGGAGACAAAGTTCAAATGGGCAGCTAATATTTCAAAAATATCTGCAGTTAATTTTGATGAAGACTTAGCTTTTGCCAGATATCGGACGCCGTTGATTTACCAGTAAGATAAGCAAGAAACAAACTCTAAAAGGAAAACATTTGCAAGATTCCAGCTATAGATATACAGACCACATTCATAGTAAATTTGTGTCCTACTCTCATGTGAGTCGGAGCAAAAAAACAATCAGAGTAATTTAATCTCATCAACAATGGGTATAACCAGACAGTAATCATAATAGGCAGTAACAGCAGGTTTAAACAAAACACTCTAAGCTTATGAATCACCTCACAGCATCAATAATCATCGTTATTCCTGCAAAAACTGAATTCTTTTTAAAGGAAATTTTAAACAGTGACGGTCGCGATTTTCTTTTTGGCATTCACGTCACCAGCTGATGTTTAGGCAATTTTAATCTGTTGCCTGACAAAACAATCTTCTACCTGACAATGTACGTATTAGTAATTACAGTACTTACAGTGAGAAGGTTGGGACAGGATAATGGGGGAGGAGAGGTGATGATAACGAAATGAACAACCCAACTCCTATCACCAGTTGCGTCTGACCTGAACATTTTGGCCTCGAAATTCGTCCCGATACCGTCTGTTTTGAGTCACCATCCGAGATGAATTTCTAGGTCTTTAAGATCACATTTACAACCACATCACAACGCTCTGCAGCAGTTACTGGATTTGTCACCTCACTGTTAAATTGGATGCTGCAAAACAGACTTTTCACAATGTACTATTCCTGACTGTTTCGGACATTTTTGAGCAAACCCAGTTCCTTGAAGGTCAATAATGACTTTTTACAAATGTTGGGTCTGCACTCGATATTCTCTTTGGTTTAGCATTACTGTAAGTATTTCCCCATGGCCCCCTACAATCAGGCATTTAACTATTCTGCCCAATAGCTCGTTGTATGTTATCATGACCCATGGGCCAGAACAATGAAGTGCCTCTTTGAATGTACTGGATACTGCAATTTCACAACTGACTCAATGTCAACTTCCCCCAGAAGGCAGGCTGATAAACATCCTAAGGAAACGAGAGCAACTGTAAACCCAGGAACTAGATAATTTTACACGTAACATATATGACTGTACAGAACACATTTCTCAGTGAAATTCAATCTGATTCCTATTGCTCCTCGTAACATAAAAATATGTATGCCGTTCAATTCCTGTTAACGGGCTAAATTTACTTTGCAACTAGTCAGCCCTAATCTTAGGAAGAGAATTCTTGTCCTCTGTGACTGTTTCACAATTCAATTTTCTGCAGACTACCCTCCTCTTTAATAAGACTGGATGACAAAGACACCCACCCTCAGCTCTGTTTCTGGGATTGGCCACTTGAAGTGCCAAGCATCACTGCCCACCTGAGTGTTTGTCCCTCACAGCCACCTTTCACTGGGCTCAAATGAACACGGGAAGCATCAAATGAGCGGCGGGGGAAAGCGCAATGTCAGGCGGCGAGGGAGAGCGCAATGTCAGGTGGCAGGATTCCACCCCCGGGGACCGAAGGAAACATCCCCAGCACTCAGGTAAGTTGTGGGGACGGGCATTCAGAAGGGCCTCACAATCGAAGGGGGTGGTGGGGGAAAGGCCCGGGGCAGGGGAGGCCTAGACTTTCCTTATGAAGCTTGGAGGTCACTCCTCCTTTTCCAGGCGCCACAAGGAAAGTAAAAAAAAATCTCCACCAGTGAGAGCATCTTGCTGGTATACACAGCTGGGTAAATTCGGTCTTGCATTTACTTTTGCGTCAAGTTCATTCCAAGATCTGCAGGGCTGGTCCCTACATAAAGCTCAGTCTTCTTAGGGTCAAAATAAGCCATTATGTCACTCATCAATTTTCTCCTTGGAGTGCCAAGGGATCATTAGGAACAGAGGAACATAGGAACATGAGTAGGTCTTTTAGCCCCTCGAACTGTTCCGCCATTCATGGCTGATCTGCGACCTAACTCCATATACGCACCTTTGCCCCATATCCCTTAATATCTTTGGTTAACAAAAATCTATCAATCTCTGATTTAAAATTAACAATTGACCCAGCATCAATTGCAGTTTGCGGAAGAGAGTTCCAAACTTCTACTACCCTTTGTGTGTAGAAGTGTTTCCTAATTTCACTCCTGAAAGGTCAGGCTCTAATTTTTAGACGATGCCCCCTAGTCCTAGACTCCCCAACCAGCAGAAATAGTTTCTCTCTATCTATCCTATTTGTTCCCTTTAATATATTGAAAACTTCGATCAAATCACCCTTTAACCTTCTAAATTCTAGGGAATGCAACCCTAATTTGTGCAATCTCTCCTCATAATTTAACTGGGTCCGGGTATCATTCTGGTAAACCTCCCTCCAAGGCCAATATATCCTTCCTAAGGTGTGGTGCCTGGAACTGCTCACAGTACTCCAAGTGTGATCTAACCAGGGCTTTGTACAGCTGCAGTATAACTTCTACCCCCTTGTATTCTAGTCCTCTAGATACAAAGACTAGCATTCCATTAGGCTTTTGGATTATTTTCTGTACCTGTTCATGACATTTTAATGATTTATGTACCCGAAACCCCAAGTCTCTTTGGGCCTCCACTATTTTTAGCTTTTCACCATTTATAAAGTATCTTGCTCTACCCTTTTTAGGCCCAAAGTGGATGACCTCACATTTTCCTACATTGAAATCTATTTGCCAATGTTTTGCCCATTCACTTAATCTATCAATATAGAAACGTAGAAACATAGAAGATAGGAGCAGGAGTAGGCCATTCGGCCCCTCGAGCCTGTCCCGCCATTTAATGAGATCATGGCTGATCATCCAAATTCAGTACCCTGTCCCTGCTTTCTCCCCATATCCATTGATCCCTTTAGCCTTAAGAAATATATCTAACTCCTTCTTGAATATATTTAATGAATTAGCCTCAACTGCCTTCTGTGGTGGAGAATTCCACAGGTTCACCACTCTCTGGGTGAAGAAATTCTTCCTCATCTCAGTCCTAAATGGCTTACCCCTTATCCTTAGACTGTGACCTCTGGTTCTGGACTCCCCCACCATTGGGAACATCCTTCCTGTATCTAGTCTGTCTAGTCCTGTTAGAATTTTATAAGTTTCAATGAGATCCCCTCTCATTCTTCTAAACTCGAGCGAATATAAGCCTAATCGACCCAATCTTGAAGGGATAATTACTAGTCCTAGCACTTTTTGGGCTACCTCAGATCAGGTGTATTCCCCAGACGTTCACCTTCAACTAAAGTTAGAGATAGCCGAATTCTATAAGTCGCTTAATTGGGTCTAAAGGTCCAGGCTATCTCTCTCTAAAGGAAAGGAACGACTTGAAGATGTTACCATCTTCCAGATAGCACTTTTAATAAGTTTAACTAGTAACCTTCCTGATGTTATGAGGGTCCGGAAACCCCCCCAGAATTCTGCAACTCCTCACAAATTGAGTTCACGAGTTTGATACTGAAATACTATTTCAGACAATTCTAAAAATATAAAGATTTATTAAAGAACCGACATACAGTTAACAGCTGTTGAGTCAATCGCAACTTTAACAGTTCAAAATACAAATAGCTTACATTTCTTAATCTCAGAGATCCTTTTTTTCAAATCTTAACTTTGTTACATTTATACATTTCTTATTTTTTATAATCCAGGACATCTACCAAAATCAAATAAGAGTACCTCTTGATCCCCGAGACGCAAAGAGTTAAAAACATACAGAGCCTGTCTCTGAAGTTGAGAATCGCTTGCCCCTTCCAGCGACTTCTGACTTTCTATCAGAAAGCTCCATATTTTATATTCTTTTTTAGAGGTTTATCCTCTGAAGTTTTCTGCTGATGTAAGCTAATTATCTCTAGTCATTCTCTGCTGACGTTTTTCTACTCTATTGTCAATTCAGCTGTTAACTTTCAGAATCCTGTCTGCTATATAGGTGTTTCAAAATGTATCATACAAAATGGTTATTACAGATTTATCTCTTTGATGCCATTCTTACGAAGGTCTTCAATTCAATTCTTAATATTGGCTTAACTGGTTATAAGCAGACGTCATGTCTACTAACTGTTCCATTTTCAATACAAAAACCATGTGATTGCTTGGTGTCATCTATTGAAGTCATATCTACAAACTCTTCTGTAGGTATCATATTTACAATATATAAATCAAAACCACTTCAACCAGGGTGTTCCATGCATTTCTTAGCTACTTCAATTGGTTGTATATATAATCGTGTTTCCTGTTTTATTTGATGCCTTATTTATCAAAGGCACATGGTTCTTTAATGTTCTGTGTTTCTGTTCAAAGTGTTAGTTTTTAACACATTAAACTGGGTATAGCTATTGTGTTGGTTCCAAACTGCAGACTCCTTGGAAGCAAGCCTTTGCTTCTTCAATAGGGCATTTGTCTCAGCATTAACAATCAATTCCCATTTTAAAAGCTTATGTGGTGTTTACAACTTCTGTGTTAACACTTCATCTTATCTCAGAAGCCTGTATTCACAGCTTGTGCCATTGAGGCTTTTTACATTTTTAAACCCAGTGGGGGAGAAATTCTGTATCGCCCCGTTTGGGGCGTAAGTATTGACCGGGCATGAAATTTTGCGCCCAGCGCAAATTATCGCCACCTACTGGTAAATTGACCTGCTTCGCCCCAGGAGGTGCATGGAGCACTAAAACAGGTGCTGCACAACTGTCTTAAGGTGCTAAGCCTGAGAAGTGAGACGCTACCACCGAGGGCAGGCGCAGCGCATGTGTGGCCAGTTAGCGATTGCACGCAGACACGCTGGCGCTGGTCAGCTCTTAAAGGGGAGGTTTGATCTTGGAATGCAGCCACACCCTACGCATCGGAGCCCTGATTCTCAGTCTGGACAGACCTGCTGCCACATTCTTACGCCTAGGACCATGGAGAGAGCCAGGGAGCGAGCGCAACGGTTCAGCGAGGGGACCTTGCAGGTTCTGGTTGGCGCGGTGGAGCGCAGGCGATCTATCCTGTTCCCGGACAGTGGCAGGAGGCCGCTGCCCAACGACTATCACAAAGCTTGGAGGGAGGTGGCTCACCGAGTGACCTCCAGCAGCATGGGCCTAGGACCCCTGTGCAATGCAGGAAGAAGTTCAACGACCTCACTCGGGTCGTTAGGGTGAGTACCCTTTTCAGAATCCTCTTCATCCCTGCATGTCGACCTCACTTTATGGCCAAAGGGTCCTGAAAGCCCCAATGCCCAGCCCTCATCCAACACCTATGGGCCTTTCATGAAACTCACATGCACATTCAGCACTTTACACACTATAAGGGCTAATCGACCAAGGGAGGCAGTGCAGCCAAGATCAGGGCTTCACACAGTAAGGGCTATTCCACCATGGGAGGCAGTGCAGCCAAGATCAGGGCTTCACACTGTAAGGGCTATTCCACCATGGGAGGCAATGCAGCCAAGATCAGGGCTTCACACTGTACTCAGAGCCCGTCCTTTCTCTTGCAGGGCAAGCTGGCCCATAACAGGAGGCAGCAGCAATGGACCAGGGGAGGCTGGCCTCACCTTCAAGCCCTCACCGATCTGGAGCAGCGAGTCCAGCGGATTATGGCAGGCCGGATGATTGGCCCTGTCGCCACTGGAGATGCCAACCCTGTTCTGGACAGCAATGGTAAGGTCATCACCATTTTGACCTCTCTCCTTCCACTTGTGCCTCACACCAGCATCCTTTGCCACTATCGAACCAATACAGTACATTGCAGCACTCATGCATCCCTCGCTGCCACCCTGTCCTCACGCTAAAGCCACTCTTGTACCTCCCTGCTTTTAGATGCTGATTCACCAGGTGAGGAGGCGGGCCCTCAAGCTGCCGCTGTGAGTGAATCTGAGGCGACGATGAGGAGGAAGCCGGACCATCAGTGCCACCCTCAGCCGAGGCAGCCCATGGCCATAATGGGACATGTCTTCCCTGGAGGGGAGCAGGGGGGAATGGTCTGAGGAGGGTGAAGCTCCGGGGCTGGCCAGCGGGCTGCAGCAATGTGGGGGGGTGGTAGGGAAGCTCGGCGGCCTTCTCCCCGGAGGGAGAGTCTGGCCTCGAGTCCTGCTACAGTGAGCGCAGAAGAGGTGCGGCTCCTCGCTGAAATGAGCACCCAGGTGGAGCACAGGCACACTGAGCTCATGGCTGCAGTGGCAAGGATGCCCAAATCCATTCAGTCACTGGCAAGGAGTGTCCAGGACTTTGGCGCAGCACAGGCAAGGACTGTCCAGGACGTCGGCGCAGCACAGGCAAGGAGCCTCCAGGACTTCGGCGCAGCACAGGTGGCTGCCACACAAGTGCTTAGTGCTGCAATGCAGTCAGTGGCTGGTCTCATGCAAACGCAGATTGAGGCCACACAAGCACTGACTGCTGCCACCCTCGCTGGATCGGGCACGAATCACCGGGGCCCTTGCTGCGCCGCAGCAGGCCAGCAGTCTGTGCTTCAGCAGATTGCTCCACATGCTGCAGTGCTGTCCCGTGGGAGTACCAGTGTGTCGTCCGACCAGGGAGTTGCTGTCCTCTGTCAGGATGACAGCATTCCTGCTGCCAACACTGTCACTTCTCCACTGCAGCTGCCACCACCTGTAGAACAGACTGCTGTCGCCCATGCAGAGTTGGAGCAGTCAGCAGCCGGGCCCTCCAGGCCCAGAGCAGGTCCAGGCCATCCCTCAAGGGTATCTGCAGTCTCAGTTTCTGACACTCAGCAGCCTTCCTCCAGCCTTGCTGCAGACACTGGGGTCCCATTGCAGAGGAGCTGCAGGGTGGGAAGGGGCGAATCTTGCAAGCGAAGCAGATCACCCTCGAAGGGCAAAAAGTAGGAGGTGTGGCAAAATGCTGTTAAATGTTTTATTGAAGGCCGAGGATCGTGGTCATTTTTTGGTTACTGTTTTGTTCATTGTCTCCAGGTTGTGAGAGCCAGGTATGTGTCTGCCTGCTTTTTTTGGGGTTTCTCTCTCTTACTTTGTCATGCGGGAAGGGCACACAGTTTATTAAATAAAGAAGCGTCTTTATTCAGAATGTACATGTTTGCTCTTTGAAGTATTTGTTGCCTTGACCGGTTTAGGGGTTGTGGCACGGTTCCATTCATGTTCTTTGAATGGCAGAAGCCAGTCCCTCAGAGGGGGCCTAGAACCGACTTGCTATAAGCAGCTGACGGACGGCCCTTGCACTTTGTGCCTCCCTTCCGTCTTGGTGCTCCTCCTCCTCCTCCTCCTCCTCCTCTGCTGGTGCTCCAATGTCTGGTGGCAGAGGCTGAGTCCTGAGGATTGCCAGGTTAAGCAGCATGCAGCACACAACAACAAAATGGGAGACTCGCTCAGGTGAGTACTGAAGGGCTCCTCCGGAATGGTCCAGACAGTGGAACCGTTGCTTGAGCATGCCGATTGTGTGCTCAATGATGTTCCTGGTCGCTTGATGGCTCTCATTGTATCGTTCTTCAGCAGGGGTGCTGGGCGCATGGAGCGGGGTCATCAGCCAGGTGCACAGAGGATAGCCCTTGTCCCGAGAAGCCAGCCTCCTGGGTGAGCCGGGGCCTTGAAAAGGTCTGCCACAGAAGTCTGGCGCAGGATGAAGGCGTCGTGGCTGCTGCCTGGAAAGCGGGCATTGACAGCAACTATCAGCTGTCTGTGGTCGCAGACCAACTGGACGTTCAACGAATGGAATCCCTTCCAGTTGCGGTAATCCTCGGCATTCTCTTGCGGCGCCCGCAAAGCCACATGCGTGCAGTCAATGGCTTCCTGGACCATGGGGAAGCCCGCTATTCTTGCAAATCCCATTGCGCGCTCTTGCTGCTTATCCGGGGTCATGGGGAAGGAAATGTACTGACATCTCCTTTTAAAGAGGGCATTCGTGACTTGATGGGTGCAGCAATGCACCGCGAACTGGGAGATATTGGCAATGTCCCCAGTAGCAGATTGAAAGGAGCCGGTGGCATAGAAGTTGAGAGCCACTGTGACCTTCACTGCCACCGACAGGGACGTCCTGCTGCTCAGTTGAGGCTGCAGATCTGGCTGAAGCAGTTGGCAGAGCTCAGTGACCACCTCCCTGCTGAATCGCAGCCTCCGAAAACACCGCTCCTCAGACATGTTGAGGTATGAGAACTGTTGGTGGAAAACCCTGGGATGGTAAGGTCTCGTGTGCCGACGCCTGTTGGCCCTCCTCCGTCTGGCCATGATTGGCACTCTCTCTCGGCGTCTCTGTGCCCTCTCAATGTAATGGAGAAGCCCAATGTTCCCACCCATTGCAGCCCCCATAGTATGTGGCCACTCAAGGTTATGCCAGTGAAAAAGCAAACCAACTACAAAGTTCTGGTCAGAAACCAAAAGTACCTCTGCGAGCGTTGACTCAATGCAAAAAACTCTCTCCCTTTGTCTTTCTGCAAATCTCTCTCTCACAGAAGGAGTGGTCCAAAAATGGCTACCACAAAGAAGCCAGGAAGAGCCCCTTTTAAATAGTGCCCCCCCAGCCCCACAGCATCTGGGAACCGTTCCAGTCAACCAGTCGCTGGGAGCGACAGGCGGAAAGGAGGGGGGCGCCACTGGAGTTCCGGTTCGGGGCGCCCCAAGGGCGTTGCACCATGAAATGACGTCAGGATCTGCGCGCGCAGCTGAGCGGGCGTTGCGGTTTAGCGCCGTTGCTAAATGTCTGCTCAATTTCGCGAGAGGCGCAGGTCTCGCCATGCCTGGGCGCTAGCCGCCTCGCTCCCCTCTTATCGCCCTCTTAAGGCGCTAACGGGTGGCGCAACCAACTGAATTTCTCCCCCAGTATGTCATGTTTTAATAAGGTCAGAATTCTGTTCATAGGATGGTGTATCTTTCTGAAATATGGCTTTTCCTTTACAATCTCTCTTCGTATGTCATTCCTTGTAAATCTTCGCTGCACTCCCTCCATGGCAAGAACATCCTTCCTCAGATAAGGCGACCAAAATTGCACACAATACACAAGGTGTGGTCTCACCAAGACATCCTTGCTCCTGTACTAGAATCCTCTCGCTATGAAGGCCAACATACCATTTGCCTTCTTAAGCACCTGCTGCACCTGCATGGTTACCTTCAGCAACTGGTGCACAAGGACACCCAGGTCTCGTTGCACTTCCCCTTTTCCCAATCTATTGCCGTTCAGATAATAATCTGTCTTCCTGTTTTTGCCACCAAAGTGGAAAACCTCGCATTTATCCACATTATACTGCATCTGCCCAATCACCCAACCTGTCCAAATCATACTGGAGTTTCTCTGCATCCTCCTCACCGCACACACGCCCACCCAGCTTTGTGTCGTCTGCAAACTTGGAGATGTTACATCTAGTTCCCTCGTCTAGATCATTAATATATATTGTAAATAGCTGGGGTCCTAGCACCGATCCCTGCGGTACCCCACTAGTCACTGCCTGCCACTTGGAAAAAGACCCGTTTATTCCAACTCTTTGCTTCCTGTCTGCCAACCAGTTCTCTATCCAAGTCAGTACCTTACCACCAATCCCATGTGCTTTAACTTTGCACGCCAATCTCTTATGCGGGACCTTATCGAAAGCCTTCTGAAAGTCCAAATACACCACATCCACTGGTTCTCCCTTATCTATTCTACCAGTTACATCCTCAAAAAATTCCAGTAGATTAGTCAAGCATGATTTACCTTTTGTAAATCCATGTTGACTTTGTCCGATCCTGTCACTGTTTTCCAAGTGCTCTGCTATTACATCTTTTCTAATGGACTCTAGCATTTTCCCCATACCGATGTCAAGCTTACCAGTCTATAATTCCCCGTTTTCTCTCTACCACCTTTTTTAAATAGTGGGGTAACATTAGCTACCCTCCAATCGATGGAAACTGTTCCAGAGTCTATAGAATTTTGGAAGATGACCAGCAATGCATCTACTATTTCTAGGGCCACTTCCTTAAGTACCCTAGGATGTAGATTATCAGGCCCTGGGGATTTATCGGCCTTCAATCCCATCAATTTCCCTAACACCATTTCCCTACAAATACTGATTTCATTCAATTCCTCCCTTTCATTCAACTCTATGTTCCCCGACATCTCTGGGAGGTTATTTGTGTCCTCCTTTTTGAAGACAGAACCAAAATATGTATTTAATTGGTCTTCCATTTCTTTGTTCCCCATTATAAATTCCCCTAATTCTGACTGCAAGGGACCTATGCTTGACTTCACCAATCTTTTTCTCTTCACATATCTATAGAATCTTTTACAGTCAGTTTTATGTTCCCTGCAAGCTTACTCTCATATTCTATTTTCCCCCTCTTAATTAATCCCTTTATCCTCCTTTGCTGAATCCTAAACTGCTCCCAATCCTCAGTTTTGCTGCTTTTTCTGGCCAATTTATATATCCTCTCCTTGGATCTTATGCTATCCCTAATTTCCCTTGTTAGCCACGGTTGAGTCACCTTTTTTGTTTTATTTTTATGCCAAACAGGGATGAACAAATTCTGTAGTTCATCCATGCGATCTTTAAATGTTTGCCATTGCCTATCCAACGTCAACCCTTTAAGTAACACTCCCCAATCCATCCTACCCAACTCGTGCCTCATACCATCATAGTTTCCTTTTTTTAAATTCAGGACCCTAGTCTCTGAGTCAACTACTTCATTCTCCATCTTAATGAAGAATTCTATCATATTATCCCTTTGGAATTTTATGTTTTCATCTACAATGCTGCCTATCTTTGTGTCATTGGCAAATTTGGATATGTAGCTTTCTATTTCATCATCTAAGTCATTAATAAATACTGTGAATAATTGAGGCCCCAACACAGATCCCTGCGGGACACCACCAGTCATATCCTGCCAATTAGAGTACCTGCCCAATATCCCTACTCTCTGTTTCCTGCCACTGAGCTAATTTCCTAACCAGGTCAATAATTTGCCTTCAATTCCACGGGCTCCAACCTTAGTGAACAGTCTCTTATGCAGGACTTTATCAAATACCATCTGGAAGTCCATATAAATAACACCCAAAGACATTCCCCTGTCCACTACTTCAGTCACCTCTTCAAAAAATTCCATCAGGTTTGTCAGGCATGACCTACCTTTCACAAATCCATGCTGGTTCTCTCTGATCAGTTGAAAATTTTCAACATGTTCAGTCACCCTATCCTTAATTATAGACTCTAGTAATTTCCCGACAACAGTTGTTAGGCTAATTGGTGTATAAATCCCTCGTTTCCCTCTCTCGCCATCCTCAAATAGCGGAGTGACATGTGCAATTTTCCAATCTAAAGAGATGGTTTCTGAATTGAGAGAATTTTGGAAGATTATACTTAGAGCATCTGCAATTTGCTCACCTACTTCCTTTAAAATCCTGGGTTGGAAACCATCTGGCCCTGGGAATTTGTCACTCTTAAATGCCATTATTTTCTTCATTACTGCTATTTTGCTTACATTAAATTGATCGCGTCCCTGTCCCTGATTCAATATTAGTTTCTTTGGGATTTACAGCATGCTATCCTGTTCCTCTACTGTAAATACCGATGCAAAGTAATTATTCAACATGTCCACCATTTCCTTATCAGCTTGACCCTCCGTTTCCTAATATAATTGTAAAAATTCTTCGTGTTGATTTGATATCAGTTGCAAGTTTCTTTTCATACTCCCTTTTTGTAGCTCTTATTATCTGTTTTCTCACCCTTTGCTGTTCTTTGTATCTTTCCATTCACCAGGATCTGTGCTATTTTTAGTATTTTTGTATGCTTTTTGGTTTCGTTTTATGCTTTCTCTTACCTCTTTAGTCACCCATGGCTGTTTTTTGGCAAATAGAGCTCGTTCCCCTCAGGGGTATAAACTGGTTCTGTACCACGTTAAATTCTTTTTTGAGCACCTCACACTGATCTTCTGTCCTTTTACTCAGTAACAGATTTTCCCAGTTTACTGTGGACAGTCTCTGTCTCATCCCACCCTATTTATCCTTTCCGCTAGGGCCCTGGTCCCAGACTGTTTCAGGTGGAGCCAGTCCCAATGGTACAGTTCCTTCCTGTCCCAATACTGGTGCCAGTGCCCCATGAAAAGTAACTCCTCTTTCCCTCACTACTCCTTTAGCCATGTGTTCATCTCCCTAAATCTGCTTATCCCTACACCAAATTGCACGTGGCTCAGGTAATAATCCAGAGATTATAACCCTTGAGGTCCTGTTCTTTAATGTAGCTACTAGTTCCTGGTACTCCCCAAACAGGATCTCTTGCCTACTCTTCCCTATGTTGTTGGTCCCAATATGGACCACAATGACTGGATCCTCCCCCTCCCTTTCCAATATCCTTTTAAGCCAGTTTGAGATGTCCCTCACCCTGGCACCAGGTAGGCAACATATCATGTGGGACTATCGATCATCCTTACAAAGAATTCTATCTGTCCCCCTAATTATAGAATTCCCTACAACTACAACATTATGCTTCCCCTCCTTCTCCTCTTACCCCCTTCAGACAACCTCCTGCTCCAAAGTGCCATAGTCCACATTCTGGCTGTCCTTCCAACAGTCTTTATTCTTATCCTCACAGGTAGCAAGTTGGTCTCAGCTCCCACTCCTTCTGGTCTCGGGCCTGTTCTGCCGCCGCGCTCTTTATCTTCTCTGCTCTCACTCAGCTCCCATTGCTTTGGGTCACTTGCCTGGCTCTTCTTTATTAGTTCCCTAAGGGGCCACACTATTTTGGCAAAATCCAAGATACAATCTCCATTGCAGTTGGTGTGGCTGAATAGATTCTTTATTTAAATAGAGTTCTTCAGTTCACTGGCTTTCCTTACATCCACAATCTTTGGGTCAGCTCATGCACCTTTTTCTGAGAAAACAGAACTGAAACATTCTAGTATCTTCCTGCTGGATTCAAATTTATTTTTACATGGGTCAGTCTTTTCTTATCTAACCTCTGCAGGACTGATTGAGTTGTTTTGTTACGATTTATTGCTTATGGTAAGATATTACTGCAGATATTGTGCTCTCCAACTATCCCAGATATCGTTTCATGGATGATGCTCAGAAATGTTTCAGTGTGGCTATAGTGCCAAAATGCAGGTGCTGGTATTCCCAAATTCTGATGTGGGTTGTGAATGTACCTAAACTCAAAAACTTCAGCTGCTGGTAGTCTGAGTTAAAGTACAGCTTGGAATTTTCTGGGGGTGAACTACATATCTTTTTGGTAATTCTCTCCCTATAATGCCACACTCTTGCTGGGGAGTCTAGAACCAGGGGTCATTGTCTCAGAATAAGGGGTCGGCCATTTAGGACTGAGATGAGGAGAAATTTCTGCACTCAGAGGGTGGTGAATCTTTGGAATTCTCTACCCCAGAGGGCTGTGGATGCTCAGTCATTGAGCATATTCAAGACAGAGATCGATATATTTTTGGATATTAAGGGAATCAAGGAATATGAGGATAGTGCGGGAAGGTGGAGTTGAGGTAGAAGATCAGCCATGATCTTATTGAATGGCAGAGCTGGCTCGAAGGGCCAAATGGCCTACTCCTGCTCCTATTTCTTATGCTCTTATATACCCAACTTACCTAAAGAGCTAGGGTGCAAGTTCACAGAGCTACCACTAGGTACCATTTAAATGTAAGCAACAAAAACCACTGATAAGCGTCCTGCTGTTGATCCAGACAGCCCCACCTTACCTGTTAGGAGATTGGCTTGCAGGATTGTCTGGAGCCAAGTGGGAAGAATCCTAGTCTGTGAAGGAATGAGCCATACCTATTCAGAAAAATACACCATTCTATGAAAGAATTCTGACTTTATTAAAACATGACAAACTGGGTTTGGAACTCTAGAAGCCTCAACAATCTAAAGCTGTTACAGCTTTCTGGCTATAGAGATAAGATGGTTGTTGACACTGAATCAATAACCTTATTGAAACAGGAGGTTGGAGGCTCCTGACGTCTGACTCTTTGGAAAGAAGACAATGGTACACCCTGCTAAGGTGTTCTAAATTACACTTCGGAAAGAAACACATAAAATTAAGAAACATATGCCTTCATAAAAATGACATCAATAAAAGAAACACCTGCCGTCAAATCATTTTTATGTTAAACTTAGAACACCTACGGAGGAGAGACACGAGTCTGTGTTACAACCAGCTGAGGTGACTTAAGAATTGCATAGATCACCCTGGTTGAGGTGTTCTAATTTACACTTCGTAAAGAGACACAAACAGAAGGCCTTGGTAGAGATGACATCAAGTGAAATGCACCTGCTGTTACACTGTTTTTTATGGTGGGCTTGGGACACCTTGGGTACAGACATAATTCTGCATTGCTACCAGCTGAACTGACTGTAAGAATAGTAGGGGTCAGCAGAAAAATGATTAGAGATAATTAGCTGACATCAGCAGAAAACTTCAAAGGAAATACCACGGAAAAAGGATATAAATATTGAACTTTCAAATGGGATGATGGTCTTGTTGTAAAGGGGCAAAGTGATTCTCAGGCTTCAGAGGCGGCTCTGTAAGTCTACAACTCTTTGTACCTCGGGGATCAAAGGTATCAAAGGTATTTGATTTTGGTGGATATCCTGGAATAAGACTAAGAACTGTAAAACTGTAGCGAAGTTAAGATTTGAGAATAAGGATCTCTGATAATAATATTGTAAAGCTTTCTCTTTTTTTGAACTGTTAATGTTGCGATTGAAACACCTATTGTAATTACATGTCGGTTCTTTCATAAATCTATGTATTTTTAGCATTGTCTCACATAATACTTCTGTATCAAACTCGCAAACTCAATCTCTGTACGCTCTTTGGTGAGGAGTTACAGAATTCTAAGGGAGTTTTCCAGACCCTCATAATATCCGGAAGGTTACAGTCTAGCTAAACTTATTAAAATGCTATCTGGAGGATGGTAACATCTTCAGGTTGTTCCTTTCCTTTAGGGAGAGATAGTCTGGACCTTTAGACCCAATTAAGTGTCTTTAGGATTTGGCTACCTCAAACATTAGTTGAAAGTGAATGTCTGAGGAATACACCTGATCCAGGGTAGCCCTAAATGGGCTAGGACTAGTAATTATCCCTTCAAGCCTACAGTGATGGTTCAACCTCTCCAGATTCTATTAATGAGCTGAAATCATTAGTTAATTATTAAATTACCCTGCAGTGCTACAGACCTGCCTAGTTCAGGTATTGGATTACTCAAGCTTCCTCAGAGGGTTTACTTCCAAATTTCGAACATCAGCCTTGTCATTTCAAAGCCATTTCAATCCTAAAGAGAAACCAGCTTACCTTTCCCGTCCCCACCAGAAAGGATAGTTGGACATTAGTTAACTAACAACAACAATAACTTGCATTTATATAGTGTCTTTAACATTGTAAACAATCTCAAGGCACTTCATAGAGGAGTAATCAGACAAATATGGAAGATGAGCCAAAGAAGGAGATATTAGCTCATAAGAACATAAGAATAGGAGCAGGAGTAGGCCATAGGGCCCCTCAAACCTGCTCCACCATTCAATAAGATCATGGTTGAACTTCTACATCATCTCCACTTCCGCGCTATCCTCATACCCCTTGATTCCCTTAGTGTCCAAAAATCTAGCGATCTCTGTCTCGAATATACTCAATGACTGAGCATCCACAGCCCTTTGGGGTAGAGAATTCCAAAGATCCACAATCCTCTGAGTGAAGAAATTTCTCCTCATCTCAGTCCTAATGGGCCGACCCCTTATCCTGAGACTATGACCCCTAGTTCTAGACTCTCCAGCCAGGGGAAACAGCCTCTCAGCATCTACCCTGTCAAGCCCTCTAAGAATTTTTTACCTTTCAATGAGATCACCTCTCATTCTTCTAAATATAGGCCCATTTTACTCAATCCCTCCTCATAGGAGAGCCCTGTCAACCCAGGAATCAATCTAGTGAACCTTTGTTACTCCCCCTTTAAGGCATGTATATCCTTCCTTAGGTGAGGAGACCAAAACTGTACACAGTACTCCAGGTGTGATCTCACCAAAGCCCTATATAATTGCGACAAGACTTCCTTACTCTTATACTCCAACCTCTTGCAATAAAGACAAACCTATCATGTGCCTTCCTCATTGCTTGCTGTACCTACATGTTAAGATTCTGTGATTCGTGTACAAGGACATCCAAATCCCTCCGAATCCCAACATTTACTAGTCTCTCATCATTTAAAAAATATTTTGCTTCTCCATTCTTCCTACCAAAGTGGATAATTTCACACATCCCAACATTATACTCCAGCTGCCACCTTCTTGCCCAATCACTTAAACAATTTATATCCATTTGGAAACTCGTTGCGTCCTCCTCACAGCTTACTTTCCCACCTAGCTTTGCAAATGTATTACACTCGGTCCCCTAATCTAAGTCATTGATATAGATTTTAAACAGCTGAGGTCCAAGCACTGATCCTTGCGACACGCCACTAGTTACACCCTGCCATCCCAAAAATGACGTGTTTATTTCTACTCTCTGTTTTCTGTCCATTAACCAATCCTCAATCCATGCTAATATATTAGCCCTAATCCTATGAGCCCTAGTCTTGAGTAACAACATCTTGAGTGGCACCTTATCAAATGCCTTCTGAAAGTGCAAATATACTACATCCACTGGTTCCCTCTTTTCTACCCTGCTAATTACAACCTCAAAAAACTCTAATAGATTTGTTAAACATGATTTCCCTATCATAAAACCATGTTGATTCTGCCTAATCATATTTGGATTTTCCAAGTGCCCTGTTACCACGTTCCCAATAATAGATTCTTGCATTTTCCCTGCTACTGATGACAGGATAACTGGCCTTTAGTTCCCTGTTTTCTCTCTTCCCCTTTTCTTGAATAGAGGGGTTACATTTGCTACCTTCAAATCCATGAAGACTGTTGTAGAGTCAAGGCATTCTAAGATCAAAACCAATGCATCCACTAACTCTGCAGCCACCTTTTTTAAAACACTAGGATGTAGGCCTACAGGTCCAGGGGATTTGTGGGTTTTAGTCCCATTAATTTCTCCAGTACTTTTTCTTTACCAATATTCATTACTTTAAGTTCCTCACTCTCATTAGCTCCTTAGTTCCCCACTATTTCTGGTATGTTCTTTGTGTCTTCTACTGTGAACACAGATACAAAATATTTGTTTAACATCTCTGCCATTTCCTTATTCCCCATTGTAATTTCTCCTGTCTCTGCCTCTAATGGACCCATGTTTACTTTCACTAATTTCTTCCTCTTTACATACTTGTAAAAGCTCTTAAAATTTGTTTTTATATTTCTTGCTAGTTTACTCTCATATTCTATTTTCTCCCTCTTTACCAATGTCTTGGTCATCCTTTGCTGATTTTTAAAACCCTCCTAATCCTCAGGCTTACTATTCTTTCTGGCAACATTGTAAGCCTCTTCTTTTAATCTAATACTATCCTTAACTTTTCTAGTTAGCCATAGTTGTAGCACTTTTCTAATGATGTTTTTATTTCTCAAAGGGTATTTATATTCATGGAGAATTATGAATTATTTCTCAAACTCGATATGGAATTCTATCTTATTATGATCACTCTTCCCCAGAGGATCCTTTACTATAAGATTGCTAACTAATCCAGTCTCATTGCACAACATAAAATAACCTGTTCCCTAGTTGAATTCTTGATGTAGTGTTCTAGAAAATGGTCTCAAATGCATTCCATTAACTCATCCTCCAAGCTACTTTTGCCAATTTGGTTTGCCCAGTCTATAGGAAGATTATTGCATTACGCTTATTACACGCTCCTCTAATTCCCTGATTTTTACGCTGTTCAACACTATGATTACTGTTAGGGGGTCTAGAAACTACTCCTATCAGTGTTTTCTGCCCTTTGTTTTCTCTTAGCTCCACCCATCCTGATTTTCTGGGCTAAAGTCCTTTCTCTCATCCTTTACTATCAGGGCTACCCCACCTCCTTTTCCATTAGGAGAGGTGACCAAATGCTTGGTCAAAGAAGTGGGTTTTAAGGAGAGTCAAAGGAGGAGAGGGAGTTGGAGAGGTGAAAGGGTTTAGGGAGGGAATTCCAGAGCATGGTACAAGATGGCTGAAGTCACACCAGCCAAACATGGGACAGGGCGGGGAGTTGCACAAAAGGCCAGAGTCAGAGGAAAAGAGTTTTGGGAGTGATTTAGGGCTTGAGGAGGTTACAGATATAGGGAGGGGGCAGGCCATGAAGAGAATTAAACATGAGAAATTTTAAATTGGAAGTGTAGGGGACTGGGAGCTTATGTAGGTCAGCAAGGACTGGGATGATGCGTGAGTGGGATCTGTTGTAGAATAGGATACAGGCAGCAGAGTTTTGAATGAGCTTAAGTTTATGGAAGATGGGAAGCTGGCAAGGACAGCATTGGAATAGTCAATACAGCATCCGCAGTATTTTGCATTTGTATTGGAATAGTCAAGTCAGGAGGTGACAAAGACAAGAATGAAAGTGTCAGCTGCAGATGGGCTGAGGTCGGGGCGGAAGCGGGCAGTTTTATAGAGCTAAAAGTAAATGGCCTTTCTGATGTTTGGTCGGAAGCTCAGCTTGAGGTTGAATAGGACCTGGGGAAAACTGTGGCCAGTACAATTATGTTCTGGGCTTTCAAGGCCTCAAAAACTCTGAGATAAAATGTTGCAGATAAACATTACTTTTTGGCTCAGAACAAAATACAGCAAAACATATTTTTAATTTAGAGATTTATTTTCAAGCTATTTTTGCGTAACAACTGGTCTCTAATTCCCAGGCGGCTTTCTCGCACCATTCTTGGAGTGCCGAGATATGGCTTTACTACCCAGACTTTGCTCCTATTACCATTCTGCTGCTCCTCCAGAAATAATGAGCTGTTAGAAAGGAGGGGAATGGTGGTGATAGCAGCCAAGGCTCAACACGGAAATGCAAGAAAAGCTTCAGAAACAGGGTGAGAGAAACAATAGCTCCAATTAGGAAGTAAACCCTTGAGTTTTTTTTCACTTATAAAACAAGGGAGTGGTAGTTTGTGAACCAAAACTTGAGAAGTAAAGCTATTATGAAAGCTTTTCTGAGAATATTTCTTTCATATTAGTATGCAATCTTAATGTAATGATAACGGTGTAGCAGGTTCACCAGGAAATGTTATGCCTGAATCAGGATTATGCCCAGATCAGTTTTTCTAGAAACTGTAGATTAAAAACAGCCAATTTAAAATGTTTTGTATCATAGCTATTTAATCAGCTATTCAGTAGCTCAATGTAAAAATCTTCCATAGTAAACACTAAACCAAGCCACGTTTTATACAAAAGTGATTACACTTCCAAAGCCTGCTACTGACGCTAGGAGGGAAAGCAGTGAGTGAGGAGGACATAAAAAACCTGCAAAAGGACATAGACAGGCTAAGTGAGTGGGCAGAGATTTGACAGATGCAATATAGTGTTGGAAAGTGTGAGGTTATGCACTTTGGCAGAAAAAATCAAAGAGCAAGTTATTACCTAAATGGAGAGAAACTGCAAAGTGCTACAGTACAAAGGGATCTGGGGGTCGTGGTGCATGAAACACAAAAAGTTAGTATGCAGGTGCAGCAGGTGATCAGGAAGGCCAATGGAATCTTGGCTTTTATTGCAAGGGGGATGGAGTATAAAAACAGGGACGTCTTGCTGCAGTTATACAGGGTAGTGGTGAGGCCACACCTGGAATACTGCGTGCAGTTTTGGTTTCCATATTTAAGAAAAGATATACTTGCTCTCGAGGCGGTTCAGAGAAGCTTCACTCGGTTGATTCCAGAGATGAGGGGGTTGACGTATGAGGAAAGGTTGAGTAGGTTGGGACTCTACTCATTGGAGTTCAGAAGAATGAGAGGCGATTTTATCGAAACATATAAGATTGTGAGGGGGCTTGATCGGGTGGATGCGGTGAGGATGTTTCCACTGATGGGTGAGATTAGAACTAGGGGGCATAATTTTAGAATAAGGGGCTGCCCTTTCAAAACTGAGATGAGGAGAAACTTCTTCACTCAGAGGGTAGTAAATCTATGGAATTTGCTACCCCAGAGAGCTGTGGAAGCTGTGTGGCGACACGCCACCACTGGACATAATCCACTCACGGCGGCACAGACAGTCTAAGCAGAAGCCCCCAGCCGGGGGCCCTTTCCTCCAGCAACTTGTTTCCCGCAGGGACAGGCTGCCGGGAGCACTTCCTGTCTGGGAAGTATTTAAGTGGATGCGTGGGCTTTTCTAGTTCCTGTTTGTCATGTGGTGGGAATAAAGCAGTTGTGTTTTCAATAGCTCTGGTCTCGACTCCCACGTTTGCCGCGGTATCTCAACACTGGTGACCCCGACGCTCAGGACGAATCCTAAGCTAGCATGGCGGATACAAACGCAGTCACGGTTAAATTACCAGACTTTTGGGAGAACCTCGCCGAAGCCTGGTTCGTTCAAGCTGAGTCCAGATTCCGGCTGAAAGGCATTACAGTCGACGCCACGAAGTACGACTACCTCGTCGCCTCGCTCACCTATGCTACAGTCCCCAAGGTTTGGGCAGCGCTGCAGAATCCACCAACGGAGGGCAAGTACGAACATCTGAAGGCTGCGCTACTTAAAAAATTTCAAACGTCCTCTTACCAGCGCCACTGCCAACTCCTGGACCTCCCCGGCCTTGGTGACGCTTCACCATCAGACCTGCTTTCCCACATGCTGTCCCTCTCAGACGACAAAAATCCCGGCGCCCTTTTTCGCACGCTTTTCATTCGGCAGCTCCCCGCCAGCATCCGCCCGCTCATTGTGGAGTCTGACTGCACGGACTTGAATGATATAGCCGAAAAGGCCGACCGGCTGCTCTCTGCACAGGCCGCTCGCGACGTCGCGCCCGACCTCACGGCAACGACCACGCGGTCTTCCCGGGCCGCTAGGCCCGACCGCCCTACCACTCCGGGTCACTGCTACTACCACACCCGTTTTGGCGCTAGGGCTCAACGCTGCATGCCACCGTGTTCCTTCAAACCACCCCCCCGCACCGGCCCCTGCGATGGCCGCGGGGCAGAAGGAGCCCCTACTGTACGTCACTGACGACAGAACCAACCGCCGATTTCTGTGCGACACAGGGGCCCAGCACAGCATCACCCCCGCCTCCGCCCTCGAGATCCAACGCGGCACACGGGGTATCACACTGGCTGCAGCCAATGGCTCTGAAATCCGCACATATGGCACCCGCATGGTCACGCTCGACCTCGCGGGCCGCCGCTACCGCTGGGAGTTCCTCACAGCCAAGGTCCTCTGCCCACTCATCGGCGCCGACTTCCTACGCGCCCACGGCCTCCTTGTCGACATTCCGAGGCACCGCCTCGTCGACATCAACACTATGGCCCCCATCCCCGGCGCCTTTACCCCGGCCCGTTCGGCCGGCCTGACGACCTACTGCCTCGCCAGAGCCACGGACGACTACTCGGCACTCCTAGCTGAGTTTCCCGCCCTCACTAACCCGACCTTTTCGGCCAAAGCTGCCAAGCACGGTGTGGAACACTATATCCCCACCACCGGCCCCCCAGTTTCTGCCCACGCCCGCAGACTCAACCCGGCCAAGCTGGAAATCGCGCGGGCCGAGTTCACCAACATGGAACAACTCGGCATCATCCGCCGCTCAAGCAGCCCTTGGGCCTCGCCCCTCCACATCGCCCCCAAGCCCGGCGGAGGCTGGCGCCCTTGCGGGGACTACCGCCGCCTCAACGACGCCACCACCCCCGATCGATACCCGGTGCCACACATCCAGGACTTCTCGGCCCGACTGGCCGGACGAACCGTCTTTTCCAAAGTCGACCTGGTGCGCGGTTACCACCAAGTCCCCGTACACCCCGCGGACATCCCCAAAACGGCCGTCATCACCCCATTCGGCCTGTTCGAGTTCCTGAGGATGCCCTTCGGCCTCAAGAATGCAGCACAGGCTTTCCAGCGCCTTATGGACTCAGTCCTCCGGGACCTGAACTTCCTATTCGTCTATCTAGACGACATTCTTGTGGCCAGCTCCTCCAAACAGGAACACCTCGAACACCTTCGCATCCTGTTCGGGCGCCTAGCCCAACACGGGCTCATCCTCAGCCCGGCGAAGTGCCAATTCGGCCTAACCGAGATCGATTTGCTCGGTCACCACATCACCCCTGCTGGGGCCGTCCCCCTGCCCAACACGGTGCAGGCCGTCCAGCAATTCCCCTGCCCCACAACCATCAAGGGCCTCCAGGAGTTCCTTGGGATGGTGAACTTCTACAACAGGTTCATCCCCAGAGCCGCAGCCCTCATGAAGCCCCTATACGACTCCCTCCGAGGAAAATCCGGCAAGATGGACGTAGCCTGGACCACTGACACGGCAGCTGCCTTCGACGTCACCAAAAACGCGCTCGCCGACGCCACTCTGCTCGCGCACCGGAGGGCTGATGCCCGGGTCGTGCTCACCACCGACGCCTCCGACCACGCAGTCGGGGCCGTGTTCGAGCAGTGGGTCAATGGCGCGTGGCAGCCACTTGCCTTCTACAGCCGCCAACTGCGCCCCCCCGGAGGTCAAATACTCCACTTTCGACCGCGAGCTTCTCGCACTCCACCTGTCGGTCCGCCATTTCAGGTTCCTCCTGGAAGGCCGCCCCTTCACCGCGTATGTGGACCACAAGCCACTCACATACGCGATGGCCAAGCACACCGAACCCTGGTCCGCTAGGCAGCAACGCCAGCTCGCGGCCGTCTCCGAGTTTACTACGGACATTCAGCACATCTCCGGTAGAGACAACGTGGTCGCCGACTGCCTTTCCCGTCCCGCCGTCTGTGCGAATCACCTCGCGGTCGACTACGCACAACTAGCAGCGGCCCAGCTCACGGACCCAGACCTCCTCTCGGCGGCTACCAGCCTGCCAGGGCTACGCCTAGCCAAGGTCGCGCACGGGCCCGAAGCCACGGCAGTCACGTGCGACGTCTCACTCGGCCAACCCAGGCCGGTCGTCCCTGAGACCTGGCGCCGCCGCGTCTTCGACGCGCTCCACGGGCTCTCTCACCCGGGTTCCCGCGCATCCGTCAAACTCCTCTCCAAGCGCTTCGTCTGGCGCGGCCTCAGCAGAGATGTTCGGACTTGGGCCACCTCCTGCCTCGCCTGCCAATGGGCTAAGGTACAGCTGCACACCAAAGCACCCCTGGGAGACTTCGAGGTACCCAGCCGCCGCTTCGACCACGTACACGTCGACATCGTCGGTCCCCTGCCGCCATCGCAAGGCCAAACTTATCTCCTCACGATGGTCGACCGCTACACACACTGGCCTGAGGCAGTGCCGCTGACCTCCACCACCACAGCCGACATCGCCAGGGCGTTCGTTAACACCTGGGTTGCGAGGTTCGGCGTACCGGCCGACATAATCTCCGACAGAGGCGCCCAGTTCACCTCCGAACTCTGGACGGCCACAGCACACAACCTCGGGGTGATGCTCCACCGCACCACGGCGTACCACCCGCAGGCCAACGGACTTTGTGAACGCTTCCACAGGTCACTCAAGGCCTCACTCCGCGCTGGCCTACAGGGCAGTACCTGGACTGACCGCCTACCGTGGGTGCTACTCGGCCTACGCACCGCGGTCAAGGAAGACCTCCAGTCCTCGGCAGCGGAGTTAGTCTACGGACAACCGCTGCACGTCCCAGGCGAATTCCTTCCGGAGCCTACCAAGCCTTGGTCGGCCGAACAGCAGCGGCTCGACTCTTTCTCTTCCGCTCAGCAGTTCGGCCCACTTCCGGTCAACCGACATGGCGAACTCGCACCTCACGTCCCGCCAAATTTACAGCAGGCGCGCTTCGTCTTCGTGCGACACGACGCGCACCGCGGGCCCCTGCGACCCCCGTACGACGGCCCGTACGAGGTACTACAAACCGGGGACAAGGTCTTCAAGCTGTGACTCGGCGACAGGGTCGAGACAGTCTCCATCGACCGGCTCAAACCAGCGCACACAGAACCAGGGGAACAGGTCCCCGTGGCCCAGCCTCCAACTAGAGGCCGTCCCCCCGGCAAGCCAGCACAGCCGGCGGCGAACCGCCCGACCCAACCAACCAGACCGGCGACCACTCAGAGCCGCTGCGGCAGAACCATTAGACCACCGTCACGACTCGTCCACTCCTCCTAAGCGGATTCTGGGGGGAGCTCTGTGGCGACACGCCACCACTGGACATAATCCGCTCACGGCGGCACAGACAGTCTAAGCAGCAGCCCCCAGCCGGGGGCCCTTTCCTCCAGCAACTTGTTTCCCGCAGGGACAGGCTGCCGGGAGCACTTCCTGTCTGGGAAGTATTTAAGTGGATGCGCGGGCTTTTCTAGTTCCTGTTTGTCATGTGGTGGGAATAAAGCAGTTGTGTTTTCAATAGCTCTGGTCTCGATTCCCACGTTTGCCGCGGTATCTCAACAGCTGCAACATTAAATAAATTTAAAATGGAGATAGACATTTTCCTAGCAGATAAGGGAATTAGGGGTTACGGGGAGAGGGCAGGGACGTGGACGTGAGCCTAGGTTCAGATCAGCCATGATCCTATTGAATGGTGGAGCAGGCCCGAGGGGCCATATGGCCTACTCCTGCTCCTATTTCTTATGTTCTTATGTAGGTAGTAGTAGGTTGATCAGACGTAATGCGCCAAACATTGAAAGTAATTGATAATCTGGAAGCAGTTTCTTTGTTTGGATCAAGATTTTATATTTGGATCAAGAATTCTATAAAATAGGAGCTATTAGGGAATAGTTTGGTACATTGGAATTCTATACGTAGATCATGTGTAAATGTAAACTGGAGTCATCTGTATCGAAATAATAGATGTTGGCAAGCTTGTCAGATGTAAATGAACCCAGTGCAGTGTAATGTTAGTTACGTTTGGTGTGGTCATTCTGGAAGTCTGGTTCAAATTCAGCTAAGACCTTAATGGGATGAAAATTGCCACTCACTTGGTGGCATTGTGACCCCAAGTGAATTGAGTTTGGGTCAACCTCAATCATGTTGTTGGTGTATGTGAAAGGATAATTACAGTCCTAGCCCTTTTCGGGCTACCCCAGATCAAGCGTATTCCCCAGACGTTCACCTTCAACTAAAGTTAGAGATAGCCGAATTCTACAAGACGCGTAAATGGGTCTTATGGTTCAGGCTATCTCTCCCTAATGAAAAGGAACGACTGAAGATGTTACCATCCTCCAGATAGCACTTTTAATAAGTTTAACTAGACTGTAACCTTCCGGATATTATGAGGGTCCAGAATACCCCCCAGACTTCTGCAACTCCTTACAAAAGAGTATACAGAAATTGGGTTTGCGAGTTTATACAGAAATACTCTTTGAGACAATTCTAAAAATATATCGTTTTATTTAAGAGCCGACATTCATTTAACAGCTGTTGAGTCAGTCACAACATTAACAATTCAGAATACAAATAGCTTACATTTCTTATTTCTCAGAGATCCTGATTCTCAAATCTTTACTTCATTACATTTCTACATTTCTTACTTATCTCTAAATCCAGAACATCCACCAAAATCAAATTATAGTACCATTTGATCCCTGAGACTCAAAGGTAAAAACTTACAGATGGTGCCTGTAAAGTTGAGAAACACTTGGCCCGTTCAGCAACTTCTGACTTTCTGTTTGAAAAGGTCTATCTTTTATACCCTTTTTGCAGTGGTTTATT
Organism: Somniosus microcephalus; assembly: GCF_052327205.1. Classification (NCBI taxonomy): domain Eukaryota; kingdom Metazoa; phylum Chordata; class Chondrichthyes; order Squaliformes; family Somniosidae; genus Somniosus; species Somniosus microcephalus. Next base: position 32,571,991 of record NC_141006.1, read on the forward strand.
CTTTGAAGTTCTCTGCTGATGTAAGCTAATTGTCTTTATTGATACCTCTGTTGAATGCTTTCTATCTTACTGTCAATTCAACTATTGCATGCAGAATTATGTCTCTACCTTTAGGTGTTCCAAAAACTATCATAAAAACAATATGACAGCAATGGTTTCTGTTTGATGCCATTCTTATCGAAGATTTTCCATTCAATTCTTAATATCACTTTTAGCTGGTTTAACAGACTTCGAGTCTCCTAACTGCTCCAAGTTCAATACAAACACAATGTAATTGCTTGGTGTATCTATTGAAGTCATATCTTCAAAGTGTTCTTGTTGGTATCATATTTACTATGTATAAATTAAAGACACTTTGACTGAGTGTTTACTTGTTTTCTAGCTATCTCAATTGGTTGCATATTTAATCTTATGTTTCCTGTCTTCCAAGTTTAACATAAAAACAATTTGACCAGCAGGTGTTTCTTTTACTTGATGTCATCTTTTCAAAGGCACATGCCTCTTTTAATGTTTGTGTTTCTGTTCAATGTGTTAGCTTATAGCACCTTAAACTGGATCTTCCATTGTGTTATTCCCAAACTCCAGACCCCCTGGAATCACCAAACTGCCATTTCAATAGAGTCATTGTTTTAGTATATTTTAACTAATGCCCATTTCAAAGCTTTTATGTTTACAACTTTGTTAAACAACTGATCTTTATCTCAGAAGCCTGTATTTCTGTTTGCAGCCTGTGTCTCTGAGGCTTTAGATTTTTAAACCCAGTATATCATGTATTAATACATATCAGAATTCTGTTCATTTTATGGTGTATCTTTCTGAAATATGGCTTATTCCTTCACATATGAAAGTCCACAGCATAAAACTAACCAGGGGACTAAATCAGCAGTTTCTCTGAATGAGACCAGAAAGGTGGTGGTGGGGGAGGTGAAAATGTCCCACCAGTAAGTAGACACATTCTTGGGTGGTGCAGAAAGGGTGTTGCCCTGCAACTGGCCATCGTTGTGCCTGAACTGGGACCGGTTCATCTTGATCTTGGGTTCAAGTGGAAAAATATTCCATTCTCATCTTGGTGAGCACTTAAATTCGACAAAAGCTCAATCAGAATGAATAAACACCAAAGCATTTTGTAAAATTCTTAGGACGAGAGCTGCCTTGGAAGCTCAATGGCAGAAGAATCATGCTTTCAACTGATCCATTCCTGCTCCTTTGCGCTTGACAATATTCCGACAATACAGGCGCTTGAGAGCAGTAGCACTTTTTTGAGAAACCCCTGCTGAGTTTAACACTGTATATCCGACATTGTTCTCCTATTCAGTGATCTTTTTTAATACTGTTCCTGCTGAATTTCACAATGATGGAAACGTACTTGGATGTTGGCTTCTGAATGTGTTCCCCCAGAGTATTGCACACAAGATTTAGTGTGACTGTGCAGCAATTCATATTATCATAACCTCCTTTCAGCGTTACTTTCACTCTCTTCGCACCATTATCTGTGACAATTATTCAGACTGTCAAACTATAAGATGGAGCTACTCATCAAACAAGTCAGCTGTTTTTTGGCAGCAAAAGTAAGTTTCCAGATGGCTTGAAAAGTGCAAATCCTGCCATTTTCTTTTTATTTATTATGTTTTCTATAAAAAGCTTATCTGATTGAGACTGAACCAAAAAGAAAGAAGAGTCGGAGAATTTCACATGATTTTCATCCTTCTTAATTGTGTACATCTTCAGTGGATAGAAAGTTCACAACCTGTTCTATTAAAACCTCAGGCATTTTGCTGCATTATTGTCCCTTTCAGTTCTTTTACTCCCTTTTTGTTTTTAATGACTTGCTTTTGGACATTGCCTCCATCCCACGAGCCATGCTATCCTCCTCAGCGAGGAAGGCAGGTGGTGCAGTCTCTTGATGTGTCCATGAAGGTTACCAATACTGCTTCACAGACAACTCATTAGAAACTCATCTGAGCTACATGGAAAGGAGCCTCTCCCATTCCATGCTAATCTCCCTTCTTCCTTCAAATAACTTGGCCAGTTCTAGGAAACTCAGTCCTTCGGGAGAAACCTTACTGATTATGACAGCTGATTCTGAGATTGCAACTTGGATCTCTTTGGAAGTAGGACCGGATTATTTTCATTTAATATAATGAGACAAAGCTTTAGCTATTATCGATTTATTGGTGGGGCTCCATGAGATAAATCCATCCCAGCAAGGAATTTCTACCCGTATATAGCAGTTTACGCTTTTTAATCATTGTTAAAAGTAACACTTTGTGCTGGTTGCTAACTTTAGATATTTGGGATTTAAAAAAATTACTTCATGTTGCAGAAAAGTAAAGATACTCTTAGTTTTCTGTACATCCTGAAAATTAGGAGAGCCATTTTGAGCAATCACTAAGGCTGGAATTTTTACCTGTGAGGCAAGTTGGGTGCGAGGTAGGGAGAGGGGTGGGGGGGGGTGGTGGGGAGGTGGAGGTGAGGGGTGGGGGGTGGGTCTGGGCTGGGGTGGGGGTTGGGGTGGGGAGCGGGGGTGTGGGGTGTGATGTGGAGGTGGGGTGGTGGGGGGTGGGGCTGGGGTGGGGGGTGGGGTGATGGGGGGGTGTGGGGGTGGGGGGATGGTGCGGGGTGGGGGGATGATGTGGGGTGGGCAGCGGGGGTGGGGGGTGTGGTGGTGGGTCTGGGCTGGGGTGGGGGTTGGGGTGGGGAGCGGGGGTGGGGGGTGTGGTGGGGGGTGGTGGGGTGGGGTGTTGGGGGTGGGGCTGGGGTGGGGGGAGGGGTGATGGGGTGGAGCTGGGGTGGGGGGAGGGGTGATGGGGGGTGGGGGTTGGGGTGGGGTGCGGGGTGGGGAGGTGGGTGTGGGGGTGGGGTGACGGTGGTTGGTGGGGGGGGTGGGGGGTGGGGTGCGGGGTGGGGAGGTGGGGGGTGGGGGTGGGGCTGATGGGGGGGTGGGGGTTGGGGTGAGGTGCGGGGTGGGGAGGTGGGGGTGGGGGTGGGGGGTTGGGGAGGTGGGGTGGGGAGGTGGGGGGTGGGGGTGGGGGGTGGGGTGCGGGGTGGGGGTGGGGTGCGGGGTGGGGGGTTGGGGAGGTGGGGGGTGGGGGTGGGGTGAGGTGCGGGGTGGGGAGGTGGGGGTGGGGGTGGGGTGAGGTGCGGGGTGGGGAGGTGGGGGTGGGGGTGCGGGGGTGGGGGTGGGGCTGATGGGGGGGTGGGGATTGGGGTGAGGTGCGGGGTGGGGGTGGGGGTGGGGGTGTGCTGTGCAGCGGGCTGGCCTCACACAGCCCTCAGCAGTGTGCTGTCCACTTTGGCTTTAACTGAATTGGATCAATTGAGTTAGGCCTGCGGGTTTCCTGGCCAATTAAATGTAGCGGGGTCTGATGACATCATTGATGACTTGCCCTGAGCTCAGATCATTAAAGGGGCCTTCCACACATCACGCTTGAAGGTTGTTGGAGGAGGATCAGAGCTCTTTGGCAGAGGTGTGGTTGTTCAGAAAGTAAAGATTTTCCATCTGAGCCAACTACATCCTGTTGTGCGTTTCGCCCCCCAACCCCATCACTCTGCCTTTGCAAGCCTACTCCTGCACGTCAATCCTCACACCAACCTACCTTGCAAGGTGCAACCAGCCCTCTCTGTCTATGCACCTTCTCACGTCCCCATCTGACTAACCACCACTGACACTCACCCTCATCCTAATGCAATCATAGGAAGTAACATCACAGAAGGAGGCCCTTTGGCAATGTCACACCACTCTCTCATAGTCACCCTCGACAGATGTAGCCCATCCATTTCTTACACTCATTCCACCACTCTCACTTAAAGTTCTCTTCTTTCCCTCCTTGCAGGAGAAGAGAGTCCAGAACAGCAGGGAGAGACAACAAAGCAGAGGTGGCCCTCCAATTTACACCAGCTTGACTCCAGCAGAGGAGGAGATGCTGCAAATCACTGGAGTTGCAGAGCTGCTGGCGGTAGGAGACGGAGAGAGGGGGACCTCCCAGCAACCTGGTGACAGAATTAAATATCATACAGCCACATGGCATACAACAGTCACTCATGGTGATTGATGTCAGCAGCCAGTGAAATGCCATCATGTGCATAATGATAACGTTACACATTCTTATCATTACATTTTTAATTCATGTCTTTACTCTCCCACAGGTCCATTACGTGCCCCCCCCCTCCAGCCCCACTGTCCAGCCAGAGGAGGAAGATGGCTCCTCAGAGGAAGCTCCACTCTCTGAGGGTGCACCCTCATCAGTCCCATGCGCACCCAGCACCAGTGCAGATATGCACACCTCGGTGGGTCCAGCGAGACATAGAGTAGTGTTGTCACCAGGAATCTCACAGATCACAAGTGAGCAAGACCAGATGGTGGAGACAGGGGCAGTAGTGGAGACTCCTCCCTGGAGGGTGCAGGCTGCTCCAAGCTCTGCTCAGTTCCATGCAGACACTGAGCCTCAGGGGCCATCGAGAAAGAGGGTGAACTTGGAGGAGCAGCAACAAATGTGTAAGGCTCTGACAGCTTTTGCAGCCGTGATGTGCATGATTGTACAGAGAATGGAGGAGTCCATCTCCAACATGAGTACCACCATCTCGCAGGCGATGGTGATGATGCGCTGTTCCATGGAAATGATGGCCACAAGCATGGAGCATCAAATGCGCCAGTCGAATGAGAACATGCTTGCTGTGAACAACAGATTGCAGGCTCTCATTGACCGTATCTCTAGGAGGGATACCAATATAGACTTGGGCGTTCACTGAAGTGCAGCAAAATTCGATAGACTCTGGAACAGTACACATGGATTGGTGGGTAGCTAATGTTACCCTGTGGCAGAGCCACCAGGGGACTCTGATCTAATGTACATAATTATCTTTAACAAATTATTAGCTACAGAATGAATCTGTATCTTTGTTCATATTATTGCATGTACATAGCGTGGTCCCTTTAAGAATGAGACCAAACGCGATGACGTCATCACGTTGATCACGTGATCCTCCAGCGGCGGGAAAATGTGATGACGTCATGACGTCAGGCTGGGGAGCCACCCTAGCCAGTCGTCGTGGAGCCAGCAAAGAGTACAGACCTGTAATTTAGTTCTCCTGTGTTTTCGTGTTCAACTCTGTTGAATAGTATTAAACATCGTTTGTTTGATAGACTGACTCGACCTCAGTCCTTTAGTTAGGAATCTAGCCATTCCTACAGTGGTGACCCTGAATTTTCGTGAACAATTTTCGCAGAAGAAGCAAAGCGAAACGAAACATGGAAGCAACTCCGTGGCTTTGAAGCTCCCACAGTTTTGGGAACAACAGGCGGCCTCCTGGTTCGTACAAGCAGAAGCACAATTCAAACTCCGAAACATCGTTGCGGATCAGACCCGTTACCTTTACGTGGTCTTTGCACTCGACAGCTCCACGGCCTCACGGATCATCAGCCTGCTCGAAAACCCCCCGGTTGACAGCAAGTATGATACTCTTAAAGCGCGGTTAATACAGGTCTTTGGGCTCACGAAGGCGGAGCGTGCCCGCCGACTGCTCGCTATGCCCGGGCTTGGCGATTCCAAGCCATCTGAGTTAATGAGCCAGATGCTCACGCTCCTTGACTCCGAACCACAATGTTTCCTCTTTCGGGCGTTATTCCTGAGTCAATTACCCGAGCAGGTTCAGGCTGCCCTCGCCAGATCGGAAGCCACAGATTGCGCAGCAGTTGCTGCAGAAGCAGATACGATTTATGCGGTCATGCAGCAATCCTGCGCCACCACGAAGCACCCCTCCCCCGCGAACGCCGCCCCGACGCCTCCATCCCCCAGCTTGTGCTTTTACCATGCCCGTTTTGGCGCGAAAGCCAAAGGCTGCCGTCCTCCCTGCAGTTTCGCGCCTAAAAAAACAAACCAACATCAACACCAGCAGCAACTCCAGAAAAGGAGGACCAAGTCTGAGGGACGTTCCGCGGCCGCGATGGCGATTGGAAATTCCGGGAAGCTCCTCTACATTACAGATTCCCTCTCGGGCCGGCGCTTTTTATGTGACACTGGGGCGCAGTGTAGCATCCTTCCTGCCTCAGCACTCGATATTCAGTCTGGGAGGCACGGCCTCTCCCTCGAGGCAGCTAATGGCGGGGCCATTCGTACCTTTGGCAAACGGCGGGTCCAGGTGTGCTTCGGCGGGCAACGGTTTCAGTGGGAATTCATCACAGCCAAGGTTTCGCAAGCCATCCTCGGCGCGGATTTCTTATGCGCCAACAGCCTCTTGGTGGATGTAAGAAATCGTCGATTGATTAACGCGGCCACCTTCCACTCCATCCCTTGCTTCCGCAGTTCCGCAATGTCGCACACTGTCTCCTGCGCGTTGCCTTCGCCGGACGAGTTCACTCGCCTATTAGGTGAATTCCCGGAGCTGACCAAGCCCACTTTCTCCTCCTCGGCCACTAAGCATGGTGTCGAACACCACATTACTACGACTGGCTCCCCAGCACGAGCTCAGCGCCTGGAACCCGGCAAGCTCGCGGCTGCAAAGGCAGAGTTTGCCATGATGGAATGGCTGGGGATTATTCGCCGGTCGAATAGTCCCTGGTCCTCGCCTCTCCACATCGTCCCGAAGCCTGGCGGCGGATGGCGGCCATGCGGGGACTACCGATGCCTTAATGACGCCGCTACTCCCGATCGGTATCCGATCCCGCATATTCAGGATTTCTCCGCCCATTTGGCGGGAAACTCAATCTTCTCCAAGGTTGACCTCGTCCGTGTCTACCACCAAGTTCCCGTGCACCCGCCGGACGTCCAGAAAACTGCAGCCATCACTCCCTTTGGACTGTTCGAGTTTCTACGGATGCCATTTGGGCTCAAGAACGCTGCACAGGCTTTTCAGCGACTAATAGACTCGGTCCTGCGGGATCTTAAGTTTTTATTTGTCTATCTCGACACATCCTGATAGCCAGCTCTACCAAAGAGGAACACGTCTCCCATCTACGCACCCTCTTTTGGCGCCTCAGCCAACATGGCCTCATAATCAACCCGGCCAAGTGTCAGTTCGGCCCACAGCAGATTGACTTCTTGGGCCACTGATTTACTTCGGAGGGCGCAATTCCGCTGCAATCAAAGGTCGAAGCAATTACGGCATTCCCAAGGCCGCAGTCCACCAAGGCTCGTCAAGAATTCCTGGGCATGGTGAATTTCTACCACCGCTTTGTACTGAAGGCAGCACAACTCATGCAGCCCCTCTACGAGGCCCTCAAAGGCAAGGCTGGAAAGGATACATTAGCCTGGATGGTCGAAATGGACAACGCTTTCGACAACACAAAAACCGCTCTAGCCAATGCAACTATGTTGGCACACCCTCTGCCAGGTGCCACCATCGCCCTTACCACTGACGCTTCCGACTATGCCATAGGCGCCGTACAGGAACAGTGGGTCAACGGGACGTGGCAACCACTGGCGTTTTTCAGTCGCCAACTCCGGCGCAATGAACGCAAATACAGCACTTTTGACCGGGAGTTGCTGGCGCTGTTCCTGGCTATCCGCCATTTCCGTTTTTTGTTAGAAGGATGTCCCTTCACTGCGTTTGTAGATCACAAACCACTGACCTTCGCCATGGCCAAGACCGCCGAACCGTGGTCGGCTCGACAGCAGGGACAGCTAACTTTCATTCCAGAATTCACGACAGACATCCAACACGTAGCTGGCAAGGACAACTTGGTAGCTGATTGCCTTTCTCACGCGACCGTACGGGCGGTCTGTAGTGTATGTGCCTTTAAGACAGAACTACTTTTACAGCTCCTGTACACTGTAGTACCGGCAGTGACCACACCTGTATATAAGCTTTGCGCATGCCTCTGTACCCCCAGTCTTGAGACTACCCTCCTCCAGTAAATACCTGTTTATTGTTAAGTTACAGCATCCGTGTGGTTATTGAAAAACAGCATACCCTCAGAATCACGGATCTAACAGTGGCGACGAGTGCCAATTCGAATCTAACTGCAACTAAAAAAAAAAAGTCGAGGCCAGGAACACGGGTGTCGACCATGAGCAACCGCCCAGTCGTCAGGCAGAAAGTGAACATTGCAGGGGAGGCTGTGGAGAGCCGGGCTTGGTTCCCCAGCCACGACGATCAGCAAGAGGCTGACGACAGGTCCAGCGCAGACCCTTCCCGGGCAGCGGCGGCTGGAGCCGACCAACGGCGGAGAGAAAGCCGAGCAGCGTCGACGGGGTAAGACAGAGGGTGAAGCACACAGGGCGCAGCCGGGGGTTGAAAACCAAGCGGCGTCGAGAAAAAAATTTAAAAAACAAACCGGAGAGAGAGAGGGTAAAGCAACAGCTGGGTTCAAGACCGAGCAGCGTCGAGAAAAAAATAAAATAAAAAGAAGAACGTGCAGAGCACAGCCAGGGCTCACGGGCTGAACAGTGTCTGCGGGGCGAAGAAGGGAGAGCGCGGGAGACGCCATTGAGCCGCGGAGAAAAAGGAAGAGCACAGGAGACGCCATTTTTAGAAGCCGCAGCGGAGAAGAAGGGCGAGCGCGGGAAGGAAGGAAAGCACGGGAGATGCCATTTTGTGCCAGCGGAGAAGAAGGGGAAGTGCGGGAGACGCCATTTTTGACAGTTAAATCACACCCAGGGATGTCGAAGAGTGGCAGTATCTCTACGTTCGACAATGAAGTCGAAGATTGGGCGACATATGTGGAACGTATTGAGGTGTACTGCAGGGCGAATGAAGTACCAGATGCTAGTAAAGCACTGGTTTTGTTAAATTCCATGGGTGCAAAAACTTATGGGTTACTGCGAAATCTAATAACCCCAGAGAAGCTGGTGAACAAGAACTTCGAAAGTATAGTAGAAATCCTACAGGACCACTTAAACCCCACACCGCTGCTGATAGCAGAACGATTTAAGTTCCATAAAAGGAACCAACACAAAGACAAAAGCAATGCTGAGTACCTAACGGAACTGCGCAAGCTATCGAAACACTGCCAGTTTGGAGCGGGACTAGCAGATACGTTAAGGGACAAGTTTGTGTGTGGGCTACAAAGTGAAGGAACCCAGAAACGGCTTCTATCAGAAAAGGATCTTACGCTGGACAAGGCTTTCAGTATGGCAGTATCACACGAAGCAGCCGCAAGGGGCGCTGCAGAGATACAACGGAGACCGCAAGAATATGGCACCAATGAAATGACCTATGGAACAGGGAAGTGCTATCGCTGCGGCAGAACAACACATGACCAGAAGGATTGTTGGTTCAAGGACCAAGTGTGCAGACAGTGTGGAAAAGCAGGACACATAGCAAGAGTCTGCAGGTCTGGGAAGAAAACCAACAGTAAGAAATCTCCACAGGAGAAGTACAAAAAGGTACACCAGGTGATGGACAGTGGTTCAGACGAAAAGAAAAGTGACACAGACTCCGGAAGCAAGGAGCTGGGTTGTCTGAAGCTACATAAGGTAACCGAAATGGAGGATCACCAGACTATTTGGGTTACACTCAAGATAGACGGAGTGCAAGTGAAAATGGAATTGGACACAGGATCAGCCTTAACAGTCATAAACCAAAGGGACTACAAGCGGCTATTTTCACATATACCCTTGAAAGCTACAGAGATTCTCTTGAAGACGTATACGGGGTAAAGGAAAAATAAGGGTGAAAGTGATATATAAAGGCCAGGAAATACCTAAAATGGATATATATGTATTGCCAGATGGAGGACCACCACTGCTAGGACATGAATGGATCCGGAAGATACTATTAGATTGGCATTCCATACAGGCACTGAAGGTTGAGGCCAAAAAGGATGACGACGTCACACCTGGACGGCTGTCAAAAATGCTAACTGATGCAAAAGAAGTGTTCCAGGAGGGACTAGGAACACTAAAAGGAATAACAGCAACAATTAAAATAGAGGATAATGCAAGCCCAAAATTTCTGAAGGCCAGACCAGTGCCTTATGCGATCAGACCAGCGGTTGAAGCAGAGCTGGAAGGGTTGGACCGTTCAGGAGTACTGTCCAAAGTGGACTGGAGCGAGTGGGCTACACCCATCGTTCCTGTAATGAAGAGGTCGTTGAGTAATACGCCTGGGGAACCAAAGAAGGTCCGCATCTGTGGGGATTTTAAGGTGACAGTGAACCCAGTCCTTCACACGGTACAATATCTGCTTCCACGAATTGAGGATATTTTCGCCTCGCTATCTGGAGGTAAACGCTTCACCAAAATTGATCTAGCCCAGGCGTACTTGCAAATGGAGGTAGAAGAAGCTTCGAAACAATATCTTATGATTAACACTCATAAAGGTCCCTATCAATACAACAGGCTGGTGTTCGGAGTAGCCTCGGCTCCGGCTATCTGGCAAAGGGCAATGGATTAGGTTCTGTAAGGGATTCCAGGGACCCAGTGTTATTTGGACGACATCTTGGTCATGGGCGAAAATGACAGTGATCACCTCGCCAACTTGGAGAAGGTGCTCACCAGATTAAAGGAGTATGGGCTACGAGCTAATCGCCACAAGTGCGAGTTTTTCCAGAAACAAATCTCGTATTGTGGCCACGTCATCGATGAAGAGGGGTTACATAAGTCCCCTGAAAAGATTGAGGCAGTAGTCAAGGCTCCAGCACCGGAAAATGTGTCACAACTGAGGTCGTTCCTCGGGCTGATAAACTACTACCACAAGTTCTTACCAAATTTGTCCACGGTATTACACCCACTGAACACCCTACTGCAAACAGGGGTACCATGGAAGTGGGATGACGAACGTAGATGAGCTTTCCAGAAGTGTAAAGAATTGATCACATCAAAAGAGGTGTTGGCCCATTTCAACCCAGCACTACCAATTCGTTTGGCATGTGATGCATCACCCGATGGTATTGGAGCGGTGCTGTCGCACAAATTCCCAGATGGGTTGGAGAGGCCAGTAGCCTTTGCATCTCGGTCACTAACCTCAGCCGAGCGCAACTACGCCCAGATTGACAGGGAGGTCCTCAGCCTAGTATGGGGAGTAAAAAAATTCAACCACTATCTGCATGGGCAGAAGTTCACCTTGCTGACTGACCACCAACCACTTGTCTCCATCTTTAATCCTAAGAAGGACATTCCAGTGATGACTGCACAATGGTTACAAAGATGGTCCCTGTTTCTAGGGGCGAATCAATATGAAATAGAATATAAAGGCACGAAACAGCATGGGAACGCTGATGGGCTATCGCGCCTGCCACTGCCTACTGTGGAGGAAGCACCAGCAGTGGACCCTATCGAGATATTTTATTCGTCAATAATTGAACGATTGCCAGTAACGAACGCGGATATAGAGAAGGAGACCCGCAATGATCCGATGCTGTCACGGGTATATGAATTGATGGTGAGGGGATGGCCAACACATGGCGACTCACTGTTGCCAGCATTCTCATCCAGAAGAGAACAGCTGTCAGTATGCCAGGGGACAGTGATGTGTGGATCCATAGTGGTGATTCCACCCAAGTTAAGGGAGAGAGTGCTAAATGAGCTACATGAAGGTCATCTGGGGGGAGTGAAAATGAAAAGCCTTGCTAGGGCTTATGTGTGGTGGCCGGGAATCAATCAACATATCGAAGACCTAACTAACAGCTGCTTAGGATGCCAGAAGGTCCAAAATGCACCACCACATGCCCCTCTACACCCATGGGAGTGGCCCTCCTCTCCATGGCAATGGGTGCATATTGATTTCGCTGGTCCATTCATGGACTCAATGTTTTTAATAGCAGTGGATGCTCATTCAAAGTGGCCTGAGGTGATAAAAATGTCTTCAACCACTACAGAGAAAACGATTGCAGTCCTACGGACCATATTTGCCAGAAACGGTTTGCCAGAGCAGATTTGCTCTGATAATGGACCACAGTTTGTGTCCGAAGAGTTTCAAAAATTTACGAGAAGGAATGGGGTAAGGCATTACACATCCGCCCCGTATCATCCAGCCACAAATGGATTGGCTGAGAGGTTCGTACAAACCTTTAAGAAAGCGATAAAGGCCATGTGCGACGATGAAATTCCACAACAGCATAAGATGGACAATTTCTTATTAGCCTACCGAAACGTGACACATGCAGTTACCAACCAGACCCCGGCCATGATGTTCTTTAACCGAAGGTTGAGATCTCGTCTGGACTTGCTCAGACCAAATGTGCGAAGAAATGTTGAGGACAAACAATTCCAGCACATCAATGAGAAGCCGACAAGGAGCTTCAATGTAGGGCAACCAGTCTTGGCCCGTGACTATCGAACAGAGAAATGGCAACCCGGAACGATATGCACAAGGCAGGGGCCATTAATGTACACAATGGATGTCGGGGAGAACATTGTGAGACGCCACGTCGATCAGATCTTAGCGTCACAGGAACGCGTCAACCCCATGTCTCGAGTACCTGGGGATGAATCCGACATACCGGTAGCATCTACCTCAGAACCAGTAGCAGTGGAACCCGATGAACTACCCAATGAAAAGGGGTCAGAATCGTCTCTGCACCAAGAACAAGAACCTCAGGAAAGGCGCTATCCCGAAAGGGTCAGGAAGCCGCCCCAAAGACTGAATCTATAAATGGACTGTTGTTGTTTAATGTACATGTTAAAGTGTTAATTGTTATTTGAATATTAGGGGTACTACTAATCTAAAAGGGGAGGAATTGCAGTGTATGTGCCTTTAAGACAGAACTACTTTTACAGCTCCTGTATACTGTAGTACCGGCAGTGACCACACTGGTATATAAGCTTTGCGCATGCCTCTGTACCCCCATTCTTGAGGCTACCGTCCTCCAGTAAATACCTGTTTATTGTTAAGTTACAGCATCCGTGTGGTTATTGAAAAACAGCATACCCTCAGAATCACGGATCTAACACGGTCCAGCTGGGCATCGATTATGCCCTCATGGCCACCGATCAGGCATCCGACCCTGAAACACAGGCCTATAGCACCGACACCTCTTGCCTCCAACCGGCCGATGTGCAATTCCACGCAGCAGGCACCTTGTTACTCTGCAAAGTCTCCATGGGAGATCCCTGCCCGATCGTTCCAGTTGCCTGGCGCCGCAAAGTTTTTGACGCTTTCCCATCCTGGCGTGAAGGCATCTCCAAAATTAATGTTGGCTAAGTTCGTCTGGAGAGGAATGCGTAAGGATATCCGCGACTGGGCTAACACCTGCGTCGTCTGTCAAAAGTCTAAGGTGCAACGTCACGTCAAGGCCCCATTGGCCACGTTCGCTGTACCAGAACGCCGATTCGACCATGTCAACGTGGACTCGTCCGGCCGCTTCCACCATCACAGGGGTTCACACACATCCTCACCATGGTCGATCGTACTACTCGATGGCCAGAGGCAGTTCCTTTGGCGTCTACTACGTCCGCTGATGTCGCCAGAGCATTCCTCTCCTCGTGGGTCGCACGTTTCGGCGTTCCAGCGGACATTTCTTCAGACCACGGTCCACAGTTCTCTTCCAAGCTCTGGAATGCTGTGGCCCAGGGTCTCAGCACCAAGCTTCACCGCACCACGGCCTATCACCAGCAGGTAAACGGTTTGTGTGAACATTTCCACAGATCGTTAAAGGCATCGCTGAGGGCCAGCCTCCAAGGTGCCGGATGGGTGGATAAGCTTCCATGGGTCATGTTGGGTCTTTGCACGGCACCCAAGGAGGACCTGCAATCGTCCGCCGTGGAGCTCATGTACGGCCAGCCACTCCGCGTACCGGGAGATTTCCTGCTGCTTCCAACTGAGCCGTGGTCCACAGCTGACCAACTCAGCAACCACCGGGAAACAGCCAAGGCTTTTGCGCCTATCCCGACTTCGCATCACGGCCTTCCATCTTCACACGTACCAGCGGAGCTAAAGAATGGTGAATTTGTATTCATTCGTCATGATGCCCATAGGGATCTGCTCAAGGCCCCTTACACAGGCCCTTTCCGCGTACTGGAGACAGGCGACAAGAGTTTCTCCGTAGACATCGGTGGTAAACCCGACCACATATCCATTGACCGTCTCAAACCGGCACACCTGGACATCGACCGGCCAGTAGAGACCGCACAGCCACCATGACGTGGTCGACCTCCCGCTGCATCCACGCCAGACCCAAGGCTTCCATCCGCCAGCCCGCCAGCTGTTCAACAACGTCCACTCCGAGAATACAGGAGTCGCTCTGACAGGCTTGTCAGACCTCTTAGTCGATTGACTTTTACTGTTAAAGACAATTCTGGGGGGGGCGCATGTGGCAGAGCCACCAGGGGACTCTGATCTAATGTACATAATTATCTTTAACAAATTATTAGCTGCAGAATTAATCTGTATCTTTGTTCATATTATTGCATGTACATAGCGCGGTCCCTTTAAGAATGAGACCAAACGCGATGACTTCATCACGTTGATCACGTGATCCTCCAGCGGCGGGAAAACGTGATGATGTCATGACGTCAGGCTGGGGAGCCGCCCTAGCCAGTCCTCGTGGAGCCAGCAAAGAGTACAGACCTGTAATTTAGTTCTCCTGTGTTTTCGTGTTAAACTCTGTTGAATAGTATTAAACATCGTTTGTTTGATGGACTGACTCGATCTCAGTCCTTTAGTTAGGAATCTAGTCATTCCTACAACCCCACTGTTCAAAAAAGGTGGTAGAGAGAAAACGGGGAATTACAGACCGGTAAGCCTGACATCGGTAGTGGGGATAATGCTAGAGTCCATTATAAAAGATGTAATAGCAGAGCACTTGGAAAACAGTGACTGGATTGGACAAAGTCAACATGGATTTACAAAAGGTAAATCGTGCTTGACTAATCTACTGGAATTTTTTGAGGATGTAACTGGTAAAATAGATAAGGGAGAACCAGTGGATGTGGTGTATTTGGACTTTCAAAAGGCTTTCGATAAGATCCCGCATAAGAGATTAGCGTGTAAAGTTAAGGCACATGGGATTGGGGCAAGGTATTGACTTGGATAGAGAACTGGTTGGCAGACAGAAAGCAAAGAGTTGGAATAAACTGCTCTTTTTCTGAGTGGCAGGCAGTGACTAGTGGGGTACCGCAGGGATTGGTCCTTGGATCCCAGCTATTCACAATATATATTAATGATCTGGACGAGGGAACTAGATGTAATATCTCCAAGTTTGCAGATGACACAAAGATGGGTGGGCGTGTGTGCTGTGAGGAGGATGCCGAGAAACTCCAGGATGATTTGGACAGGTTGGGTGATTGGGCAGAAGCATGGCAGATGCAATATAACGTGGATAAATGCGAGGTTATCCACTTTGGTGTCAAAAACAAGAAGGCAGATTATTATCTGAATGGCAATAGATTGGGAGAAGTGGAAGTGCAACGAGACCTGGGTGTCCTTGTGCACCAATCGCTGAAGGTAAGCATGCAGGTGCAGTAGGCGGTTAAGAAGGCAAATGGTATGTTGGCCTTCGTAGCGAGAGGGTTTGAGTACAGGAACAAGGATGTCTTGCTGCAGTTGTACAGGGCCTTGGTGTGATCACATCTTGAGTAATGTGTGCTGTTTTGGTTGCCTTATCTGAGGAAGGATGCTCTTGCCATGGAAGGAGTGCAGCGAAGATTCACCAGGCTGATACCTGGGATGGCAGGAATGACGTATGAGGAGAGATTGGGTCGATTGGGCTTGTACTCACTAGAGTTTAGAAGAATGAGAGGGGATCTTATTGAAACTTATAAAATTCTAACAGGACTAGACAGACTAGATGCAGGAAGGATGTTCCCGATGGTCGGGGAGTCCAGAACCAGGGGTCACAGTCTAAGGATAAGGGGTAAGCCATTTAGGACAGAGATGAGGAGGGATTTCTTCACCCAGAGAGTGGGGAACCTGTGGAATTCTCTACCACAGAAGGCAGTAGAAGTCAATTCATTAAATATATTCAAGAAGGAGTTAGATATATTTCTTAAGGCTAAAGGGATCAAGGGATATGGGGAGAAAGCAGGGACAGGGTACTGAATTTGGATGATCAGCCATGATCGCATTGAATGACGGAGCAGGCTCAAGGGGCCGAATGGCCTACTCCTGCTCCTATCTTCTATGTTTCTATATGCTCTCCAGCTCCTTGCTAGCAGGGAGGTGCAGGTGGCCCATGAGAGGGATGATGGTGAGAGGCGACATGGAAGTGGGGGCTCTGCTCACAACACTCCCACTTCTCCCCCATTGCCTCCCCCTCAGCCAGAGCCCCACATAGTGCCTCGGATCCCGATGGTCCAGTCTGCCCCTGCACGTCGCAGGAGGAGCAGTCTTTGACGGGGCCCTCATGGGCCTTAAAACCCAGAGGACACCCGCCAAAAGTGTCAAAGCAGTCGCATCAGGGAAGTGAGCAGCCTGCCTTTATCTCTGCTGAAGCCACAGGGGTTGCACCTCGTAGAAGCCCAAGGAAAAGAAAATTGGCACAATCGTAGATGCATAAGGGTATGCACGTGGGTGTATGAAGAAATGTTAGTGTTAAGTTTCAGTTCTATTTATGATGCACATAAATTTATTTCTTTGCACCACTTTCCTGTCTTACCCATTTTTGTCTGCTACCTGCGAAGTGACTTTGTCACTTGGATTGAATGGTGAGGCATTACTTAACCTCAAGCAATGGGGATTTGAGTGACAGGAATGGTTTGGTCATTGAAGAACTGCTTTGTGGTGTTCGGGAGTGGGGGGAGTTGGTACCGCATCTGGGATTCATATGAGTGCACTGGTGCGTTAAATAAATTGGGCCATTATGAGGCCATCCCGAGCCTCCCGATAGCAATGTGCACTGCTACTGGTGTCATCTCCACCTCTGGTTCCTCCTCCTCCTCTTCCTCCTCCGAAGAGGCTGTGCGCTCTTCACCTTGCTCCTCTTGCAGCTCCAATCCTCGCTGCTGTGCTATATTGTGCAGCACGCAGCATACAACGATAATTCTGGAGACCCCCGGTGCCTCGAGATCTGTCAAGGCATCTGAAGTACATCTTCAGCATGCCGACTGCTTGCTCAATGACACATCTGGCAGACATGTAGCTGTCATTATAGTGTTCCTCGGCCTCATTGCTTGGCCTCCTCAACGGTGTCATCAACCGCATCTTCAGTGGATAGCCCTTGTCTGCAAGCAGCCAGCCGATAAGTCTGGAGGTGCGAAGAGCTGAGGGAGGGTGGACTGGGGCAGCACGCAAGAGTCGTGGCAGCTGCCAGGGAATCTGGCACACACATGCATGATGATCTTTTTATGGCTGCAGATGAGCTGCACATTGAGGGAGTGGAAGCCCTTGCGGTTCACAAACACTCCTGGGTGATGATGGGGGTGCCTTGATGGCCACATGTCTGCAGTCGATGATGCCCTGCACCTGTGGGAAGCCATCCAGAGCTGCAACGGCAAAGGCCCGCTCAGTAACACTGGCTTCATCAGTGGCAAAGTTCACATAATTGGCTGACTTGTAAAACATGGCATCAGTCACCTGGGTGACGCATCTGTGGGCGGCCGACTGTGAGATCCTGCAAATGTCTGCTGCAGATCCCTGGAAGGAGCCTGAGGCGAAGAAGTTGAGGGCGGTGGTGACTTTGACAGCCACTGGTAAGGCATGTCCACCAGGACCTCTGGCCAGCAGGTCTTGTTCCAGCAAGTTACAAATGTCTGCAAGACTTGGCACGTCAGTCTCGTGAAGCACCGCTGCTCAGTCATGCTCCAGAACTAACCGCGTCTCTAGCCAAGCTGTTCCAGTACAACACTGGCATCTATCCGACAATGTGGAAAACTGCCCAGGTATGTCCTGTCCACCTCCCAAACCCGCGGCCCCTTCCACCTAGAAGGACAAGGGCAGCCATTATTATACCTATCAGGAAAGGATGAACAGGCTGGGTCTCTTGTCTCTTGAAAAGAGAAGGCTGAGGGGTGACCTAATAGAGGCCTTTAAAATTATGAAATGTTTATATAAAGTGGATACAGAGAGATAGAGTGCGGAAGAGCAAAACTAGAGGCCATCAATGTAAAATAGTCACCAAGAAATCAAATAGGGAATTCAGAAGAAACTTCTTTACCCAGAGAGTGGTGAGAATGTGGAACTCGCTACCACAGGGAGTGGTTGAAGCGAATAGTATAGATGCATTTAAGGGGAGGCTAGATAAGGATATGAGGGAGAAGGGAATAGAGGGTTATGCTGATAGTTAGGTGAGGAAGGATGGGAGGAGGCTCGAGTGGAGCATTAATGCCGGTATGGACTGGTTGGGCCGAATGGCCTGTTTCTGTGCCGTATATCCGATGTAGTCCTATGTAATTATTATTATTACAGCACTAGTATATTTAGTTAACACACAGAGCACCAGTAGAATGTTCAAAATCCACAGGCAACTGATAAAGTTACAGTAAATATTTACCAAGCTAATCAATAACAGAAGAATATAATACTTAAAATTAGCATCCACTGAGGGATTGGAGAATGGAAGAAGGAAAACGTTTCCTTGACAAAAATTGGAAAAAAAAAATAGTATTTAATGACAAATTATTCAGAAAAGTTTTGATTTCTTCTCATTTTCCTTCCCGACTGCACAGGATATCATTTAATCCAGCATTTCATGTCACAGTTAGTAACTGATATTAAATATTCTCTAACATTGATGAAAGTTGATTGAAACATCTTCTTTTAGTAAAACATAGAAACCCTGCTTTTAAAACACTGTTTTCAATAATCTGTGTCTGTCAGACTATATACCATCTTGAATATAATTTTACATGTGCAAAAAGGATCACAAATTTAAAGCAGATTGAGTGCATTCCTCCGTCTGAAGGGCAGATAAGTGTTTCCATGTGTAGCACCACATAAATAAACCTTCGTTGCCAAAGGAGATTTTATTATGGGTATTTATTTCTTTACAGATATCCACTGTGGTTTCATCAGCAGGATGACATTATGTGTCCCATTCTTTTTCAAACTCTTACCACAACAACAGGTGCCGGTACTAGAACTGTGTTATAAACAGGATATCATTAACATATTTTCGGGCAGATGTATTACGCAACAGAGCATCTCACAAGCCGAGCTCTGATGGCAAGTTGGGTTCTAAGTGAGTATTGCTCCGTGTGCATCAGGATTGTAAAAAGGGCTTTTCCTGCTTGCACAGGATGTATCTTTTTGATATTTCAATCGTAATTTTTTCCCAGAACGCCATTAATTTGAAGGTGAAGCACATCCACCAAACCCCTTTTAATAACTGGGATATTGCAATGTGGGAATTTGTTGTTCCTTTGGAGCTGTCCGCAAACTATTCTAGGCAGGCTCAGTTTCACAAACTGCTACCACAAATTCTGGCCCAATTTTATTTTGTCTTGCATTTCATGAATAAAAAATTACTCTTTAAATAAAGTGGTCCCATGGCGTGACAACTCCATCAATAAACAAGCTCAACAAACAATTCAGGCAGTTATACATAAAAAAGACTTGCATTTATGTAGCTCCTTTCCTGACCTCGGGACTTCTCAAAGCACTTTACAGTCAATTAAGTACTTTTGTAGTATAATCACTGTTGTAATGCAGGAAGCACAGCAGCCAGTTTGCGCACAGTGAGCTCCCACAAACAGCAATGTGATAATTACCAGATCATCTGTTTTAGTGATGTTGGTTGAGGGGAAAATATTGGTCAGGACACCAGGGAGAATGTCAAGAATTAAAGGGGCATTTTTTGCGTGTCAGGGTTAGTTTAGAAATAATAAGTAAAAAACAATCATTATGATGAACCTGTTTATCACTCACCGAAATAAGCCAGGTGTGGCCTGATGTAATAAAACTCACTACGCACTTGGTTTGAGTATAAAGCAAGGCTTTAATCAACTTGTTTCAGAACATGGAGGTCTAGTTGTACTTCACTAGTTCCTTGTCTTACAAAATGTCCCTGAAAAGCTGGGGCTGACGCCCGAGTATTTATACTCCTTGGACGGCGCCACCAGCTGGCCATCCAGTGTTATTTCACAAATAGTTTCTTGATGAATGGTGAGATTTATAACAGGGCCTACTTGTGTGCCTTTTGTTCAATAACTGGCCAATGGAAGCTGATTGAACTACCCAGCGTCCTTGCAAATCTGGGACCAAGCAGGACGACAGCACCCTGATTTCACTTTAATCTTGATAAAAATATTCTTGAGAATGTTTTTGTTGTTGAAGTCATTCTAAATACTTTGAAATGACTTACCTGGTTAGTCTCCTGATCAGGAGCCACGACTTTTTGATTATGCTGATGTGTTTGTGACGAGCTAATTGCTCCCAGCCTGCCCTAGTGCTCACCAACTCCCATTGGTTGTGCCTCAGCCACTGGCAGGTGCATCAGCTGTTCAAACCTATCCTTCTTAGCGTAAAAATCATAACAACTTGCATTTATACTTTCACATAGAAAAATGTCCCAAGGTGCTTCACAGAGGTGTAATCAGGCAAAAATGTATGTTTGGTATAAGTCTTATTTGCCAAAGGAGTGCGTGCGGAAACCCGGAACTTGCGGGGCACAAACAGAAGGATTCGGACAGTGTACGCTGAGCGTACCCTGTCGAAGACGCCATCAATTCTGGCCCAATCTTTATTTTATTTGTATTTCATGAATAAAAAATTACTCTTTAAATAAAGTATTTACATCTAAACATAATTGACTTAAAAGAGTGAAAATGTAGTGCCTCTGGTTAAATCCCCCACTATATTCAACAGATGCTGTGTAGTTTATCAGGTACCAGTATTCCCTGAATGGTCTATCGTTTTGTCATAACAAAGCCTCAGGAACCTGGCAGAAAGCCGTTCTGTAAGCATAACAAAGGGAATGAATGTAGAATCAGTACTTTTATTATACCTCTGTTAAATTCGTATTGAAGAAGAGATTTTAGTATCAAGTTATACCAAATTGCTCAGCAAAAATGTAGCCTGGGGACAATCTGTTTCAATTTTTATTTTACCATAAACATTTCTGATCATACTATTCTTTGATTACATCACATCACATTACAACTGGAAATGTTTCTCTCTCTCTCCTAACCAGTGGGCCATAAGTGCAATATAATTGCTATAAACTTGTCATGTCCATGAGATTAACAGCTCTGATGATTGGCTGGACATAGCAGATTAAATTTTCATGCAACAGCCAATGAATTTTAAAAAGATATACATTCATATCTGGCTGTTGATGCCGCTAAGCTGCACTTTTATGGCTCACTGGTGCAACAAATAATACTGGGTGGAAAGCCTATTCTGAGAGTGCTGTGTGAATCGAAAGCTTAATCCCCACTTGGGTGATTTTCAAGATGGCTGCAAGTCATTTGCAGAGAGTTGGAGAAAGCAGATGAGATGACTTCAAGGAGAATATCAGAGCACACTCCAGAATCATAACGCCTCATATTAAAAATAATTTAAAAACTGACACTTACACTTGTTACTGTTAATATTAGTCTCGTGCAGGTGATGTGTTTTTAAAGACAGAAGTGTTTACATTTTTTTGAGGTGAAGGGTGTGAGCGCTGCCGAAAGGAAAGGCTCTTGCCATTCATAACTTCATTGTGGATGATCGCATTGATCTTGGCCCTGATGGAAACTTGGCTCACCGGTGATGACACCTTCCCCTATACTGAAGCTGTCCCACCTGGCTATACCATCCACCACCTAGCCCGCCCAAACCGCCGCGGTGGCGGTGTGGCCCTTATCACCAAAATCTCACCTCGGTCTGCCCACTGAGCAGCTTCTCATCCTCGGTGATTTCAGCCTCCATCTCAACGCACCTTACTCTCTCTCCTCTGAGTTCAGTGCCCTTCTGTCCGTCCTAAAGTTGTTGTTCCAATGTCAGTGTTGGGCAGATCAGGACCAAAAGAAGAAAGACTTGCATTTATATGTAGCCTTATGTCTTTCACAAGTGTCTCAAAGTGCTTCAAATACAATTAATTACATTAGAGCGTGATGCTACCTTCAGACAAAAGAAAAGCCTTCTTCTGTATTTAATATCTGAAGAATGTGCTTCCACTCCCAACTGCAGAAACATATCCCTGCTTTCCATCTCAGCTATCCTTGCCTGCATTCTGAGAGAGACAGCCAATTTTTAAGTGACTGTTACTTCTAAATTACGAACTGTTTTGGGTTGCGGATTCGCACACCCAATGACAATTGGGTCAACATGACCCAAGTTAGCGCTACAGCCATCAGAGAATCGTAATTTTAATCACATCAGTTTCGATTGGATTTGGACGTAGTTTGTGGAGGTGAAGGATAATGTTCTAAGTTATTGCACCACCAAATCCCCTAACACATGTTGTTTAAGTTGAATACACAATGATGGACAATGTAGTACTTAATAAATTCTACCTAGAAGAATGGTCGTCACAACCTGCTCACGATTTTGTTGCTCCTGAGTAATGAGCTCTTTCTGACTCATTGAATAAATGGAGTGCAGGACCCATTTAAGTGTAGGGCGGGAATCGGAAGTACAGAGGGCTGAGTACTGCGGGAATAACATTACTGTGGTGAGGGAGTGGCAGTCAAAAGTGGTGGGAGCCCTGGCCGCAATAGACCAAATTGCCTCATTTGTGCTGTAAACATTTACAGTTGAAACCACTTTGCAACCAAGAGACTATTTCTGAAGTGCAGTTGCTATTATGTAGGCAATTGTGGCAACCAATTTGTGCATCTCAAGCTCTCACAAACAGCAAATGACCAGTTAATCTTTTTTGCTGGTATTGGTTGAAGGAGGGATGTTTGACCAGCACACCAGGACACCTAAACTCCTTTCTATTCTTAGTATTCTGCCATCACTTGCATTTACCTGAAAAGGCAGCTGGGGGTTGTCATAAATCGCAACTTTTACAAGAAGTAACTCAGGAAGTACTACTGAACGGCCAGCTGAGGGCGCCGCCCGGGGAGTATAAATGCTTGGGCGTGGGCCAAACTTGGCCAGAGACAGTCTGGAAACAGGAAGCTAGTGATGTTAGATCCGTGGTTCAGTGGGTAAATAATTACACGGATGCTGTACATAAACAAATAACAGGTCTTTACTGGAGGAGGGTATCTCTAGACTGGGGTACAGAGGCATGCGCACAGCTTATATACCGGTGTGGTCACTGCCGGTACTACAGTATACAGGAGCTGTAAAAAATAGTTCTGACTTAAAGCACATACACTACAATTCCTCCCTTTTTAGATTAATAATACCCCCTTAATATTCAAATAACAATTACATTTTTACATGTACATTCAATAACAAAAGTCCATTTATAGATTCAGTCTTTGGGGTGGCTTCCTGACCCTTTCGGGATAGCGCCTTTCCGGAGGTTCTTGTTCTTGGTGCAGAGGTGATTCTGACCCCTTTTCATCGGGTAGTTCATCGGGTTCCACTGCTACTGGGTCTGAAGTAGATGCTACCGGTATGTCGGGTTCATCCCCAGGTACTCGCGACATGGGGTTGACGCCTTCCTGTGACGCTAAGATCTGATCGACGTGGCGCCTCACAATGTTCTCCCCGACACCCACTGTGTACATTAATGGCCCCTGCCTTGTACATATCGTTCCGGGTTGCCATTTCTCTGTTTGATAGTCACGGGCCAAGACTGGTTGCCCTACATTGAAGCTCCTTGTCGGCTTCTCATTGATGTGCTGGAATTGTTTGTCCTCAACATTTCTTCGCACATTTGGTCTGAGCAAGTCCAGACGAGATCTCAACCTTCGGTTAAAGAACATCATGGCCGGGGTCTGGTTGGTAACTGCATGTGTCGCGTTTCGGTAGGCTAATAAGAAATTGTCCATCTTATGCTGTAGTGGAATTTCCTCGTCGCACATGGCCTTTATCGCCTTCTTAAAGGTTTGTACGAACCCCTCAGCCAATCCATTGGTGGCTGGATGATACGGGGCGGATGTGTAATGCCTTACCCCATTCCTTTTCATGAATTTTTGGAACTCGTCGGACACAAATTGTGGTCCATTATCAGAGCAGATCTGCTCTGGCAAACTGTTTCTGGCAAATATGGTCCGTAGGACTGCAATCGTTTTCTCTGTAGTGGTTGAAGACATTTTTATCACCTCAGGCCACTTTGAATGAGCATCCACTGCTATTAAGAACATTGAGTCCATGACTGGACCAGCGAAATCAATGTGCACCCATTGCCATGGAGAGGAGGGCCACTCCCATGGGTGTAGAGGGGCATTTGGTGGTGCATTTTGGACCTTCTGGCATCCTAAGCAGCTCTTAGTTAGGTCTTCGATTTGTTGACCGATTCCCGGCCACCACACATAAGCCCTAGCAAGGCTTTTCATTTTCACTCCCCCCAGATGACCATCATGCAGCTCCTTTAGCACTCTCTCCCTTAACTTGGGTGGAATCACCACTCTGGATCCACACATCACTGTCCCCTGGCATACTGACAGCTGTTCTCTTCTGGATGAGAATGCTGGCAACAGTGAGTCGCCATGTGTTGGCCATCCCCTCACCGTCAATTCATATACCCGTGACAGCGTCGGATCATTGCGGGTCTCCTTCTCTATATCCGCGTTTGTTACTAGCAATCGTTCAATTATCGACGAATAAAATATCTCGATAGGGTCCACTGCTGGTGTTTCCTCCACCGTAGGCAGTGGCAGGCGCGATAGCCCATCAGCGTTCCCATGCTGTTTCGTGCCTTTATATTCTATTTCATATTGATTTGCCCCTAGAAACAGGGATCATCTTTGTAACCGCTGTGCAGTCATTACTGGCACGCCCTTCTTAGGATTAAAGATGGAGGCAAGTGGTTGGTGGTCAGTCAGCAAGGTGAACTTCTGTCCATGCAGATAGTGGTTGAATTTTTTTACTCCCCATACTAAGCTGAGGGCCTCCTTGTCAATCTGGGCGTAGTTGCACTCGGCTGAGGTTAGTGACCGAGACGCAAAGGCTACTGGCCTCTCCAACCCATCTGGGAATTTGTGCGACAGCACCGCTCCAATACCATAGGGTGATGCATCACATGCCAAACGAATTGGTAGTGCTGGGTTGAAATGGGCCAATACCTCTTTTGATGTGATCAATTCTTTACACTTCTGGAAAGCTCGTCTACGTTCATCATCCCACTTCCATGGTACCCCTGTTTGCAGTAGGGTGTTCAGTGGGTGTAATACCACAGACAAATTTGGTAAGAACTTATGGTAATAGTTTACCAGCCCGAGGAACGACCTCAGTTGTGACACATTTTCCGGTGCTGGAGCCTTGACTACTGACTCAATCTTGTCAGGGGACTTATGTAACCCCTCTTCATCGATGACGTGGCCACAATACGAGATCTGTTTCTGGAAAAACTCGCACTTGTGGCGATTAGCTCGTAGCCCATATTCCTTTAATCTGGGGAGTACCTTCTCCAAGTTAGCGAGGTGATCACCGTCATTTTCGCACGTGACCAAGATGTCGTCCAAATAACACTGGGTCCCTGGAATCCCTTGCAGGACCTGATCCATCGCCCTTTGCCAGATAGCCGGAGCCGAGGCTACTCCAAACACCAGCCGGTTGTATTGATAGAGCCCTTTATGGGTGTTGATCGTAAGGTAATGTTTCGAAGCTTCTTCTACCTCCATTTGCAAGTACGCCTGGGCTTGATCAATTTTGGTGAAGCGTTTACCACCAGATAGCGAGGCGAAAATATCCTCAATTCGTGGAAGCAGATATTGCACCGTGTGAAGGACTGGGTTCACTGTCACCTTAAAATCCCCACAGATGCGGACCTTCTTTGGTTCCCCAGGCGTATTACTCAACGACCTCTTCATTACAGGAACGATGGGTGTAGCCCACTCGCTCCAGTCCACTTTGGACAGTACTCCTGAACATTCCAACCCTTCCAGCTCTGCTTCAACCGCTGGTCTGATCGCATAAGGCACTGGTCTGGCCTTCAGAAACTTTGGGCTTGCATTATCCTCTATTTTAATTGTTGCTGTTATTCCTTTTAGTGTTCCTAGTCCCTCCTGGAACACTTCTTTTGCGTCAGTTAGCATTTGTGACAGTCGTCCAGGTGTGACATCATCATCCTTTTTGGCCTCCACCTTCAGTGCCTGTATGGAATGCCAATCTAAATGTATCTTCCGGATCCATTCATGTCCTAGCAGTGATGGACCTCCATTTGGTAATACATATATATCCATTTTAGGTATTTCCTGACCTTTATATGTCACTTTCACCCTTATTTTTCCTTTGGGGTAGACTTTTTGCCCTGTATACGTCTTCAAGACAATCTCTGTAGCTTTCAAGGGTATGTGTGAAAATAGCCACTTGTAGTCTCTTTGATTTATAACTGTTAGAGCTGACCCTGTGTCCAATTCCATTTCCACTTGGACTCCGTCTATCTTGAGTGTAACCTCCATTTCGGTGACATTATGTAGTTTCAGACAACCCAGCTCCTTGCTTCCGGAGTCTGTGTCACTTTTCTGTTCGTCTGAACCACTGTCCATCACCTGGTGTACCTTTTTGTACTTCTCCTGTGGAGATTTCTTACTGTTGGTTTTCTTCCCAGACCTGCAGACTCTTGCTATGTGTCCTGCTTTCCCACACTGTCTGCACACTTGGTCCTTGAACCAACAATCTTTCTGGTCATGTGTTGTTCTGCCGCAGCGATAGCACTTCCCTGTTCCATAGGTCATTTCGTTGGTGCCATATTCTTGCGGTCTCCGTTGTATCTCTGCAGCGCCCCTTGCGGCTGCTTCGTGTGATACTGCCATATTGAAAGCTTTGTCCAGCGTAAGGTCCTTTTCTGATAGAAGCCGTTTCTGTGTTCCTTCACTTTGTAGCCCACACACAAACTTGTCCCTTAACGTGTCTGCTCGTCCCGCTCCAAACTGGCAGTATTTTGATAGCTTGCGCAGTTCCGCTAGGTACTCAGCATTGCTTTCGTCTTTGTGTTGGTTCCTTTTATGGATCTTAAATCGTTCTGCTATCAGCAGTGGTGTGGGGTTTAAGTGGTCCTGTAGGATTTCTACTATGCCTTCAAAATTCTTGTTTACCGGCTTCTCTGGGGTTATTAGATTTCGCAGTAACCCATAAGCTTTTGCACCCATGGAATTTAACAGAACCAGTGCTTTATTAGCATCTGGCACTTCATTCGCCCTGCAGTACACCTCAATACGTTCCACATATGTCGCCCAATCTTCGACTTCATTGTCGAATGTAGAGATACTGCCACTCTTCGGCATCCTTGGTTGTGCGTTAACTATCACCAATGGCGCCTCCCGCGCTTCCCCTTCTTCACCGCTGGCACAAAATGGCGTCTCCCGTGCTTTCCTTCCTTCCCGCGCTCGCCCGTCTTCTCCGCTGCGGCTTCGCAAAATGGCGTCTCCCGCCCTCGTCCTTCTTCTCCGCGGCTCAATGGCGCCTCCCGCGCTCTCCCTGCTTTTCCGCGGCTCAATGGTGCCTCCCGCGCTCTCCCTGCTTCTCTGCGGCTCAAAGGCGTCTCCCCTTGCTTCGCCCCGCGGACCCTGATCAGCCCGTGATCCCTGGCTGTGCTCTGCGCGTTCTTCTCTTGATATTTGTCGACGCCGCTCAGTCTAGAACCCGGCTGTTTCTTACCCTCTCTATCTCCGGTTTGCAGTATTTTTCCTCGACGCCGCTCGGTGATCAACCCCCGGCTGCGCCCTGCTCTCTTCACCCTTTTTCTTACCCCGTCAACGCTGCCCGGCTCTCTCTCTCTGCCGTCGGTCGGCTCCAGCCGCCGCTACTCGCGAAGGGTCTGCTCTGGACCTGTCGTCGGTCTCTTACTGCTCGTTGTGGCTGGGGAACCAAGCCCGGCTCTCCACAGCCTCCCCAGCAAAGTTGGATCTCTGCCTGACTGCTGGGCGGTTGCTCGTGGTCGACGCCCGTGTTCCTGGACTCAACTATTTTTTTTTTTTATGTTGCAGGTAGATTCGCATCAACACTCGTCGCCACTGTTAGATCCGTGGTTCAGTGGATAAATAATTACACGGATGCTGTGCATAAACAAATAACAGGTCTTTACTGGAGGAGGGTATCTCTAGACTGGGGTACAGAGGCATGCGCACAGCTTATATACCGGTGTGGTCACTGCCGGTACTACAGTATACAGAAGCTGTAAAAAGTAGTTCTGACTTAAAGCACATACACTACAGGTGACTACTAACTAGACCTCCATGTTTTGTTACAAGTCGATTAAAGCCTTGCTTTATGTACAACCAAGTGCGTCGTGAGTCTTTATTACGTCAGTGGTCTCAGTTGAACATTTCATCTGAAAGACTGCAGCTCCTACAAGGCTGCATCTCCAAAGATGCAGCACTCCCTCAGTTAGCTTAGATTGTACGCTTCAATTTCAACTTTGAGGAGAGAGTGCTCCCAACTGAGCCAAGCTGACACTACTTACTGGGAATTATTATTTTTCAGGAGATACACACTGTGCATTTTCACATCAGGCTATATTTTTTTAATTTGTTTTTTTGGGATGTGGGTGTCGCTGGCAAGGCCAGCATTTATTGCCCATCCCTAATTGGCCTTGAGAAGGTGGTGGTGAGCCGCCTTCTTGAACCGCTGCAGTCTGCGTGGTGAAGGTACTCCCACAGTGCTGTTAGGGAGGGAGTACCAGGATTTTGACCCAGCGACGATGAAGGATCGGCGATATATTTCTAAGTCAGGATGGTGTATGACTTGGAGGGGAACTTGGAGGTGGTGGTGTTCCCATGCGCCTGCTGTTCTTGTCCTTCTAGGTGGAAGTGGTCGCGGGTTTGGGAGTTGCTGCCGAAGAAGCCTTGGCAAGTTTCCACAGTGCATCTTGTAGATGGTAAACACTACAGCCATGGTACGCTGGTGGTGGAGGGAGTGAATGTTTACGGTGGTGGATGGGGTGCCAATCAAGCAGGCTGCTTTGTCCTGGATGGTGTCGAGCTTCTTGAGTGTTGTTGGAGCTGCACTCATCCAGGCAAGTGGAGAGTATTCCATCACACTCCTTACTTGTGCCTTGTAGATGGTGGAGAGGCTTTGGGGAGTCAGGAGGTGAGACACTCACCGCAGAATACCCAGCCTCTGACCTGCTCTTGTTGCCACAGTATTTATGTGGCTGGTCCAGTTAAGTTTCTGGTCAATGGTGCCCCCCAGGATGTAGATGGTGGGGAATTTGGCGATGGTAATGCTGTTGAATGTCAAGGGGAGGTAGTTAGCCTCTTGCTTGTTGGAGATAGTCATTGCCTGGCACTCTGTGACACAATTGTTACCTGCCTCTTATCAGCCCAAGCCTGAATGTCGTCCAGGTCTTGTTGCACTATCTGAAGAGTTGCAAATGACGCTGAACACTGTGCAGTCATCAGCAAACATCCCCATTTTTGACCTTATGTTGGAGGGAAGGTCATTAATGAAGCTGTTGAAGATGGTTGGGCCTAGGACACTGCCCTGAGGTATTCATACCCTTAGTTTGTTATCCCACTCTATTAAATTGTGAGTTGCTGACGTATAATGGAAGGAGGGAACTGTGTTCGGTAACTGCTTCCTTCTTTTTATGCTGGGGGACATTATTTTCCAGTCAGCTATGAGAAGAACCACTTAGTTGACTTATATTTGAGGCCGGCTTGGGTTAGATTGGGAATCAATGGTGTAACAAGTTTAGTTTGTCAGACCGCAAATGTTCTTTTAGCTGAACATAAAGTAAACTGGCCACGCTCAGTTGTGTACTTGTAACTGGCAAGGTTTGTTACACAGTGTACAGTGACAGTCCTGTGAAATGTTCCTACAGGCCTCTAGAATGTGTTGAACAATGTTTTCTCTGCAAGTTGTGGTTAGCTGACGTAACAATTTAATTGATTGAGTGCTGATAGGTTTTGAGTGGTTGTGAGGAGAAAAATACATGGTATTAACTACTTAACATTTATGTGGTTTAGAATAGACCCAACATGTAAACAATACATCATTTCAGGAGGAGCCCACTAGAAACATGTCGATCATTCAGGCTCCCTGTGTACTTGAGGTTGGTTTGGTGCTCAGCATCTGAATCTCAGAGGGTCACAGTGTCTTTCCTTTTATATTTTGACCTGGCTCAGCAAGTGATCGTATTTTCTTCAGCTTAAATTACGAAGCACACTGAGGACAAACTTTTTACATTTCATCTTGTTTAACCGGTGAGCAAGTAGAAGTGATGAGTTGTACAGTTGCATTATCTGTTAAGTCTGTGTGTTCTAGTTGTAATTACTAACACAGACTACACGATTAAAGTTCAACAGGTCTTTACTGGTTGGAGGTCAGGACTAAAACTAAATACAATATTACTACACAGTGCTTATATACCGGTGGTCACCACCGGTATTACGTATACAGCAGCCAGAGAAAGTAGTACATCTCTTAAGGTGGAACAGGCTTAAGTTCTCTTAAGGTGGAACAGGTTACATACACCACAATCCTCCCTTTTTAGCTTAACAGTCATATCCCCATTTAACACAACATAATAACATATATAACTTCAGGTATAAACAGTTCAAAGGTTCAGTCTCTCAGGAGGCCTTCTGATTCGGTTTGGATAATGCCTTTCAGTGGTCTCTGATTCCTGTTGCTGAGGTGACTCCTCTAGTTGGTCTCCCTTGCATTGGGTGTTATCATCATCAGGTACATTCCCTGCCGAGGTAGATGCTTCAGGTTCATTAACGTCTTCCACAGTTGTCTCTGTCGCAACCATGGGTTCGACCCTTGCTCTCGATTCTACCAGTTGATCCGCATGACGCCTTATCACATTGTTACCAATATCTACTGTGTACATCAGAGGTCCTTGTCTGGCCCGAATTGTTCCGGACTGCCATTTTTCGTTTCCATAGCCCCTTGCCAACACTGGTTGTCCTACGTCGAAACTTCGAGTGGTCTTGTTATTAATATGCCGGAACTGTTTGTTTTCCACTTCCCTCCGCACATTTGATTTTAACAAGTCCAACCTGGACCGCAACCTCCTGTTAGAAAACATCATGGCAGGACTTTGGTTAGTCACTGCATGAGCGGCGTTTCGATATGCCATTAGGAAATTGTCCACCTTGTGCTGTAGCGGAATCTGATCATCGTTCATGGCCTTTATTGCCTTTTTGAATGTTTGGACAAATCTCTCGGCCAACCCGTTTGTCGCCGGATGATATGGGGCAGAGGTATAATGTTTCACCCCATTCTTCTTTAAGAATTTTTGGAATTCTTCCGACACGAACTGTGGTCCGTTGTCCGAACAGATCTGTTCTGGCAATCCGTTCCTTGCGAATATTGTTCTTAACACCGCAATTGTCTTTTCTGAAGTAGTGGTATTCATCTTGATCACTTCTGGCCATTTGGAATGTGTGTCCACCGCAATTAGGAACATGGAGTCCATGAATGGACCAGCAAAGTCAATATGTACGCTTTGCCATGGGGCTGAAGGCCATTCCCATGGGTGTAGTGGTGCGATTGGAGGTGCATTTTGCACTTTTTGGCACCCAGCGCAGCTTTTCGTCAACTCCTCTATCTGTTGGTCAATACCCGGCCACCATACATAAGCCCTAGCAAGACTTTTCATCTTAACTCCCCCCAGATGACCTTCATGCAGTTCTTTTAGAACTCTTTCCTTTAACTTGGGAGGAATAATCACTCTTGTCCCGTACATCAAAGTACCATGGCAGACGGACAGCTGGTCTCGCCTTGCCGAGAATGCCGGTAACAGAGGATCACCACATGTTGGCCATCCTTTCACTGTCACCTCGTAGACTCTGGACAGTGTCGGGTCGTTCCTGGTTTCTCTTTCAATACTTGCATTGGTGACTGGTAAACACTCGATGATGGTCGAATGAAATAACTCAACAGGGTCAACTTTCGTCATTTCTTCTTCTTCAGGTAGTGGCAGGCACGACTGCCCATCAGCATTGCCATGCTGCTTCGTACCTTTGAATTCTATTTGATATTGATGTGCCCCTAGGAAAAGGGACCATCTCTGGAGACGCTGTGCTGTCATTACTGAAACACCCTTCTTAGGGTTAAAAATGGATACCAACGGCTGATGGTCTGTCAGAAGTGTGAATTTTTGGCCCTGCAGGTAATGATTAAACTTCTTCACTCCCCATACAAGGCTGAAAGCCTCCCTATCGATCTGCGCATAGTTGCGCTCAGCGGAGGTCAATGATCTGGATGCAAACGCGACTGGCCTTTCCGTGCCATTTGGCAACTTGTGTGAGAGTACTGCCCCAATACCATATGGAGAAGCATCACAAGCCAACCGAATAGGCAGTGTCGGGTTGAAGTGAGCCAACACTTCCTCTGAGGTGATCAATTCTTTGCTTTTGCGAAATGCCTTCTTACAGTTTTCGCTCCGTTCCCATGGTACCCCCTTCTGTAAAAGAGCGTTTAGCGGGTGCAGTACCGTGGATAGGTTTGGTAGAAATTTATGGTAATAGTTAATCAATCCTAGAAACGACCTCAACTGAGAGACATTATCCGGCGCGGGAGCCTTTACAACTGCCTCTATCTTGTCAGGAGACTTATGAAGCCCCTCCCGGTCAATGACATGACCACAGTACGAGATCCACTTCTGGAAGAACTCACATTTCTGCCGATTAGCTCTAAGTCCATACTCTTTCAGTCTGTTGAGCACCAGTTCCAAGTTTGCGAGGTGTTCTTCATCACCATCACCTGTAATCAGAATATCGTCCAGGTAACATTGTGTGCCTGGAATTCCCTGTAATACCTGCTCCATGGCCCTCTGCCAAATTGCTGGAGCCGATGCCACTCCAAAAACCAGCCTATTGTACCGGTACAAACCTCGATGCGTGTTGATCGTGAGGTATTGGCGTGACTCTTCTTCAACCTCCATCTGCAAGTACGCCGGCGCCAGGTCTATCTTGGTGAAGTGTTTCCCGCCAGACAACGAAGCAAAAATATCCTCAATCCGCGGAAGCGGATACTACACCGTGTGAAGCACCGGATTAACGGTGATTTTGAAATCTCCACAGATGCGAACCTTCCCTGGTTCTCCTGGCTTGTTGCTCGAAGGACGTTTCATAATGGGAACAATGGGCGTAGCCCACTCACTCCAATCTACCTTAGACAGTACACCTGAACGTTCTAGCGCTTCCAGTTCCGCTTCTACAGTAGGTCGTATTGCATAGGGTACCGGTCTGGCTTTAAAAAATTTTGGGTGTGCATGTTCATCAATCTTGATGTTTGCCGTAATTCCTCTCAGTGTTCCCAGTCCCTGCTGGAACACCTCTTTAGCATCATCCAATATTTTGGACAATCGTTTAGGTTTGACATCTGTTTCCCCGGAATCTACCGTTAGTGCCTTCAAGGAGTGCCAGTCCATATTCATTTTCCTAATCCACTCCCGTCCCAGTAGTGGTGGACCTCCTTCAGGTAGCACATATAAGTCCATTACTTGGCTTTCTTCGCCCTTGTGGACCACTTTTACCTCTATCTTTCCGATGGGGTACAC
The DNA here is from genome assembly GCF_052327205.1 of Somniosus microcephalus. Lineage (NCBI taxonomy): Eukaryota > Metazoa > Chordata > Chondrichthyes > Squaliformes > Somniosidae > Somniosus > Somniosus microcephalus. Next base: position 32,605,301 of record NC_141006.1, read on the forward strand.
TCTTTGCCCCGCGTATGTTTTCAATATAATCTCTGTATCCCGTAGGGGAATATGTTGGAATAACCTTTTGTAATCTTTCTTATTCATGACCGTCAATGCCGATCCAGTGTCCAATTCCATCTTTACTTGGACTCCTGCTATCTGAAGGGTGACCCAAATTGTCTGGAGATCTGCATCCTTACCAACGTTGTGTACTCTTAAGCTACCCAGTTCATTACTGCTAGCGTCTGAATCTGACTTCTGTTCGGTCGAACTGTTCTTTGTCACCTTGTGTACCTTTATGTATTTTCCTTGCAGTGACTTTTTGTTGCTGGTCTTCTTTCCTGACTGGTATACTTTAGCTATGTGGCCAAGCCTGCCACACGTTCTGCATTCTTGGTTTTTAAACCAACACTGGTTCTGATCGTGCGTTGTCTTTCCACAACGATAACATTTTACAGTACTCAAACCCAATTTATTTGTACTGAGTTCCGGTGACCGTAGCTGCATTACTGCCGTGCCTCTCGCTGCGGCTTCGTGTGCTGCTGCCATAGTGACTGCTTTCTCAAGCGTCAGCTCATTCTCCTCGAGCAGTCGCTTTTGTGTATCTTCTTTTAATAAACCACACACAAATTTATCTCGTAGCGCCTCTGTCAGTCTCGTTCCAAACTGACAGTACTTTGCTAGCTTACGCAATTCCATTAAATATTCAGCATTGCTTTCATCCTTCAGCTGCCTTCTGCTGTAAAATTTAAATCGTTCCGCTAGCATCAGCAGCGTGGGGTTTAGATGATTTTTCAGGACAGTAACAATCTCCTCGAACGTCTTATCCGCCGGTTCATCTGGTGATAATAGGTGTTTCAATTGCCCGTATGTCTTCGCACCCATTAAGTTTAATAATGTTAGTGCTTTCTCTTCATCTGGGATTTTATTTGCTTTACAATAATTTTGTATGCGTTCTACACACATGGCCCAATCTTCGATGTCGCTATCAAAGGTATTAATGTTCCCATGTTTAGGCATCGTTGCAATTTAATTTATTTTAATTTTTATCCAAGATGGCGGCTTTCCGCTCTTGTCTTCGTCCTCCGCCTACAAAATGGCGGTTTTCCCGCGCTTGGCGGTCTTCACCCGTCCCCCGACGCTGTCTCCGCTTCACCGCGGCTCTCGCGCCTTCAGTTGCCCCAGACGCTGCGCCTTTTTAGCCCGAATGCGGCCCGGCCCTTATCACCAGCCGCGATCGATGTCCCCGCGCTGCGCCTTTCGGCCCGAATGCGGCCCGGCCCTTATTTCCGGTCGCGATCGATCTCACCGCCCTTATTCCTCCGTCATCCCTCCCCGTCTGTACAGACAACGCGGCCGACTTTCTGGTCGCGTCGCTGCCCGGCTTACCCACCACCGAGGTAGAAATAAGATAGCTGACAGCCGCTGATGGAGGCTTCGAGTTCAGGATGTCTTCTGCACTCTGATTTCTCGATGTCTGCCGCGCGACGTGTCTTCCAGCAGGGTGATGAGGGTGGAAGCCTCTCTTCGACGTCCGTTCTGTGGACGAAGCCACCATGGATATAAACTGCCGCAGGGTAAGAATCGGACTCGTCGCCACTGTTAAGTCTGTGTGTTCTAGTTGTAATTACTAACACAGACTACAAGATTAAAGTTCAACAGGTCTTTACTGGTTGGAGGTCAGGACTAAAACTAAATACAATATTACTACACAGTGCTTATATACCGGTGGTCACCACCGGTATTACGTATACAGCAGCCAGAGAAAGTAGTACATCTCTTAAGGTGGAACAGGCTTAAGTTCTCTTAAGGTGGAACAGGTTACCTACACCACATTATCGTCATACCGACCAGTGGAAGCAATCTATCATTTTTTACCTTATCATGGCCCTTCATATGAAGTCTTGACCCCTTAACCCTCTCAGTTCTAGTGAAAAAAGCCTTAACTTCTCAAATGTTTCTTCATAACTGTAACTCCTCATCCTGGTTAACATCCTAATGAATCTACGCTGCACCTTTGCCATTGCTTTTACGTTCTTCTTATAATGGAGTGCCCCAAACTGCACACAATATTCCAACATCAGCCTAACAACGGCCTTGTACAAGTTCAACGTTACCAGCTTGCTTATGTATTCTATGGCTCTAGATGTAAAACCAAGGAGCTAGATCACAAGACTGCTGCCAACTTTTTTTTTAACTGACAATACATCAACATGGAGGTGGTTCTGGTTTAGGAGCAGGTCAATTTGTAACTTGTAAATCAGTTTATAGTGGCAAATAGAAGATGAACATGACCTATGAGTCTGTATAATATGTTAGGACAGTATGTTCTGTTTATTCCTTTAATGAAACTCTGGCCTATTAGACATCTTCCTTATTAGGAAATGTCTTTATTGATTGGCGCTCCACTGAAGAACACACATGCCTGATAACTGCGTCCTCAGTATCATTCTCATCAAGTGTGAGTCAGTGACTGTAATGGTTCAACTAGAAGGGAATATTGAATGGAATAATACCCTTTGTGCTACTGTACAGTTTGAATTATCATAGAATCATACAGCAGAGAAAGAGGCCATTCAGCCCATCGTGCCTGTGAATGAGCTCTCCAATTTGTCCCACTTCCCTGCTCTTTCCCCACAGCCCTGCAATTTTTCCTGTTCACATATATAACCAATTCCCTTTTGAAAGTTACTATTGAATCTGCTCTCACCACCCTTTCAGGCAGCGCATTCCAGATCATAACAACACACTGCGTAAAAATATTTCTCCTCATCGCTCCTCTGTTTATATGGCATTTCTTTTTTTCCTGCGTAGTTTATGCCTTGTCTCTGTCCCCTGCCCTATCGGGGAGCCAGATAGGCACAGAAAAGTTGAAACCCCCTGCCCTAACCCCCACCGTATAACATAAACTACATCACCTACAGCAGAAATAAAGCCCCTCTTTGTCACACATATGCCTGAAGCGTTAAGGCCCCCGCCCCTACTGACACAGACAAATTCACATAACCTTCAGGGCCAATTGCTCCCCACCCCTTGTTCTCCAGGGTGATTAGAGTTTTATCAGGGTGTGTTATTAAGTGTCAGCCATGACTCAGTGGGTAGCACTCTTGCCTCTGAGTCAGAATGTTAAGTCTGTGTGTTCTAGTTATTGTTAATAAGAATCACTGCACACAGACCACAAGAGTAACTTCAACAGGTCTTTACTAGTCGGAGGTCAGGCTGAACTGCCCAATAAATCATTATACAGCACTTATATACCGGTGTGGTCACCACCGGTATTACAGTATACAGCAGCCAAGATAAAGTAGTGCATCTCTTAAAATAGTTCTCTTAAAGGTGGAACGGTTACATACACCACAATCCTCCCTTTTTAGCTTAACAGTATATATTCCCCATTAAACATAACATAATAACATATATACACAACTTCATGTAAAAACAGTTCACAGATTCAGTCTCTGAGGAGGCCTCCTGATCCGAGACGGATAACGCCTTTCAGGGGTCTCTGGTTCTTGTTGCTGGGGTGACTCATCTAGTTGATCCCCTATGGATAGGACATCATCATCAGGTATATTCACTTCTGAGGTAGATGCTTCAGGTTCACTAACTTCCTCCACGGTTGTCTCTGTCGTAACCATGGGCTCGACCCTTGTTCTCGATCCCACCAGTTGGTCAGCATGACGTCGCATTACATTTTCACCAACATCTACCGTGTACATCAGGGGTCCTTGTCTGGCCCGAATTGTTCCAGATTGCCATTTCTCGTTTTTATAGTCCCTGGCTAACACCGGTTGTCCTATTTCAAAACTCCGAGTGGGCTTGTTATTGATATGCTGGAACTGTTTGTTTTCGACTTCCCTCCGCACATTTGGTTTTAACAAGTCCAACCTGGACCGCAACCTCCTGTTATAGAACATCATGGCAGGACTTTGGTTTGTTGTTGCATGGGTGGCGTTTCGATATGCCAGTAGGAAATTGTCCACCTTGTGTTGCAGTGGAATCTGATCTTCGCTCATGGCCTTTATTGCCTTTTTGAACGTCTGTACAAACCTCTCGGCCAGCCCATTCGTAGCTGGATGATATGGGGCAGAGGTATAATGTTTCACCCCATTCTTCTTCAGGAATTTCTGGAATTCCTCTGACACGAACTGTGGTCCGTTGTCTGAACATATTTGCTCTGGCAATCCATTTCTTGCAAATATCGTTCTTAGCACCGCGATCGTCTTCTCCGAGGTAGTGGTAGTCATTTTAATCACTTCTGGCCATTTAGAATGTGCGTCCACCGCAATTAAAAACATGGAATCCATGAATGGACCAGCAAAGTCAATATGTACACGTTGCCATGGGGTTGAAGGCCATTCCCATGGATGCAGCGGTGCAATTGGAGGTGCATTTTGGACTTTTTGGCACCCTGAGCAGCTTTTCGTCAGATCCTCTATCTGTTGGTCGATACCCAGCCACCACACATAAGCCCTAGCAAGGCTTTTCATCTTGACTCCCCCCAGATGACCTTCATGTAGTTCTTTTAGAACTCTCTCTCTTAACTTAGGAGGGATAATCACCCTTGTTCCATACATCAATGTTCCCTGACAGATGGACAGCTGTTCTCGTCTTGCTGAGAATGCCGGTAACAGTGGATCACCATGGGCTGGCCATCCCTTTACTGTCAATTCGTAGACCCGGGACAGTGTCGGGTCATTCCTAGTCTCCCTTTCAATATTTGCATTGGTGACAGGTAAACATTCGATGATGGTCGAGTGAAATAACTCCACCGGGTCAACCGTCGGTGCCTCCTCCTCAGTAGGTAGTGGCAGGCGCGACAGCCCATCAGCATTACCATGCTGCTTTGTACCTTTGAATTCTATCTGATATTGATGTGCCCCTAGGAAAAGGGACCATCTCTGGAGCCTCTGTGCTGTCATCACCGAAACACCCTTCTTAGGGTTAAAAATGGATACCAACGGCTGGTGGTCTGTCAGCAGTGTAAACTTCTGGCCCTGCAGGTAATGATTAAACTTCTTTACTCCCCACACAAGGCTGAGAGCCTCCCTATCTATCTGAGCATAGTTGCGCTCAGCGGAGGTCAATGATCTGGATGCAAATGCGACTGGCCCTTCCAAGCCATTTGGCAACTTGTGTGAGAGTACTGCTCCAATACCATAAGGAGAAGCATCACAAGCTAAACGAATAGGTAGCGTTGGGTTGAAGTGAGCCAACACTTCCTCTGAGGTGATCAATGCCTTGCTTTTGCGAAAGGCCTTCTTACAGTCCTCGCTCCACTTCCATGGTACTTCTTTCTGCAAAAGAGCGTTCAGCGGGTGCAGCACCGTGGATAGATTTGGCAGAAACTTATGGTAATAGTTAATCAACCCTAGGAACGACCTCAACTGGGATACATTTTCCGGAGCGGGAGCCTTCACAACAGCTTCGATCTTGTCAGGTGACTTGTGCAGCCCCTCCTGGTCAATGACATGACCACAGTACGAGATCCGTTTCTGAAAGAACTCACATTTCTGGCGATTAACTCGAAGTCCATATTCCTTCAATCTGGTGAGCACCAGTTTCAAATTTGCAAGGTGTTCCTCATCGTCATCTCCTGTAATCAGGATATCGTCCAAGTAACATTGAGTGCTTGGAATTCCCTGTAATACCTGCTCCATGGCCCTCTGCCAAATTGCTGGAGCCGAAGCCACTCCAAAAACCAGTCTATTATATCGATACAAGCCTCTGTGCGTGTTGATTGTGAGATACTGGCGCGACTCTTTCTCAACTTCTATCTGTAAGTACGCTTGCGCCAGGTCTATCTTGGTGAAGTGTTTCCCGCCAGACAATGAAGCAAAGATATCCTCAATCTGCGGAAGCGGATATTGCACCGTGTGAAGCACCGGATTAACCGTGATCTTGAAGTCTCCACAGATGCGGACCTTCCCCGGTTCCCCTGGCTTGTTACTCGATGAACGCTTCATGACGGGAACAATGGGCGTGGCCCACTCACTCCAGCCCACCTTAGACAGTACTCCTGAACGTTCTAGCCCTTCCAGCTCAGCTTCCACAGCAGGTCGTATCGCATAAGGTACCGGTCTGGCTTTGAAAAATTTTGGGTTTGCATGTTCTGCAATCTTGATTTTTGCCGTAATTCCTCTCAGTGTTCCCAGTCCCTGTTGGAACACCTCTTTAACCTCATCCAATATTCTGGACAATCGTTCAGGTTTGACATCTTTTTTTCCGGAATCTACCGTTATTGCTTTTAGGGAGTGCCAGTCCATATTTATTTTCCTGATCCACTCCCGTCCCAGAAGTGGTGGACCTCCCTCAGGTAGTACATGTAAGTCCATTCCTTGGTGTTCTTTGCCCTTGTGTACCACCTTGACTTTTAGCTTTCCGATGGGGTATACTCTTTGCCCCGTGTATGTCTGCAATACTATCTCCGTATCCCGTAGGGGAATATGTGTGAATAACCTTTTGTAATCTTGCTTATTCATGACCGTCAACGCCGATCCGGTGTCCAATTCCATCTTCACTTGGACTCCTGCTATCTGAAGTGTGACCCAGATAGTTTGTAGGTCAGCTTCCTTACTCACATTGTGAATTCTCAGACTACCCAGTTCCTTGCTGTTGGAGTCTGAATCCGAATTCTGTTCATCCGAACTCTTCTCAGCCACCTTATGTACCTTTCTGCACTTTTCCTGCGGTGACTTTTTGTTGCTGGTCTTCTTTCCTGACCGGCATACTTTAGCTATGTGACCAAGCTTGCCACATTTTCTACATTCCTGATTTTTAAACCAGCATTGGTTCTGATCGTGTGTTGTCTTTCCACAATGATAACATTTCGCTGTACCCAAAGCCATTTGATCTACGCTGAGTACCGCTGCCTTCAGCTGCATTTCCGCAGTGCCTCTCGCTGCGGCTTCGTGCGATGCTGCAATAGTGACAGCCTTATCAAGTGTAAGATCATTCTCTTCAAGCAGCCGCTTTTGTGTTCCTTCTTTCGACAATCCACACACGAATTTGTCTCTCAGTGCCTCTGTCAGTCTTTCCCCAAACTGACAGTATTTCGCTAGCTTACGCAGTTCAATTAAATACTCCGCGTTGCTTTCCTCTTTCAGTTGCGTTCTCGCATAAAATTTAAATCGTTCCGCTAACATCAGCGGTGTGGGGTTCAAATGATTTCTCAGGACAGCAACAATATTAGCGAAAGCCTGATCCGCCGGTTTAGCTGGTGATAGAAGATGCTTCAATAGCCCGTATGTCTTCGCACCCATTGAGTTTAGTAAGGTTAGTGCTTTATCTTCATCTGATATTTTATTTGCCTTACAATAAATCTCTATGCGTTCTACATACGTGGCCCAATCTTCAACATCGGGATCGAAATTGTTGATGTTACCACACTTAGGCATCCTCGCAATCTTCTTGAGAAACAAAAAGAAATTTTTTTTTTTCAAAATGGCGGTTTCCCGCGCTTGTCTTCTTCCCCCGCCTACGAAAATGGCGGCTTCCCGCGTTTGCCTTTCTCCCCCGCTGCCTGTAATGGCAATTGCCGTATTGCTGCATTCGCCCTGCCCAGCGGTTCTCAAATCGTGCCTCCCAGCCCCTCTTGCAGTCCGGTCCTTTCCCCCGGCTGCGGCTGAGTTCTCCGCGTTTTTTTTAAATTTTATCCCACGCCTCGCAGCCTCGGTAGCTGCCCGGCCTTTTTCCCCAGTCGCGGTCGAGCTCTCTCTCGACGCTGTTGCGTCTCCCAGCCCGCTTGCAGCCCGGTCTTTTACACCGGCTGCGTTTGCATTCACCGTGGCTCCCGTGCCTTACGCTGCCCCAGTCTCAGCGCCTCTGGCCCCGACTTCTGTCCGGCTCTTTTCCCCGGCCGTGGTCGAGTTCTCCGCCCTTATATCCTCCGTTTTTCCCTCCCCTACTTCACAGCCAACGTGGCTGACTTGCTGCTCGTCGCTGATTGGCTTACCCACCACCGTGATAGAAGGGATGATCACTGCCTGTTGCTGATGGAAGGCTTCGTGTCAGGATTCTTCCTTGCTCTTCAGACCCGAGTCTTTTCTCAGCAGGATGATGAGGGCGGATGCCTCTTCTCGACGCCTGTTAAACTGCCTTGGATATATCTCTGCCACAGGGTAAGATCGTCATCGTCGCCACTGTTAAGTCTGTGTTCTAGTTATTGTTAATAAGAATCACTGCACACAGACCACAAGAGTAACTTCAACAGGTCTTTACTAGTCGGAGGTCAGGCTGAACTGCCCAATAAATCATTACACAGCACTTATATACCGGTGTGGTCACCACCGGTATTACAGTATACAGCAGCCAAGATAAAGTAGTGCATCTCTTAAAATAGTTCTCTTAAAGGTGGAACGGTTACATACACCACACAGAAGGTTATGGGTTCATAGTCCCAGTCCAAAGACTTGAGCACAAAAATCTAGGCTGATACTCCAGGGGAGTTCTGCATTGGTGGAGGTCCTCCCTCTCAGATGAGATGTTAGATCGAGGCCTTGTCTGCTCTCTCAGGTTGATGTAAAAGATCCCATGGCACTATTTCGAAGAAGAGCAGGGGAGTTATCCCCGGTGTCCTGGCCAATAGTTATCGCACAATCAACATAACAAAAACAGATTATCTGGTCACTATCACATTGCTGTGTGTGGGAGCTTGCTGTGCACAAATTGGCTGCCGCGTTTCCTACATTACAACAGTGACTCCACTTCAATAGTACTTCATTGGCTGTAAAGCGCTTTGGGACGTCTGTTAGTCATGAAAGATGCTATATAACTGCCTATTAAAACATTTTTTCCTAGTATTCCAACAAATCCTTCACAATACATGGTGATTAAATTCAGAATACTATTTAACATTGGGCCGTTTGAGTCGCCTGAGGATGAGTTGGTGAGTGTCTCTGTGTTTGTATACATGTAGGAAATTTTACATTTGATCCATAGGCAAATCCCCCCTTGGACTAGCCCAGTTAACCCCCTCCCCATCCCCACACGTAGCAGCAGCAGCTTTAATTACAATCCAGCCGCTTTGTTTTGCCTGTGGATTAATATTTTTGCTCCGTCTTCCCTCGTTCTCTGATTTAATTTGTGCAGGAAGCTCATTCAGTGCTGCAGTGTCTTGAGCTGCAGTCTCCCTTAAGCTGATTTGAACTGGGGATCCCTCTTATGTACAAAAGAAGAAACAAGATTTCTGAAACATCTTTGTAGCAGGCTGTGTTTCTTTCCTCCTGATGTTTTATCCATTTCAACCCGTTAATAGTGTTCACAGATTCTGGAATGTGCGGCCTATACTCAGTTTAAAGTAATTGAAGTTGGTTCCAATATCTTAAGATCCAGTTGAATGAGTCAAAGGAGGCGTCCCAGAATTAAAGAGCAATTGCTTCAAATCAAAGGCAGCAAATGGATTTTAATATCCCCTCAGAAAATTTAATAGATTGGAATTTTGATTTTAGATTTTAATTTCAGCATCAGAAATAATGAAAGGAAGTGACATCGGTGGGTGGTTGTAAGTTAACTAAACCTAACTTTAATCGTAATGTCTAGAAGATTGCCAGATTTCCTGGGCTCCAGCCCCACCTTTGCTATTGAAAAATTAATTTGCTAGGTGCATTTTACATATGTTTTGGATGATGTGCCATGCCTTGCAACTACATATCTGACACAAGGGCCGTGATTTCACCATCAGAGGCGGGATCGCGGCGGGAGAGGTTGTTGGCGAGTCCCGGTCCTGCTCCCGCTCCAGCCACTCTGTGAAAAGGAATTTCTCATGATTGGGCTTGGTAAGCCCGCCCTGCGAGGTTCCCGGCCAATTAAAAGGAAGCGGATCTAATGATGTCATTTGATGACGCGACATCAGCCGGTTTCCTTAAAGGGACCACAGCCACATTCATTTTGACAGTTCTGCTGTCGGTATTCTACAGCATTGAGGCGCTGCAAACACTGACAAGTGTAAGGGGTTTTAGATCGCAGAGGTTTCTCTCTCTAGAAGCCTCTCTCTCTTGCACAGTAAAACCTTGAGTGGTTCGACCCACTCGCCCCTTAGATTCTATACTCTGGACTTTGGGGCAGGAACTACAATGTAGAGAAAACTCTTATAGACCAAGTATGATGAAACAAAATGAAATTTTATTGCAAATGGAAACACAAATCAAATGCAAGCAAATAAGAGAGTACATGGGAGGGAAAAACACAAACAAATCATAACGACACAATACTAACTAAGGCAAATACAGGCATATTATACTCTACAAAAATCATCATGAAATAGGGAAACACACGGAACATCGAGGGACAACAACTCATGTTAATTATACCCTTAAATATCCACCCCCTTAAACCTATCTAGATCTGATTATGGAGGGCCAATCCAACTAGGAAGTGCAAGGTTTTGAAACTGGTCTGCGTTTGATCCTTTCAGGCGTCCCGTCTCCACGTGGATCGTGGAGCCCCAGCGAGCTGCGCCTCACCTCTCTCCTGAGGTGGGGGTCGGGGGCGGCTGGACACCGGCTGGCCTGGATGTCGGCAGGGTCGGGGATCGTCGGCTCGACCCCGGTCAGAGGAGCCTTGGGCTGGCCCCCATCATTTCCTCAGTTTTATTTTATCTCTTCTCCCGAGCCGGAGCGGGTCGATGGCCTCTCGTTTCGTCAACGGCCCGGGGTTGGTCGATGATCTCCCGATGTTTGACCCCGGGGCAGGACGCCGGCTCGAACGGTCTTCTTGATGGCGGTTTGGTCTTCTTCTCCTTCCTCTCCGTCGATGGAGAGGAGTCCCGCTGATCTTCTCCCGAAGCGACTCCTCTTTACCCAGCTCAAAAGCTGGGCAGGCCTGCAAGCTGGCAAACTGACGAGCGTGTCTCCTGTGTCTCCTTCTCCCCGTTCGTTTTCGTTCACCCGTGTTCTACCCGTGTGTTCTCCCAATTATACTTCTTTTCCAGAAGCCCTTATCTCGCGCCAAATCAGGTTAGTCTTTGTTTAACTTTTGGCGGGCTTGTTGCACAACGGGGTAGTTATTATATTTTAAACTGTTCTTGGATGGCCGGTAATGGCCCATCTCTGGTCTGGAATGACCTTCATTGTTTTTAATGTCCTGGTGATGTCCTTAACGGGCCCTTGATGCTCTTCTCATGAATATGAAACTGTTCCCTTTTGTCTGGGTCAACATTTAGATGGCCTTTATCTACAGGCCGATCTCGACTGGATCTGTATCCAATCTATATGTATATGTGGGTGTCTGGTTTCGTTCTCTCAGAAACAGCTTCCAGAATTTACTTTGGGCTGAATCCACAAAGCTGTCTGAGGATTTGCAGGAACCATTTTAAAGTGTCCCAATAAGTTGATCACGGGGTCTGGTGGCCATTTTGAATGCCCCTTTTTGTGGGCTTCTTTTAAAATAGTCTTTAAAATCATGGCCTCTTCTGCCATTCGACCCTTTATAATATAAAGTACAATTTTGCGAATCCTACACAAGCACTGCACAAAGGTGCACGGCTGCACCCAGGCTCTCGCATAACTCTCTCCATATGCTTATGGAGGGAGTCACAGCATGCATGGAGGTTCTCTTCCCTTCCAATGTGCAGAAGACACCTCCCCAGGAGATCAACGCAGCCTGGTTGCACATTGCACAAGAGGGCAAAAGCAGGGATGTCGTCAGGAGGACCAGGCTGCAGTGGCACAAACCTTTCAATGATTTCAGTAGATCACAAAACGTTACTGCAAAGCCACACTCAACCTCATCCTGCTGTGCCACTCATCACATCCCCATCACTCTGCCTTCCCAACCTACTCCTGCACATCCTTACTCACACCAACTTACCTTGCACCTCCACCCATCCCTCTCTATCTACATTATCACTTCACCACCCCTCACACTCACCCTCATTCTAGTGCAATCATTACAACTAACAACACACAAGGATAAGCACTTGGGTGTTTCATGCAATATTCATGTAAATTTTCTGTTAATGTGTTATCAAACATTGAAATCTATATTTTTTCAACACTTTACCTTATTGGACAGATCTCTGCTCATCTTTAGAAGTGTTTTAGTGAATTCTAGTGAATGTTGAGACATAACTCTCCCCCCCCCCCTCCACCTGCCCTCACCCAATTGTGATGAGTGTGAAATGAATGGCTTGGACATTGCAGGGATGCTTTATGGTGTTGGCGTGGGGTAGTGTCAGCCTGGCGCATCATGTGGCAGCCAAAGTGTACAGCATCAAGTGAAATTAATGTGGCCATGGTGAGGCCTTCCCTGGCCTCCCGGGCAGCAATGTTGTCGGGTGCTGATGCCCTGTGACCTGTGCAGCGGAGAAGGTAGGTATTGTTTTTGGTGATGTTGGTGTGCCTGGTGATGTTGGTGTTGGGGCTGATCGTGAAGGGATTCTGAGGACCAAGGTGAGATTTTTTCAAGGGCACCGAGGTTGCTGGAATAGATGGCAGCTGAAGTTGAGATGACAGAAGCAATCTGTCAATGGTGAGAGAGCTTGCTCCAAGGAGGTGACAGTGGACAGAGAGTTTACTCCAAACACTTCCAAACTGCATACAGCTCAAAAGTGTCTTCCAAGTCCTGAAGACTCAAGCTTCTGACATTGGAAACTGAACAGCTGTGAAATGGTAGCTTTTATACCACTTTTGCAGCTGTCACCTATTCACAGCAACGGAGAGGCATAGAGAACCCAACCTACTTACCTGGAATCTGACAGCCATTTTGAGCTCAATGTTTTGGACTAGGCAGGCAGACAGACAGTGGTAATGCTGATGGTAGCTCATAAGAACATAAGAAATAGGAGCAGGAGTAGGCCATTTGGCCCTTTGAGCCTGCTCTGCATTCAATAAGATCATGGCTGATCTTTGACCTCAACTCACCTTCCCACACTATCTCCATGTCCCTTGGTTCCCTTATATCCAAAAGTCTATCAATCTCTGTCTTGAATATACTCATCGACTGAGCGTCCACAGCCCTCTGGGGGTTAGAGAATTCCAAAATGTTCTCCACATCTCAGTCCTAAATGGCTGACGCCTTTTTCTGAGACTGTGACCCCTAGTCCTAGACTCTCCAGCCAGGGGAAACATCCTCCCAGCATCTACTCTGTCAAGCCTCTTAAGAATGTTATACATTTCAATGAGATCTCCTCTCATTCTTCTAAACTCTAGGGAATATTGGCCTAGTCTTCTCAATCTCTCCTCATCGGACAATCCCCCCATCCCAGGAATCAGTCTAGTGAACCTTTGTTGCACTCCCTCTAAGGCAAGTATATCCTCCCTTCGGTAAGGAGACCAAAACTGTGCACAGTACTCTCGGTGTGATCTCACCAAAGCCCTATATAATTGCAGTAAGACCTTTTTACTCTTATGCTCCAATCCTTTTGTAACAAAGGCAAACATACCATTTGCCTTCCTAATTGCTTGCTGTACCTGCATGGTACCTTTTTGTGATTCATGTACAAGGACACCCAGGTTCCTCTGAATACCAACATTTTCCAACCTCTCTCCATCTAAAAAATATTCTGCTTTTCTATTTTTCCTACCATTGGCAACTGGGAGCGCTCTGCATATTTTGGGAACAATGGTGTAGGATTTCAATGTTCTGAAAAGGTTACATTGGCAAATCTTTCTGATTTATATATTCACCTGATTCAATGAGAAACTGCATTAGTAAGTTACTTGTGGAACAAAAGGTTATGCTCTTCTCTCTTACCCAACTTAGAAAAGAATGTGCCAAAATTCTTGCCAAGACAATGGCCCTTTAATTAAAATGTTTTATTTGGGATCTGCTGACGCCTTGGAGTGACTTTAAATGTCTCCCCTGCCATCAACTAGGAAAACAGCACCCCTGTTAAAGTGACTCGAAGTTAATTCAATACGCAAGTATTTTTCATCACCTTTATGGGTGACACAGAAAATGCTCAACCTTTTTTAAAAATTTGTTTTATGGGATATGGGCGTCGCTGGCAAGGCTAGCATTTATTGCCCATCCCTAATTGCCCTTGAGGAGGTGGTGGTGAGTCGCCTTCTTGAACCGCTGCAGTCTGCCTGGTGAAGGTACTCCCTCAGTTCTGTTAGGTAGGGAGTTCCAGGGCTTTGACCCAGCGACGATGAAGGATCGGCGATATACTTCTAAGTCAGAATGTTGTGTGACTTGCAGGGGAACTTGGAGGTGGTGGAACTCATAGAATGCTAGACCTGTCAGCTTAGCATTACTATTCATACACGCAGAGGCCAAACACTCAGGTGGCTACTGAAACAACTCGAGAGTTTGTCTTTATACCACCAGACCCACCTGGGTATGGTGCACCGAGCAAAGGAATTCTTCAACGGCAAAGGAGGGGCTGTACCCTTGGGAGATCTGGCAATATTTTTAGACATTATTACTATTATAAAGCTATGCTTATTTAAATTTCAACTTGCCACCAGCTGCATTTCTGTTAATTATTACAGGAGTACAGGAGTGTAAGGGGAGTAGCCATCTATCTCATGCCATTACACATTGGCAGCACAGTATTCAGTGGCTTATCCTCTGCTGCTTGTAGGCTTGCACAGTCATAGAATCCTAGAATCATACAGTACCGAGGGAGGCCAGCCCATCGTACCTCCGCCCGGTTCTTTGATAAATCCATTCAATTAGTCCCACTCCCTCGCTCTTTCTCCATAGCCCGGCAAGTGTTTCCTTTTGAAGTATATATCCAATTTCACGATGAGAAAAAGCTCCCAGAATGCACTTCAGTAGGCATTACAGAATCTGAACTTTCATTTTTGTCAAGTAGGGTCCTTCAGGGAGATGAGTAGGCAATGTTGTGCAATGTTTCTTACATTTATATTTATTTTTAGCAGAGTTAGGATAGATGCCCCTGTCAGCGAAGAACTGTTAGTAACCACACTGGCTGGTTACATGAACATTTACTGCTTATTTTCTATGTTAGTGGCTTTCGCAAGGCAAGCAGAAACGGCTATGGGAAAAAAATACAGACCATGTTCTACTTATTAGAATGAAGGAACAAAGCTTAAAGCGATGTTGCACGAACAATACATGTTGGAAGACAAGATGCACCATGGAAAATAAGTTAACGCACGGCCCACACAACTAATTTACTACAACCTGTAATAGTTCACCTTATACTACTTGCCCTGATATCTTTGCATTCAGAACACTAGTACAGGCACTTGTTGCAGTGCAGGGTATTTTTGTGGTGGTTTGTGCTGTTTGGAAGTGGGATCATTGACAAGCTCATACTATTACGTGCCCTGTTCTGTCAGCAATCGATCTCGCCACTGATTTTCACTGTTCACATTAGGGAGCGATGGAAATTGTCAGTGGACTGGAGAAACACCGGGGAAGGAAAGATACAGAGGGAAGGTGGGAACAGGGGAATGGAGGGACCTGCAGAGAGACAGATGCACGCAGGAGAAGAACAAGCCAGGAAGAGCGGGCAGATGGTAGGGACATCAGTTGGGATCTGGTAACTTTGCAAATAGTTCCTTAAGTGCCAATGGAACCCATAAATCACCACATTTAAACTCTTTTTCTATAAGAGCCACACAGACTATAAACAGAGGATATGTCCTAATCATCTATGAAAAAGAATGCTTCACTGCACATGAGACATTCAACTTCTTAACTAGAGACACTTGTCATATATCAGTGCTGGGCACAATATTCTGCTTACACTAAATATTTAATATTTTTTTATTATATTACAAATATGGAGATAAGAAAGTGATCTCCAGAGTTTCTAGACAAGTGTGAGGTATACAATACTGCTGTTTGCATGTCCACTATTTGCATATATCTGTGTGAAAGCATAGTCTTGTTCTGTTACTTGTTGAGTCTCGTTTTCATCCACATATACAACCGCTGCTGCTTTCCTGCTGTGCATTAAACATCACTATTAATAGTTTCTGTTAGAGTAGTGTTCATGGCTGAGATTTATAATTAATGAACTAGACTCCATCACAACCATAGCAGCATGGATGTTCAGAAGGAGATTAATCGATCCTTCATATTTCTGCCTGCTCTTTGCTGGAGCAATCAAAAATTAATCCCATTGCTCTGCTCTTTACCCATAGCCCCTTTTCTTAATCTGTTCAACATGTTTATCTACTCTTCCCTTGAAGATGATGTGGTCACTGCCTCAACTATTAATTGTGCCAGCGCATTCCATGCTCTAACAATTCTCTGCATAAAGAAAACTGGGCATCCAGGAGGTGCTGTGGGCCATCAGCAGCAGCAGAATTGTATTCCACCACAATCTGTAACCTCATGGCCCGACATATCCCTCACTTACCATCAAGCCAGGGGACCAACCCTCTTTCAATGAGGAGTGTAGAAGGGCATGCCAGGAGCAACACCAGGTGTACCTAAAAATGAGGCGCCAACCTGGGGAAGCTGTAACACAGGACTACATGCATGCTAAACAGCAGAAGCAGCATGCTATAGATAGAGCTAAGCGGTCCCACAATCAATGAATCAGATCAAAGCTCTGCAGTCCTGCCACATCCAGTCGTGAATGGTGGTGGACAATTAAACTAATGGGAGGAGGAGGCTCCATGAATATCCCCATCCTCAATGATGGCGGAGCCCAGCATGTGAGTACAAAAGACAAGGCTGAAGTGTTTGCAACCATCTTCAGCCAGAAGTGCCGAGTGGATGATCCATCTTGGCCTCCTCCTGAGGTCCCCTGAGTTGTACAGGTGAAGAAGGTCCCAGTCTGTGCCAAATTAGCTGCCGTTGGTAGGGATGATACAATTGGCCCTCGTGCCCTTTGCTGAGCGAGGGGAAAATTGGCCAGGATCCCAGCTCCCAATCACTATTTAGGAACCCCTGCTGGAAATGTGCAGGTGTCAACATCAGCTACGATCATGATTGGCCTCGGCTGTGATGAACATAATCCCCCATTTAATGGAAGCTAGTCATTGGTTGACAGGATGATTTTTTTCTGGTGCAATCGCAACTGGTGAAGGAATCCGCCAGTATAATCTTCTGTGATGGAAGTAAATATAGATAGAGTAAATAAAGAGAAATTGTTTCCGATGGCTGAAGGGCCGATGATGAGAGGGCACAGATTTAAGGTGATTGGCAAAAGAACCAGAGGCGACATGAGGAAAAACTTTTTTACGCAGCGAGTGGTTGGAATTTGGAATACACTGCCTGGTGGATACAGATTCAGTGGTGGCCTTCAAAAGGGAATTGGATAAATACTGGAAGGAGAAAACATTTGCAGGGATACGGGGAAAGAGCGAGGGAGTGGGACTAACTGATTGCTCTTTGAAAGAGCCAGCAGAGACTCGATGGGCCAAACGGCCTCCTTCTGAGCTGTACTATTCTATGATTCTATGATATAGTATTTTAAGCTGAACTGAGGGGGAAAAGGCCGGCTGAGAGTCCCAACATATGACAGGGTGACTGCCAGCCACCTCATTCAGCGTGTCAATGGTAATGCAGAGTGCCTACAGCTAGTTGCGTTGGGGAGTAGCAGTGGTGCAGGCCATTCTACAAAGCTGTAAAGGCCCTGGAGAAACAGTAATTTACTCCACAACAAGTGTTGCACCATCACGCCTCCCTAAACCTCGCCACCTCATTTCCTCCATTAAAACCTACCTCTTTGACCAAACTTTTGGTCACCTGCCCTAATATCTCTTTATGTGGCTCGGTGTCAATTGTTTTGTGTGATAACACTCCTGTGAAGCGCCTTGAGACATTTTACTACATTAAAGGCATTACGTAAATGCAAGTTATTGATGTTGTGCACAATGTTATCCTAAGAAAAATGACACGATCTTCTGGCATTTCTGCCTCCCTAAAAAAAAATGAACACACCTTTTCTTCAAGATTGTCCCCTTTAACAGATACGAGTACAATGGGTGAAGAGAGGTGGAGAGAGAAAACAGTTCAGGAGCTTCTATTTCTGTTCAATTAACAGAGACATTTACTTAGCGCCTAAGTGGAGCTGACTGTAAACTATTCACACAGGATAAAAGCTCAAGAGCCAATGGCTTGTTTACAGAGAGGCCCTGTCGATGGATGGCTGTGACAAGCAGAAATATAAATACAAAAAGAAAAGCACAAAATATATAATATCCAGAACAGTGAAGTTTAAAAAAGTTCTCATCAACCCCTCAAAAATATTTTCACTTGAAATATCGAAGAGAATTAAAAAAACAAATTAAAACTATAGCGCACCCTTGGACTTGTCAGAGAATGCAGGCGGTGCTGTAAGGGCAATGAACTCCTGAATATAAGACCCTGTAAAGTTATCACACTGTACCTGCACTGTTTTATATGCTGGTTACCAAGTTGTGTCTGATGTATAACACGTGGGAGGTCTGCAGCTTAAAGCTATAGTACAGATCTCTTACTGCACTTCTACATCATTAGTCCTTAATGTGCTTTGCAATGAATAATGCAAATTGTCCTAACCCGCCCTTTCCACATTACTACATGATCCGTGTTGGGCACCTCAAGTTACAGTCTTCCATTACTGCTGCAAATGGTTCCTGGTGAATCTCATACGGATTTAAGGTTTTATGACTGAATCCTTTCAAGTGTTGCTTCGTACCGAACACAACCCACCGACAATAAACCTCCGGTGAACCTTATGTCATGGAACATATCCCCCAGTACAATTTTATTGCTATTTTTGCACGAATCCTCTCCCTTGGCTCCAAGTTAATCTGAAGTTACCCTTTGTAACATGGAGTTAAGTGCCTGTGCCAGGTTTACCTATGCTTGGACATCTGGAGTTTATCAGGCAGAAAGCAAACATTGAGTAGCAGTTAAAAATACTGAATATTTGGAATAACAGCAGGGATATTTTGCTGTTAATAGCCAATACTTTGTATAATGAAAGGCAATTGCTGCAGAACGTAACCCTTTCCTCCATATTGTCCTGGAATCAAAGGACACAAATTGGTATTGTTATTATATAATAAAAAACTTGCATTTATAACCTCAGGACGTCCCAAAACACTTTACAGGCAATGAAGTACTTTTAAAGTGTAGTCACTGTTGTAATGTAGGAAACAGGCAGCCAATTTCCAAACAGCAAGCTCCCACAATCTGATAATGACCAGGTAATGTGTTATTAGTGACGTTAATTGAGAGATAAAGATTGGGCAGGACACCGAGGAGAACTTCCCTGCTCTTCTTTGAAGTAATGGCATGGGATCTTTTACATCTACCTGAGAGGGCAGACGGGGCCTCGGTTTAACATCTCATCCGAAAGACAGCACCTCCGACAATGCCGCACTCCCTCAGTACTGTACTGGAATGCCAGCCTGGATTTTGTGCTCAAGTCTCTGGAGTGGGACTTTGACCCACGACCTTATATATTAGTAATGCTAATTTCTTATTGATTCCTACGCAGTTAAATAAGATTATACAACTGAGCGAATAACTTATCCACTGTGCTGATCATTCACTCACTTCTCCTTCTTTTAGATCTCCATAAAGTTTCCAACCTGACAGGTCAGGCATCGACCCACTGCTTTCTCTTCTCTTGAGCTGCTTAGTAACGGGTGCATGAGTGGCCGTCACTGCCTGTTTTTTCTTCATGTGGGGAAGCAGCTCACCAAGGATCCCTGCCAGATTCAGCCAGGGTCGGTTGCCATCTCTGTTGCGAGTAAGGGCCGTGATTCTTGTTCTATCTCTCCGTGGCACAGTGCATCGGAGTTCCCAGAGCCTGTACCATCACGCTGCCCATACAGAAAGCAAAGCTTTAAGAGAATTCGCATGTTCAGACTGCAAAAGGAATTGGGCAGATTTCACTGCTCAAATCCCCATTATAAATCAGAACCCACGATCGGCCAGATTGCTGAGTTTCGCAAGAGGACTATAATTTGAAACATAGTCAAAGTTGAATTGCTGTAAACTATTGATATTATTGCTGAAAACTTGTGGGAGAGCATTGCTGATAATGTATAAGTCCAAAAATAAACATAGAAAATATAGTGGCAGCTAGAGCTGTGCACATTACATGAACTCTTGTACCCTGCTTCAAACAGCATTGCTATCTGACCGTGTTTTTTGGCAGTGTGTCAGTTTTTTTTAAAAAGTGGCAAAAGTCAAGTTTTTGGGGTGGGCAATTCTATTTTAAGGCTATAATCCTGATTTTAGGGCACGCAGTCCTGTTTTTGGGAATGTAATCCTGTGTTTGGGCATATAGTCCGGATTTGGGGATTTTTTTTCTACATTGAAGGCATTGCACAAAAGCAAGTTTTTTTTGCAATCCTGCTTTTGGGGGTATATAGTTTGGTTTTTGGGCAAGTAGTCCTCTTATTTTGGCTATGGTTTTTGGGTAGGAAGTCCAGTGTTTTTGGTGCATAGTTCAATTTTTGGGTCTATGATCTGATTTTTGAGCAGGTCCGTTTCTTGAGGCCACGTGGTTAGCACCATATTAGGAGCTATGATTGGAAAATTGTGGACAGTAGACCCTTGAACTTGTGGCACGTGTTGCCAGTGGGTGAGGCTCCTCTTAAGGGTGATTAATGCTGTCTGCTTTTTGTTTGTTGAACTACTTTTTTCCGGTAGTGTGGATCCACATCCATCTATTCTTTCCAGACCTTTAGTGCAGGTCAATATTATACTTGCTTATGTAAGGTGTCAGCCTTGGCTCAGTGGGTAACACTCCTGCCTCTGAGTCAACAAGTTGTGGGCCCAAGCCCCACTCCAGAGACTTGCGCACATGATCTAGGCTGCCACTTTAGTGCAGTGCGGAGGGAGTGCTGCACTTTTGGAGCTGCTATCTTTTTGCACGAAACATTAAACCAAGGCCCCATCTGCTCTCCCAAGAGTGGATAAAAGATTGCATGGCACTATTCAAAAATGAGGAGTTCTCCTGATATCCTAGCCAACATTCCTCAACCAACATCATAAAACAGATGATGTGGTCGTTATCCCATCGCTGTTTTTGGAAGCTTGCTGTGTGCCGATTGGGTGCCACGCTTCCCTACATTACAACACTTGAAATGTACTACATTGGCTGTGAAGTGCATTGGAAAATCCTGAGGTTGTGAAAGGAGCTATATAAATGCAATTCTTCCTTTTTTTACCTTTGCTATTTTTTCTTCTGAGTATATTAAGCTCCTTTCTGCATTCTTCTTTCTGAGATTTTAATTGCTGGGAAGTTTTAGCTGGAGCACACTGACGGCTCCCTTACATAAGTAATTGTCTTTCTGAGCAAATATTATTCCTTCCCTTTAGTTAATTAATTCTTCATTTGAAACATGAGGATCACACTCCTTGAACTGTGGTTGCTTATGATTGAAGTGTGATCCTCCAACTTGCTTCATTAACTTCCACCACACAGTAAGTTAGACATCTTAAGGTTGCTGATTTACAGCTGTTAGGCTGCTTAATTTGATCAACTTCTCCTGAATTCACTGGATGGCTAAAGCTACAGCTGGTGGTAAATGCACATTTATAAATAGACCTGCACTGTATTCTATCACTTAGGAGATAAACATTTGAGTAGATGCAGTTGGTTATAAAATACTGACATTTATAATGGCCTCAGAGACTGCCAGTAATGCAAGTGGATTACAGTAATGGGATAGTAGCCTCTTTAAAACTGTATTCCACTAAGCAGATGTACTTGGAGTCAGCCAATGTATGTTGAGCAGGACTGAGATCAGAATTGAGAGTTCTTTGTGTATTGGGTTTCTTCACAATTTCATCCATTTCAGACTGCTGCAGCCTTTGGATGCCCAATCCTTTAGAAAATGGTACACAGAGTCATAAGTCATAGAGTCATAATGGCACAGAAGGAGGCCAATTGGCCCATCGAGTCCATGCCGGTACATATGAGAAGTGAATAAAATGCTCCTCTGGTGAACATGTTGCCACTTAGCATATTCTGCTGGAAGCAGCCCAGTTGCTTGAAGGTTCCCCATGAACATCCCCATCTGTAGCTTGATACAGAACAAAGAGTTTGTTTTCCCCTCTTTGCCCTGTTGCTCTAGTGTGTGAACATGCAGTTCTTCGTAGAGTGTATGTCCAAGCTGGTCTGAGGTAGGAAGGCAGGTGTTGGTGGTTGGCGAGTGGCTTCATGGTAGCAGAGTAACCGTATGCTCTCAGGTAGTTCAGTGCAAGAGACGGATAAGGTTTAGTTAATCTCGCTGGGAGATGGGCCATGACCTCGAAGTAGTGGTGGGTCTCTCTGATGCATGTAACACAACTCAAAGTGGTGTCAAACATCATGTTTGATATTTAATTTCTCAAAATACCTGAATTCTGGAGTTTCAAAGTTGAATTCAAAACCACAAAAATGCAACTCACTCTTGGTGCCAAGTATATTTCTTTCGGAAAACAAAACAGCTTGATTTTGTTCCCACTCTGCAGTCTCAATCAGAAATATGCTCCGGGGCGCTTGACTGTTTTCCAGCAATCTGTTCCTTGAGAACTGCATGGACAAATTGTAATGGAGCACAGCTGCCAACAGAACCTGTTTTGTTAGTTAAAGTAACCTGGGCTTTTCACTTGCTTTCTGCATAATTGAACTTGCATTAAAGTGCTGTATCATTCAAAAATATCAAGTCTTTCATACCTTGAAACAAGAAATAAATCAGTTGGACCATGCCGATTTACCATAATCCTTAAAGTAGTCAAGCTACATCTCTCCAAGCTCATCTGCCTGGCAAAACCATTCTTCTTCACAGGGATTAGGTGACTGAAGGATAGTGTATTCACACATGGGCTGTGAGAATGTGGACTGTCTGCATCAGAAGGCCACAAAGGCAGAATCAATTGTGATTTTTAAAAAGAAGATAGCTATCTACATGAGAAATAAGGGTATTAAAAGATATGGAGGAAGATATGGGATTGAAAAGACGAAGAGTTGTCATTACTAACAAAATGGTGGAGCAAAATGGAGGTGCGTGGCCTTCTCCCGTTCCTGTGTTTGCAGTTCATCCTAAGGAGGTGTGGCTTCATCCAGTGACTGCAATAGCATTTCTACCAGGATTGGAGATAAACTTGTAACAGGACGTTTATAATGACAGATGTTGTAAACATGGGGTTTGATTTGTATTCATTAAGTGATAATGATCAAAAAAAATCATAGAATTATTTTGCTTCTTTTGAAATATTGTGGATAAGTTGCACCTTTACATAGATTCTTTAGGAACTGTGAACTTGGGGGATGGAACTTGTGCAATTTTATGAGAAAATCTTTTACCATTTATCTGCACGTTGTAAAAAAACTGAGATTTTTACAGAACTGCAACTTTTCTATTGTATTTACAGATTAAAAAATATTCATTTTTTCTGTTTGCACTTTAGGTCACATATTGACTCATGGTTTTCCCCTTCTGTCATCTCACATACAAAGTTATGGGAAACAAACATCACGTCGTCTCTGTTGCCAAAGTGTGCCGGAGCCAATGAGCTGGTTTCTCGCGTGTGTTTTTTTCACTGTTAATGAGATTGCTTGGGGACATTCGACATATACAAAAGGCCCTCCTCAGGGTATTGTCAGGCGTAATTGCTGGGCAGTTGGTGGGCAATTAGCCCAGCTCTGTGCCAGCAATTAGGATTTCCCCATCGGTGCAGATCATCTGTCAAGTCGGAACTTGACAGCTCGCAAGTTCGGGATTTAACGCATGCGCAAGTGCATGTGGAAATCCCGAATTTGCTGTCCATTTCAAAGGTGGTATGATGGCGTACTCTCAGAGTACGCCGTCATACCAACTGCAAATTCTGGCCCATTGTCTTCATATTGTCTAAATGTGTGATTGTATCATGGTGCAGATATAGAAAACAGGCCACTTAAATCCCTGGGCAAAAATGTGGGTGTGCTTCATTGAATTGTGGGGGACACTGCATTTAAATAGCACAAAACACATCTCAAGGGCAAAGGTCAATTCGCAATGACATTTCTCTACTCGCACCCTTTCCAATTCCTTACATGTTTCCAATGATTTTCCCCTGTTGGCAGTACACCTGCATGCAAGCAATTTTCAGAGTTTACTCTGACATGCAAGTACGTTAAAAAGCCAAATGTCTTTGAGCTTGGTGTTTTCTGGGGACACTGCTTCATTAATACATCTTGTTCAAAAGGTTGTAATTCAGAGACAAGACAGGCCTGTAACTGTAGAACGTGCGATTCCCTGGCCCGGGGGCTATGAGTTCAAGTACCATGGATCAATCCCAATCAGATGAATGTTCCCAGTTCATAAGTGGATCAGGTCCACAACATACATATCCCCAAATCCAATGTCACTGATTGATCATTTACCTACAAAGGAGTTACAACAACAACAACTTGTATTTATATAGCGCCTTTAATGTAGTAAAACATCTCAAGACACTGCGCAGGAGTATTTTAAGACAAAAAATTTGACACCGAGCCACATAAGGATAAATTAGGGCAGGTGACCAAAAGCTTGGTCAAAGAGATAGGTTTTAAGGAGCGTCTTAAAGGAGGAAAGAGAGGTAGCGAGGCGGAGAGGTTTAGGCAGGGAATTCCAGAGCTTAGGGCCGAGGCAACAGAAGGCACGGCCACCAATGGTTGAGCGATTATAGTCAGGGATACTCAAAGGCAGAATTAGAGGAGCGCAGATATCTCGGGGGGTTGTGGGGCTGAAGGAGATTACAGAGATAGGGAGGGGCGAGGCCATGGAGGGACTTGAAAACAAGGATGAGAATTTTGAAATCGCGGCGCTGCTTAACCAGGAGCCAATGTAGGTCAGCGAGCACAGGGGAGATGGGCGGACGGGACTTGGTGCGAGTTAGGACACGGGCAGCCGAGTTTTGGATGAGCTCAAGTTTACGTAGGGTAGAATGTGGGAGGCCAGCCAGGAGTGCGTTGGAATAGTCAAGTCTACAGGTAAGAAAGGCATGGGTGACGGTTTCAGCAGCAGATGAGCTGAGGCAGGGGCGGTCTTAATTATGCTATGGATATGTGGTCGGAAGCTTATTTCAGGGTCAAATTAAGCACCCAGGTTGCGAACAGCGTGGTTCAGCCTCAGACAGATGTTAGGGAGAGGGATGGAGTCAGTGGCTAGGGAACGGAGTTAAAGAAAAAGAAAGTTTGTGAACGGAGTTAAAGAAGAAATATCTCAAACAGACCCACTGCAGATAAATGCTGGCAGGGAAAGTACTAAACTCAGATTTTGATTAAGTTTCATTTGTATACGGTGAGCTCCATTGTTCAGCACATGAAATACCACCATGAGATATTGACATTTTTTTGTTCCATATTTGGACATAATAGAGCAAGCTTACTGTTTACAGCTCTTTGCCCTTCACACAAACATGAGTAAGCCTTGTGCTAGCTAACAAATATTTTTCCCTTGCAATCACACTGCTGCCAATGAGCTCATGACCTAAACTGATCAATTGGAAGCGCAACTCACAGTCACTGACAACTATTACGGAACCAATGGGCTTTTCTGCTGCCATTTTGGGAAGATGGCACATCGTCTGTGATGTCAAGGTGTCCCTGAGAACTTGATCACCTTTACGCTCACTTTTATTCCTAATTTTCTGAGCTATTCTAAGCTAAAACAATAATGGGGTACATTTTACGAGTTAGCACTTCTATCGTGTGAAGCTCTACGCCAGGACTGCTAGCTGGTACATTCTCTGCACTTTAAATCTGTGGAACAGGCTCCTAGGGAGACAGAGAAAACAGCTCGTGTTGACAGATTCAAATTCAAATTAGATAGATTTCTTCCAGAAAATAATATTTTGGGATACAGTATATGAGTAATTTGAGACGTGTGGTAAGTGTAGCACGCTTGAGAGGAACAGGGGGCTTTGGACCTATGGTTCCCAAAACTCTCCACCACTGGGATTTTCCTCTTGTCATGTCTGGGCCTGTTGTAGACTAATTGATAGAAATTGACTGCTATGATTAGTCAACAACTCCTTTGTTGTGGTGTCGTGCGACTACCAGAATGGTAGAAGGCAAACTAGATGGACCGTGGTCTTTTTTCATCTAGCAATTCGTATGTTCCTAAACAGGAAACTTATCAGGGACTTATTTGGGGAATTCTAACCCCCAAGAAAGGGTGGGTTGGGATCGGATGTGGGGGGGGGGGCGGCACCGGGGGTGAAAATGTTTGATTTCTAGTGGGGGAGCGTAACCCGGCTCCAACGCTCCCACTTCTGGGTTTAACGGAGGCGCATTTGGATACTGGTGAGAAACCTACTCACCGAAGTCAGGGATTTCCTAACTGAATATGAGCGAGTGCTTATTGGCTCAATTAACGTCCTTGGGAAATGTTAATGAGGCATTTTAAAATTGTTTTAACTTGGTTCCAAATTTTACTTGAGCAGCGTGGGATTCCCGGGGCTCGGAAAACTGACCAGGGAAACGGAGGTGAGTTTGAGCAGCTGTTCAGGTGGGTATTTCAAATCAAAATCAAATCAAATCAAATCAAATCAACTTTTATTGTCATTGTTAGTGCACAAGTGCAGTACAACGAAATGTAGGCTTGCGGCTCCCGAGAGTGTACATTTAGATTAAGACATTTAAACATTCCACATACATTTGGCTTGTAATACATTAACATAAACATAACCATAATAAAGTGCATTGGCAGATGTGCAGGCTTTAGAGTTTATTTGTGGAGTTCAGTAGGATGACAGCCCTGGGAAAGAAGCTGTTCCTAAATCTGGTCGTACGGGTGCGAATGCATCTGTAGTGTCTCCCAGATGGCAGGAGGGCGAACAGACTGTGGCTGGGGTGGGTAGGGTCTTTGATGATGGACCGTGACCTCCGTAGACAGCGTTCCTGGTATATGTGCTCTATGGTCGGTAGCCGGGTGCCGGTAATGCGTTGGGCAGTTTTGACTACCCGCTGCAGGGCTTTCCGGTCATAGTAGCTACAGCTGCCATACCATACTGTGATACAGTTTGTCAGGATGCTCTCTATTGTGCAGCGGTAAAAGTTAGAGAGGATCAGGGGTGACAGGTTACATCCCTTCAGCCTCCTTAGGAAATATAGGCGCTGCAGGGCCTTCTTCACCAGAGAGGAGGTATTGAGGGACCAGGAGAGGTCTTCCGTGATTTAAACTTGTCATTGCCCCATCTGAATAAAAGCTCACTTATTGCAGCTGCTGTCCCAGTTCCCTCTGACAAATATTTGGCAGAGAGTGCTTGTAGCTTTTTTCAACCTTTGATGATTTCAAATTGACAAGATCAGGATGGGAGGTGCCTTGGATGTGTTTGACAACACATCAGAAGAGAAAGACCATCACTATCCACGGCAGTGATGACGTGGTGTGGTGGGATCAGTACATGCACAGGAGAGAGGTTTTCAGGTGGAGAAGGATGAAGGGGCTCATAACTTATCTTTGGATGAGGAGAACATGGAGAAGGAGGAGGAGGAGGAGGAGGATGAAGATGCGACACCCATCGCCAGACCCGCCGCTTGCATTGCTGCCTGGGATACCCTAATATTACGAAGGTAATAGTATGAAACAAAACAAATGAAATTGTGAGGACCGCTCCCACCACCAAAACCAACCACTCCCCACCCTGCCCCCCCCACCAACCGTCTCCACACTAAACAATCCTTCAAATACTCATCCACTCATTTCACATCCGCCCAGTGGGTCCCATCATGCATTGACATTCATCATGAAACAAGTGGAAGGTCGAGTTGGCACTCGAGACGCAATAATGGTGAAGACGTGGAAGTGGTGATAATAATTCAATTTTTGTGACACTATTAAAAAAAAGGAAACATAAAAATGTCATTTTTTGTCAAACACCCACGCGCATACCCTTGGTGAATTGCAATTTCTTCAACTTACACTTCCTACCACTGCTACGTGGTGCATCCCGTGTGGTTTCAGCAGAGATAGAAGGAGGCTGCTCAGATCCCTGCCCTGAATGTTGAGACACTTTTTATTATGTCCGTGTATAATTGAGACATGGACTGCAGGAGTTGATTATAACAAGTCTTTACTGAATGGAGACAACCTGGAAACTGAAAACTACAGAAGCCTGCTAGGGCCTTTTATACAGGGGTGGTCACTGCTGGTAGTGCAGTCTGAGACCAGTTATTCCCTTAAAGGTACATACACAACAATTCCTCCCCTTTTAGGTAAACAGTGCATAACATTCATTTAAAACTAAATAATAACTAATTACAATTACAATTACGGTTGCTAGATACATTGGTTGAAGTTAAGCAATTATAAGTTCAGTCTTTGAGGAGGCTTCCTGATTCTGTCTGGATAACGCCTCTTTGGGATATCAGGTTCTTCTGGCAAGGTTGAGTCGGGATCAATGTCGTTGTTTGGTTCGTCTGCTTCCAATATCACCGATTCTGCGGTAGATGCAATTGGTACTTCGGTTTCATCGCCAGGTGTATCAGGTCGTGGTGTGGAGTTGACGTTTTCCAGTGACTCTAGAATCTGGTCAGCATGGCGTCTTACAATGCTCTCTCCAACGTCCACGGTATACATTAGAGGTCCTTGCCGTGTACAGATCGTTCCTGGCTGCCATTTCTCTGTGCGGTAGTCCCGGGCCAAAACTGGTTGACCTATCTTAAAACTCCTGGTCGGCCTTTCATTCATATTCTGAAACTGCCTGTTCT
This sequence comes from Somniosus microcephalus, assembly GCF_052327205.1. NCBI lineage: Eukaryota > Metazoa > Chordata > Chondrichthyes > Squaliformes > Somniosidae > Somniosus > Somniosus microcephalus. The sequence continues at coordinate 32,633,817 of NC_141006.1, forward strand.
CCACATCTCTTCTGACGTTTGGCTTAACCAAATCCAAGTGGCATCGTAGCCTTCGATTGAAGAACATCATGGCTGGAGTTTGGTTGGTAACCGCATGTGTCGCATTCCGGTAGGCAAACAAGAAGTTATCCACCTTGTGTTGTAGGGGTATATCTTCATTACACATTGCCTTGATAGCCTTCTTGAATGTTTGAACAAACCTCTCAGCCAATCCATTAGTGGCTGGATGATATGGGGCGGATGTGTAATGCTTAACACCATTGTTCTTTAAGAACCTCCGGAACTCTTCAGTTACAAACTGTGGTCCATTGTCAGAGCAAATCTGTTCAGGCAGCCCATTCCTGGCGAATATGGTTCGTAAGACTGTGATAGTTTTTTCTGTGGTGGTTGAGGACATTTTTATTACCTCTGGCCACTTTGAATGTGCATCCACCGCAATTAAAAACATCGAGTCCATAAAGGGACCAGCAAAATCAATGTGCACCCTTTGCCATGGAGATGAGGGCCACTCCCATGGATGTAGAGGGGCTTGTGGTGGGGCGTTTTGGACCTTCTGGCATCCTGTACAGCTCTTGGTCATCTCTTCGATTTTTCTATCGATTCCCGGCCACCACACAAATGCTCTGGCTAAGTTCTTCATTTTCACCCCTCCCAGATGACCCTCATGAAGCTCATTGAGCACTCTATCCTTCAATTTGGGTGGAATTACTACTCTGGATCCACACATCAAGGTTCCTCTGCACACTGACAGCTGTTCTCTTCTCAGCGAGAATGCTGGCAGCAGTGGTTCGCCATGTGCTGGCCATCCCTTCACCGTTAAATCATAGACCCAGGAGAGTGTCGGGTCATTTCGTGTTTCCTTTTCTATGTTTGCATTCGTCACAGGGAGACATTCGACTATAGTCGAGTGGAATAACTCCACTGGATCCACTGCCAGTTCTTCTTCCACCGTCGGCAACGGTAGGCGCGACAATCCATCAGCATTCCCATGCTGTTTAGTTCCTTTGTACTCGATGTCATATTGGTGTGCCCCGAGGAAAAGGGACCACCTCTGCAGCCATTGTGCTGTCATTATCGGGACGCCCTTCTGAGGGTTGTAAATGGAGACGAGAGGTTGATGATCAGTTAGTAGAGTAAATTTCTGACCGTGCAGGTAGTGATTGAACTTCTTCACCCCCCACACCAGGCTGAGGGCCTCTCTGTCAATCTGGGAGTAGTTACGCACCGCTGAAGTTAACGAGCGTGACGCAAAAGCTATCGGCCTCTCAGAACCATCAAGGAATTTATGTGACAGTACCGCCCCAATGCCGTAGGGAGACGCATCACACGCCAATCTTATCGGTAGTGATGGGTTGTAGTGAGCCAATACTTCTCTTGAAGTGATTAGGCCCTTAATCTTCCGAAAGGCCCACTTACATTCACTGCTCCATTTCCATGCTACTCCCGTTCGTAGTAGGGCGTTCAGTGGATGCAGAATTGTGGACAAATTCGGCAAAACTTATGGTAGTAATTCACCAATCCGAGGAATGACCTCAGTTGCGACACATTTTCAGGCGCTGGAGCCTTAACTACCGCTTCAATTTTGTCAGGGGACTTATGCAACCCCTCTTCATCAATCACGTGGCCACAATACGATATCTGTTTCTTAAAAAACTCGCACTTGGGGCGATTGGCTCGTAGCCCATGTTCACGTAGTCTAGTGAGCACCTGCTCTAGGTTGGCAAGGTGTTCACTGTCATCTTCACCTGTCACTAGGATGTCGTCCAAGTAACACTGAGTCCCCGGAATCTCTTGCAGGACTTGTTCCATCGCTCTTTGCCATATCGCTGGAGCTGATGCTACTCCGAATACCAGTCGATTATACTGGTAAAGACCTTTGTGAGTGTTTATCGTGAGATACTTCCTAGAGGATTCTTCAACCTCCATCTGCAAATATGCTTGTGCTAGGTCAATTTTTGTAAAACGCTTCCCTCCAGATAGTGAGGTGAAGATATCTTCTATCTTTGGAAGAGGATATTGTACTGTGTGAAGGACTGGGTTCACCGTCACCTTGAAGTCCCCACAGATGCGAACCTTCCTTGGCTCCTCAGACTTATTGTTTAACGTTTTCTTCATGACAGGAACAATGGGTGTCGCCCACTCGCTCCAGTCTACCTTAGATAACACGCCTGCATTCTCCAGATTCTCCAGCTCTGCCTCGACGGCTGGGCGAATTGCATATGGTACCGGTCTTGCTTTGAAAAACTTGGGAATTGCATTCTCCTTTATTTTTATCGAGGCGGTTACGCCTTTAAGAGTGCCCAGTTCTTGTTGAAATACCTCTTTGGCGTCAGCTAAGATTGTTGACAATCATCCAGGAGTGACGTCGTCATCCTTTTTACCAGCCACCGTCAGTGCCTGAATGGAGTGCCAGTCTAAACTTATCTTTCTGATCCATTCACGTCCCAATAACGGTGGTCCACCATTTTGCAGAATGTAGAGATACAATTTCCGTATTTTCTTGGCGTTGTATTCGACAGGCACCCTTATTTTTCCTCTGGGGTATACTCTTTGCCCCATATACGTCCTCAAGACAATGGATGTCTCTCTCAAGGGTATGTGTGAGAATAGCCGCTCGTAGTCTCATCGATTCATGATGGTTAGAGCTGATCCTGTATCCAATTCCATTTTGACTTGGGACCCTGCTATCATGAGGGTGACCCAAATGGTTCGGTGATCCTCTTTTGCGATTACGTTGTGAAGTTTGAGACAGCTTTGTCTCTTGTTCCCGGATTCACTATCACTCATCTGGTCTTCGGAACTACTGTCCGTCATCTTTTGTACTTTCCTGTACGGTTCCTTAGTAGCATTTTTGTTGTCGTTGGTCTTCTTCCCAGACCTGCAAACTCGTGCAATGTGTCCCATCTTTCTGCATTGCCTGCATATTTTGTCCTTGGACCAGCAGTCCTTCTGGTCATGGTCTGTTCTGCCGCAGCGATAACATTTTGCAAATCCCCGTGTCATTTCGAGGGTGCCGTATTCCTGTGGCTTTTGTTGTATTTCCGCAGCTTCCCTTGCTGCTGCTTCGTACGATACTGCCACGCTGAAAGCCTTATCTAGCGTCAGCTCTTTCTCTGAGAGTAACCTCTTCTGGGTTCCTTCACTCAGGAGTCCACAGACAAATTTGTCCCGTAAGGTATCTGCCAGTCCTGCTCCGAACTGGCAGTGCTTTGATAGCTTGCGTAGTTCCGTAAGGTAATCAGCATTGCTCTCATTTTTATGCTGATTTCTCCTGTGGAATTTAAATCTTTCTGCTATCAGCAGCGGTGTAGGATTTAGGTGTTCCTGTAGGATAGCAACAATTTCGTTAAAACTCTTCGCCTTCAGTTTGGCTGGAGTAATCAGGTCCCGCAATAGGCCGTACGTTCTTGCGCCCATTAAATTTAGCAATACCGATGCCTTTTTCACATCGGCTATTTCGTTTGCCTCGCAATATACCTCGACTCTTTCCACATACGTGGTCCAGTCTTCTATTGCATTATCGAAGGCAGTGATATCGCCAGTCTTTGGCATCTTGAAAATCTAAGATGGCGCCTCCCACGCTTTGCCTTCGTTCCCGATGGATCAAAATGGCGCCTCCCGCGCTTTTCCTTCTTCCCCGCCGAGTTAAGATGGCGCCTCCCGCGCTTCCCCGCCGCTGCCGCAGCTGCCAACGCTGTTCTCCGCGGTATTTTTATTTTTCTATCGCGCTTCAATATTTGCTCCGTTAATTGAAGAACCATTCCCGTCGTGGAGCGGACCCTCTGGGACACTTCCCTCCCTCTTCTTAGGTCCGAACGCTGCCCGGCTTCGAAGCACCGGCCGCCCCCTGTGTGCTCCACCCTCTCTCTCTCTCTTTGCTTCCCGACTCGCTGCCCGGCCCCGTTGCAGAGCCACCCGATCGAGCTCTAGCCCGCCGCAGCCCAGGAAGGATCAGTGCACTACCTGCCATCAGCCCGATTAGCTGGGAAACCACAGACTGGAGAATCAAGCCAGGCTCTCGACAGTCTCTCCTGCACTTTTCAATTCGATGATTTGGAGGGCGGTTTCTCGAGTTACTTTGGATTATTTTTTATTTTTATTTTTTTCTTTCTTCTGGCTTCGGCCTTCAATAACGTCATCTGAGGTGCTGCTGAGTTGCAGGTAAGTTCGTTTCTTACTCGTCGCCAGTATTATGTCCGTGTATAATTGAGACACAGACTGCAGGAGTTGATTATAACAAGTCTTTACTGAATGGAGACAACCTGGAAACTGAAAACTACAGAAGCCTGCTAGGGCCTTTTATACAGGGATGGTCACTGCCGGTACTGCAGTCTGAGACCAGTTCAATCTTAAAGGTACATACACAACACTTTTGGCCTGTGACCTCTGGGTTTTGGAGCCTCTGAGGGCCCCCCCAAAGACTGCACCGTCTGCACCTGTGCAGGGGCAGACTCAGCCATCGGGAGATGAAGCAGCATGTCGGGTACTGGCTGAGGTGGGGGATGGGCAGGGGCAACGGGAGAGAAGTGAGAGCGCATTGAGTGGAGTTCCCACTTCCATCTACCCTTTCGCCATTATCCTTCTACCGGGCCAGCACCACATCACTCCTACCGTTCTGCTGAAGATCAGTGATGCATTGTAAGGCCATGGAGAAGGTATCTGTCATCCTGTTTAAGGCAGCAGACAAGTCTGCATGGTCGTAGTCATGGCCTGCATGGACTCATTAGAGAGCCTTGCTTGAAGCTCCATGGAGGCGACCACTATCTCCATGCCAGACATTCTCGTAATTCTCTGCACCACCAATCTACTAGTGATCGAGTTGGACTCCTCCATCCTCTCCGCTATTGTGGAGAGTATATGTGGCACGTCTGTTGCTGATGCAGCTCTAGCATTTCTACTTCTTAACAATAGCCCCCTGGGGTTCAGCACTTTGTCTAGCTGAGCAGAGCTTGGAGAGGATTACGACCCCTGACACGGACTCTCCACCAGTGTCTGCTTGTGCTCACTTGTGAGTTGTGAATCGCCAGGTGAAAGCCCAATTAACTGTCTAAGTGGACCCGCTTCAGTGTGAGTATTTCACTGATGCATGGCTGTATGTCCTGTGATGGTGCACCCTTAGATGGAAAGAGCTCCTCTGAGGAATCGTTCTGCAACATTTGTACATGTGAAGGCCCTGGAAGACAAAAGAATATGATTTAGTTGTGGCAAAGTCACAATCTTGCCAATCACCCAACTCAGTATTCTCATAGTTCAGTCATTGATGAAATGAAGTTAGCATATGTGTGTCAGAGATATTTGTAATGCTGTCACCAGCTACCTGTCTCTCCATCTCCAACTGAGAGGGGCGCAGATGTGCCACTTATCTCAAGGGCATCCTCCTCTGCATCTGTGAGCTGGACTATATGAGGTGGCCCACTTCCAGTCCTGCCCCTCTCCCTTGCGCTTTGAGCTCTCTTCTTCTACGAGGGGCAAAAAAACAGACCTGTGAGTGAAGGTGAGGTATTCACCTGATGGATTTAGTCCATTCGATGAGGCTGACTGAGACACATGCATCACATTACATAAGGATTGGGGAGAGTGGCAATGGTGGATGGATAAATGGGAAGGTGATAAAGTGCATAGAAAGTGAAGGCTGGATGATGCTGAAAGTTACGTGGGTGTGAGGAGTGATGTGATGCAGAACACACAGCAAGATGGAGTGAAGGTGGGTGGGGGGATGGGTCTTAACAACAACAACAACAACTTGTATTTATGTTGCACCTTTAACGTATAAAATATCCCAAGGCGCTTCACAGGAGTGTTTTAAAACAAAATTTGACACCGAGCCACATAAGGAGAAAATTGGGCAGATGACCAAAAGCTGGGTCAAAGAGGTAGGTTTTAAGGAGCGTCTTAAAGGAGGAAAGAGAGATGGAGAGGCAGAGAGGTTTATGGAGGGAATTCCAGAGCTTAGGGCCTAGACAACAGAAGGCACGGTCACCAATGGTTGAGTGATTAAAATCATGGATGCTCAAGAGGGCAGAATTAGAGGAGATCAGATATCTCGGGGGGTTGTGGGGCTGGAGGAGGTTACAGAGATAGGGAGGGGTGAGGCCATGGAGGGATTTGAAAACAAGGATGAGAATTTTGAAATCGAGGCTTTGCTTAACTGGGAGCCAATGTAGGTCAGTGAGCTCAGGGGTGATGCGTGAATGGGACTTGGTACGAGTTAGGACACAGGCAGCCGTGTTTTGGATGACCTCAACTTTATGTAGGGTAGAACGTGGAAGGCCAGCCAGACATGCATTGGAATAGTCAAGTCTAGAGGTAACAAAGGCATGGATGAGGGTTTCAGCAGCAGATGAGCTGAGGCAGGGGTGGAGATGGCCAATGTTACGGAGGTGGAAATAGGTGGTCTTAGTTATGGCGCGGATATGTGGTCGGAAGCTCATTTCAGGTTCAATTATGACACTGTGGCGGAGACCACATAGGGACAATAACACAATGTATAGCCAATGCTGTTATATGTACCTAAACACAATTCACTATGTATAGCAATGTTGTGATATGTACATGCTGGGTTGGGTTATCGGTGCAGGGTCCCTTTAAAAGCGTCGGTAGCGTGATGACGTCATGACGTCGGTTGCGTGATGACGTCATAGTCCCTGCATGGGGCTGAGCCTTCAGACCTCGTGGACAGTGATTAAAGTAAGACATGTTTTGCCTTAGCTTAAACAAAAGTCTCTGCCTGTTGTTTTCTGTTGATCCCAACATTGGTGATCCCGCTGCTCTTTTGGACGATTCCAAAGACCTCATCTGAAATGGCGACGAACGCCGTTTCCATCAAATTACCCGAGTTTTGGGAACAACAGGCTGCCACTTGGTTCACCCAGGCCGAGGCTCAACTTACACTCCGGGACATCACTGCGGACGACATGATGTACTACTATGTCGTCTCTGCTCTCGGCAGCTCCACCACGGCCAGAGTCGTGAACCTGCTCGAAAACCCCCCGGAGCTCAACAAATACGAAACGCTGAAGGCGCACCTCTTACAAACTTTCGGACTCACCGAAGCTGAACGCGCACGCCGGCTTCTCTCTCTACCCGGGCTTGGTGACTCCAAGCCCTCGGAGCTGATGGACCACGTGCTGGCCCTCCTGGGCACACACACACCGTGCTTCCTCTTCAAGGAACTGTTCCTTCAATAGCTGCCAGGTCAGGTACGGTCGGCTTTAGCCAACTCTCCCACTACCGATTTCCGCGACCTGGCCAAGGAGGCCGACAAATTTTTCTAGGCCGGGCAACAATACTGCGCGGCTACGCGGAGCCCTGCCCCCACTGATACAGCCCAATGGTGGCAACCCTCAAGCCTCTGCATATACCACGTGCAGTTCGGCCCCAAAGCCAGGAAGTGCCGGCCCCCGTGCAGTTTTCCCGCGTCGAAAAAAACTAAAGACCACTCGTCGGCTGTTATGGCTGTTGGTCGTTCAGGCAGCTTGTTGTTTATTACAGACACCGACTCCAGACGTCATTTCCTTTGCGACACAGGCGCCCAGGTGAGCGTCCTGCCCGCGTCAGCCATAGACATTCAAGGGGGGAACCACAGCCCCGCCCTCGAAGCCGCCAGCGGCAGTTCCATCCACACCTTCGGGAAACGGAACGTGGCGCTTTGTTTTGGCGGGCAGCGGTTCACCTGGGACTTTGTCACAGCAAAAGTGTCCACCCCCCTTCTCGGCGCTGACTTCCTCTGCGCCAATGGCCTTTTGGTGGACGTCAAGAACCGACGTCTCATCAACGCGGAAACCTTCAGCTCGCTCCCATGTTCCCTCAGCGGGTCCAGCACGACGCAGTTGTCCAGCGCACTCTCAGCCTCCGACGAGTTTTCCCGCCTCCTCGCCCAGTTCCCGGACCTCACGAAGCCCACGTTCTTGTCCGCTGCCACGAAACACGGGGTAGAACACCACATCTCGACCACCGGTCTGCCCGTCTACACCCGCGCTTGGCGCCTCGACCCCGGGAAGCTCGCCATCGCCAAAGCCGAGTTCGACACCATGGAGCGCCTCGGCATCATCCGCCGGTCGAACAGTCCATGGGCTTCGCCCCTCCACATCGCCCCGAAACCAGGCGGTGGGTGGCGCCTGTGTGGAGATTACCGGCGCCTCAACGACGCGACGACCCCCGACCGCTATCCGATTCCGCACATCCAGGACCTTTCCACCCGCCTGGCCGGGAAAGTGGTGTTCTTGAAAGTGGACCTCATCCGGGGTTACCACCAGGTCCCTGTCCGGCCGCAGGACGTCCCGAAAGCCGCGGTGATCACTCCATTTGGGATATTCGAATTTCTCTGCATGCCATTCGGCCTCAAAAACGTTGCACAGGCTTTTCAACGCCTAATGGACACCGTGTTACGGGACCTGACATTCCTGTTCGTCTACCTGGACGACATCCTCATCGCCAGCACCTCCAGGACGGAGCATGTGTCCCACCTCCGGACTCGCTTCGAACGACTCAGCCAACACGGCCTAATCGTCAACCCGGCCAAGTGCCAGTTCGGGCTGTCCTCAACCGACTTTCTCGGGCACCACATCACGAAGGACGGGGCAGTGCCACTGCCATCGAAAGTGGAGGCTGTGATGGACTTCCCGCGACCCCTCACCATGAAGGCCCTGCAGGAGTTTTTGGGCATGGTGAACTTCTACCATCGTTTCGTCCCCCGAGCAGCCCAGCTTATGCGGCCCTTTTACGAGGCCCTCAAAGGCAAGCCCGACAAACTCGCCGTCGACTGGTCCGATGAGATGGCCAATTCTTTCATGGACATGAAAAGGGCCCTGGCTAACGCGACCATGCTGGCGCATCCGTTACCTGATGCGCCGATCGCTCTCACCACCGACGCCTCGGATTATGCGGTCGGCGCCGTCCACGAACAATGGGTCAACGGCTCCTGGCAGCCGCTCGCCTTCTTCAGCCGGCAGCTCCGCCCCAATGAGCGGAAGTACAGCACCTTTGATCGCGAGCTTCTCGGCCTCTACCGCGCCGTCCGACACTTCCGTTTCCTGCTGGAGGCCCGCCCGTTCAGGGCGTTCATGGACCACAAGCCATTGACCTTCACCATGGCCAAAGCCTCCAAGCCGTGGTCGGCCCATCAGCAACGCCAGTTGGCCTTCATCTCGGAGTTTACAACGGACAGCCAGCATGTGGCTGGGAAAGACAACCTCGTCGCCGACTGTCTCTCCCGAGCCGTCGCCAGCGCCGTACACCTCGGCATCGACTACACCCACATGGCGGCCGACCAGGCGTCCGACCCGGATGTCCAGGCCTACAGGACGGCGGCCACGGGCCTACAACTGGCGGATGTCGCGTTCGACACTGCTGGCACCACACTCCTGTGCGACGTCTCCGTTGGGCAGCCACGTCCCATCGTGCCCGAAGGGTGGAGACGGCAAGTTTTCGAAGCCATCCATAATCTTTCCCAACCAGGCAGGAAGCCGTCACAGAATCTGGTGGTGGCTAAGTTCGTCTGGCACGGGCTCAAGAAAGACGTTCGCGACTGGGCCAGCACCTGTGTGGTATGCCAACGCTCGAAAGTACATCGCCATACTAAGGCCCCGTTGGCGCCTTTCGCAGTGCCCGAGAGGCGGCTCGACCACGTTAACGTGGACCTGGTGGGGCCCCTGCCGCCTTCCCGTGGGTTCACCCACCTCCTCACAATGGTTGACAGAACCACTCGATGGCCGGAAGCCGTCCCGCTGTCTTCAACGACGGCCGCCGATGTGGCTCGGGCGTTCATCAGCACTTGGGTCGCCCGGTTCGGCGCCCCATCTGACATTTTCTCTGACCAGGGGCCCCAGTTCACGTCAGCGCTCTGGAACGCTGTCGCCCGAGGCCTCGGGTTGAGACTCCATCTCACCACAGCATACCACCCTCAGGCTAACGGGCTGTGCGAATGGTTTCATCATCGCTCCATGAAGGCCGCGCTCCGGGCCAGCCTCCGGGATGACAGTTGGATCGACAGACTCCCGTGGGTCATGCTGGGACTCAGGACCGCCCCCAAGGAGGACCTCCAGTCCTCGTCCGCTGAGCTCGTCTATGGCCAGCCACTACGGGTTCCTGGGGATTTCGTCCCCAACGCAACGGAACCTTGGTCCGCAGCCCGTCAGCGGTCCGACCTTCTGGACAACGCCAAGGTTTTCGCGCTGGTGCCCACGTCGCAGCACGGCCTCCCGCAGTCCCACGTTCCGCTCGACCATCATGAGGCGGAGTACGTTTTTGTCCGCCACGACGCCCACCGGGGACCTCTTCAGCCACCCTATGAGGGACCATTCCACGTCCTGGAAACCGGGGACAAGACCTTCGTCGTGGATGTCGGTGGTAAGCCGGACTACATTTCCGTGGACCGTCTTAAGCCGGCCCACCTGGATCTTGACCGACCCGTTGAGTTGGCACAGCCCCCGAGGCAGGGCCGACCTCCGGTTTCCGCACCCTCAGTCCACCACTGAGCGCCCGAGGTCCCTCCGACGAACCCCCCGGTCCCCGCCCCGGAACTGAGGAGCCGTTCCAGCCGTGTGATCCGGCCCCCCCAACGACTGACATTGCCAGTGCTAGTGAATTCTGGGGACGTATGTGGCGGAGACCACATAGGGACAATAACACAATGTATAGCCAATGCTGTTATATGTACCTAAACACAATTCACTATGTATAGCAATGTTGTGATATGTACATGATGGGTTGGGTTATTGGTGCAGGGTCCCTTTAAGAGCGTCGGTAGCGTGATGACGTCATAGCCCCTGCACGGGGCTGAGCCTTCAGACCTCGTGGACAGTGATTAAAGTAAGACATGTTTTGCCTTAGCTTAAACAAAAGTCTTTGCCTGTTGTTTTCTATCGATCCCAACAACACCAAGGTTGTGAACAGTCTGGTTCAGCCTCAGACAGATATTAGGGAGAGAGATGGATTCAGTGGCTAGGGAATGGAGTTTCTGGCAGGGGCCGAAGACAATGCCTTCGGTCTTCCCAATATTTAGTTGGAGGAAATTTCTGCTGTTGGACAAGCAGTCTGACATTTTAGAGACAGTGGAGGCGTTGAGAGAAGTGGTGGTCGCCAGCATACACATAGAAACTGATGCTGTGTTTTCGGATGATGTTGGCAAGGGGCAGCATGTAGATGAGAAATAGGAGGGGGCCAAGGATAGATCCTTGGGGGACACCAGAGGTAACGATGCGGGAGCAGGAAGAGAAGCCGTTGCATGTGATTCTCTGGCTACGATTAGATCGATAAGAATGGAACCAGGCGAGTGCAGTCCCACCCAGCTGGACGACGGTGGAGAGGCGTTGGAGGAGGATGGAGTGGTCAACTGTGTCAAAGGCTGCAGACAGGTCGAGAAGGACTCGGAGGGATAGTTTACCTTTGTCACAGTCACAAAGGGTTTCAGTACTGTGGCAGGGGTGGAAACCTGATTGGAGGGATTCAAACATGGATTTAAAGCACAGGATGTAGTTGAATCAGCAAATGTACTCAGTTTTCCTGACCTGGTTAGCTCATTAAATCACTTTCTACGTTACATCTAAGACCTGGGCATAACGCTCCTGCTGTTCACCACCTCAGCTACTTCCAACCACACTTTCTTGGTGAGAGGTGCAGCTTTCTTGAAAAGTATGTCCCTCCTACTTTGACTGCACCCAGCAGTAATTCCAGCAAGGCTTCATTAAATCTGGGTACTGCCCTTGCTCTATGTCCACCATCCATCCAGAACACCTCCAAATTTCCTTTTGTGGACTGTTCCTTTAAATACAGCTGCGATTGCGCCATGCGGGTTCTACCCCAGGGAGTCATCCAACTACCGCCTGTTAACTTACTGTGATCATCCCTAGCAACTCCTGATTTCAATCACACTAACCTACAGTGAGAATATTGGTTAGTAACACTAGCTGGAACAACTTATTTTGTGAAAAATGATGAACAGGCATCAGGTTCAGCATTATAGTGAATAAATACGCAGAGGTTAGTAAACTGTGCACAGCTATACCTCTAAAATGCTGTGTTACTGAATGTTTCAGCAGAGACTTCCTCCCTTATTATTTGAAATTGTTATCACCCTGGTGTGGTGTCAGAATCTGATAAAGACTCTGCCTTCAAACATGCAGTGTTCAAGAAGAGTAAATGCCGTGGCTGAGAATTGTGTAGCTTTAAGTACCTGCTCCTGGGCAAGTACTGTATAAATTTTCTGCCTCTAAAATGTTATTGCAAAGTTATAAAATGTTACGATCTCCTCTGCTGAAAACTGTGACAGTAGACTGCTCTATATTGTGGGCAAGGGGACAGTACCATGGTAGGGTTTATTCAACCCATTTACAGCTTATTTATCACAACTGAGTGATTGACTGGCCGTTGAGAATCGGACCTGTTTCTAGCTGGGGAGGTGATCACCCCGTACAAGAGGTAGGCACCATATAACATTAATCAGGGTCAGAGTGGTCTCCTCGACTAGTTTCGATCACCTAAGGTCGGAGAGTAATTTTCCAGATTTTTTCCCCCTAATTGGCCTGGGTTTTTTGCCTCTCCCATGGCTTTCAGCTGGGGTAGGGTGGGGAAGGGTCGATATTGTGAAGCACAAGACATCCCAATTATATGGGACAGGCTGGATAGACGAGTAGGTCTTTTCCTGTCCGTTATTTTTCGTTTGTTCATAGGCCCATTTGCTGAGTGAAATTGTGTAACACAAACATATTTACATGTGACATGGGGGAATCCCAGCTCTGTATCTATTCTCCAGTACTGGTATCCCTGCTTTTGGTTTCCGGGCTGATTGAATCTTCAGCCCCAATTTTAACCTAATCCACCCGACGGGAACAGGGTGGGCTTGGGTCTGACGCCTGTTTTACACGCCGCCCAATTTTATGGAGCGTAAAATTGGGTGCGGTACAAAATGGGCCTGCAACCTGAACCCACCCCGTTCCCGTTGGGCGGCTTAGGTTAAAATCATCTTTTTTAAAAAGGATTGAACTCCGCCTGTGCTGAGTTTTGACTTTGGCAGATCAGAGCTCTCACGCAGGTGCGGACTGCATTGCTTTGCACCAGTTGACCAATGTTCCTATCTTCAGCATCAGGCCATGAACCCCGTGTACACCAGTGGCTGTGACGGAAGATGCTTTTCTGCTGTGTGGTATTGTAGGAATTAACGAATTCCTACGAATAATGGAGATCGATACAAGAGAACAATCAAACAGGTCTTTACTCAAAGGAGATGCCACGAGGACTGACTGGGCAGTTCCGTGGTTTGCGACGTGAAGTCATCGCGTTTGCCCGCATTTTCCCGCGCTCTTAAAGGGGCCACGCCCCGTACATGCAAACTCTATATACAAAACACAGTATTGCCTAACACAATGGTACAGGTTTAGGCTGTTGTTAGAACATCATTAAAGAGAATTATATACAGTTAGCCAGAGTCATTCAGTGGTTCTGCCACATGCGCCCGTCCAGAATTCGTTTTAACGGACAAAGTCAAACGGTGAGGGGGTCTGACAAGCCTGTCAGAACAACTCCTGTACTCTCGAAGCACCCCGTCTCGGCGGCTGTGCTGTCTCGACGGGGCAGTTGAGGTCCAAATGTGCTGGCTTTAAGAAGTCGACCGAAATGTGGTCCGGTTTACCACCGACATCTACCGTGAAGGTTTTGTCCCCTGCTTCCAACACGTGGAAGGGACCGGTATATGGGGCCTTGAGCGGATCCCTATGTGCGTCATGGCGAATAAAAACATATTCAGCCTTGTGAAGCTCCGTGGGGACGTGTGACCTCTGCGGCCCATGGTGCGAAGTGGGCACCGGTGCGAAACATCTGGCCGCCTCTTGGTGACTAGCAAGCTGGGCAGACGCAGACCATTGCTCCGTCGATGTTGGTAGGAAGTCCCCTGGGACCCGCAGCGGCTGACCATACACCAGCTCCGCTGATGAAGAGTGAAGGTCTTCTTTGGGGGCCGTGCGAAGGCCCAACAGGACCCACGGTAGCTTGTCTGCCCATCCAGCGTCCTAGAGGCTGGCTCTCATTGACCGGTGGAAGCATTCGCAGAGGCCATTCGCCTGTGGGTGGTAGATTGTGGTGCGGTGTAATTTGACACCGAGTCCTTGGGCCACTGCATTCCAGAGTTCGGAGGAAAACTGCGGTCCCCTGTCTGACGAAATATCGGCGGGTACTCCGAAACGGGCGATCCAGGAGGAAATGAATGCCCTGGCCACGTCCGCCGAAGTAGTGGATGACAGGGGGACCGCCTCCGGCCATCTGGTGGTGCGGTCAACCATGGTCAGGATGTGTGAAAAACCATGGGAGGGTGGAAGTGGTCCTACCAGGTCCCCGTTGACGTGGTCAAAACGTCGCTCTGGAACTGTGAAGGCGGCCAACGGATCTTTGATGTGGCGCTGTACCTTGGCCTTTTGGCAGACCACGCAGGTGTTGGCCCAGTTGTGGACATCTTTATGCATGCCATGCAATACAAATTTCGCTGACATCAGTTTCTGAGAGGCCTTCATTCCAGGGTGTGACAACCCATGTAAGGCGTCGAACACTTTGCGGCGCCAGACGACCGGCATGACAGGGCGAGGATCCTGCAACAGCGTGGTACCTGCCGAATGGAACTTAACGTCGGCCAACTGGAGGCCAGTGATGGCTGTTCTGCAAGCTTGGACTTCCGGGTCTGAGGCTTGGTCCGCTGCCATGGGGGCGTAGTCGATGCCCAAATGAACCGTATTGACGATCGCGCGGGAGAGGCAGTCTGCTACCAGGTTGTCCTTACTGGCCACGTGCCGTATATCCGTGGTGAATTCGGATATGTAGTTCAGTTGACGCTGCTGTCTGGCTGACCGCGGTTCGGCGGTCTTGGACATTGCAAAAGTCAGCGGCTTATGGCCCACAAAAGCGGTGAAAAGACGTCCTTCCAGAAGGAACCGAAAATGGCGGATGGCCAGAAAAAGGGCGAGCAATTCCTGGTCGAACGTGCTGTATGCTCTCTCGTTCTGCCGTAGTTGATGGCTGAAGAATGCCAATGGCTGCCACGTCCCATTCACACACTGCTATTGCACGGCACCGACTGCGTAGTCCGATGCGTCGGTGGTGAGGGCGATGGTGGCTCCTGGCAGCGGGTGCGCCAGCATAGTCGTGTTGGCTAAGGCGCTTTTGGTGTCGGCGAACGCTCGGGCCATGTCATCCGTCCAGTCTACCGGGTTCTTGCCAGTCTTGCCCTTGAGGGCCTCGTACAGGTGCTGCGTGAGTACTGCCGCCTTAGGCACGAAACGGTGGTAAAAGTTTACCATGCCTAGGAATTCCTGCAGGGCCTTTATGTTCTGCGGGCATGGAAAGGATGTCACCGCCTCTACCTTCGAAGGTAAAGGAACCGCTCCCTCTGAGGTGATGCGATGCCCCAGGAAGTCAATTTGGTGCAGGCCAAACTGACACTTTTCCGGGTTGATAATCAGGCCGTGTTGGCTGAGGCGTTGAAAAAGGGTGCATAGGTGACAGATATGTTCTTCCTTAGTAGGACTGGCAATTAGAATATCGTCCAGGTAGACGAAGAGGAACTTGTGGTCCCGCAGCACGGAGTCCATCAGGCGTTGGAAAGCCTGGGCGGCGTTCTTTAACCCAAACGGCATCCATAAAAACTCGAAGAGGCCGAATGGGGTGATGACTGCGGTCTTCTGGACGTCTTGTGGATGAACTGGGACCTGGTGGTAGCCCCAGACGAGGTCGACTTTAGAGAACACGGTGTTCCCTGCCAAATGGGCAGAGAAATCCTGGATATGGGGGATCGGGTACCGATCAGGAGTGGTGGCGTCGTTTAGTCGTCGATAGTCGCCGCATGGCCGCCATCCGCCGCCAGGCTTCGGGACGATATGGAGAGGTGAAGACCAGGGACTATTCAACCGGCGAATAATCCCTAACCGTTCCATGGTTGCGAACTCCGCCTTTGCGACCGCCAGCTTGCCAGGTTCTAGGCGCCGGGCCCGCGCGTAGACCGGGACGCCATTGGTGGTGATGTGGTGTTCCACACCATGTTTCGTGACTGTGGAGGAGAACGTGGGTCTTGTCAGGTCGGGGAATTCGCTGAGCAGGCGAGCGAACTCATCAGGAGTCGGGAACGTACAGGAGACAGTGCGTGACATAGTGTTACTGCGGTAACATGGAAGAGAATTAAAAGTTGCTGCGTTGATCAGCTGCCGGTTCCTAACGTCGACCAGGAGGCTGTTGGCGCACAGGAAATCCGCGCCGAGGAGGGGCTGGCAAACTTTGGCCGTAACAAACTCCCAGTGAAAACGTTGCTCCTCGAGGCGCAACTCCACTCGCCATCTGCCGAAGGTCCGAATTGTTCCGCCATTGGCCGCTTCAAGGGTGGGGCTGTGATTCCCTGTCTGCACATCGAGGGCGGACACGGGTAAAATGCAGCACTGCGCTCCGGTGTCGCACAGAAAACAACGACCGGAGAGAGTATCAGTGATGAAGAGCAATTTTCCCACGTTGCCGATCGCCATCGCAGCCGCGGGGTGCCCATTAGACCTGTTCCTCGGTGGTCGCAGTGTCAGTCGTTGTTTTTTTGGAGGAAAACTGCAGGGAGGGTGGCAACGCTTCGCTTTCGCGCCGAACTGCGCGTGGTAGAAACACAGCCCAGCAGGCTGACGAGCTGGGGCGGTGTCTGCGGGGGATGGGTGCCTCGTGGCGGCGCAGTATTGCCGAGTTACAGTGAAAATTTTGTCAGCTTCCGCAGCGAGTGATGCGCAGTCTTCAGTTTCAGGTCTGGCCAGGGCAGCTTGTACCTGTTCAGATAGTTGGCTGAGAAAAATCTCGCGGAATAGGAAACATTCCTGTTCTGAGCCCAGGAGTGTGAGCATTTGGCTCATCAACTCTGAAGGCTTGGAGTCCCCGAGCCCGGGCATAGCGAGTAATCGACGGGCGCGCTCCGATTTTGTGAGCCCGAAAACCTGCAGTAACCGCGCCTTGAGGGTTTCATACTTGCGCTCCGTTGGGGGGTTTTCAAGAAGGCTGATGATCCGAGAGGCGGTAGAGCTGTCGAGTGCGGAGACCACGTAAAGATACTTGGTCTGATCCGCATCGATGTTCCTCAGGGCGAGCTGGGCCTCGACCTGAATAAACCACGAGGGCGCTTGCTGCTCCCAGAACTGCAGTAGCTTTAGTGAAACAGCGTTTGCTTCCATGCTGTGCTCTTCTTTTGTGAAAACGTTCACAAAAACGGGGTCACCAATGTAGGAATCAACGAATTCCTACGAATAACGGAGATCGACACAAGAGAACAATCAAACAGGTCTTTACTCAAAGGAGATGCCACGAGGACTGACTGGACAGTCCCGTGGTTTGCGACGTGACGTCATCGCGTTTGCCCACGTTTTCCCGCGCTCTTAAAGTGGCCACGCCCCGTACATGCAAACTCTATATACAAAACACAGTAATGCCTAACACAATGATACAGGTTTAGGCTGGTGTTAGAACATCGTTAAAGAGAATTATATACAGTTAGCGAGAGTCATTCAGTGGTTCTGCCACAGTATCATATTAAAAAATATGTATACATTGCAGCTTGATAGTCTCAGCCAACTCCCGCTTTTGAAGCTGGCTGGTGGATAAATTATGGTTTCGGGTCGCAGTCCTTGCCAAGATAGAAGCGAAGAAAACAACTCCCTCGGCGGGCTCAACTATTTCCCAACCAGCTTTATGTGGTGGGGTTAAGGCCTCAAGCCGCACCAGCAACAAACAAAAACAAACTAGCATTTGTTATAACACGATGGCCGTAAGCAAACAGCTTGCCTGCGGTTCTCTTTCATTGCAGCTGTAGGCATTGCAGCAGCGAGTCATTCCGCAGGCTTTCTGATCATCACTTTCTGGAGACCTGGTTTAATCAAGGTTCCCAATGCCACTGAGTGTGGAACTGCCTGGAGTTTAACCGATGCATGTTTCACTTACTGTCAGGCAAGCTGTAGTTTAGTTCAAAGGTCCACAGGGAGCTTCCGAGTACATGTGGGGGACGTGGCCAGCTGCAGCTAACTACTTATGTAGTGTTAGTGTTGCTTGTGAGACACATAAGTAGAAGTGGATGTGTAATTTAAACATTCAATAAAGTCAACACTTAGGTGTTGGTGGAAGAAAATTGCACAAAATTCCGTCGTGTCGGGTAAACTATCAAGCCACCCTAAATAAAATCTATAGTTGGCACAGCTTCAGTCAGGAGCAGTGGAACATCTGTAGTACACTGTCAGATCTCTGGCAAAAGATATACAGACATGAGATGAGAGAATAAGCAAAAGTTTTGCTGAGAATGGAGAGTGCAAAGCAGGGCATTGACAAAGCAATGCATGAGCACTTTCCAGACCAGTCTTGGCCTGGTGGAACTCTGTCTTCTGGTGAATTGTTGTTCACCTGCACATGAGTAAGCACTTCAGTCTAGCCAGACTCTTGGGTGCTCTGCAGAGGTATAGAAAACTGACGCACACGCCTCCAATCTTCCCACATTACTGTATGGTCGCTAATCTGTAAGAACTGGATGGAAATGCCTTGGTACATTTTCCCTCAATCTGAACTTCAAGAAAAAGCTCTTGCTTCAGTGCTGTACTGCACAAAATGCCCAGATTCATCCGATAAAATGTCCAGCTGCGCAACATTGGCATACACAGACCTTTCATCAAGGAATTACATGAGGAGCAGCTGTAAGACATGGAAGCCAGGAGGACTATAGTGTGCCACAGCCCCAAGCTACCACTGAAAGCAGTGAGACAGCTATATGAGCATCTCGTTGCCAAGTATTGCAAGACTGCAATTGGAAACTATTATTTTCTACTTGATTAATCTGCAATCATGGGAATGCGATTTGCTTTATTGGATATGTTCTGTTATATTTGCACATCTGACACTTTCTGTACAATAAAAATGGAGTTGAATTTTCCACTATGCGCCTTAATTTCTATGCATGATGAACTACTCCCTTATTTGAAGGAATAGCAAAAGTGGGTGGTTGCCCAGTAAATAGGCAAGTTGCATGGAACACAGAAGGTCATTCACTGTTTTGGCAATATTGTGAGATCATTATTGAGTCAGAAAGTGTAGCTTCAAGTCCCACTATGAACTTGAACACATAATCTAAGGTGACACTTCAGTGCAGTACTAAGGGTGAAGAAAATTGTCGAAGGTGCGGTCTTTTGGATGAGACATGAAATTGAGATCCTGTAACCTGTTCAGATGGCACTTTTTCAAAGGAAAACAGGAAGCTCTCTTGATGTTCTGGCCAACATTCATCCCTCAGCCAATACCACCAAAACATGTTAACTAGTCATTTGATCGTGAAAGGCGCTATATAAGTGCAAGTCTTTTGCAGTGGGGAAAGAGTTAAACTGACATCGCTGGCAGTTTCACTGAATGGTGTAATAAAGACAATAATCTAATAGGCCTTTGCAGTAGTAAGCTTTTTCTAAGTTGCTGAACTGGCAGTTGAGATAACCTAAGAATGACATGTCGATTTTGAATGACTGATGACTGCAAACTGTATAACGTGGAACCATAAGAGGCCTAGAGGATGTAAGTTCTGTTCTGGCAGGAAAGTAAAACAATGAGTTGGAAGTAAAGAGGCCTAGAGAGGCAGGAAAGCAGGACAATGAGTCAGAAGTACAATGTTGGTGAGACCCCCATCTGGCGTAAGCAAAGGTCATAGCTGCAACAACAGCTTGTGGGATAATGGACATATACTTTTCCGATAATAAAGGCGGTACTTTAATGTACCGTGGCATAGGCAACCAATCAGTGAAGATGCATGCGGGCCAAGGTCCAATCAGGTGGCAGGAATGAATTTTGCATAAGCTGGACATATGTATTGTAATGTATAAAAATGTAGTGTTTGCTGCAAAAATTTGGAGAAGTTTGACGACTTGATTATCGATCCGAAAACCTTGTGTCGCGTGTTGGTTTAAAATACTCCACAACAATTGGCATCACAAACAGGAATTTCACATGGACGGGAGGCACGGGCGAGGGAAGCTGAGCCAAAAATGTGAGTACTTTTAAATACCACGTACAGTTAGGGCAAGGCAACACCGTCTCGTGTCCACCGCCTCCTTTGGAATCAAAGAATTAAAAGGTTTGAATCGATAAGTCAAGCGGTCTTGGGGTTCAGGTGAAACGTGCAGAAGTATGGGCGTGGTATGAGTTGCAAGTAGTGCGTTAACTTTGTTGTAAAAGTCTAAAGCATACCTCTGACAACTCGAGTTGCAAGTAGTGCAGTAAGTTTAAGCATACCTCTGACAACTCCAGTTGCAAGTAGCGTTAAGCATACCTCTGACAAAAAATTACCCGAACAAAATTGTTGCAAGTACCATCTCACTGTGAGAGTAAGTAAGGGAGGTACCTCTGACAACTGCGGTTGCAAGTACCATCTCACGCTGCGAGAGTAAGTGAGGGAGGTACCTCTGACAACTGCGGTTGCAAGTACCATCTCACGCTGCGAGAGTAAGTAAGGGACGTACCTCTGGCAGCAATTAACCATGCGAAGTGAAAAACTCGAGTGGGGGCTCTGACACACTATTTAGCAGACAAAAATAAAAGATTAATTGACAAAATGGTTAAAAACGATTGGCAACCGAACGACCCACCGGTAAAACAAAGAGAATGGTGGGCTAAGGAAACAAAATTAAAGGAAGAAAAGGCTATCATTTTAGTGGCTCGCGCATATTATAAGTTGAGTACGACGTGATACCGAGATGGGGGGTCCTGTCGTAAATAGATTCAGATCAAGGTACCCACTTTATGGGAAAGGTAATGAAAGAAACTTGTAAGTTACTAGGAGTAAGACAGAAGTTCCACATCCCCTATCATCCGTAAAGCTCAGGCATGGTAGAGAGAATGAACAGAACCCTGAAAACAGCCTTCAGTAAGGCCATAGCCGAAACTGGACAGGGATGGGTGGATGTCCTTCCATGTATCCTGATGAGGCTGAGAGCCACCCCAAACAGGGTGACCGGACTGACACCATATGAACTCATGACTGGACGAGCAATGTGTCTGCCAGAAGGAGTAGCATCTGGTAGTGAGGGACTAGGACCCTTAAAAGATAAAATTAGGAAATACGTACAAACATTGGATAATCAATTGAAAGAGATCAAACAAGAAGTTAAAGAACAACAAGACATCAGAGATAAAAATACACAAAAGCAGGGATCCTCGGAGCCCCTACCCAAGGTGGGCGAGCAGGTATTTGTTAAAATATTGCCAGAGAGATCGGGATTCTCACCTAGATGGACTGGACCATTTGAGGTTATCATGACCAGCGATACGTGCGCATGTATAGATATGAGGAGAAAGGGTAGATGAAAACATTGGACCCAATTAAAACGATAAAGCAATAACCCACATGATCTTAAATCCCACAGGAACAATGGAATAAACACCGGAGATAAACTAACCTCTGATGACGACCAGGTTTCTGCTTAATTTACAGGGAAACTTCACCATGAAGGTGGGATTACTGCTGGGACACGAAATAAGCGAAGGGCCATCCCACATTACACGACAAGTACATGATGAGGAAGCACCATGTTTTAATGGAACAATCACATTCGGAATCCCATCCATGGCTCCCAAAACCCAGAAGGAAGAGACAAGCGAACCGAGGATGCTACAATGTCCAGATATGAAACCTGGACCTATGAATGGACTAGTATTATTTACTGAGGGAGAACAATTGTATGGTAACGTGAGACACGAAATTGTACCAGTACTAATGAACTTAACCATGTTACAATGGCCAGGATATTGTGAAAGGTTTACTAAAACTAGAGAATTGTATGCATATATGATAAAGAATGTAATTAACCAAGCTGCTGATGCGACAGGGGCTACTAATTTTAGGGGACATGCTGCATTCCACCAAAGGATTAAGAGGAGCTTAGGAACCAATATACTCACAGGAATAAACACGGGGACATCATTCATTAATGCCCTAGATATACAAGGAGTCCAAAGTAGTGTGGAACGACTACAAGGGGTAATATAACAGATTTTAGAGAAGGAAGCTGGTTTGGTTTGACAAGGATCAGAGTTGGGAGGACATACAATAAGGAAATTACTTGAGGGAATCAAGGTTATAGAGGACCATGCTAGCATTATCAACAAACTAAACCATAGAGATGAGGAACTGGCAAAAGACGGGGTAGGGCGAGGCTTGTGTCATGCCTATGGCCAATGGATCACCGGACAGTTAAAACACAATCTGGCACAGATACAGCGAGGCGAGATACTAGACTGGATTAACAGCACACAGCTCTATGGCCTGAGCCAGAATCCAGGCCCTCTGAGTGCTTGTACCCTCAAAGGGATGACCAGAGTATATCCAGTGATACAAAAATATAAAGCAGAAGTGACAGCAATGATAGGCATGGTATTCCTGATACCAGTGGTGGGACTAGACACGACTCCATACCCACAGTACCAGGTAACAAACATAGGCATAGTGAGGGGTGAGACATACCTCCAATACTATCCAATTGATACCTATGCCATCAGAAAGAATGGTACTATGAGAGGAGTCTCCCTAAATGGATGCCACGGGAAAGGCACGCTTATGATATGCCCACATCCGGTAGGAGAAGGCCCTAAGGATGAGTGCGGCTATAATAAGACAGAGGGGTGTGTGTTGGAATTATCACATGTTGATCACCATCACACCTGCTCGGGATATAGAGGCAAAGGGGAGTATTGTATAGCCACCACAGAGACTGAGTACCAATATAGTAACCTTGTATGTGCAATCACAATGCCTAACTTCTGCTTTACGCCAAAGATCCCTGTGACAATTGGACACACCAGATTGGTGTATGTACATTCAAGGGAGGAGAAAAAACTAAATGTGACAGACAGTTTAAGGGACGAGTTGGTCAATTATGAAGATCCAGTAGGGGCCCCAATACCTTGCCTGCAAGAGGATCTGCAAGAAATGAAAGAGGATTTAAGTAAGATGGTGAAACAATACATAGTGTTGCAAAGGAATCTTGGGGAACTAGAAAGGGACATAGAGGTAGAGCTACAGGAAGTCACGTGGTATGAGAAGCTGTGGGATTGGGGAATGAATGTCAACATACAGCCATGGATCCGCATCATTTCTCATATATTAGTTATAGTACAGTTAGTCATGGCTATATGATGGGGAATAGCAGCATGCACCGCTTGTAAAAAGAAATGGACCAAACAAAGAGCTAAAGTGAGTCGGAAAGAGCTGGAAAACACCAGTTTGCTCTAAACATGATGGGTATGCAGGGCCTCCCGAACCAGCGCCTGATCACCGCATGGGGCAGGAGGCACAGCGATGCTTATACATGTGGTTTAACTTGGGCAAGGGCCAAGTAGCAAAAGGGGGGAATTGCAGTGGGGAAAGAGTTAAACTGACATCGCTGGCAGTTTCACTGAATGGTGTAATAAAGACAATAATCTAATAGGCCTTTGCAGTAGTAAGCTTTTTCTAAGTTGCTGAACTGGCAGCTGAGATAACCTAAGAATGACATGTCGATTTTGAATGACTGATGACTGCAAACTGTATAACGTGGAACCGTAAGAGGCCTGGAGGATATAAGTTCTGTTCTGGCAGGAAAGTAAAACAATGAGTTGGAAGTAAAGAGGTCTAGAGAGGCAGGAAAGCAGGACAATGAGTCAGAAGTACAATGTTGGCGAGACCCCATCTGGCATAAACAAAGGTCATAGGTGCAACAACAGCTTGTGGGATAATGGACATATACTTTTCCGATAATAAAGGCGGTACTTTAATGTACCGTGGCATAGGCAACCAATCAGTGAAGATGCATGCGGGCCAAGGTCCAATCAGGTGGCAGGAATGAATTTTGCATGAGCTGGACATATGTATTGTAACGTATAAAAATGTAGTGTTTGCTGTAAAAATTTGGAGAAGTCTGGCTAAGACAAAGTAGGCTGTCTCCCCACTGGTGTAATAAAGACGACTTGGTTATCGATCCGAAAACCTTGTGTCGAGTGTTTTCGGATCGATAATCAAGTCGTCTTTCTTCTTTCTTTCTTTATCACATTTCAGTTTGTGGGATCTTACTGTGAGCAGATTGGCTGCAATGTTGGTCTATTTTGCAACAATTACTTCATAGTGGTTGTAAAGAGTTTGGGACATCCTGGGGACATGAAGAGCCCAGTATAAATACCAGTTTTTTTCTTATTTCAGGTGTGTCCTTATTAGCTGATTTATTTTTGTTACAGGTAACAAATCCATTTTTGCAGTAATTGTACATTGCAAAATTGTGAGCTTCAGCATTTTCATTAGTTGGCCTCTTGAAATCATTGTCAAGAGTAATTTTGGAGCCCAGTTACTATGACTTACTAACAACAGTTAAACACAAGCTGTCACTTTCTGACGACATTCTGAACCACTACTAGTTTTCAAAATTTGTCAATAAATGCAATAAAAAAATCACCCTCTGCCATTAGATGGCATCATCTAATGAACTGCTTGTTACTGGTTGGCAACAAATTAATTGCCACACGAAGGCTTCATGCAAGTGTCCTGGTTGGATGTAGGTACATCATCCTGAAAGTTAACCTTTCCAGAGAAGGCAATTCATCCCCTTGAGCCTGTTCCGCCATTCAATTAGATCATGGCTGATCTGTATCTTCACTTCATTTACCTATCTTGGTTCCATATCCCTTTATACAATGACTAACAAAAATCTATCAATCTCAGTTTTGAAATTTTCAATTGACCCAGCATCAGTAGCTTTTTGGATGAGAGATTTCCAGATTTCCACTACCCTTTGTGTGAAGAAGTGCTTCCTGGCATCACCGCTGAACGGCCTAGCTCTAATTTTAAGGCTATGCCCTCTTGTTCTGGACTCCCCCACCAGAGGAACTATTTTCTCTCTCTCTACCCTATCAAATCTTTAATCATCTTAAACACCTCAATTATATCACCCCTTAATCTTCTATACTCAAGGGAATACAAGCCTAGTCTATGTAACCTTTCCTCATAATTTAATCTTTTTAGCCCTGGTATAATTTTGGTGAATCTGTGCTATACCCCCTCTAAGTCCAATATATCCTTTCCTGAGATGTGGGACCCAGAGAAAGGAGACTGCCTGGTCCTGGATTTGACAGTTTAAAAAGGAGGAACATGTTAAGTGGCTCTGCAGGTTCACACATCCAAGTTGTGACATCTTCCCTTTTTACAGGCTGCTCTAGAGCACCGGCAATGTCAAACCAATAGCAGCCGAAGTGTAATCTTAAGCATTGCAGTTATGTTAGAAAGCCACAATCAATGGTTTTGTTCTCTCATCACCAGCCTTCCACAACTGCCGAGGAAGGTCTATCCAGGCTATCAGCTGTTGTTTCGTATGATGGGAAAAGCTTATAATGGGATGTTTGCTTTGGCTATCCATTTGATGGTCTCCTGAGATGCTGAGTGGAGAAATGAGGTGCCTCCTGCAACAGATCTCAGTGGGCAGGTTGATGCGATGTGTTCCATGGTCTGGGACTCCTGGCCACAGTCACACTTCGGGTTGCCCCTCATCTTCCACTTGTGGAGCAGGTGGCTGCATCGTCCGTGCCCGGTGTGGATTCAGTGGAGCGCCGTCCACTGTCTTCGAGGGAGGTCAAAGCCAGGGACCTCTGCTGTTAGGTCAGTGATGAGGTGTTGGTTCTTTATGTTGCGTGCGTCCCACAATTCCGTCCATCTGGATAGTGGGTCGATACCAGCAGCATGAATATCCATCAGCGTAAATACCTTAGGTGCTTTGTATCGTGATGGCAGGGCGGGAACCTCAATTACATGACCATGCTGTCATCGAATGCTGGCAATAATGCTGTAACATAAATGCAGCAAAAGGTGGTGAGGAAAACCCAGACTGAGATATGCCTGCAATAGGGGAGGGCTATGTGATCTATCACGCAACAAAGAATGACTAGACTAGTCTTATCAATTCCTTTGAGTCCAGCCTGCTGTGCATCTTATTCTGTGCAATTCCCCCCACTGCCCACCCTCCCTAACCACTGGTGGGAAAGCCTTCAGCAGCTTTGCTCTGATTCTCTGGAACTCCCTCCCTAAACCTCTCCACTTCCCCATTTCTCTCTCCACTTTTAAAAACCTTCTCAAAACCCAACTCTTCAACCAAGCTTTCAGTCACCTCTCCCCTCCTGGCTTGGCGTCCATTTCTCTATCTCTTTGTGAAGCACCTTGGGACGTTCCTTTATGTTACAGGCACAATATAAATGTTAAGCTGTTGTTGTGTAGCACATTCCCACATCTCTCGGAAACATCTTAAAATCACGTTGCACACAATAAAACACTTTGAAGTGTGGTGATAAACCGACACCACAGACAGGGGAAAACCCTACCTCAGACTGAACTGATCAATTACACACTGCAGGTTTGTGATTGGGCTGCTGCCCAGGGCCGAACATTTCCTGTCAGCAGTTCCTAACTCCAAGGACTACCTGGGGAAAATTGCCACAGGTTAAAGGTCAGTTAACTGAGGGGTCACAGCCAGGATGGCCAGACAATTGGGGGGGGGGGTGGAGGGGGTTGGGCAGGGTTAAGACAGGAGTTAATCATTTCTTCTTTGCACTAATCACACCGTTTTTTTAATTGCTGGGTAATCCTTTCAGTTGTCTTTGGAGAATACAGTGAAAGAGTTCACTTTTAAGAACGAAAGATGCATATTAGATCTTGTGCTGTAACTAAAATTCTTTTGCTTCCATTTGCTAATGAGAAAACATGCTCAAAAACAACAGTAATACAGAATGCTGGGAAATCCCCACTTAGCAAATGGTGCCTGGCATATTGAGCACAGTGTAGTGATTGGCAGGCTCTGTTACCACAGATATCAAGACAGTGTACCTCGGGTATTCTGATGCTGACCCCCGTTAAAGTCAAGTGGTGAATCACAAAGGTCTTTGATTGTTAACGCAAATATTTTACAATCCAAGACAAAATGACTTCTATTCAAATTGGTAGAAATGTGGTTTAGGTTTTTGGTCCAGTGTTTGTTTTTAAAACCACATGACTAATTGTAAGCTTTAAAGGGTTTGGAGCGCACAGTATTGTACTAATTGAATTTAGATGAAGTCTCATGCAAACGATTCGTACATCCGTGTTTAATTTATGTGTGTAATCCTCGCCACATTTTTATCCCGAACAAGTCTGGAACTTGCTCAGAGAATTTTTTTTTAAAAGGTATTCAGTTCTTAAATCAACAAACCGATTTATGTCTCATCTTGTTAAATAAAACAATCTCAGAGCCTGAGAGCATCTCAGCTTTTATCGCCAATAAAAATTTAATAATCTCTCATGAAATCTTAAAGAGTCTGAGGACCACTGTGCCTAAAAGCCGAGACCAAAGCAGTAGTTTGAAGCTATGGTTACGAGTGAGCTTTGTACAAGTTTAAAATATTAATGATCCTGTTTCATACATATGACAGAGATGTTTAAAATATATATATTTTTTTTAAACGGGTAGCAGGTCCCAGGGGAAGGCTCAATTCTTTCCGAGCCAAGTCTTTTTAATTTGATTCAACAGCAGGCTTTGTTTTGTGGACTTCTGCTAGAGCAGGTGGGCAACCTGCTGCGGGGCCAATGTGGTAATATTCACTTCCCAGAAATGAGTGTTTTGGGTTGTGTTGTGGAGGAGGGGAGCGGAGGCAGAGGGGGTAGAGCTGGTGCTTTTAGTTGAGGGCAAGTAAGTATGAGGCCTCTGGTAATCTAGAGGCCTGTTGTACCAGGGTCCGATGAGTTTTCAGCCCATTCCTCCAGTAGCAAAGCCGCCTCTGGTTGTAACGTGTCCAAAGCTTGTCATCCGAGGTGGAGGCGGCTGCCAGCAGGCTGAGTGGGTGAGGCACTCACACTCACCCCCTGGTCAAGTGGTTTTTGCTGTCATTGGTCTGAACAGACTTTACTAAGCCACTGTAGGAATTGACGAATTCCTACGAATAACGGAGATCGACACAAGAGAACAATCAAACAGGTCTTTACTCAATGGAGATGCCACGAGGACTGCCTGGGCAGTCCCGTGGCTTGCAACGTGACGTCATCGCGTTTGCCCGCGTTTTCCCATGCTCTTAAAGGGGCCACGCCCCGTACATGCAAACTCTATATACAAAACACAGTAATGCCTAACACAATGGTACAGGTTTAGGCTGGTGTTAGAACATTGTTAAAGAGAATTATATACAGTTAGCCAGAGTCATTCAGTGGTTCTGCCACATGCGCCCCCCCAGAATTCGCTTTAACGGACAAAGTCAAACGGTGAGGGGGTCTGACGAGCCTGTCAGAATGACTCCTGTACTCTCGAGGAGGAGGCTGCAGGGCGGCTGGCGGTCTGGCGGGCGGTCGCACTTGGTCTGCCGAATGACGATGGGTGGCCGACCCAGACTCGGCAGTTGTGCTGTCTCGATGGGGCGGTCAAGGTCCAAATGTGCTGGCTTTAAGCAGTCGACCGAAAAGTGGTCCGATTTACCACCGACATCTACCGTGAAGGTTTTGTCCCCTGCTTCCAACACGCGGAAGTGACCGGTATATGGGGCCTTGAGCAGATCCCTATGTGCGTCATGGCGAATAAAAATGTATTCAGCCTTGTGAAGCTCTGTGGGAACGTGTGACCTCTGCAGCCCGTGGTGCGAAGTGGGCACCGGTGTGAAACATCTGGCCACATCTTGGTGACTAGCAAGCTGGGCAGACGCGGACCAGGGCTCCGTCGATGTTGGTAGGAAGTCCCCTGGGACATGCAGTGGCTGACCATACACCAGCTCCGCTGATAAAGAGTGAAGGTCTTCTTTGGGGGCCGTGCGAAGGCCCAACAGGACCCACGGTAGCTTGTCTGCCCATCCAGCGTCCTGGAGGCTGGCCCTCAGGGCGGCTTTCATTGAGCGGTGGAAGCATTCGCAGAGGCCATTCGCCTGTGGGTGGTAGGCTGTGGTGCGGTGTAATTTGACACCGAGTCCTTGGGCCACTGCATTCCAGAGTTCGGAGGAAAACTGCAGGCCCTTGTCCGATGAAATATCTGCGGGCACTCCGAAACGGGTGATCCAGGAGGAAATGAATGCCCTGGCCATGTCCGCCGAAGTAGTGGATGACAGGGGGACCACCTCCGGCCATCTGGTGGTGTGGTCAACCATGGTCAGGATGAGTGAAAAACCATGGGAGGGTAGGAGTGGTCCTACCAGGTCCACGTTGATGTGGTCAAAACGTCGCTCCGGAACTGTGAAGGCGGCCAACGGAGCTTTGATGTGGCGCTGTACCTTGGCCTTTTGGCAGACCACGCAGGTGTTGGCCCAGTCGCGGACATCTTTATGCATGCCATGCCATACAAATTTCGCTGACATCAGTTTCTGAGAGGCCTTCATTCCAGGGTGTGACAACCCATGTATGGCGTCGAACACTTTGTGGCGCCAGACGACCGGCACGACAGGGCGAGGATGCTGTACGGAGACGTCACACAACAGCGTGGTACTTGCCGAATGGAACTTGACGTCGGCCAACTGGAGGCCAGTGATGGCCGTTCTGTAAGCTTGGACTTCCGGGTCTGAGGCTTGGTCCGCTGCCATGAGGGCGTAGTCGATGCCCAAATGAACTGTACTGACGATCGCGCGGGAGAGGCAGTCTGCCACCAGGTTGTCCTTACCGGCCACGTGCCGTATAACCGTGGTGAATTCGGATATGTAGGTCAGTTGACACTGCTGTCGGGTTGACCACGGTTCGGTGGTCTTGGACATTGCATAGGTCAGCGGCTTATGGTCTGTAAAGGCGGTGAAAGGATGTCCTTCCAGAAGGAACCGAAAATGGTGGATGGCCAGAAAAAGGGCGAGCAACTCCCGGTTGAACGTGCTGTATGCTCTCTCGTTTTGCCGTAGTTGACGGCTGAAGAATGCCGCTGCTGTTGCACGGCACCGACTGCGTAGTCCGACGTGTTGGTGGTGAGGGCGATGGTGGCTCCTGGCAGCGGGTGCGCCAGCATAGTCGCGTTGGCTAAGGCGCTTTTGGTGTCGGCGAACGCTCGGGCCATGTCATCCGTCCAGTCTACCGGGTTCTTGCCAGTCTTGCCCTTGAGGGCCTCGTACAGGGGCTGCATGAGTAGTGCCGCCTTAGGCATGAAACGGGCCTTTATTTTCTGTGGGCATGGAAAGGATGTCACCGCCTCTACCTTCGAAGGTAAAGGAACCGCTCCCTCTGAGGTGATGCGATGCCCCAGGAAGTCAATTTGGTGCAGACCAAACTGACACTTGGCCGGGTTGATAATCAGGCCGTGTTGGCTGAGACGTCGAAAAAGGGTGCGTAGGTGTCAGGTATGTTCTACCTTAGTAGGACTGGCAATTAGAATGTCATCCAGGTAGACGAAGAGGAACTTGAGGTCCCGCAGCACGGAGTCCATTAGGTGTTGGAAAGCCTGGGCGGCGTTCTTTAACCCAAACGGCATTCGTAAAAACTCGAAGAGGCCGAATGTGGTGATGACTGCGGTCTTCTGGACGTCTTGTGGATGAACTGGGACCTGGTGCTAGCCCCGGACGAGGTCGACATTAGAGAACACGGTGTTCCCTGCCAAATGGGCAGAGAAATCCTGGATATGGGGGATCAGATACCGATCGGGAGTGGTGGCATCGTTTAGGCATCGATGGTCGCCGCATGGCCGCCATCCGCCGCCAGGCTTCGGGACGATATGGAGGGGTGAAGACCAGGGACTATTCGACCGGCGAATAATCCCTAACCGTTCCGTGGTTGCGAACTCCACCTTTGCGACCGCCAGCTTGCCAGGTTCCAGGCGTCGGGCCCGCGCGTAGACCGGGGGGCCGTTGGTGGTGATGTGGTGTTTCACACCATGTTTCGTGGCTGTGGAGGAGAACGTGGGTCTTGTCAGGTCGGGGAATTCGCCGAGCAGACAAGCGAACTCATCAGGAGTCGGGAACACACAGGAGACGGTGCGTGACATAGTGTTACTGCGGTAACACGGAAGAGAATTAAAAGTTGCTGCTTTGATCAGCTGCCGGTTCCTGATGTCGACCAGGAGGCTGTTGGCGCACAGGAAATCTGCGCTGAGGAGGGGCTGGGAAACTTTGGCCGTAACAAAATCCCAGTGAAAACGTTGCCCCCCGAGGCACACCTCCACTTGCTGTCTGCCGAAGGTCCGAATTGCTCCGCCATTGGCCGCTTCAAGGGTGGGGCCGTGATTCCCCATCTGCACATCGAGGGTGGACGCGGCTAAAATGCTGCACTGCGCTCCGGTGTCGCACAGAAAACGATGACCGGAGAGAGTATCGATGATGAACAGCAATTTTCCCGCATTGCTGATCGCCATCGCGGCCGCGGAGTGCCCGTTAGACCCGTTCCTCGGTGGTCGCAGTGTCAGTTGTTGGTTTTTTTGGGGAAAACTGCAGGGAGGGCGGCAACGCTTCGCCTTCGCGCTGAACTGCGCGTGGTAGAAACACAGTTCAGCAGGCTGACGAGCTGGGGCGGCGTCTGCGGGGGATGGGTGCCTCGTGGCGGTGCAGTACTGCCGAGTTACAGCAAAAAGTTTGTCAGCCTCCGCAGCGAGTGTTGCGCAATCTTCAACTTCAGATCTGGCCAGGGCAGCTTGAACCTGTTCAGGCAGTTGGCTGAGGAAAATCTCGCGGAATAGGAAACATTCCCGTTCTGAGCCCAGGAGTGTGAGCATTTGGCACATCAACTCTGAAGGCTTGGAGTCCCCGAGCCCGGGCATAGCGAGTAATCGACAGGCGTGCTTCGATTTTGTGAGCCCGAGGGGGGTTTTCGAGGAGGCTGACGATCCGAGAGGCGATAGAGCTGTCGAGTGCGGAGACCACATAAAGATACTTGGTCTGATCTGCATCGATGTTCCTCAGGGCGAACTGGGCCTCAACCTGAATAAACCACGAGGGCGCTTGCTGCTCCCAGAACTGCGGTAGCTTCAGCGAAATGGCGTTTGCTTCCATGCTGTGCTCTTCTTTTATGAAAACGTTCACAAAAACGGGGTCACCAATGTAGGAATTAACGAATTCCTACGAATAACGGAGATCGACACAAGAGAACAATCAAACAGGTCTTTACTCAACGGAGATGTCACAAGGACTGACTGGGCAGTCCCGTGGTTTGCGACGTGACGTCATCGCGTTTGCCCGGGTTTTTCCGCGCTCTTAAAGGGGCCACGCCCCATACATGCAAACTCTATATACAAAACACAGTAATGCCTAACACAATGGTACAGGTTTAGGCTGGTGTTAGAACATCGTTAAAGAGAATTATATACAGTTAGCCAGAGTCATTCAGTGGTTCTGCCATGCCATTTGAGGAAATCCTGGCCCAGGCAATAACTGTTGTTTTAAAGTGGATCAGACCACTATAGAAAATGCTCTATAAATGTGTATAATATGTATATATAGACCATTTCAAGAGCAACTGGCACTTCAGTTGGAATGGCAGAACCACTTCTGCAATAATGAATACAATTCCAGATCTTGATTTTGTCCTAAAAAGATGCAGAATCTCTTAGGGTAACAACAAGAGCTGGTATTAATGCAGCAACTTCAATCTCCATTCACGACCAGTACCAAAAATCCGAATTTGTTTACCTAATACAGCAGCTACTGAGCAAAACACATTTTCTTCAATCAATAATATCTTCAGGTAAAAAATGACTTTGCCAGAAGTGCTCGTGCTACATTCAATGTTCAGTTTCTAGTTGTGGTTAACCAGACAAATACAGCCAGCAAACAGTGGATGCCCTGCATCGCAGTGGATGTCCGATTAGCACCGAATTAACATCTAATCAGCTTTGCGGTTTGTATTTGCACTGGTAACATGATACAGCCAGTTTCGAGGTGAATTCTAGCTGCTGGGTTAACACAGGAAAACGTTTGCCACTTGGTTTTGAGAGGAATATCAGAGAGAGCACAAATAAATAATGCGCAGCTGGATAACAAGGTGATTATTTGATAATAGGTGCGTGGGAATGAGTTATGCACACAACATATTCCTGGCATGAATTATAAATACAGATGGCGCCTGATACTGAGGCACTTACAAGTGTGCTGACTAGGAAATTTCATCACATTTCAAATAATATTTAATATCTATTTAGTAGAGGTAGCTAACCACTTTGAAAAATATCTTACTGTAACCAAAGGCTAGTTGAGAATACAAAATTCACCCAGAAACTCAGAAACTGTGTGTCATCACAGACTATGATTCATGTGTTGGTGCACATATGCCCTTGCTTTGCTCTGTGAATATTCAAATTTAGTCATAAATAGCAGAGACAACCTTAATGCATTAATCATTTTTAGTTGGAAAACCACTAGAGAATAATAGGTGCTTGGCAGTGATCTACGTACCAGATACTAGGGGGGGAATATTGCGGGTGGGAATTTTTTAATGACAGCGGCTCTCAACCCCGCGCCACGCACCTTTCCCAGATGTCAGGTCCGTCAGCGCTGAACAGACCCGACACGTGGCGGCGGGGGAGGCAATTCAGGTCATTATGACCTTGTTAACAGCCCATTAAGGAGTCTTTTGAGCTCACCTTTACAATTTACGAGGTCGCCCACGGGGTCCACGCTGCTCGGGGATCACGGCAGGTAAGCAGGTCGGAAGTTGTATGAACTTGATAGCTGCAAATGTGCTATAGAAGCTCCCCTCTCACAGCCGTTCGCTTTCCAAGCTCAGAAGCTGTTGTTTACTGCATTTGGAAGACAGATTGAGCTTTATGCAGGTTGCAAGTGTTTGGAGTAAACTCTCTATCCAGTGTCACCTCATTGGAACAACCTCTCTCACCATTGACAGATCGCTTCTGTCATCTCAAGTTCACCTGCCATCTATTACATCAGCATTGGTGCCCTTGAAACTATCTCACCTTGGTCCTCAGAATCCCACCACGATCAACCCCAACACCAGCAGCACCAGGCACACCAGCAGCACCAACAACAGCACCAACCTTCTCCGCAATCACCTGATGCTGCACATTACACAGGGCATCAGCACCCGACCACATTGCTACAGTGATGCCAGGGATGGCCTCACCATGACCAGATTTACTTCACTTGACGCTGTACACCCTGGCTGCCACATGATGCAACAGGTTGGCGCCACCTCACACCATCGCCATAAAGCATCCCTACAATGGCCAAGCCATTCCTTTCACACTCATCACCATTGCGGGGGGTACTGTTATGTCTCACCATTCACTGAAACTCACTAAGCCACTTCCAAAGGTGCACACAGATCTGTCCAAGAACGCAAAGTGTTGAAAATAAAGATTTCAATGTTTGACAGCACATTAACAGAAACCTTACATGAACTTTGCATATAGCACCCAAGTGCCTACCCTTGTATGTTGTTAGTTGGTATGATTGGACTAGGATGAGGGTGAGTGTGAGGGGTGGCTAGTGAGATGGGGATGTGATAATGTAGATAGAGAGGGATGGATGGAGGTGCAAGGTAAGTTGGTGTAAGGATATGCAGGAGTAGGGTAGGGAAGGCAGAGTGGTGGGGATGTGATGAGTGGCACAGCAGGATGAGGTTGAGTGTGGCTTTGTACTAACATTTCGTGATCTACTGAGATCATTGAAAGGTTTGCGCCACTGCAGCCTGGTCCTCCTGACCACATCCCTGCTTGTGCCCTCCTGTGCAATGTGCAACCAGGCTGCGTTGGTCTCCTGGGGAGGTCTCTTCTGACTGAAGATCTCTGCGTGCTGTGACTCCCTCCATAAGCATATGGAGGAAGTCATGGGATAGCCTGGGTGCAGCCGTGCACCTCTGTGCAGTGATTGTCAGTGTTTGCAGCACCTCAATGATGTGGAAGACTGACAGCAGAAATGTCAAAATCAATTTGGACATGGTCCCTTTAAGGAAACCGGCTGATGACGCATCATCAAATGACATCATCAGACTCGCTTTCTCCAGCTGGCCGGCAAACGTGCTGGGTGGGTTTAACAAGCCCAATGAGGGGAAAATCATTTTGGACAGCGGGCTGGAACCAGCAGTGAGGCCGGGACCCGCCACCGATGTCACCCGCCAGGGACCCGCCGAGGTAGGGGAAATCGCGGCCTAGGTGTCTGGCAGTGATCTACATGCCAGGTAATAGACTTCCATTTATATAGCACCTTTCATGACCTCAGGACGTCTCAAAGCGTTTTACAGCCAATGAAGTACTTTTGAAGTGTAGTCACTGTAGTAATGTAGAACCTCACCACATACCATCGTTTACATAGGATTACATAGAATATACAGCACAGAAACAGGCCATTCGGCACAACCAGTCCGTGCCGGTGTTTCCGCTCCATTTGAGCCTGCTCCCTTCTTTCCTCATCTAACTCTATCAGCGTAACCCTCTATTCCCTTCTCCCTCATACGATTATCTAGCCTCCCCTTAAATGCATTGATACTAATCCGCTTCAACCGCTCCCTGTGGTAGCGAGTTCCACATTCTCACCAGCCTCTGGGTAAAGAAGTTTCTTCTGAATGAATTCCCTATTTGATTAGATTTAAAAGTCAGCGTTAAAAATTTACTCTGAAGGTGGCTGTTGGGCTAGAGATGCTATGGAAGATGTGCCAGCAATGATCTGAGTGAAATGTTGAGATATTGGGGGAAAAATTCAGTTGGTTGCACCTCCCATTAGCGCCTTAAGAGGGCGCTAATGGGGCGCAAGGCAACTAGCGCCCAGGCGCGTCGATTTTTGCGCTGCTCACGAAATTAACCAGACATTTTGTGGCGGCGCTAAACAATACCGGCCGATCTGCGCATGCAGATCTTGACGTCATTCGAGAGTGTGATGCCCCGGGACGGAAATTGAGTGGCGCCCCCCTCCTTTCCGCCTGGCGCAACCAAGGACAGGTAGACTGGAACGCTTCCCAGTCGCTGTGGGGCTGGGGGGGGGGCGCTATTTAAAGGGGGCCTCTTCCTGGCTTTTGTGTGGTAGCCATTTTTGCACCACTCGTTCTGAGAGAGAGAGAGATTTTGAGAGAGACAAAGAGAGAAAGAGAGACTTCTGCGTTGAGTCAATGATGTCTGAGGTAGTTTTGGCTTCTGACCATAGCTTTGCAGGTACTTTGGTTTTTGTCCTTCATAATTTTGATTGCCTAGATACTATGGGGGCTGCAATGGATGGGGGCATCGTCCTGCTCCATCACATTCGGAGGGCACAGAGATGCAGAGAGAGAGTGGCAATCATGGCCAGACGGAGGAGGGCCAACAGGCCTCTGTACAGGAGACCTTACCCTCCCAGGGTATTTCACCAACAGTTCTCCTACATTAATATATCTGAGGAGCAGTGTTTGCGAAGGCTGCGTTTCAGCAAGGAGGTGGTCACTGAGCTCTGCCACCTGCTTCAGCCAGACCTGCAGCCTCAACTGAGGAGCAGGATGTCTCTGTCGGTGGCAGTGAAGATAACAATGGCTCTCAACTTTTATGCCACCGGCTCATTTCAATCAGCTACTGGGGACATCGCCAATATCTCCCAGTTCACGGTGCATTGCTGCATCTGTCAGGTCACAAATGCCCTCTTTCAAAGGAGACGAGACTACATCTCTTTCCCCATGACCCCGGACAAGCAGCAAGAACGCGCAATGGGCTTTGCGATGATAGCGGGCTTCCCCATGGTGCAGGGCGCCATTGACTGCACGCATGTGGCTTTGCGTGCGCCGCATGAGAATGCCGAGGATTTCCGCAACTGAAAGGGCTTCCATTCCTTAAACGTCCAGTTGGTCTGTGACCACAGACAGCTGATACTCGCTGTCAATGCCCACTTTCCTGGCAGCAACCATGATGCCTTCATCCTGCGCCAGACTTCTGTGGCAGACCTTTTCCAGGCTCCGCATCACCCAGGTGGTTGGCTTCTCGGGGACAAGGGATATCCTCTGTGCACCTGGCTGATGACACCGCTCCGTATGCCCAACACCCCTGCTGAGCTACGATACAATGAGAGCCATCAAGCTACCAGGAACATCATTGAGCACACAATCGGTGTGCTCAAGCAACGGTTCCGCTGTCTGGACCATTCTGGAGGAGCCCTTCAGTACTCACCAGAGCGAGTCTCCCACTTCGTTGTTGTGTGCTGCATGCTGCATAACCTTGCAATCCTCAGGACCCAGCCAATGCCACCAGGCATTGGCGCAGCACCAGAGGAGGAGGAA
The DNA here is from genome assembly GCF_052327205.1 of Somniosus microcephalus. NCBI lineage: Eukaryota > Metazoa > Chordata > Chondrichthyes > Squaliformes > Somniosidae > Somniosus > Somniosus microcephalus. The sequence continues at coordinate 32,670,949 of NC_141006.1, forward strand.
GAGGAGGAGGAAGATGAGGAGGATGATCATGAGCAGCACCAAGGCGGGAGGGAGGCACACAGGCCTAGAAATTCATTGTAGCCACTTTTGGGGCGTTAAAGTCGGGCGGCCGCTAAAGTTTGCGCCCGCCGCCAAATCGAGGCCACTTCTGCGATATTCATTAGCTTCGCCGTAAGAGTTTGCTCGAGCGCTAAAACTGGTGCTGGACACCTCTCTTTAGGCGCTAAGCCGGAGGTGCTGAGCAAGAGCACCCAGGCCGGGCGCAGCGCAGGTGCGGCCATCTCGTGATTGACAGCAGACACCCTGGCACCGGCCAGCTCTTAAGGGGGAAGGGTCGACTTTGTCTGCTGCCACGCCCTGGATAGTGGAGCCCTCCAGCTAGGCCTGAACACTGCTGCTGGACCCAAATAGTGCCTGAAGCCATGCAGAGGGCCCGTGAATGAGCGCAGCGCTTCTCAGAGCGTGATCTGAGTGTGCTGGTTGGTGGTGTGGAGAAGAGGCGCCATATTTTGTACCCGGACAATGGCAGGAAGGCGCCGGTCCGCGCCTACCGGAGAGCCTGGAGGCATGTCGCCAGCAAGGTGTCAGCCAACAGCGAGGTCCCCAGGACCGGTGTCCAATGCCGCAAAAAGTTTAATGACCTCACGCGGATTGTCAGGGTGAGTACCCTTTCCAGTGACCTCCTCATCCTTGCATGTGCACCTCACATTATGGGCAAAGGGACCTGAAAGCCCTAATGGCCAGCCCTCATCCAGCAGCTATGGAACAGGCATGAACATCAATTGCACATTCTGCACTTAACACACTGGCCAAGCTATTCCACATGGGAGGCAGTGCACACAAGATCAGGGCGACACACTGGCCAGGCTATTCCACCATGGGAGGCAATGCACACAAGATCAGGGCGACACACTGGCCAGGCTATTCCACCATGGGAGGCAGTGCACACAAGATCAGGGCGACACACTGGCCAGGCTATTCCACCATGGGAGGCAGTGCACACAAGATCAGGGCGACACACTGTACTTAGAGGCCGTCCTTTCTCTTGCAGGCCAAGCTGGCTAATAATCGGAAGAGCCGGACTGCGACCGGGGGAGGCCGACCCCAGATCCAGCCGCTCACCGAGCTTCAACATCACGTGGAGCGCATCATGGGTGGCCGGGTGATTGGCCCCGTTGCATGTGGAGATGCCGACCCTGTTCTGGGCACCAATGGTAAGGACATCCACGTTTGGACCTCTCTCGTCCCACTTGCACATCAGATCTACATCCTTTGCCACTGTCCGACCAATGCGCTGAATGCCACCACTCATGCATCCCTCGCTGATGCCCTCTCCTCACTCTAAAGCTACTCTTGTGCCTTCCTGGTTTCAGATGGTGAGGAGGAGGTCCCTGAACTTGCCAGTGACAGCCCCTCAGAGGAGGAGGAGGAGGAGGAGCAAGAGGAAGGCGGCCCATCAGGGGAACCCTCAGCCGTGGCAACCCATGCCAATGTAGGGGACTCGTCTTCCCTGGAGGGGAGCGTCGCGGAAGTGTCGGAGGGGAGGGGAGCTCATGGGACCTGCGGCCTGCAGAAACGCGGGAGGGGGGTGCCAGCTCGGCGGCCTTCTCCCCAGAGGGGGGAAGGGTCGGAGGGGAGTCCAATTGCTGGGCCCAGCGGCCTCCAGCAATGCAGGAAGGGTCGGCCAGCTCGGTGGCCTTCTCCCCAGAGGGAGAGTCCGGCCTCCAGTCTGGAGATGGTCTTCGCCGAGGAGATGGAACGTCTCGAAGACTTGTCCACGGACTCGGAGCGCCGGCACACGGAGCTCATGGGGGTAGTGGCACGGTTGCCTGAGGCCATCGAGTCCCTCTCTCGGAGTGTCACCGACGTCGGGGCCTCACAGGCCATCAGTTTGGCGGAATTTGGGGCAGAGCAGGCAGCGAGTCGGGCGGCATTCGGGGCAGATCAGGCAACGAGTCGTGCGGCATTCGGGGCAGCTCAGGCAGCGAGTGGGCAGCTGATCAGTGGTGCCGTGCAGTCACTGGGTGCTCTGATGAGGTCACTGAACAGGTCAACACGGGCACTCACTGCTGCCACACTCACTCTGTCAGCCAGGCATTGCCAGGGCACCCGTCGCGCTGCAGCAGCACAGCGGTCTGTCCCTCGGCAGATTGGTGCGTGTGCTGCAGTGCTGGCCCGGGCGAGTGCCAGTGTCTCAGGCGACCAGCGAGCGCCTGCCATCCCACAGCTTGCCCCCATTCCTCCAGCCGCCACTGCCACTCCCCCAGTGGAGCTGCCAGGAGCTGCTGCAGCGACTGATGCTGGCCAGCCACAGCTGCAGCATTCAACAGCCGCCCGCTCGACGGCCAGACCTCGACTAGGCCGACCCCCAAGGGCATCTGCCGTCATGACATGTGCCCCTCTGGAGCCTGCCCCCAGCCTTGCAGCAGCCAATGGCCTTACTTTGAGGAGGAGCAGCAGGGCGGGCAGGGGCCACACAAAGATGGCCAAGGCATCGACCTAGCGGGCCAAAAAGTCGAATGTGTGGCCAGTTGTGTTTGTTTTTTGAGGCCGAGAATTGGATGTGTGTTTTTTGAGGCCGAGAATTGGATGTGTGTTTTTTGAGGCCGAGAATTGGATGTGTGTTTTTTGAGGCCGAGAATTGGATGTTTGTTTTTTGAAGGCCGAGGATGTGATGTTTGTATTTTACGAAGTCCGAGGATGACGGCCATTTTAGTTGCACTGTTTTGTTAATCCTCTCCAGGTTATGGGAGCGAGTCATGTGTTTGAGTGTTTTTTGGGGGTTTCGTCTGTTTTTGGTTTTCATGTGGGAAGGGCCCTGAGTTTGTACAATAAAGCATTTTATTTATTAACATTGTCCATGTTTGATCTTTGAAGTGTTTGTTGCCTTAACCGGCTGAGGGCTTACGGAGCGGCTGCAATCATGTTCTTTCATTGGCACAAGCCATTCCCTGACAGCGGGCCTAGAAGTGACGTTCAATAAGCCGCCGACGGGCGGCCCTTGGGCCTTGTGCCTCCCTCCTGGGCTGGTACTCCTCGTCCTCCTCCTCCTCATGCTCCTCCTGCTCCTCCTCCTGAGGTGGGGGTCCAACGTGAGGTGGCAGTGCCTGAGTCCTGCGGATAGCCAGGTTGTGCAGCATGCAGCAAACGATGACGAATTGGGAGACTCGGTCCTGCGAGTACTGGAGGGCTCCCCCGGAGCGATCGAAACAGCGGAACCGTTGCTTGAGGACGCCGATTGTTTGCTCTATGATGTTCCTAGTCACTTGATGGCTCTCGTTGTATGCCTCTTCAGCAGGGGTCGTGGGCGCGCGGAGTGGGGTCATGAGCCAGGTACACAAAGGATAGCCTTTGTCCCCGATAAGCCATCCTCTTGGGGGAGGCTGTGCCTGGAACATGTCAGCCACAGTTGTCTGTCGCAGGATAAAGGCATCGTGGCTGCTGCCTGGAAAGCGGGCATTGACAGCTAGGATGTGCTGCCTGTGGTCACACACCAGCTGTACGTTGAGGGAATGGTAGCCCTTCCAGTTGCGGTAATCCTCGGCATGCTCCAGAGGTGCCCGCAAAGCCACATGCGTGCAGTCAATGGCGCCCTGCACCATGGGGAAGCCCGCTATTCTTGCAATTCCCACTGCACGCTGCTGCTGCTTGTCCAGGGTCATGGGGAAGGAGATGAATTGATGTCTCCTTGTGAAAAGGGCTTCGGTCACCTGGCGGATGCAGCAATGCACGGTGAACTGGGAGATGTTAGCGATGTCCCCAGCAGCGGATTGGAAGGAGCCGGTGGCATAGAAGTTGAGAGCCACCGTCACCTTCACTGCCACCGACAGAGACGTCCTGCGCATCAGCTGTGGCTGCAGATCTCTCTGAAGCAGCTGGCAGATGTCTGCAACCACCTCCCTTCTGAATCGCAGCCTCCTTACACACATCGCGGCAGACATGGTCAGATAGGAAGCCACAATGTACAAAGTGGAAGGGCCGTCCATCAAAGGCTCATAGCAAGTCGCTTCTAGGCCTCTTCTGAGGAAATGGCTTCTGCCATTCAAACAACCTGAATGAAACCATCCCGCAACCCCTAAGCCGGTCAAGGCAACAATGATTGCAAAGACCAAACATGTAAATTTTGAATAAAGAAACTTATTTATTTTACAAACTCTGTGGCCTAGAAATTCAGTTGGGCGCGCCAGCCGTTAGCGCCTTAGGAGGAGTAGATCTCGAGCGCTAGGCGCTTAGCGCCCGGGCGCAGCGCGATCTGCGCCTCGCCCCAACTTCAGTACACATTTAGCGCCGGCGCAAAGTCTTAGCGCGCGCCCTGCAGCCACAGCTGATGCACAGGACGTCTCTGTCGGTGGCAGTGAAGATGACGGTGGCTCTCAACTTCTATGCCACCGGCTCCTTCCAATCCGCTGCTGGGGACATCGCTAACATCTCCCAGTTCGCCGTGCATTGCTGCATCCGCCAGGTGACCGAAGCCCTTTTCACAAGGAGACATCAATTCATCTCCTTCCCCATGACCCTGGACAAGCAGCAGCAGCGTGCAGTGGGATTTGCAAGAATAGCGGGCTTCCCCATGGTGCAGGGCGCCATTGACTGCACGCATGTGGCTTTGCGGGCACCTCTGGAGCATGCCGAGGATTACCGCAACTGGAAGGACTACCATTCCCTCAACGTACAGCTGGTGTGTGACCACAGGCAGCGCATCCTAGCTGTCAATGCCCGCTTTCCAGGCAGCAGCCACGATGCCTTTATCCTGCGACAGACAACTGTGGCTGACATGTTCCAGGCACAGCCTCCCCCAAGAGGATGGCTTATCGGGGACAAAGGCTATCCTTTGTGTACCTGGCTCATGACCCCGCTCCGCGCGCCCACGACCCCTGCTGAAGAGGCATACAACGAGAGCCATCAAGCGGCTAGGAACATCATAGAGCAAACAATCGGCGTCCTCAAGCAACGGTTCCGCTGTCTCGATCGCTCCGGGGGAGCCCTCCAGTATTCGCAGGACCGAGTCTCCCAATTCGTCGTCATTTGCTGCATGCTGCACAACCTGGCTATCCGCAGGACTCAGGCACTGCCACCTCACGTTGGACCCCCACCTCAGGAGGAGGAGCAGGAGGAGCATGAGGAGGAGGAGGATGAGGAGTACCAGCCCAGGAGGGAGGCACAAGGTGCAAGGGCCGCCCGTCGGCGGCTTATTGAACGTCACTTCTAGGCCCCCTGTCAGGGAATGGCTTGTGCCAATGAAAGAACATGATTGCAGCCGCTCCGCAAGCCCTCAGCCGGTTAAGGCAACAAACACTTCAAAGATCAAACATGGACAATGTTAATAAATAAAATGCTTTATTGTACAAACTCAGGGCCCTTCCCACATGAAAACCAAAAACAGACGAAACCCCCAAAAAACACTCAAACACATGACTCGCTCCCACAACCTGGAGAGGATTAACAAAACAGTGCAACTAAAATGGCCGTCATCCTCGGACTTCGTAAAATACAAACATCACATCCTCGGCCTGCAAAAAACAAACATCCAATTCTCGCCCTCAAAAAACACACATCCAATTCTCGGGCTCAAAAAACACACATCCAATTCTCGGCCTCAAAAAACAAACACAACTGGCCACACATTCAACTTTTTGGCCCGCTAGGTCGATGCCTTGGCCATCTTTGTGTGGCCCCTGCCCGCCCTGCTGCTCCTCCTCAAAGTAAGGCCATTGGCTGCTGCAAGGCTGGGGGCAGGCTCCAGAGGGGCACATGTCGTGACGGCAGATGCCCTTGGGGGTCGGCCTAGTCGAGGTCTGGCCGTCGAGCGGGCGGCTGTTGAATGCTGCAGCTGTGGCTGGCCAGCATCAGTCGCTGCAGCAGCTCCTGGCAGCTCCACTGGGGGAGTGGCAGTGGCGGCTGGAGGAATGGGGGTAAGCTGGCGGATGGCAGGCGCTCGCTGGTCGCCTGAGACACTGGCACTCGCCCGGGCCAGCACTGCAGCATGCGCACCAATCTGCCGAGGGACAGACCGCTGTGCTGCTGCAGCGCGCCGGGTGCCCTGGCGATGCCTGGCTGACACAGCGAGTGTGGCAGCAGTGAGTGCCCGTGTTGACCTGTTCAGTGACCTCATCAGAGCACCCAGTGACTGCACAGCACCACTGATCAGCTGCCCACTCGCTGCCTGAGCTGCCCCGAATGCCGCACGACTCGCTGCCTGATCTGCCCCGGAGGCCGCCCGACTCGCTGCCTGCTCTGCCCCGAATTCCGCCAAACTGATGGCCTGTGAGGCCCCGACGTCGGTGACACTCCGAGAGAGGGACTCGATGGCCTCAGGCAACCGTGCCACTACCCCCATGAGCTCCGTGTGCCGGCGCTCTGAGTCCGCGGACAAGTCTTCGAGGCGTTCCATCTCCTCGGCGAAGACCATCTCCGGACTGGAGGCCGGACTCTCCCTCTGGGGAGAAGGCCGCCGAGCTGGCCGACCCTTCATGCGTTGCTGGAGGCCGCTGGGCCCAGCAATTGGACTCCCCTCCGACCCTTCCCCCCTCTGGGGAGAAGGCCGCCGAGCTGGCACCCCCCTCCCGCATTTCTGCAGGCCGCAGGTCCCATGAGCTCCCCTCCCCTCTGACACCTCCGCGACGCTCCCCTCCAGGGAAGACGTGTCCCCTACATTGGCATGGATTGCCACGGCTGAGGGTTCCCCTGATGGGCCGCCTTCCTCTTGCTCCTCCTCCTCCTCCTCCTCTGAGGAGCTGTCACTGGCAAGTTCAGGGACCTCCTCCTCACCATCTGAAACCAGGAAGGCACAAGAGTAGCTTTAGAGTGAGGAGAGGGCGTCAGTGAGGGATGCATGAGTGGTGGCATTCAGCGCATTGGTCGGACAGTGGCAAAGGATGTAGATCTGATGCGCAAGTGGGACGAGAGAGGTCCAAATGTGGATGTCCTTACCATTGGTGCCCAGAACAGGGTCGGCATCTCCACATGCAACGGGGCCAATCACCCGGCCACCCATGATGCGCTCCACGCGATGTTGAAGCTCGGTGAGCGGCTGGATCTGGGGTCGGCCTCCCCCGGTCGCAGTCTGGCTCTTCCGATTATTAGCCAGCTTGGCCTGCAAGAGAAAGGATGGCCTCTAAGTACAGTGTGTCGCCCTGATCTTGTGTGCACTGCCTCCCATGGTGGAATAGCCTGGCCAGTGTGTCGCCCTGATCTTGTGTGCACTGCCTCCCATGGTGGAATAGCCTGGCCAGTGTGTCGCCCTGATCTTGTGTACACTGCCTCCCATGGTGGAATAGCCTGGCCAGTGTGTCGCCCTGATCTTGTGTGCACTGCCTCCCATGGTGGAATAGCTTGGCCAGTGTGTTAAGTGCAGAATGTGCAATTGATGTTCATGCCTGTTCCATAGCTGCTGGATGAGGGCTGGCCATTAGGGCTTTCAGGCCCCTTTGCCCATAATGTGAGGTGCACATGCAAGGATGAGGAGGTCACTGGAAAGGGTACTCACCCTGACAATCCGCGTGAGGTCATTAAACTTTTTGCGGTATTGGACACCGGTCCTGGGGACCTCGCTGTTGGCTGACACCTTGCTGGCGACATGCCTCCAGGCTTTCCGGTAGGCACGGACCGGCGCCTTCCTGCCATTGTCCGGGTACAAAATATGGCGCCTCTTCTCCACACCATCAACCAGCACACTCAGATCACGCTCTGAGAAGTGCTGCGCTCGTTCACGGGCCCTCTGCATGGCTTCAGGCGCTGTTTGGGTCCAGCAGCAGTGTTCAGGCCTAGCTGGAGGGCTCCACTATCCAGGGCGTGGCAGCAGACAAAGTCGACCCTTCCCCCTTAAGAGCTGGCCGGCGCCAGGGTGTCTGCTGTCAATCACGAGATGGCCGCACCTGCGCTGCGCCCGGCCTGGGCGCTCTCGCTCAGCACCTCCGACTTAGCGCCTAAAGAGAGGCGTCCAGCACCAGTTTTAGCGCTCGAGCAAACTCTTAGGGCGAAGCTAATGAATATCGCAGAAGTGGCCTCGATTTGGCGGCGGGCGCAAACTTTAGTGGCCGCCCGACTTTAACGCCCCAAAAGTGGCTACAATGAATTTCTCGGCCTGTGTGTCTCATTTCCGCATGACAAACTAATAGATAGAAACACAAAAAAAAAAGTCATTAACATAAGTGGCTCTCACAACCTGGAGACAATGTCCAAAACAGTAAAAAAAATTTGACCACGAACCTCGGCCTTTAATTAAACAATGAACAACATTTTGTCACACCTCCTACTTTGTGCCCTTCGAGGGTGATCTCCTTCCCTTGCAAAATTCCCCCCTTCCCACCCTGCAGCTCCTCCGTAATGGGACCCCAGTGGCTGCAGCAAGGCTGGTGGAAGGCTGCTGATTTTCACAACCTGAGACTGCAGATGCCCTTGAAGGACAGCCTCGACCAGCTCTGGGTCTGGAGGGCCCGGCTGCAGACTGCGCCAACTCTGCATGGGTGGCAGCAGTCTGGCCTATAGGCGGTGGCAAGTGCAGTGGAGAAGTGACAGTGGTGGCAGCAGGAATGCTGTCATCTTGAGAGAGGACAGCAACTCCCTGCTCGACCGATACACTGGCACTCCCACGGGGCAGCACTTCAGCATCCGGAGCAATCTGCTGGAGCACAGATTGCTGGCCTGCTGCGGCGCGGTAAGAGCCCCAGGGAAATGTGTCCGAACCAGCGAAGATGGCAGCAGTCAGTGCTTGTGTGGCCTCAATCTGAGTCTGCATGAGAGCAGTCTGAGATGGGCTCATAGCAGCCAGTGACTGCATTGCAGCACTAAGCTTTAGCGTGGCATCCACCTGTGCTACAGCGAAGTGCTCCACGCTCCTTGCCAGTGATTCAATGGATTCGGGCATCCTTCCCAATGCACCCATGAGCTCAGTGTGCCTGTGCTCCGCCTGGGTGCTCATTTCAGCGATCAGCCGCTCCTCCTCTGCGTCCAGTGCAGTAGGACTCAATGGCATACTCTCCCTCCGGGGAGAAGGCCCCCAAGCTTCCCTACCCCCATCGCATTGCTGCAGCCCGCTGGGTCCTGGAGCTTCACCCTCATCAGACAATTCCCCCCTGCTCCCCTCCAGGGAAGGCATGTTCCCAGTGTGGGCATGGGCTTCCTCGGGAGAGGGTGGCGCTGATGCTCCGGCTTCCTCTTAATCCTCGCCTTCAGCTTCACTCCCACTGGCAGCTTGAGGGCCCGTCTCCTCAACTGGTGAATCACCATCTGAAAGCAGGGAGGTACAAGAGTGGCTTTAGCATGAGGACAGGGGGGCAGTAAGGGAGGCATAAGTGCAGCGATTTAGTAATTTGGATTGAAAGTGTCAAAGGCTGGTGTTGTGAGGAACAAGTGGAAGGAGAGAGGACAAAAAGGTGATGACTTTACCATTGCTGCCCAGAACGGGGTCGGTGTCTCCAGTGGTGACGGGACCAACCACTCGGCTTGCCACAATCCTCTGGGCACGTACCTCAAGATCACTGAGGGGTTGCAGCTGAGGCTGCCCTCCACCTGTCCATTGCTGCTGTCTCCTATTATGAGATAGCTTGGCCTGTAAGAAAAAGGACGGCGTCTGAGTAAATATACAGCCATGGTCTTGCCTGAAATGCCTCCCATAGTTGAATAGCCCTTGCTGTATGCAGCCATGGTCTTGCCTGAAATGCCTCCCATAGTTGAATAGCCCTTACTCTATGCAGCCATGGTCTTGCCTGATGTGCCTTCCATAGTTGAATAGTCCTTACTGTATGCAAAGTGTGGAATGTGCGTGTGTGTTTGATGAAAGGGCTATAGGTGTTGGATGAGTGTTGGGCATTGGGGCTTTTAAGACCCTCTGGCCATAAAGTGAGTTTGAGATGGAGGGATGGAGAGGTTTTGAAAAAAAGGCACTCACCCTGACGACCCGAGTGAGGTCATTGCACTTTTTCCTACAATGGATATGGGTCCCAGGCACCATGCTGCTTGAGGAGACTCTCTGAGCCACCTCCCTCCACACTCTTCTGTACTCGTGTGGAAAGGCCTCCTGCCACTCTCTGGGTACAGTATAGATCTTCTGCGCACCACCACGCCAACCAGAGCCTCCAAGGCCTGCTTACTGAAGCGCTGTGCTTGCTCCCTGGCCCTCTCCATAGTCCTTGGCTGCTAGATTTGGCCACAGGTCTGCCCAGGCCGAGATTCAAGGTTCCAATGAGCAGGGTGTGGCTGCAGAGCAAGATCGACCCTCCCCTTTAAGAACTGACCGGCGCCAGTGTGTCTGTGTTCAATCACTAACTGACAGCACCTGCGCTGCACCCGCCCTCTGAGGTTACACCTCGCTCCTCGCTCCTCGGCCTTAGCGCCTTAAGAGAGGTGTGTAGCACCTGATTTAGCACTCCAATCGCCTCCAGGGGCGATAAAAGCCAAGTTTGCAGTCGAAGGCGATAATTAGCGCCAGGCGCTAAATTTTGCGCACGGCCGATAGCGGCACCCCAAACAGGGCGATACCGACTTTCTCCCCCATTATTCCCAAATGGCTGCTGCTGCACCCGTGCTTTACAACTGAAATCCATTGAGCCTGTAAAACGAAATGAGGTTTAACTTTTTGCTCCAGTTAAACTGTTTGTTGCTCACTGTAACATGGAGGCTGTGAACTGTCCAAGTTCTCCTGGTAGAGCACTGACCTCATTTAAAAAGAAAAAAAAATGCCCCTTGGAGAGACTGAATATTCCAGCGAGGAACTCAGGAAAAGGCTTGAAGTACGACTCAAAATTTGACCCAGATTTCATACCTGTTTTTTTTCAGTGTGGTCGGTTTGGGGCATTATCCATAATGAGGAGTGAATCTGCATCCAAGGAACACAACATATGCTGTGTGAAGCCATCAAAAAGATCTGGCATACTGCCCGCTGAACAGTGCTGAGTATAACATCTGGAAGCCTTTTAATACTAAGCAAAGTTTAGGAACGTGAAGGGTTTACCTGATCCTACTGAATACCCAGTCCAACTGGTGCCAGCCCCTGGGGACTGGGGGGACGTAACCAGTGTAACAAAGACTTGATGTGGGATGCCAGATAATAGTCCTTTGGGTCTGTGGAGGTTAAGCCTCCATCTTCCATACATCATCACGTTAAAGTACTCTGGCAGCTCCGATGTACAGCTTCTCTCCATCCCACGATAAAGAAGGCAGCTGCAAATCTAATCCTTTGAAATCGGATGGGGAAACCATCAGGGAGACCACTTAAAACACATAAGTGTATTTGGGTTATAATGAGCTTTTTAATGAGCTTAACATTACCATATAAGGAAAATGGAATAGCTTGCCAGCATTTGTGGAGCAGGCTTGAGGTTTGACTATTGGGTTTTGGGGAGTTGCAGTGTATTATCAGATGGATAATAAAATATAACATATCATTAATTTGCGTCATATAAGTCTGATGTACTGTGCACCAGCGCAAACAGTTATAAGCTGAGAACCATCTGCAGTCTATTAATTTAAAAAAGAGATTGATTAGAAACAGAAGGCACCAGATTTCTCCAAAAGCTGTGCTGCTGTTGTTATTGCGTTTGACGAAAAGTTTGACAAAGATATATATTAATCTGAATAAAGTGAAATGTGGTGGGTTGCTTGTTTAAACACATTCTGTTCAGTATAAATGACTGAACATGGCATTTGCATCTTGGCAAAAGAAATAAACTTGTACTGCAAAGTGTTAGGCGATGAGTGACGGGCATGAAAGTTGAGAAGTTCTCTTTGTACACTGTACATTACTAAAAGCTGTGTGATGTGTCTCCCTCTGTCCCACTACGGCCTTGTTAGAATGATGGTCTTTGAACTCTTGGGGATGACAAACCAATTCAAGCTAGAACCTCTCTAATGGCCAGAATGGTACGACCTCAGCTTTCAGGAAAATATTGTTTTTTTCATTAATTTTTTCTTCTCTCCTGAAGGCACTATCTGCCCTCTAGAGAAAGGATTATCCCCAATTATCAATACACAAGGAGGGACACATTAGTCTCTGTCGTGCCTGTCTTTTAGGCGCCGCGGTGGCTCTTAACAGTGGGAAAATGGTATCAAAGATGTGCGCGCACACTTCCGATGGGAAGTGCACCGGATGCCATCATGGTAAAGGGGTTTGCGAGCGCACACCTAACGACCGCCGTCAGCATGCGGAGCAGGCAGATTATGACGTCAGTCAGTGTGCAATGCTGATTTGACACCAGCGCTGTCATTGTCGAATGCCACGCTCCAGTCTACATCCTGTCTTAACCTCGCACAGGTGAACACGATGTTAGATGGCATGAAGAACCTCCATCAGTGCAATTTAAAGGGATTATTAACTACTTACAATCTAATTGTTGCATTATTTCTGGCTGCTGGTGCAATTGCACATGTTTTTGGAATGTTTCTGTACTTGCCTGAAGTTTGAATAGTGTACAGGGAGTGGACTGGCTGGTGCTGAAGTACTTTACTTGTTCATTTAAGAGTTTGTGCTGAAACAAGTTGCTCCCAGACATGGGTGGCCTGGTAAACCTTCCACTTGGAATTGACCATGACTGGGAGAATGAAGAGAGACCACACAGAGCAGGACAAGCTGCTAGAAGAGGGAGGAGGAGGAACAGGACAAGGGCTCTCAGTAGGAGGCCATATCAGCCAAGGGTCTTTAGGGATCAATTCTCTTACCTCAACTTCAGCAAGGACCAATGCTTGAGACGTCTTTGCTTCACAAAAGAGGTTGTGACTGAAATCTGCCAACTGCTGCAACCTCAAAGCAGGGCAAGGACAGCATTGCCTGTGGGTGCCAAGGTGACCGTGGCTCTTAACTTTTATGCGTCTGATTCCTTCCAGGCTGCTGCTGGAGACATAAGCAACATCTCACAGTGTGTAGTACACTGCTGCATAAGGGAGGTCACTGAGACAAGCAGGCAGAGTGAGCACAAGGCTTTGCATGGATTGCAGGTTTCCTCATGGTGCAGGGTGCCATTGATTGCATGCACATTGCCTGAACTCGGCCATTTCCACTCCCTCAATGTGCATGTGGTGCCCGTCCACAGGCAACACACCATGCAGGTGAATGCCCGTTATTGTGGCAGTAGTCATGATTCCTTCATTCTGCGCCACCTGTATTTGACCTACCACAGCAAGTCAAGGGCTGCATGCTGCACAACCTGGCCATTATGAGGGAACAGCCCCTGCCACCATCTTTCAGACAAGAAATTGAGGAGCAGGTGCACGAGGAAGAGGAGGAGGAGGAGGAAGTGCAACAGGAAGTGTAAGAACAGGAAAAAGAAAGGAGGCTACAATGTAGACAGCCACATTCTGCCCGGGATCTACGTGATAAAATAATTAATGAGCGATACCAGTAACCTCAACAACACCTCCCCATTCACCAAAAGTCCCACACTCCTTACCTTTCCTCTATTGCTGACCATCATATCATCCTCTTTCTGACAACACAAAAATAAAAACCACCAGAAAATGTACATTCCGATCCAAATTTATAAATTCAATCATGATATAATGCATCCACCTTTGTGCCTCTCCTAGTGCTCTTACGAGGTGCTTCCCCAGTGGCTGCGGTATGGCTGGTGGAAGGCTGCTGACCTCCAATTGAGGAGACTGCAGATGGCCTTGGAGGGCAACCTCAAGCAGCTCTGGGTCTAGAAAGCCCAGCTTCATGCTGCTGGAAGCTGCTTGTGCTGTAATGGAAGCTGTGACAGTGGTCATCAGATGCTGTATCATGGTGGGTTCCACAGGTGTGCTGATGGAGGTGACCACCCGTTCCATGTTGGAAAGGACGGGCTCCAAGGTCTGCGCAAAGCCCAGTGCCAAGTTGGTGCTGGACTTCTCCATGCTCCCTGACATTGAGGGCAGGCTTACTGACAGGCTTTCCAGTGCACCAAGCATTTGGTTATATGCACCCATCAGCCTTCTTCTGTAGCCTGGCCCATTGAAGTCCTCATCTGAGTCCTCTGCAGAGAACTCATGTGTGAACTCACCCTCTGACAAGCTGGCACTTACGCTAACCTTTCCTCCTGCCCTGGCTCCTGCGCACTTGTGCCCAGTGTCTCACCACCTGCAGATCCCGCTGCTATCCTAGCCTCTAAAATATGCGCAGTGTCAGTGTCTGAGCTGATGGCTGCAAGTATAAGATCAAGTGACAGTGTCTCTTTATCTTCACTGTCTTCTTCCTCTTCCTCCACTGACTGGGAAGGCTACAGTTCTTGGGTATCTGAAATGAAAAAGGGACAATGGTTGGGTTGTGGTGAGGGGAGAGGAGAAAGTAGGAAGTGCATTCTTACACCATCTGTAGCTTCTAAGTCACAAGAGATTGTGAGATGAGGGAGAAGTGGGATGTGAGAAGGAGGATTAGGTATGCAGATACCCACATCATCGATTGCTTCAGCCCTGCCTGTGGCCATGGCCTCAGTGATGCCCCTTCCCATGATGGCAAGAACTGTCTCCTCCATTGGGTTAAAACATGCAGGGGTGCTTGTCCTCCTTCAGTTCTCTGCTGCTGCCTGCTGTTATGCGCCACCTTCTCCTGCAAGAAAGAGGAAAATATGTCAGTGAGCGTCCTGCAATCTGTTTGGGTCATGTGGCTGTCGTGGTTGAATAGCTCTGTGTGTGTGAGCTGTGAATCATGGGTGCAAGGCGTGCAACAGTGCTAAGTGTGTGAGGATGGGGTAAAACATATAAATTTTAGGGGTGAGACCTGATTACTAGAGGTTGTTGGTAGGTGGGTGATGGGGGTGTAGCGAAGTGAGAAGTGGATGAGGCTAATGGTGCAGTTGGTAGGATATGCTATTTGAAGATGAACTCACTCACCTTGACAATTCATGTGAGATCATTAAACTGTCTAAAATTAAGAGGGGTATAGATAAAGTGGATAGAAAGAACCTATTTCCCTTAGCAGAGGGGCACAGATTTAAAGTAATTGGTGGAAGGTTTAGAGGGGATTTGAGGGGAAATTTCTTCATCCAGAGGGTTGTGGAGGTCTAGAACTCACTGCCTGAAAGGATGGTAGAGGCAGAAACCTTAACCACATTTAAAAAGTACTTGGATGTGCACTTGGGATGCTCTAACCTGCAGGGCTACGGACCAAGAGCTGGGAAGTGGGATTAGGCTGGATAGCTCTTTGTTGGCCAGCATGGACACGATGGGCCGAAATGGCCTCCTTCCGTGCTGTAACTTTCTATGATTCTATGATTCTTCCTGCACTGCATCCTTCTATGTTCTGTGAGCAACACTCCTGGCATTGACCCCTGCCGCTACTTGTTCCCACTGCCTTCTGAGCATGTATTTAGAGGGCCTCCTGCACCCCTGCGGATACAGGACATATCTCCTTTGTTCTGCCTCTCCCACCAAGACCTCCAGTGCACTCGATATCAACACTAGGTCCCAAATGGCAACGCATGCTCCATTCCGCCATTATTTACCCTCCTCCTCAACAACAACTAGCTTTTATGCAGCACCTTTAATGTAGAAAACATCCTGAGAAACTTCACAGAGGCGTGAGAAAAATGGACATCGGCCTAAGGAGGACAGATAAGTTGAAGAGGTGAGATGGAAGGTTTAGGGAGGGGGAACCAGGTAGCTGAAGGCTCTGCTGCCACTGGTGGGGCAAAGGTCAATGAACATGAACATAATAAACCCCATTTTGAAAAATTACAATAAATGATATTACTTCACACAATATATTGCATAGTGTAATTGATGTCACAGTCCTCAAAATGCAAATTTTAAAGATGCAACATTTAGAAAGCATGTCAAGTCCTCAATAACAACAAAGTTCTGAGTAAATGGATGCAGACCGATCTCAATCATGTCAAACAAGAAGCAACAGAGGCAGAACTACCTTTAGTACAGGCAGAGTAAATAGAGTTTTGGAAGAAAAAGTATTCTAGGTGGCTATTATGTTGATGACCATGAGGATCCGCACATTAAGATTTCGCAGGCAATTAACTGAACTCTGCTGGGTATTTTTGGAGCTCAAGAAAGCCAATGGCTTTGTGATGCCTTTTTCGTTCTGATAGCTTATCTGCGGACATGTGATCTTACACTCCCTGATAACTCTGTACAAGTGTTATAGAAGGTACACTATCAAGCATTGTGTGATGATTCATATCACACAGTTGGGCTGACCTTATGCCTCAATAGCAACAAAGTAATAAATGAGATGCGGTTAGACCCAAGATACAAATCACAACCCAACGATCTTCATAATGTATTCTAATATAAAAATATAATTATGTATAGAAAGTGTTTAAGGCTATGCTTAATGATTATAAAAGAAATGTGAAATTTAGATGTGTGATTCCATCAGCCAGAGGCAATGTGAGCATGGATCTGCAAGGGGGTAAGTCATGCTTGACTAATATAATCAAATTCTCCAAGGAAATTACCAAGTGAATGAACAAAGGGAATGCAATAGATGTGGTATATTTGAACTTTCAAAAAGCATTTGATAAAGTGCCAAATAAGAGACTTGTTGCAAAAATGAAGTATAAAGCGACAGCATGGATGGATGGAGAGCTTAAGAACAGAAAGCCGAAAGCAGGATAAAATAGACGCCTTTCAGATTGACAAGATGTGTTGCTGCCTCTTTTGTTCTCCCTGTACATGAATGATTTGGGTGTGGGCATAAGGAACTAATGTAATAATTTGCCTCATTTGCAACAAGGAAGAATGCAGGAGGACAAAGACAAGTTGGGAGAGTGGTCAGATATGTGGCAAACACAGTTCAACACAGGCAAAGGTGAAGTGGTACATTTTGGGAAAAAGAGCAGAGAATGGAAATAGATTCTAAATGATTCAATTCTCAAAGGAGTGGAGGAAGAGAGAGATCTAGAGATTGCAGATTTAAAAAATGCTATTAAAAAAGTACGTGGTTTTCTGAGTCTCTAAGGGAGGTGTTGATGTATCTATACAAGATATTGGTTAAGCCACATTTGGAGTACTATGTTTAGTTCTGGGTGTATAAAAAGAAGCCATGGAAAAAGTACAACGGGGATATCAGGAATGAAAAGATATCATTATGATGAGATACTTGAAAAACTAGGGGTGGAAAAATTCCATTGATTGGCGCCTCCCATTAACGCCTACAGAGGGCAGTAACGGGGCACTGATGCAGTAGCGCTGGGGCAAGGCGAATCCAGCGGCGCACGGCAAATCCAGCACCCCCATTGCACTGTAATTTCAAGGTTCCTTTTTATCAGCAGTGTTCTGGCAAGTGCAAAGTGCCTACATTTATTGTTCAAAGATTCAAACTGTTACACTTGGCAACATTAATGGGGGCTGTACTAGCAGGCCACCTCACCCTCCAGGATCTACGGCAGAGGGAGTGTAGGCAGCCAGAAATATGGGAACATTCACGCAGAGGGAATAGGAGGGCCATCAGGGCTCTCACCAGGATGCCTTACCCTCTGAGGGTATTCAGACAGCACTTCTCCTACCTTCAATTAAGCGAGGAGCAGTGTATTAGATGGCTCCGCATCACCAAGGTGGTGGTCACAGAACTCTGCCACCTCCTCCAAACAGACATCCAGCCTCATAGCAGGATGACTTAAACTCCAGATCCCTTTTGCTCACCACATGCCCATCATACCATCCCGGTGTCATGCCATATTACAGCGTTGTCCTGGGTGCAAAGGTGAAATGAGAGAGACCACAAAATATTGCAAACTCCATTAATAAATTTATGCATAAACATATCATACATATCACATTCATTCTAATAATTAATGACCCTTATGCCTGTCATAATTGAATAGCTGTCATTGTGTCCAAGGCATGAGATGTGGGTGTGAGTGTTGGTAGGTAGAGATTGTTGGTGGGTGAGTGCTGGGGGTGTGGTGCTTTGGGCAGTGTGTGAAGCTTGTGGTACAGATGGTGGTATGTAGCATTTGTTGAAGCATTCAGTCACCCTGACCACCTGACTGAGGTGGATCTGCCATGAGCACACCTGCTTCAGTCCTCCGGCTCCTTCTTGTTGTGCTTCTTCTTGCTGAGGCAGACGCACAGCCAGCAATGCTGAGAATGAGATACTGCAGTATCAATGAGCCTCCCCTTTAAGTACTGGAAAAAGCCTGTGGCAGTGATGAGTTGAGATTAGACTGCACTCAATATTGGTCCACCCTTTGAGTGTAACACCACTGAGCTAGGCCTTTAAGACTTGATTTAGCGCCTCAATCATTTCTTTGAGCAGTGAGAATGAATTTTGCATGCAGTCTAATGCATCAGCGCCTGGTGCTAATTCTTAAACTTTTCTAAAGATACCACCCATTCCTGGGCTATAATGCATTTCTAGCCCTAGGATTGTATTCACTGGAGCTAGGAATCTGACAGAAGTGTTCAGAGTTTTGAAATGTTAAATTGTGGTGCAATTGCATATTATTATTGACGCTACAAGTGTTGAGGTTGATGGCAGGTCAAAGCGATCTGTCGACCCAACTGCCTAACCCCAGCACCTCATGGTTTCACACCAGTGCAGATCTCATACCACAGTATAAACCTGCTTCTCAAGAAAACTTTGTAAAACATAAAAATTAAAATCATTGACCAGTTGGTTGTCTCTCCTGGGGTAAAGTTAGAAATAATTTTATACGGTAAAACACTTTACTAAACGGTGCTGTGTGGCATGCATCATGATGTCACAAAATTAATCCTTACAGTCTCAGATTGGGTTTGGAGCTCCGTGTGTGAATGGGCCTTTCAAATTCAAAGTGAATTTGGAAATGCTTTGCTGTGAAGTTTCATTGATGGAGTATAAAGGTGCAATAAGTGAATGATTATTTCTATTGGTCGGTCAATCAATATCAAGGGAGCATTATATAACCTTTGTAAAACACTGGTTAGGCCTCTGCTGGAGTTTTGCAGCCAATTCTGGGCAGCACACTTTAGGAAGCATGTTAAGACCTTGGAGAAGGTGCAGAGGAGATTTTCTAAAATGGTACCAGGGATGAAAGACTTCAATTACACAGAGAGACTGGAGAAGCTGGGGTTGTTCTCCTTAGAGCAAAGAAGGTTAAAGGAAGATTTAATAGAGGTGTACAAAATCATGAAGGGTTTTGATAGAGTAAATAAGGAGAAACAGTTTCCAGTGGCAGAAGGATTGCTAACCAGAGAACATCGATTTAAGGTAATTGGCAAAAGAACCAGACATAAGGAAAAAAGTTTTTACACAGCGAGTTGATATTATCTGGAATGCACTGCCTGAAACGGCGGTGGAAGCAGATTCAATAATAACTTTCAAAAGGGAATTGGATATATCCTTGAAGGAGAAGCATTTGCAGGGCTTTGGGGACAGAGATGGGGAATGGGACTAATTGGTTAGCTCTTTCAAAGAGCCGCCACAAGCACAATGGACCGAATGCCCTCCTTTTGTGCCGCATCATTCTATGATTTACTTGGATTAGTACTTAAAGGCATAGAAGTGCAAAATTAAAATTTACTTTTCTACACTAGGGTTATTAGAATATGGAATACATTACAAGTAACATTCACGCCACATAAGTGCCAGGCAATGATCATGTCCAACAGAAAGAGTCTAACCACCTCCCCATGACATTCAATGGCATTACCATCATCAAATCCCCCACCATCAACATTCTGGGGGTCACCATTGATCAGAAACTTAACTGGACCAGCCACATAAATACTGTGACTACAAGGGCAGGTCAGAGGCTGGGTATTCTGCGGCAGGTGACTGTAAGGTTCGCAAAATTTCAGAAAATTTTGACAGCCCCCGAAGATTATTTGATTAAAGAAAACCTGGTTGGAATGTACCTTAAAAACCCAGGGCATCAAAGATGGCTGCCAGGCCTCATGGCAAAAGAGAAAGACAGCCTGTCTGAACATCTCCCATCACTGGCTGAAGTACTTGAGGTACTTAAACTGTCAATCAACTGCGGTTTAGGAAGTTCAACATTGAACAAAGGATTGTTTGTTTTCAAGCTCTCAACAATGTTGACTCAAGGGCTTAAGCACTTGAAGCTGTCAATCAATTGTGGTTGGAATGTAACCGCAGGACAAAGGACTGTTTACTGAACACTTAAGGATTTGTTTGTCCAGCACTTGAGAAATCAGTGGGACATTTTAAACTGAGCACAAACCAGTTAAATGAATGGGAAACGCATTCAAACCAATTACGGTCAATGGGGACAGATCGGTCCCTTTTGTATACCCCGGATACGTCCAGATTTGGGCGCGAAGATAAGGGCTCCCAAATGGGGTATAAAGATAGCCCCTCAGGAAGCCATTCTCTCTCTCTCTACCGCCTCGCCTCCAGTGCCCTGCTCACCAGAGGAACAGCTCAGCAGCCCGCCCAAAGAAATGGAATACCAGCAGTTACTTTTGAATTACTGGGGTGGCTCTACTTCGGGGCGGTGAAGAATTCAAGGCAGGTCGTAGGGGCACGGAGCAGGCGTTTACTGGTGAGCATAAACTTTCTGGCCCATTACAAGGCAACCTAGATAGGTATAAGGGGTGGGAATTAAAGGGGAATTTTGTTAAATTGTCATTTTTAGTCAATTTTCCCTCGATGTGTCCGTTTTCTCTCCTCCCCGTTAAGTAAAGTGTGCAAGTGTGCTGTATTCATAATTATTTTCACTGTATAGCAATTTATTCTTTATTTTTAATAAACATTGGTCTTCTTTGCACCCAACCACGAGTCTCGTTTTGTTTATATCGCTACTGAAATAAGTCCGGCGGTCAGAACCAGAAAGGGAAGCGATTCAAAACTGCACGGGGCCTGGAGCAGCTCAGATATGCTGACTGGCCAGACAATAACCTCAAAACCAAATACCCCTCCCTTTCCACAAAATGGCGACCGCGGCAGGACCGTCGGCAACAGTATGCGATGTAGCAGACAGAGGTCTGGGTCTGGAGAGAGCAGCAGTTATTGGTTTTCTTTTTTTCACACCCCTGATATGTCTGTGGTTAGGTACCCGCAGGCTTAGGGAAGCTAAAGCAGAGAGTTGGGATAAGGAAATGGAGATTGAAGAATACCAGGCGCATGCCCGGGAATGCCAGGGTGGGCAGCACTGAACCCAGCCCAATTGACTCACTGGCTCCGTTGTCTTATGACAAACAGCCTACCCCAGATCCAAGCCCAGGTCGTGGCTTGGTTTGACCCCCGAAACCCCCAGACCACTGAAGAAGCAGTGATCCGCCGGCTCACTGTAGCATTTAGAAACATGAGGTGTATCGAGGCGCCCCAACCCAAGGGAAAAGTCCATGAGGTTAAACCTGGGAGCCAGAGTAAGAAAGAGTGGCACCAGGAGGGGAACCGTCCCTCCCAGGCTAGGTTAAATTGTTATGGGTGCGGGAAAGATGGTCACTGGTGAAAAGACTGTAAGAATCCCTGGAAAGATAACAAGGGAAAGGATCCCACAGCCCCAGCCCAAAAGGCAGGGCCAGATATCCCTCCCACTGCGATTGAGTCATTTTTACAGTCCCTACGGTCTCTTCTGACTGGCCAGGGGAGAGTAGCAGCCACCACCGGTGCTTTGACCCCGTCTGCCCCATCCCACTCCCAGTAATGACTAGAGCCAGCGCAGCCTGTCGACCTGTGTCCCCGCAAAAATGCTGAGGGGAGCAGGCCCTATGATAAGATGAGGGTGAAGACGGTGCAGGGGAGATATTCGGTGGACACTGGAGCTTCCAGCACGGTGGTCCATTCGGAAGACCTGACCAATTCACCCCGGTCTAACAAGGTCCCATTTAGCTTAATGGGGCCCACAGGGAATGAGCAGGCTGAGGAAAGGTCTAAACCCTTGGCCATAGGTTTAGGATCCCTGCATACCATGTGGGAGGGTAACCACAAGACCAACGAGGTGGCCAAGCAGGGGGACAGGGAAGGAGAGTTCTGGGACCCCTGTAGAGCGGGTCTGGTAGCAGCAATCCAAGACAAGGGAGGCACACAGGGGATAGTTTTGGCCCCGGACCAAAAGCAGGTCCAAACCCAAGATTCCACCTTTAAGGCTGCCCTGGTGAGGAGAAAGAATTTAGAAAAGGGTTACTGGCAGGCTGCTAGTTATATTAATCAATGCAAATTGTGTAAGCCGGAGGCAGGGAAACAGGCAGCTGGGATTGAACCTGAGATTAGAAATCCTCAGCCTGCAGCACGTACACTCACACAGACTGCACACGCAGGTGCAGTCGCGTGCGTGAAGGGAGAAGTTCCCCAGCACTTGACCTGAGCAATTCCCCTCTCTTATGGGACTCCGGGGAGGAGCCTGAACCAGGTTTCAGACCTGTAGGGGAAGACTCTCAGCCACCGACAGCCGGTGGCAAGGGATTGCCCACCCCCAGCCCAGGTATGGGAAGGGAGGGACCTGAGGGAGAAGGTCCCCAGCCAGCAAGGACTGTGACCCGAGCTAAGGGTCCGCCCACCAGGGTAGCCCCACCAGCGACACTCCCTAGGAGGTCTCTTCAGGTACCCCAGCCCAAAAAAGTATGGTCACCCACTTTCCAGTGGAATAGGGTGGTCTCCCGAGTCAGGGGGAAGCCAAAAGACAGAAGTCCCCAACCAGCAGCCATAAGCTGTGAGGGACCAGAAGTTGGGATCAGTCCAGCTTCGCTGCAGGCAGTAGCCTGCAACAGTCCAAACAGGGATTAGTCTGGCCGCCCAGAGATGGGCGGCGCTTGTATATAGCTTTGTTCAAGTAATGTGTATAGAGGATTAAGTTAGAATGCGTTAACTTTAATTTTATATTGCCATTCGGTAGTGTTAAGTATTAGAGTATAAGTTTTAAGTATGGTACCGTTCCAGAGTGTTGTCTATGTGAGCCGAGGTCATGGGACCCGATCACATTCCACCGAGCCAGGGAACCTGGCTAGATGTTTTTTTAAGTCTTTTTCAGAGTTTCGGAAGGTGCAGAGGACCATCGTGTCTTTGGACGCTCGGGGAAGGGAGCACCCCTAGCCCAAGAAGGGAGGGGTCTACAGGAGGCAGATGCCCACGAGGGGAGCTGGCCAGGATGACTGGGATCCAAGGCAACCCAGTATTCTAGTGAGACTGGTTTCACATATGGGGAGGCCTCCCTCCAGTGCACGGGGATACAAACCATCATCCCAAGAAAAGACGTTTCAGGAATTCTGTAAATTTGACTTTTCGGAGGTCAATAAGAGCGAATTGTAACTAATCATGGGTGATGGCAGACGCTATCCGTGAGAAGTAATTTAAATGTTCTATTCAGTTTCACACACTAGAACACATTAATTGACGTGTAGAATGTGTAACAATACTTGGCACATTATTGTTCACAGCAATTAAACTGTTATCAGAAATCCAGATTAAGATTAAGAGTTTGCAAAAGGCTTGTTAATTATTTTATATTTGTATTATGTACTGGTCCCAACTCCAAAGGAAATAATGTGTGAATTTAGTTCCTAACTGTGAGATTATACTACTTGTTTAGAGTCAATTGAACAAATTGTATATGCCTGTGGATTGTTGCGTTTGTAGATTGTGGAAGTTTGAAATACATTTATGGCTGAAGAATGGTGCCATTTATTAAAGTGTCAGGCAATTGCATTATAAAAAAAAGGAGGAAGCTCGTTTCTTCGGTTTGTATTTTTAACAGTTATGTTTTGGCTTGGTGGTAATCTCATTAAACATGTTGTATCGTGTTAAAAATATGTCACAAGTGGTGCAGGGGCATTGGACCCCCTCCATGCTTGAATTATTGTAACTAATCATGTTTTTTCTATCGATAGATGTCTACCGTGCACTGCAATGCTCTCTGAGGAAGAGGGATAGAGGTGTTAAGGGATCAGAGATAGATATAGATTAGTATAAGGGAAGGTTGTTTGTGGGGGGGTCAGAAATTCTTGCTCATCTTTAAACAGGATACTGCAAGTAAGCTTTAGTATTCCAGGGAGAACTGTAAGGTTCACAAAATTTTGGAAAATTTCAACAGCCCCCGAAGATTATTTGATTGAAGAAAACCTGGTTGGAATGTACCTTAAAAACCCAGGGCATCAAAGATGGCTGCCAGGCCTCGTGGCAAAAGAGAAAGACAGCCTGTCTGAACATCTCCCATCACTGGCTGAAGTACTTGAGGTACTTAAACTGTCAATCAACTGCGGTTTAGGAAGTTCAACATCGAACAAAGGATTGTTTGTTTACAAGCTCTCAACAGTATTGACTCAAGGGCTGAAGCACTTGAAGCTGTCAATCAATTGTGGTTGGAATGTAACCGCAGGACAAAGGACTGTTTACTGAACACTTAAGGATTTGTTTGTCCAGCACTTGAGAAATCAGTGGGACATTTTAAACTGAGCACAAGCCAGTTAAACAAATGGGAAACGCATTCAAACCAATTACGGTCAATGGGGACAGATCAGTCCCTTTTGTGTACCCCGGATATGTCCAGATTTGGGTGCGAAGATAAGGGCTCCCAAATGGGGTATAAAGATAGCCCCTCAGGAAGCCATTCTCTCTCTCTCTACCACCTCGCCTCCAGTGCCCTGCTTATCAGAGGAACAGCTCAGCAGCCCGCCCAAAGAAGTGGAATACCAGCAGTTACTTTTGAATTACTGGGGTATCTCTACTTCGGGGTGGTGAAGAATTCAAGGCATGTCGCAGGGGCACGGAGCCGGTGTTTACTGGTGAGCATAAACTTTCTGGCCCATTACAAGGCAACCTAGATAGGTATAAGGGGTGGGAATTAAAGGGGAATTTTGTTAAATTGTCATTTTTAGTCAATTTTCTCTCGATGTGTCCATTTTCTCTCCTCCCCGTTAAGTAAAGTGTGCAAGTGTGCTGTATTCATAATTATTTTCACTGTATAGCAATGTATTCTTTATTTTTAATAAACGTTGGTCTTCTTTGCACCCAACCACGAGTCTCGTTTTGTCTATATCGCTACTGAAATAAGTCCAGCGGTCAGAACCAGAAAGGGAAGTGATTCGAAACCGCACGGGGCCTGGAGCAGCCTGACTGGCCAGACAATAACCCCAAAACCAAATACCCGACTACAAGGGCAGGTCAGAGGCTGGGTATTCTGCGGCAGGTGACTCACTTCCTGACTCCCCACAGCCTTTCCACCACCTACAAGGCACAAGTAAGGAGTGTGATGGAATATTCTCCACTTGCCTGGATGAGTGCAGCTCCAACAACACTCAAGAACTCGACACCATCCAGGACTAAGCAGCCCACTTGATTGGCACCCCATCCACCATATTATACATTCACTCCCTCCACCACCAGCTCACCATGTCTGCAGTGTGTACCTTCTACAAGATGCACTGCAGCAACTCGCCAAGGCTTCTTTGACAGCATCTCCAAACCCCGCGACCTCAAGCACCTAGAAGGACAAAGGCAGCAGGCGCATGGGAACACCATCACCTCCAAGTTCCCCTCCAAGTCAGACACCATCCTGACTTAGAAATATATCACCGTTCATCGATGGGTCAAAATCCTGGAACTCCCTCCCTCCCTAACAGCACTCTGGGAGTACCTTCACCACATGGGCTGCAGCGGTTCAAGTAGCTGGCTCACCACCTCCTTCTCAAGGGCAATAAATGCTGGCTTTGCCAGTGACCCCCCACTTCCCATGAACGAATAAATTTAAAAAACACAAAGAACACTACAGTGGCTATGGAAGCTGGCTCAATCACTGCATCTAAACATTTCTAAAGGAAGAACATTAAGGGAAGAGAGCAGGTAACTGGGATTAGAATAGATGAACTCAGATGTGGACCTTATACAGTCACAATGGGCCAGATGGACTCCTTCGGTGCTGAAATTCATATGATTCTGTTCTGCGGCTCATGGCTGACGATGGAAACACTGTGAACAGTTTTATTTATACTCCTTAAATTTTGTAAAGATGAAAATGAAAACAAATTAGTTCCAGTAATAAACACATGTTGCGTTCTCTGAAAAATATGAAAATTCATTATCATTTGGTATTATCGAGTGCTTGCCCATAAGATGCATTACATCAATGTGCTATAGCTGGTGACAGGACTCGTTGATTTGGAGACAATAGGGGTAAATTCAGCCCCAGTGTGGTGGTGTAAAGCTCGTGGTCAATGGAAAGGAAAGTTGGCAGAGTTATAATGGGTGCTACTGTTGGTTTTACACCCTGTCTATAGTTGAACTTTACCCTCCAATAGGTTTTAAACAATCTTTATATTAATTTTTCTGACCTTTTATTAGATATTTATGGTCACTAGTTTTCAGGAACGAAGAAAATAATTCTTTGCCTCTGGTCACGCCATTGGGTTACACGAACAACTTCAAACACAAAAGAGACTCATTTCAAAAGCATGGAAAAATGATACAAAGTGTTGTAATCTATTACAACTGTGCTTTACGGGCTATTGAGTCAGTCCAGCTGGCAGAGGAAGTCAGTGGCTTCCAAAAGGCTTCTTTGTTAATTACAACATAGTATTGTAGATCAAACATGGTCTCCTACAGGGACTTTTGGGATAAAACATCATTCTATAATTTTAATAAAAACAAACAGAATTCTACACATTGATTTAATCAGTGTATGGGACAGGACGGAGAGACTTTTATTCAATTATTACTCAGACACAACAGTTCAGTCAGCTGGTGCCACATACTAGATAAATACATGGAGGACGTTTCTGTGCCATTTCAATGGGCTTCAAGCAACGTGCTGTAAGGAACGTTAGGGAGTATATTTTAAAGTACTTCTCTGCCACAAGTGTGCCTTAAGAAAGCTTTTTTTAACTGAAAGAATCACTGAAATATTCCAGCGCCACCATTGCCAGCAGCAGGTTCCATTTTCTCAACAACTTTTTAAATGAATGATTTTAAAAACACAAAATAACAATTTAAAACATTGTTGCTGCCTTGCTATTGGGGGAAAGGCTAGTTATTCCAAAGAAGCATTCCAAAAAAACCTTTCATTAAAATGTACACACACGCATGCCGCACACACAGTTCCAGCAGATATCAGCAGCCTAGTCATTTTAATTGTGGTACTCAGTTTCTTTTAAAGCTATACTTGGAAACGATTGATCTCATTTTTTATCTAGTACAGTGAAATCTTGTTCTTCCCACTGTATTGGGAATCCTTCTTCTCTTCCCCAAATGGTGCTTATAATCAGTCGAAATACTGAATAAACATTGGCAAAACATTTATTTCTCTGCCTCCCCTCCTCACCAATTATATTTTTAAAAAGGCAGATGTGCAGCTCATTCTGAATTAATTGTATTTCCTCGCCAGGCTGAATTACTCAGGGGCAAAATTATTTTGCATGTTGATTTTATTAAGATATTTTTCTCCGTCACTTGATCGTAGGAAACAAGACATGGCTCAGGTAATGGTTAATTTACGAATGTGTGACTTCACTCATTCCAAATATTTTAACAAAAGTTTAGCAATTGAGTTACATTAAACATGTGTTTGTGTTCAGAGTGAAAAGAGCAGCGATAGGAACCAAATAGTTTATTTCACACAAGGACATGGCCTAGCATGATACACACATTCTTAATAATGGGCCTGGGATTATCTGCATGTTATTTGCTTCTAATAATTCCATCAATTGTACACAAGTCAGAAGCTTCAGAAGTCTGCATATCAGTCTATTGCAGAGAAGTAACCTGACTATCATTAGCAATTCTCTCATATGATGTTCTGCCTTTCTATTCCGATTAAAGTCATTATTCTATGATGAATATAAAGGAACCTCGGATTTCTACAAACCACCAACTGAACACAATAAGGAATATCACCTTCCTGTCACTCATCTCACACAGGCTCCAACCTGGAGCAAGTTAGCCACATTTGTTTCCAGTAAGAAGCCTTGCCTGCTGTTCCTATCATGGGAACAGCCTCACACCAGACCTCGGTGGAAAACAACCAGAGTTGGCACATACTTAGTGAAAAGGTATTTGAAATCCGAGGTTAGGTATCAGAAGTTCCACTGAAGTGCCGTAAACCAATCACTCAAAGCATGGCCAAGCACAAGAAAGACAAAAGTCTCCTTCGAAGTGTCAATCATAGGAAAGCTATTGACCTTACTGGCATAGGTGCTGAGGCTCTCAAAACCTTTTCAAAACAGTTGCTCTTCGTGACTCATCTATTTTGAACTATTCCACCAGATTAAAAAGTAGCAAAGATTGGATCAAAGTAAAACCCTGACAACTATAGAGCATGATTAATTTTGTCAGCTGTGTCAAAGGTTTTGGAAATCAAACTGAATGAGAATTATTGCAACACCTCAATCGCATCGACCTGATGTCGGGTCAGCAGTTTGGCTTCAGGACAAATAGATCAATGTGATGCAAGAGAAGTTGGGTGATTCTCATGCTGCTTAACACAAAGTCAGTAAAGAAGCCCTCAACATTTTCATGTAGACCAGTAGACAGGATATGAATGGCTTTCTCTATGCCAAGGTCCATTCTCTACTACATCAGAAACCTTGATCAGACCTCTCCAAGATTATGGCCACAGGAGATGCTTGTGCTTAACAACAACAACTTGTATTTATGTTGCACCTTTAATGTAGTAAAACATCCCAAGGCACTTCACAGGAGTGTTATCAAACAGAATCTGACACCGAGCCACATAACAAGATATTAGGGCAGATGCCCAAAAGCTTGGTCAAAGTGGTGGGTTTTAAGGAGTGTCGTAAAGGAAGAAAGAGAGGTAGAGAGGCAGAGAGGTCTAGGGAGGGAATTCCAGAGCTTAGGGCTGAGGCAACAGAAGGCACGACCACCAATGGTGGAGTGATTAAAATCGAGGATGCTCAAGAGGCCAGAATTGGAGGAGCACAGATTACTCAGAGGGTTGTAGGGCTGGAGGAAATTACAGAGTCAGGGAGGGATTTGAAAAAGGGATGAGAATTTTAAAATCAAAGTGTTGTTTAACCGGACACCAATGTAGGTCAGTGAGCACAGGGGTGAGGGGTGAACGGGACTTGGTGCGAGTTAGGACACGGACAGCCAAGTTTTGGATGACCTCAAGTTTACGGAGGGTAGAAAGTGTGAGTCTGGCCAGGAGTGCGTTGGAATAGTCAAGTCTAGAGATAACAAAGGCATGGATGAGGGTTTCAGCAGCAGATGAGCTGAGGCAGGGGCAGAGTCGGGCGATGTTAAAGAGGTGGAAATAGGAAGTCTTAGTGATGATGCGAATATGTGGTCGGAAGCTCATTTTGGGGTCGAACATGACACCAAGGTTGTGTAAACTAACACTCCATATTTATGGCAGAAACTGAAGAGCTGTTGTCGCTATATTTCTATCTTTTGCATTGATCCAAAACGTCTGCACAGAATGCTAGCATTGAAGTTTTGCACGTCTCATTTTCTGTCTGTGGAACTAAAGAAAACAGAGAACTTGCATTTCTATAGCACCTTTCACAACCTCAGGACATCCCAAAGTGCTTTACAGCCAATGAAGTACTTTTGAAGTGCAGTCACTGTTGTGACATCGGAAACATGGCAGCCAATTTGCTCCCACAAACAGCAATGTGATAATGGCCAAATAATCTGTTTTTTAAGTGATATTGCTTGAGGGATAAATATTGGCCAGGACACCGGGGAGAACTCCCCTGCTCTTCTTCGAAATAGTGCTGTGGGAACTTTTACGCCCACCTGAGGGAGCAGACGGGGCCTCAGTTTAACATCTATCCGAAAGATGGCACCTCTGACAGTGCAGCACTGGAGAGTCAGCCTAGAATTTTTGTGCTCAAGTCCCTGGAGTGGGACTATGAACCCACAACCATCTGACTCAGTGGCAGGGGGTGCTAACCACTGAGTCACGGCTGACATGGCTGGCTCGCTCCCTCTGGTCCTGGAACTCTGTGCCTTGTGTGTGGAATATTAAATGTGTAATCAAGCACCATCTGGTGAACCAGGATTGTTGCAGTGTACACTACCTGGCTGTGGGAAACTTGTGCAGTTAAACCATGTCATTACTACTTTCGTGTGATGTCCGTCGATGTTACTGTTGTCTCTGGCAGAACCATAAAGTTATCAAGGCCAAAATACTCTCAGCACTAAGTGCAAACCCATTGCCAGCAAATAAAATAATCTTAATCTGGCAATGGTACAAGTCAGGTTACATTCAGGCAAAAGGTTTACAGCTAACATTTTTCTTTGACCAGTCTTATTTTTACCCAATACATTTCTATCACTAATACAAAAAGAAAATACTGCAGATGCTGGAAATCTGAAATAAAAACAGAAAATGCTGGAGAAACTCAGCAGGTCAGGCAGCATCTGTGAAGAGCGAAACAGAGTTAACGGGCCTGATATTCTGGATCGTGCGGGAAATGGTCTGGTTCCCCGAATGTGGGGTTCCGACCCGAAAAAAAATGGGTTAGCCAGCTGCACGCAATTTTCCCTCAAGTGGCCAATTAAGTTCCAGCGTGTGGGCAGCTTTGCTAATTGTCCATTTCCAGTCAGAAAGCCCCACAGTATGATGTCATCATTCGTGGTGCTTTCAAGGTCCACAGCAAGCATTGCTTCCTCTGTTGGCTTCCAAACGAACCATACAGGATGGCAGAGGAGCCTGCAGCAGCTGTGGCCAGTGCCAGACCCCGAGCTGCCTCCAAATTCGACGAAGCTTCACTGCAGGCATTATTGGATGGGGTTAGGGCCCACAGGGAGGTCCTCTTCCCTAGGTCAGGCAGGAAGAAGCCTCCCACTGAGACCAAGGCTGCATGGATGCAGGTGTCAGCAGATGTCAACTCGCTGGGAGTCACCAGAAGAACCTGGATACAGTGTTGGAAACGATTCCATGACCTTCACCGTACAGGAAAAGGAAGAATGAAGTTTCCAACACCCTCAGCCTGATCTCCGTTGCCTTTCCCCACCAGCACTCAGCTTTAGCACTCTCTTCCTCCACATCCCACTTCACAGTCACATCCATGCACCCTTACCCATTTCATCTCTCTCTCTGCTCACATTCACATAACTATTCCACCATGCAGCCCTCACACTCCCTCTCACTCTGATGCTTTGAACACAGCTGACAATGCACAGGGAGGGCCCTTGGTCTTGCAGCCTCACACCATCTTTGTCTCCCTCTAAGTATCTATGCTATGCAATCTCTACACTCACTCTTTCCTTCTCACTCAAACTCCACTTGTCTCCCTCATTGCAGGAAAAGAGAACTCACAACAACAGAGAGCGAGCCAGGACTGGAGGAGGCCCACCCTCAGTAGCCCACCTGACCTCCTGGAGGAAGGAGTGCTGGAAATTGTTGGGGCTGATGTGGCCGCGGAAGTTGGGGAAGGAGAGACGGGGGCAGTCCCGCAAGCTGGTGACGGAATAGTTTGTCATCTCTCTCATTGACATAGCATGAGTCGCTGTTATGATTCTGAAGCTACATCATTTGGACTTATGAACATCTGCAGAATCCAATGTGCATGTAACCTTGGCATCACATCTCTAACTCCTTCCTCTACTCCCCCACAGGACCATCCAGAGCCCCCGTCCCCACTGTGGAGGAGGAAGAAGCTGTGCAGCCAGATGCCTCAGAGGAAGCTCCAACCTCTGAGGGCGCAGCGTCAGCAGAAGTAAGCGCACCCAGCACCAGCGCAGACACTCACACCTCGGGGGGATCTTCGGGACATAGAGTAGTGTTGTCACCTGGTGTTTCACAGCTCACAAGTGAGGCTCAGCAGATTCTGGAGACAGGGACAGCAGTGGAGAGTCCTCGTCAGAGGGCGCAGGACTCTGCCAGCTCAGCTCAGCTATTCTGCATGTCGACCCTCTGCCTCTGGGTCCATCCGCAAGAGAAGAGGTGATGGATCTCCATGCACAGATGCAGGAGTCTCTGGCAGGTTTTGTCTCCAGGGTCGCTGTGAGTGTGGGGCGAATGGAGGAGTCCATAGCGACCACGAGCAGAGCCTTTGTGGCGTCATTGGCGCATGAACGCATCACCATGGAAAGGTTGGCAACCTCCATGGCGGAGATAAGTCGCCAGGGTATGGAAAACATGGTGAGTGCTCATAAGAGAATGGCATCTATTGAACAGAGAAACCAGACCTTCATGGAAGTCCTTCTGAGTAGGACTGCCAGTGCAGATACGGGTCCCCATGGCCCCCTAAAGCGCAGCAAGGTGCTCTCAAGCCACTTCCAAGCACTGGCCCCTTCTGGCCTGTGCAGCTTCAGGTGAGTGAGCAGCAGCCTGGTGCTCCTGTTGCTGATCCTGCTGTCCCTGGTTCTGCTGCTGCCGCCTCTGCTGCTGGAGATCCTCTAATGGCAAGAAGGGAAGGAAAAAAAGGCGTCCCATGCTTCTGGTAGATGCCTCCGCTGAGGAAGCGCTGAGTGAGGGTGGCGAGAGGGGCTTCCCAGGAAATCACATTGGAGAAGTGTGTGAGGCTCCAACCTTCCACAGCTGTGCCTAAGCCTTGAACAAGTAGCCCCAAGCCTGCAACAACAAGGTCCTTCAACATACAAATGCTCTCCGTTTAAATCTCAGCTTTCCCGAATGACCTGCAGCTGAGAGCAAGCAAGCCGGGATGCTTCACGCCAGGTTTCATCAGCGGAGTTCCCCGCAGGCGTGTTTAGCGTGGGGAACCCTTGAAAATAGCAAGGGCCCCTTAAAATGGCATTAAACATGCCAATAATTGCTGATTAGGGTACCGACGGCCAGTCCCGCCAGCGGCGGGCGGGACTGATTCGGGTCGGAGAGAAACGGTGGTCCGAAAGTCGGACGGGGCG
The DNA here is from genome assembly GCF_052327205.1 of Somniosus microcephalus. NCBI lineage: Eukaryota > Metazoa > Chordata > Chondrichthyes > Squaliformes > Somniosidae > Somniosus > Somniosus microcephalus. The sequence continues at coordinate 32,703,575 of NC_141006.1, forward strand.
GGGAATCAGGCGGGGGTGGGGGGGGGGGTCACGACACCCTATTTCTGCGATTTTCGGCCCCCGCCCGCCTGAAAACCCACCCAACGGCTGGGTGAAAATCGGGGCCAACGTTTCAGGTCAATGACCTTTCGTCAGAACTGGAAAAAAGCAGGAAATGGAACAGATTTTTAAGCAAGTGCAGTGGCTGGGAAAGGGGGGAGGGGATGAAAGAACAAAAGGGAAGGTCTGTGATAGGATCGAAGGTGGGAGAGATTAAGAGACAGATGTTCAAGGCAAAAGGAGATGGTAATGGAACAGGTTAGGAAACAAAGGATGGCTCTAGATGAAGTGTAAATTGTGCTGGCAGAATGACAGATTTCTATCACTGTTACGTTCACTTGTCAACATTACATGCACTCACACATCATAAGCATTGTATTTCAAGCAATAAAATGTCAATTACAATAGATGTTGTAATCTGTTTTTCTTTCAATGTGTTATTAAAATCACTTCTTCTGCCTGGCAAGTAAGCCTAGAAATTCAGGTAAAGGAGCTGATCAGATAGAGCAAGGAAGATCCCCATTGCTGATATTATGTAAAATGTACTTTTATGGTGCTCCATTGCAGTGTGCAGACAGTATGTTAGCTTCAGTAAAGGTGTCCAATACTGCTGACATGAGTGTGTGGCAGCTAATAAGTCCTTGCTGTGGTAATGAAAATATTGTTGTATTATTCAGTCCCAGCAGTGCTGCCCAGAACCTATGACATTTTGTGAAAGTGAACTGAGGCCCGCTGAGACTAAATTTTTGAATTTCCTTCATTAATTCAATTTGAGGTAGGCTCTGTATTTTGCAGTTGATTGGCCTTTAACAAGCCCATTACAAGTCAGTTTTCTTTTTGGTTTCATTTTCTAGGCAGGCAGGAAACCTGCAAACGTAGGTTAGTTATGGATCTGCTTTCCAATGCTTTCGATTATTTTACATTCTGATGGTTTTTCTCACTAGTTAACTCAACCATGTTTCAGAGTTAAACTTTGTGCATGGACGAAAGTGCACTCATTGCTTTTCAATCAGTAACTTGGAATAGTATTTCATGAATAATCAAAGAGCTATTGTGCACCAGTCGCTGAAGGTAAGCATGCAGGTGCAGCAGGCGGTTAAGAAGGCAAATGGTATGTTGGCCTTCGTAGCAAGAGGGTTCGAGTACAGGAACAAGGATGTCTTGCTACAGTTGTACAGGGCCTTGGTGAGATCGCACCTTGAGTATTGTGTGCAGTTTTGGTCACCTTACCTGAGGAAGGACGTTCTTGCCATGGAGGGAGTGCAGCGAAGATTCACCAGGCTGATACCTGGGATGGCAGGAATGACGTATGAGGAGAGATTGTGTCGATTGGGCTTATGCTCACTGGAGTTTAGAAGATTGAGAGGGGATCTCATCGAAACCTATAAAATTCTGTCAGGTCTGGAAAGACTAGATGCAGGAAGGATGTTTCTGATGGCCGGGGAGTCCAGAACCAGGGGTCATAGTCTAAGGATAAGGGGTAAGCCATTTAGAACTGAAATGAGGAGGAATTTCTTCACCCAGAGAGTGGTGAACCTGTGGAATTCTCTGACACAGAGGGCGGTGGAGGCCAGTTCATTAAATATATTCAAGAAAGAGTTGGATATATTTCTTGAGGCTAAAGGGATCAAGGGATATGGGGAGAAGGCAGGGACAGGGTACTGAATTTGGATGATCAGCCATGATCTCATTGAATGGCGGAGCAGGCTCAAAGGGCCGAATGGCCTACTCCTGCTCCTATCTTCTATGTTTCTATGTTTTCTATGTCTTATTTCTGTGTACATTTTACCACAATGCATGCATGACCTGTAGTGCCTGAGAAATCCTTTTAAAGCTGATAGTTAGTCGAGGCTTCTGTTAAACTAGTGATGGAAAATATTTCCTACAAATATGATAAGCAGTTGAGTGCCAGTCTTCTATGGCATGACTTCAAGGCAGTAGAAAACTGTAGATATCTGGAAATGATAGGAAAGATGTAATTAACATCAAGGAGATGGTTTATATATATAACAATAGGAGTCATTGCAAGGCAGTGTTCCAATTAAGGAGGTTTGGTAGCTTATAGCAATAACTTAATGAATATTTGGAAGTCATCACAAGGCAGTAATTTGAATGGGCTGCTCAGACGATTTTCACAATATAATCACATTCTAAGAACTGTTCAGCAGTTACAGCAACAGCATAGACCGCAAGAATAAAACTCAAGCAATTTATTAATGCCATCTGCATCTTGAAGAGTTACATCCTACTCTTCTGAATTAACTTGTGCTATAAAGGTCATTTTGCATCAAAATCTAAGAAAGGTGTCTTGAATATAAATTTGAAAGTTTTCACCTTATTTGAAGGATGGTCTCAGTTTGCAATGACAGCGAGAGTTTCAGATAAACGTGTGACTTCCAATAATTCTCCCTCATAGTTGCTTCTAAAGTTACTTACAGAATTCTGCCTTGATCACAAGTTTACATAGCAGCTTACCCTTTCTCCCAAAAGATCTGCCCACGACCACACTAAATAAATGACCATTTTGACAGCAGTGTGTTTTTCCACAGAGAGGGGACTTCCATTTTGAAGCATCCTCACTAATATTTTTGCAAATTGTTCTCTTAGATCTCTGCTGGATTCGGTTTTTGCATTTACAAAGCTCTGGCAAACTCCCAAACCCATAACATGCTCTAGTTAGCGACCTTCTGAAGTAGTTAATGCCAGGTCAGTAATTCATTCAGAGAAGAGTTGGATGAATATCTGATTGGGACAAGGTTGAGGCTTATAAGGATATGTATAGACTTAGATGATCAAATACTTTTGTGAATGCCGTGATTCTGGTCATGTTGGGAACACTGAAAGCTGATGTGAGAATTTCAGCGGATAAAATAACATAGATTGAAATTTTAGGATTATATCCTTTAGCTTTCATTCCATTATTTTTGGAAGTCAGCAAGACATTCCAGAATTCTCTCGTCTTGAATGTTTTATCTGCAGCTATTGATTTCCCTCAGGAGATTAAATATATTGGGTAATGTCCATGACAATGCAAATTGTAAACGGTCTGTTGGAGGGAGGGGCCTTGAAGGGTCAAATAAGCTTTTTTCTTTTCAAATTTCATGTTTCTATAAGAATGAGGTCGAGCTTAAAACAAGGGCAGCTTTTTCTTTCCAAACAATTAACTGCTTGTCTAGAATTCATTTTGTAAGGCACCTCGTTTCCTTTGTTCCTATGTTACTGCTAATAGTTTTATTATAAACCATCCAGGGATATTATAGACTACACTACATCAGGAAACCCGAGTCTTCTTTACATTGTACAAACACTTCCAGAGAATGTGCTGAAAGTTGATTTTATTACTAAATGACTTTGAAAGTTATTTCAGATGGTTTTAATCCATCAACCAATTCAACCATCTGTTCTTAGTTTAGGGGGAGAGAAAAAAAAGCCTCACTTGCAGAAATGAGTTTACTTTGGATTAATTTTCAAAATCTTCATCCAGGCCCAACAAAATATCAAACACTAAGCCTGCAAGTAGATTAAACACTCTTTGTCACCTTTTAAATTTGGACTGTTTTTCAGGAAACGACTTAATAACTTCTTTTTAAAGAGCAGAATTATGGGCAGGTATTCTATTCTTTCACGCTACTCCTGGTCGAACAGCTGGTGGCTGAAACTGCCATGCCTACTTAAACTAGCCCTTTACGTGAAGCTGCACAATATGTTGATCAAAACAATCAACGAGGTCTGCTGGCACTGCAGTGTTACCAACGAACCGTAAAATATTGCTAACAACAATTCATAATAGATAAGGAGATGAGTGGCAGACAGTTACAAAGCATTATTGAATTCTTATGCTGCAGGCATGTACAGACAGTAGGGCATAGATCGAGCGCTAATAAAGAACATGATCTTGGAGGAGTTGAGAAAACACACAGAGAGATTGAATAGCATCTCAAAAATGTCACCTCTAACTTGGAATTTTTAGTCTACTAGTAGATATTCCATGGTGTCTCTCAGGGTGAGTCAGCGGGCATGCTGTTTTATAACAATAGGAATGTTTATACCATATAGAGGATAACAGCAGCGCCAATGATTTACAGTAACTGAATAAGTCAAATTCCATTTTATTTAGTTATTCTAGAATCTTGCTGGTGCCTTGGGGATTGAATTTCACAACTCTGTAGAAACTGTAAATTAGTGACTTGTGTTTTATTATATTCCTCTATCTCTGTATTCAATTTTTGTTCACTACCATTTTCAAAGCTGAGAATGCACAGCAAGATAGAGGTATTTAGTAGGACTGAGGAAAAGGAGTGGGGTTTAGTTGGACTTGGGGGAAGTCTTGGCTTTGGTAGAAATGGAGGTGGTTCTGGGGTTTGGCAGGACTGGGGTAGGGATCTTAGAGTTTGACAATAGTGCAGTGGGGGTGCTGGGGTATGCCCTTTGGTCTGGCATCACCGTGGAGGGGAATATTGTGTTTGGAAAAACTATGGAAGGCAAATCTGAGGATTGGCAGATCGGGAGGTGAAACCTAAGTTTTGGCTCACTGAGGGATTCCTTCAGTATTGCAGCAGCGAGGGAAAGAAGAATGCTCTGTCTAACAGCACTGGTTTGTGATCTTTGAAGCGACTATGATATTTATCTATGTTAAAGGTGTTATATAAATGGAAGTTGTTGTTGTTGAATTTCTGCCAGCATTGAATTTTGTGTTTTGCGATGGTTCCTGAATGCGTATCTCTGTGTCTGTCTCCCTTTGTCTCTCTTCCCCATCCTCTTTGTCTGTCTCACAGCTATATGAAAGAGAAAACATACTATTGCTAACTCTCATAATTAGTATTAATTAGAGATTTTCTGTTTGTTTTCAAAATTCAACTCATTTTTCTCTAATTTAAAAAAGAACTCAGATTAAGATCTCTGCCTTCATCTTTCTCTCCTTCTCTGTCTATGTTTCTCTTTCTGGCAACTGTTAATAATTAGAGGGAGTTAAATTGTGGCCACCTAGCATCGTTTTTCAGGCACTACACAGCTTCTGAAGGCCTCAAAATGGTGGGCAGGAAGCACGCACGTGCGCGTACACACCTCTCACCTTATTGAGTAAGGACAAACAAGAGGCATCCTTTAGAATAACTATGTCAAGGACAAATATGTCGAGGAACCAACTAGGGAAAAGGTAATTTTAGACATGGTATTGTGTAATGAGATAGGGTTAATTAGTAATCTTAAAGTAAAGGATCCTTTGGAGGAGAGTGATAGAACTTCATATTAAGTTTGAGAGTGATATGGATGAGTACAAAACTAGGGTCTTAAATTTAAACAAATCCAATTACGGAGATATGAAGGGTGAGTTGGCTGAGATAGATTGGGAAATTAGATTAAAAGATATCATGGTAGATAAGCAATGGCAAACATTTAAAGAAATAATTCATAATTTTCAACAAATATACATTCCCTTGAGGAATAAAAACTCCACTGGAAAGGTTGTACAGCCATGGCTAACTAGAGAAGTTAAGTATTAGATTAGAAGAAGAGGCTTACAATGTTGTCAAAAAGAACATAAGAACATAAGAAATAAGAGCAGGAGTAGGCCAATCGGCTCCTCGAGCCTGCTCCACCATTCAATAAGATCATGGCTGATCTGATCCTAACCTCAAATCTACTATCACTCTACATCCTTCCCGAACCCATGTGATCTCCCGGGAGAGGCGAAAAACCAGATAAAAAACCCAATGGCCAATTTGGGAGAAAAAATCTGGGAAATTCCTCTCCGACCCATCTAGGCGATCGAAACTCTTCCAGGAGATCACTCTGTCCCTATATTTTCTACAGTACTTACCTTCTGTAAAGGCGATCTCCACCCCAGCCAGGAACAGGAATAAAACCATCTCCTGAAATCTAACACAGAATTAGAACACAAGAAGTAGGAGCAGAACCAGGCTACATGGCCCCTGGGCCTGCTCCACTACCCACAGGGCCATGACCATTCCGAACCTAGACTCATGTCCAATTTCCTGCCCGCTCCCCGTAACCCTTAATTCCCTTTACTTCTAGGAAACTATCTATTTCTGTTTTAAATTTATTTAATGATGTAGCTTCCACAGCTTTCTGGGGCAGCAAATTCCACAAACCTACCACCCTCTGAGTGAAGAAGTTTCTCCTCATCTCAGTTTTGAAAGAGCAGCCCCTTATTCTAAGATTATGCCCCCTAGTTCTAGTTTCACCCATCATTGGGAACATCCTCACCACATCCACCCGCTCAAGCCCCTTCACAATCTTATATGTTTCAATAAGATCGCCTCTCATTCTTCTGAACTCCAATGAGTAGAGTCCCAATCTACTCAACCTCTCCTCATATGACCACCCCCTCATCCCTGGGATTAACCGAGTGAACCTTCTTTGTACTGACTCGAGAGCAAGTATGTCTTTTCTTAAGTATGGACACCAAAACTGTATGCAGTATTCCAGGTGCGGTCTCACCAATACCTTGTATAACTGCAGCAATACCTCCCTGTTTTTATATTCTATCCCCCTAGCAATAAAAGCCAACATTCCATTGGCCTTCTTGATCACTTGCTGCACCTGCATACTAACTTTTTGAGTTTCGTGCACCAGGACCCCCAGATCCCTTTGTACTACAGTACTTTCCAGTTTCTTGCCATTAAGATAATAACTTGCTCTATGATTTTTCCTGCCAAAGTGCATAACCTCACACTTTCCAGTATTGTATTCCATCTGCCAAATCTCTGCCCACTTACTTAGCCTGTCTATGTCACTTTGCAGGTTTTTTATGTCCTTCTCACTCACTGCTTTCCCTCCCATCTTTGTATCATCTGCAAACTTTGATATGTTACACTCGGTCCCCTCCTCCAAATCATTAATATAGATTGTAAAGAGTTGGGGACCCAGCACTGACCCCTGCGGAACACCACTAGTTACTGATTGCCAGTCTGAGAATGAACCATTTATCCCAACTCTCTGCTTTCTGTTAGAGAGCCAATCCTCCACCCACGCCAGAATATTACCCCCAATTCCATGATTTTTTATCTAGAGCAATAATCTTTTGTGTGGCACCTTGTCAAATGCCTTTTGGAAGTCTAAATATACTACGTCCACTGGTTCTCCTTTATCCACCCTGTATGTTACTTCCTCAAAGAACTCAAGCAAATTTGTCAAACATGACTTCCCCTTCATGAAACCATGCTAAGTTTGTCCTATTAAATTATGTTTATCCAAATGTCCCGTTACTGTCTCCTTAATAATGGACTCTAACAGAGTAGCAAGCTTGAGGATTGGGAGGGTTTTAAAAATCAGCAAAGGAGGACCAAGAAATTGATGAACAAGGAGGAAATAGAATATTAAAGTAAACTAGCAAGAAATATAAAAACAGATTGTTAGAGCTTTTACAAGTATGTAAAAAGGAAGAGATTAGTGAAAGTAAACGTGGGTCCTTTAGAGGCAGAGAGAGGTGAAATTATAATGGGGAAAACAGAAATGGCAGAGACGTTAAACAAATATTTTGTGCCTGCCTTCACAGTAGAAGACACAAAGATCAGATTGGAAATTGCAGGGAACTAAGGGTCTAATGAGAGTAAAGAAAACATTCTGGAGAAATTAATGGGTCTAAAAGCCGACAAATCCCACGGACGTGATGGCCTACATCTTAGGATTTTAAAAGAGGTGGTTGCAGAGGTATTGGATACATTGGTTTTGATCTTCCAGAATTACCTAGATTCTAGAACGGTCCCCATGGATTGGAAGGTAGCAAATGTAACCCCGCTATTCAAGATAGGGGGGAGAGAGAAAACAGGGAACAACAGCCCAGTTAGCTTGACATCAGTAGTAGTGAAAATGCTAGAATCTATTATTAAGGATGTGGTAACAGGGCACTTGGAAAATCACAATCTGATTAGGCAAAGTCAACACAGTTTTATGATAGGGAAATCGTGTTTGACAAATCTATTTGAGTTTTTGAACAAACAGATACATAAGGGGAAACCAGTAGATGTAGTATATTTGGATTTTCAGAAGGCATTCGATAGGGTGCCACTCAAAAGGTTATTACACAAGATTAGGGCTCATGGGATTGGGGGTAATATAATAGCTTGGATTGAGGTTTAGTTAACGCATATAAAACAGAGAGTAGAAATAAACGGGTCATTTCCGGGATGGAGGCTGTAACTAGTGGGGTGCCTCAAGGATTATCCTCAAGGATTAGCACTTGGGCCTCAGCTATTTACAATCTATATCAATGACTTAATGAAGGGTAATGTATCCAAGTTTGCTGATGATACAAAGCTAGGTAGGAAAGTAAGCTGTGAGGAGGAAGTAAAGAGGTTGCAAAGGAATATAGACTGGATAAGTGATTGAGCAAGAAGGTGGCAGATGGAGTATAATGTGGGGAAGTGTGAAATTATCCACTTTGGTAGGAAGAATGGAAAAGCAGAATATATTTTCAAAGGTGATAGACTAGTAAATGTTGGTATTCAGTGGGATTTGTGGGTCCATGAACGCACCCTAGAAACATAACATGCAGGTACAGCAAGCCATTAGGAAGGCAAATGGTATGTTAGCCTTTATTGCAAGGGGGTTGGAGTATAAGAGTACGAAAGTCTTATTGCAATTATATAGGGCTTTGGTGAGACCACACCTGGAGAACAGTGTATAATTTTGGTTTAATTACTTAAGGAATCTTTGGATTTCTCTACACCAGAGAGCTGTGGATGCTCAGATGATGAATATATTCAAGACTGAGATCGATAGATTTTTGGGCACTAAGGGAATCAAGAGGATAGGGCGGGAAAGTGGAGTTGATGTAGAAGATCAGTGATGATCTTATTGAATGGCAGAGCAGGCTCGAGGTGCCATATGGCCTACTCCTGCTCCTATTCTTTAGGTTCTTATGTTCGTATGTTTACCCACACCCAATGTTCCCTGTAATTTTACTTTGGGCCGTGCAGCCCCTTAACGGGTTGCGCTGTCCATTCAGAAGTCCACGCTTGCACGGTTTTTTCAATTTAAAAGCCAGCTCACCGGCTACGCGTGACCCCTGGAGTGCTGCGCAGTAGCTTAAAGGGAACACTGCCCACACCGGAAACATGCATTATTCCCTTTGCAATAAAGGGCCTAATGCTTGCTTCAGGTCCCTGCTGCAAGATTGCCTGTGCCGGCTGCACTCAGGGAAACCAACCCTAAAGATCACCTACATAAAAAAGTAAGTTACTTACTACAATCACCATCCCGAACGCTACCGCTGCCAGCCCAGAGATTCCCGACCAGTGTAAGATTCGCAAAATGGCATCCACACCTCGTGACCAAAAACCTGCAAGATTTTAAAAAGCTTGGACTCTGTAGCAGCACAAGCAGCTTTGGGGAAATCGAAACTTAAAATGCAGTTTCTGTGAAAAAGGACTTTGTGTTTTGGAAGCCAGACAGCAAACATTGAATATGCATTACGCCAGATCGTAGACAGATCAAAACCAGTAAGTCCTATACTTGAGGTCATTGAGTTGTCTGCATAAATAATCGGAAACAGCTTATGGGAGCCATCAAGGCTGGACAGGCCGATTAGAATGCATTAAAGACAATACAGCCCAGACATTAAGGCCATTAGGTGCGATAAACGGCCATCTAAATCCAGTTAACTTAGATTGCTATAATCATTTAAACAGCCCGCCAAAATTGAAACAATGAACTAACCTGATTTGGCGCGCAGATAAGGGGCTGTCGAAAGGAGTATAACTACAGGCCCCGGGTAGCAATCTCTCTCTTGCTCTTGCCCTTGCTCCTGCTCTCGTGGCTCCGGCCTCTTGGGCTGCCGCGGCCCATGCTCGTACCCTGGCCTCGTGGCGGGTTCTCTCCTCGCTCCCCGTAGCAGATTTTCAATAGTTAAGGACACCATACCAATTGCAGGGGAGGGGAATGAGACCCGGGTCCATAGTCATCCAGGACGCCCAGGACGCAAAAAGGGGGCGAGACGAAACTGAGTAGGCAGCCCAGGCTCTTACAGTAACCGAACGAGACGAGACGAAAAGAGACAAAGAAGAAGGTAACAACTCAATAAGAGCAGAGCAGGGCAGCGAAAAACGTATTGATGAGGCCAAGCGTCTAGTTATAAGCTGGCGCTTGGTGAGACGAACATCTTGTTGAGCATTGCAAAAATGCAGGTGTCCACGCCACAATGAATATACTGGCGTTTGACGCTTGGGTAGGAAAATCTAGACAGTGAAGACTGCCAACTGCCCTATAGGCACAACGTTACCGCCGACGACCACCCGAGGGAGAAGAAGAGGAGAACCCATCGTGACGAGACGACGACGGTAGCTGAGGAGAAGAAAGGTGTGTCACAGCAGCAGCTCCAGCACCGTGCCCTGAGACCACGTGGCGGCGGGGTACCTAAAAGGACAGAAGACCAAAACTCAAAACCTGCATCCGTTAAAACAGTTGGCTTTGCTTTGGATTGGTGAGCATGAATTCTGGCCCCTCATAGCTTAATCTAGCTAGGTATAGGGGGTGGGATAAGGATAAGGGGATTGTTAATGTAATTTGTTTTCCCTCGATGTGCCGTGTGTTCCCCATTCCCTGTATAAGTATAGTTATTTTGTATTTGCCTGTATTTTATATTAGTGACTTCTCAAAAGACTGTGTTTTATTTTCTGTTTTAATAAAATCTTGGTTTTCTTACACCAAACCACTTGTCTACTCGAGTTTTCTGTATCGCCGCCTGTACCTAAGTCTGGTGTCTAGAACCCAGGGGTGTGGGAGCGATTTGAACCACTCACAGTCAGGGGCATAACTGACTGGGCACACGCGCTAACCGCCACCCCACTACACCTCCGACCTCCAGCCACTGACCCCGATCTCCGATTTCCCTCCCCCCTCGATTGCGAACCCTGGTCCCCCGATTGTTTCACCTCCCAACCCCCGATCTCCCTCCCCCTTCCTGCCCGAGGCCCGATCTCTTCCTCCCCTATGTAGTGTATGTACTTTGAAGAAGGAACTATATTCTGTGATGCGCCATCAATTACTCAAAAGACTGAGGTTGAGCGAGTAACAATCAGGCTTTTATTAACTAAAGAATGAAGGTCTTGTCTCGAGTGGTCGACCCGTCCAGAATACTAAGGGACTGGGAGGTAGTCACTTATATACCTGGAATAGTGGGAGGAGTCAGCCGAGGCATGTCCAGACCTGTACCTAGTGGAATACACATACAGACACAGACAGGTATGACAGTGGTTTACCACATTCACCCCTTGTTTAAAAATGAGTCCGGCGGGGTGAAGTGTATTTAAAAGTTCGTGTATTGGAGTCTCTCCGGAGGTCTTGTCTGCCGCTGTGATCGACGTGGCGACGGCAGGGGTGGTGGAGCTTCCGGCGTCGCGTCCCGTGTAGGCTGGGGCCCTGGAGTGTAGTCCTCGTGGGTGATGGTCCAAGGCGAGCCGGCTGCTGGGGTTGGATATCGGGTCGTGGGGGGGGTTGGTAATGGGTAGTGGGTTACAGCGGTCCCCGAGGGTGCGAGGTCTCGTATGGAGACTGTGTCCTCCCGCCCGTCCGGGTACGCAATGTAAGCGTACTGGGGGTTGGCGTGGAGGAGGTCGACCCTCTCGACCAGGGGGTCCATTTTATTGGCCCTCACGTGTCTTCTCAGTAGTACCGGCCCTGGGGACGTCAGCCATGGCGGTAACGATGTCCCCGATGTGGACTTCCTTGGGAAGACAAACATTTTCTCGTGAGGGGTGGCATTGGTGGCAGTGCAGAGAAGTGACCGAATCGAGTGGAGCGCATCGGGGAGCACCTCCTGCCAGCGGGAGGTCGGAAGGCCCCTAGACTTTAAGGCTAGTAGGGCGGCCTTCCAAACAGTTGCATTCTCTCTTTCCACCTGTCCGTTCCCCCGGGGGTTGTAACTGGTGGTCCTGCTTGTGGCTATACCCCTAGCGAGCAGGTACTGGCGGAGTTCGTCGCTCATAAACGATGAGCCCCGGTCGCTATGGATATAGCTGGGGAAACCGAACAGGGTGAAGAGGCTGTTCAGAGATTTAATGACCGTGGCACTGGTCATGTCCGGGCAGGGGATAGCAAACGGGAACCGGGAGTACTCGTCAATGATGTTGAGGAAGTACACATTGCGGTCGGAGGAGGGGAGAGGCCCTTTGAAATCGACGCTCAGGCGTTCGAAAGGGCGAGTGGCTTTTATCAGGTGGGCTCTGTCTGGTCTATAAAAGTGCGGTTTGCACTCAGCGCAGACTTGGCAGTTCTTGGTCATGGTCCTGACCTCCTCGATGGAGTAAGGCAGGTTGCGGGCCTTGATGAAGTGGAAGAACCTGGTGACCCCCGGGTGGCAGAGGTCATTGTGGAGGGCCCTCAGCCTATCGATCTGCGCGCTGGCGCAGGTGCCACGCGATAGGGCATCTGGGGGTTCATTGAGCTTCCCAGGCCGGTACAAGATCTCGTAATTGTAGGTGGAAAGTTCGATTCTCCACCTCAAGATCTTGTCATTTTTGATTTTGCCCCTCTGCTTGTTGTTGAACATAAAAGCAACTGAACGCTGGTCAGTGAGCAGGGTAAATCGTTTTCCGGCCAGGTAGTGCCTCCAATGACGCACAGCCTCCACGATAGCCTGGGCCTCCTTCTCGACCGCGGAGTGTCTGGTCTCCGGGCCCTGGAGGGTTCGTGAGAAGAATGCCACAGGTCTCCCCGCCTGATTAAGGGTGGCGGCCAGAGCGAAGTCAGACGCATCGCTTTCCACCTGGAAGGGAATGGATTCGTCCACTGCGTGCATGGTGGCTTTGGCAATGTCTTCCTTGATACGGTGGAAGGCTAAGCGGGCCTCTGCCGTCACGGGAAAAGAGGTGGACTTGATCAGCGGACGGGCTTTGTCTGCATAGTAGGGGACCCACTGAGCGTAGTAGGAAAAAAACCCTAGGCACCTCTTCAGAGCTTTTAGGCAGTGGGGCAGTGGGAGTTCCATAAGGGGACGCATCCGGTCCGGGTCGGGACCGATGATCCCGTGTTCTACAACACAGCCAAGGATGGCGAGGCGGTCTGTGCGGAATATGCACTTCTCCTTGTTATATGTCAGGTTCAGGAGTTGGGCGGTGCGGAGGAATTTCTCGAGGTTTGCGTCATGGTCCTGCAAGTCATGGCCGCAGATGGTCACATTATCTAGGTAAGGGAAAGTGGCCTGCAGCTCGTTTTGATCGACCATCCGGTCCATCTCCCTTTGGAAGACGGAGACCCCGTTGGTAACGCCGAAGGGAACCCTAAGGAAGTGATAGAGGCGGCCGTTTGCCTCAAAAGCAGTATACTGGCGGTCTTCAGGGCTGATGGGGAGCTGGTGGTATGCTGATTTCAGGTCAATGGTCGAAAAGACGCGGTACTGCGCGATCTGGTTGACCATGTCAGCTATGCGGGGGAGTGGGTAGGCGTCCAGCAGGGTGTAGCGGTTTATTGTTTGGCTGTAGTCGATGACCAGGCGTTGTTTCTCGCCGGTCTTAACGACCACAACCTGGGCTCGCCAGGGGCTGGAGCTGCCCTCAATAATCCCCTCCTTCAGGAGCCGTTCCACTTCGGTTTTGATGAAAACCCTGTCCCCGGCACTGTATCGCCTGCTCTTTGTGGCGATGGGCTTACAGTCGGGGGTGAGGTTAGCAAACAGTGGGGGGGGTGGGACTCTGAGTGTGGAGAGGTTGCATCTGGTGCGCGGCGGGCAATTTGGAGGCTGCTGGCTGCGGACTGTGAGTGGGGGGAGGGGGCCACCGTATGCCATCGTAACGCTTTTGAGGTGGCACTGGACGGCAGCGCAGAGGTCGGGCAGGACCAGGAGTTTAAAATTATTGAACACAGTCCCGTCTACTACTAGTGTCACCACGCAGTAGCCGCCAATGTCCGCTGACTGGGACTCGGAGGCCATAGAAATCCGCTGGTGCGCAGGCAGGACTGGGAGAGAGCAACGCCGCACCGTGTCGGGGTGGATGAAGCTCTCTGTGCTCCCGGAGTCAAAAAGGCAGTTTATTGCATGGCCGTTTACCTTAACGTCCATTTTGGACCGAGCTAGCTGGTGCGGTCTCGTTTGGTCCAGCGTCACAGAGGCCAGCGTAGGGGTCGGTGTGTCGCTGCGAGTATCAGATGGGGGGGGGTTGGCGGTCTGCTGCGTCCCGGCTGGTGTCCAAGATGGCGGCGTCCATGATTCCCATGTGGCTGGAGTCGTCCAAGATGGCTGCTGCTGCGGTGGTTCGCACATGGCTGGGGAGGCCCAAGATGGCGGCTCGCACGGCCCACACGCGGCGCTGCTGGCGTTCGGGGTGGCTTTGGCCTTGCAGACGCTGGCGTAGTGTCCCTTTTTCCCGCAGCCCGAGCAGGTCGCATTCTTCGCCGGGCAGCGCGCTCTGGGGTGTTTGGCCTGGCCACAGAAGTAGCATTTCTGGCCTTGGGATACTGCTGTCTGGCTTTGGGACACTGCTGCGGTAGTTGGGCCGTTGTTGGGCTGTGGCTGGGGTGGCACGGTGCTATGGGGCTGTCCTACCGTGTCCCAGGTTGTCGTTCCCCGCGGCATCCACGGTGCAGAGGAGTAGGCATCCATGCCCCGGAAGGCTGCGTCCAGCGTTAGTGCGATGTCGGAGGCTTTGTCGAGGGTGAGGTCACTCTGCTCCAGCAGTCGCTGTCGGGTGTAGTTGGACCTGTGGCCCGCTACGAAGGCATCCCGGATCAGTTCCTCCGTGTACTTAGTGGGCGTTACCGCCTTACACCCACAGGCCCGGCCAAGCACGGACAGTGCTTGGAGGTATTCCTCAGTCGATTCCCCAGGTTGTTGCTTGCGACTCCCCAGAAGGTGCCTGGCGTATACTTCGTTCACAGGGCGCGTGTACTGGGTCTTGAGGAGCTGGAGGGCGGCTGTGTACGAGGTCGCGTCCCGGATGACTGAGTACACTCGGTGGTTCACCTTGGAGAACAGGACAGACAGTTTGTCCGCATCCGTTTCGACCGCAGTGGAGGCAGTCAGGAATGTCTCGAAGCACGTGAGCCAGTGAGCAAACTTGGTGGAAGCGTCCGCTTCCCGACTGTCCAGGTCCAGGCATGCTGGTGTGAGGATCTTCTCCATTATAAAAAATTTAGTTAATAAAATTGATGCGCCATCAATTACTCAAAAGACTGAGGTTGAGCGAGTAACAATCAGGCTTTTATTAACTAAAGAATGAAGGTCTTGTCTCGAGTGGTCGACCCGTCCAGAATACTAAGGGACTGGGAGGTAGTCACTTATATACCTGGAATAGTGGGAGGAGTCAGCCGAGGCATGTCCAGACCTGTACCTAGTGGAATACACATACAGACACAGACAGGTATGACAGTGGTTTACCACATTCTGCAGCCCCTGTATACTGCAGTACCAGTAGTGACCATCCCGGTATATAAGCCTGTGTAGTAACTTTGTATAGTAGTTCCAGTTTTGTCTCCATTCAGTAAACACCTGTTATAACCAACTCCTGCAGTCTGTGTCTCAATTACACATGGACGTTACACTGGCGACGAACAGATCCGAACTTACCTACAGTTCTGCACCACCTCACGGGGATCCATCCCTGAAGCGAAGTTGTTAGAGGTCGAGGCCAGAAGGAAGAAATCCAAAAAGAAAAAAAAACAAACAGAAGAAACGGGCGTCGACCGTGGGCAACCGCCCTCTGATTCATCGAATTCGAAGATTTGCAGGAGAGGCTGTCGAGAGCTGGGCTTGGTTATCCAGTCTATGGTGTTCCAGCTAATCGGGCTGGTGGCAGGTAGTACACTGATCCTTCCTGGGCTGCGGCGGGCTAGAGCTCGATCGGGTGGCTTTTCAACGGGGCCGAGCAGCGTTGTCGGGAAGAGGAGAGAGAGAGAGAGGGTGGAGCACACAGGGCGCAGCCGGTGCTACAAAGCCGGGCAGCGTACAGACCCGAGAAGAGGGAGGAAAGTGTCCCATAGGGTCTGCTCTGACGACGGGAACAGTAATTAAAATAAAAGAAATTAGAAGCGCAGAAAGCCGCGAGGAGCTGCAGGTTGCCACGGGGACCGCGGAGGCACCATCTTAATCCAGCGGGGAAGAAGGCAAAGCGCGGGAGGCGCCATTTTATTCAATCGGGGAAGAAGGCAAAGCGCGGGAGGCGCCATCTTAGATCTCCAAGATGCCGAAGACTGGCAATATCACTGCCTTCGATAATGCAATAGAAGACTGGATCACGTATGTGGAAAGAGTCGAAGTATATTGCAAGGAAAATGAAGTAGCCGATGAGAAAAAGGCATCGGTACTACTAAACTTAATGGGCGCAAGAGCGTACGGCCTATTGTGGAACCTGATCACTCCAGTCAAACCGATGGCGAAGAGTTTTAACGAAATTGTTGATATCCTACAGGAACACCTAAATACGACACCGCTGCTGATAGCAGAAAGATTTAAATTCCACAAGAGAAATCAGCATAAAGATGAAAGCAATGCTGATTACCTTACGGAACTACACAAGCTATCAAAGCACTGCCAGTTCGGAGCAGGACTGGCAGATACCCTACGGGACAAATTTGTCTGTGGACTCCTGAGTGAAGGAACCCAGAAGAGGTTACTCTCAGAGAAAGAGCTGATGCTAGGTAAGGCTTTCAGCATGGCAGTATCGTACGAAGCAGCAGCAAGGGGAGTTGCGGAAATACAGCAAAAGCCACAGGAATACGGCACCCATGAAATGACACGGGGATTTGAAAAATGTTATCGCTGCGGCGGAACAGCCCATGACCAGAAGGACTGCTGGTCGAAGGACAAAACATGCAGGCAATGCGGAAAGATGGGACACATTGCACGAGTTTGCAGGTCCGGGAAGAAGACTAACGACAACAAAAAGACTACTAAGGAAAAGTACAGGAAAGTACAAAAGATGATGGACAGTAGTTCCGAAGGCCAGAAGAGCGATAGTGAATCCGGAAACAAGAGACTAAGCTGTCTCAAACTACACAACGTAATCACAAAAGAGGATCACCGAACCATTTGGGTCACCCTCAAAAATAGCAGGGTCCCAAGTCAAAATGGAATTGGATACAGGATCAGCCCTGACCATCATGAATCGACGAGACTACGAGCGGCTATTTTCACACATACCCTTGAAAGACACATCCATTGTCTTGAAGACATATATGGGGCAGAAAGTATACCCCAGAGGGAAAATAAGGGTGCCTGTCGAATACAACGGCAAGGAAATATAGAAATTGTATCTGTACATACTGCAAGATGGTGGACCACCGTTATTGGGACGTGAATGGATCAGAAAGATAAGTTTAGACTGGCACTCCATTCAGGCACTGACGGTGGCTGGTAAAAAGGATGATGACGTCACACCTGGGCGATTGTCAAAAATCTTGGCTAACGCTAAAGAGGTATTTCAACAGGAACTGGGAACTCTTAAAGGCGTAACTGCCTCGATAAAAATAGAAGAGAATGCAATTCCCAAGTTTTTCAAAGCAAGACCGGTACCGTATGCAATTCGCCCAGCCGTCGAGGCAGAGCTGGAGAATCTGGAGAATGCAGGCATGCTAACTAAGGTAGACTGGAGCGAGTGGGCGACACCCATCGTTCCTGTCATGAAGAAAACATTAAACAATAAGTCTGAGGAGCCAAGGAAGGTTCGCATCTGTGGGGACTTCAAGGTGACTGTGAACCCAGTCCTTCACACAGTACAGTATCCTCTTCCGAGGATAGAAGATATTTTTGCCTCACTATCTGGAGGGAAACGTTTTACAAAAATTGACCTAGCGCAAGAATATTTGCAGATGGAGGTTGAAGAATCCTCTAGGAAATATCTCACGATAAACACTCACAAAGGTCTTTACCAGTATAATCGACTGGTATTCGGAGTTGCATCAGCTCCGGCTATAAGGCAAAGAGCGATGGAACAAGTCCTGCAAGGGATTCCGGGGACTCAGTGTTACTTGGACGACATCCTAGTGACAGGTGAAAATGACAGTGAACACCTTGCCAACCTAGAGCAGGTGCTCACTAGACTAAGAGAACATGGGCTACGAGCCAATTGCCCCAAGTGCGAGTTTTTTAAGAAACAAATATCATATTGTGGCCACGTGATTGATGAAGAGGGGTTACATAAGTCCCCTGACAAAATTGAAGCGGTAGCTAAGGCTCCAGCGCCTGAAAATGTGTCGCAACTGAGGTCATTCCTCGGATTGGTGAATTACTACCATAAGTTTTTGCCGAATTTGTCCACAATTCTGCACCCACTGAACGCCCTGCTACAAACTGGAGTAGCATGGAAATGGAGCGATGAATGTAAGCGGGCCTTTCAGAAGTGTAAAGGCCTGATCACTTCAAGAGAAGTATTGGCTCACTACAACCCATCACTACCGATAAGACTGGCGTGTGATGCGTCTCCCTACGGCGTTGGAGCGGTACTGTCACATAAATCCCTTGATGGTTCAGAGAGGCTGATAGCTTTTGCGTCACGCTCGTTAACTGCAGCCGAGCATAACTACGCCCAGATTGACAGAGAGGCCCTCAGCCTGGTGTGGGGGTTGAAAAAGTTCAATCACTACCTGCACGGACAGAAATTTACTCTACTAACTGATCATCAACCTCTTGTCTCCATTTTCAACCCTAAGAAGGGCGTCCCGATAATGACAGCACAACGGCTACAGAGGTGGTCCCTTTTCCTAGGGGCACACCAATATGACATTGAGTACAAAGGAACTAAACAGCATGGGAATGCTGATGGATTGTCGCGCCTACCGTTGCCGATGGTGGAAGAAGCACCTGCAGTGGATCCTGTGGAGATATTCCACTCGACCACAGTCGAATGTCTACCTGTGACGAATGCAAACATAGAAAAGGAAACACGAAATGACCTGACACTCTCCAGGGTCTATGATTTAACGGTGAAGGGATGGCCAGCACATGGTGAACCACTGTTGCCAGCATTCTCGCGAAGAAGAGAACAGCTGTCAGTGTGCCGAGGAACCTTGATGTGTGGATCCAGAGTAGTAATTCCACCCAAATTGAAGGATAGAGTGCTCAATGAGCTTCATGAGGGTCATCTGGGAGGGGTAAAAATGAAGAACTTAGCCAAAGCGTTTGTGTGGTGGCCGGGAATCAATAGAGAAATCGAAGAGATGACCAAGAGCTGTACAGGATGCAAGAAGGTCCAAAACGCCCCACCACAAGCCCCTCTACATCCATGGGAGTGGCCCTCATCTCCATGGCAAAAGGTACATATCGACTTTGCTGGTCCATTTATGGACTCGATGTTTTTAATTGCGGTGGATGCACATTCAAAGTGGCCAGAGGTAATTGTAAGAGTCATGAAAGTTTAAGAAAGAAAATACTTTAAAATATTGGTTAAATAGTATAATACAGTTAATTTACCTGACTGACTTATTGTATTGAGAAACCCCCTATTTTCTTGTTCCAGTAGTATAGTCTGAGATACCCCCTTTATTCTCGCTACAATGGTACAGTCCTTAAGCTTGTCACATGGTATCCAGCCATTTTACAGTTCAAGCTCCACGAGGCTAGCGAGAAGGTAAAAGCTTTGATGGCTGGAGCAATACAGTTTTTGACCGTGTTCGTTTAAACGTGTTTTGCTTTGTAATTCTGTTTGTAAGGTGTTACAGTAAACAGTTTAAAGACAAAGTTACGTTTTGGAACGTTTTATTTCGACACGCGTCTACTCGTTGCTAAAGCCTCAAAGCTCAGTGGCTGCATGTTTGGAAATTACGAAGCGCCACTACATTAGTCAAAAACTAGCTCCCTAAGAAGGAAAGGACGGAATTGTCGGCGAACGTATACATGAATGGTCACGGAGCCAGACGACAATATAAGAAAGCGAAGGTACAGTGACTGTGATGCACTATCAACAACACCAAAGACTACGAGTTGAACTTATACGAAGTAGGCTTTTATTGACTAAGAACTGGAGCATGCCTCTGCTAGTGGATCCATCCTAGGAGCTCTCGGGGGAAGTGTGGTGAGTCACCTTTATACCCGGGCTTAGGGGTGGAGCCAGGGGCGGAGACATGCCCGGACCTGTACAGAGTTAACAGTGGTTTACCACACAGACATGTACAGAGTTAGCAGTGGTTTACCACATTCACCTCTCATTTAAAAAAGTGTCCGGCGGGGTGAAGTGTTTCAAAAGTTTGTATACGAAAGTCTCTCTGGGGGTCTTGTCTGCCGTAATGATCTTCGTGGTGCTGGTTGCGGCGGTTCTTTGCCCGCGGCCGCTTCTCGCGTGGGACGGAGCACTGGCGTGTCGTCCTCTCGGGGTAGGGATGGCACCGGCATGTCGTCAGTTCGTGGTAGACACCCCGGTGGTGCGTCGTGTGTAGTGGTGGTGGGTGGAGGTAGTGGATGGTGATCGATGGTGTTTCGGGTGGTACCTGAGGGTGCGAGGTCTCGAATTGAGACTGTGTCCTCCCGCCCGTCAGGATACGCCACGTAGGCGTACTGTGGGTTGGCATGGAGGAGGTGAACCTTTTCGACCAGGGGGTCCGTCTTATGGCTCCTCACGTGTTTCCTGAGCAGGACGGGTCCCGGAGACGTCAGCCATGGCGGTAGTGATGTCCCCGAGGTGGATTTCCTGGGGAAGGCGAACATCTTCTCGTGAGGGGTGGCGTTTGTGGCAGTACAGAGCAGTGATCGTATGGAGTGGAGCGCATCAGGGAGGACATCTTGCCAGCGGGAGATTGGGAGGCCCTTGGATTTTAGGGCGAGCATGGCGGTCTTCCACACCGTTGCGTTCTCCCTCTCTACCTGTCCATTACCCCGGGGGTTGTAGCTGGTAGTCCTGCTCGTGGCTATGCCCTTCTCGAGCAGGTACTGGCGCAGCTCGTCGCTCATGAACGATGAGCCCCTGTCGCTGTGGATGTAATTGGGGAAGCCAAATATGGCGAACAGGTCGTTGAGGCACCTGATGACTGTGGCGCTGGTCATGTCCGGGCAGGGGATGGCGAAGGGGAAACGGGAGTACTCGTCAATAATATTGAGGAAGTACGTGTTGCGGTCAGAGGAGGGAAGGGGCCCCTTGAAATCGACGCTGAGACATTCGAAGGGGCGGGTGGCTTTAATCAGGTGTGCCCTGTCTGGCCTATAAAAATGCGGTTTGCATTCGGCGCAGACCTGGCAGTTCCTGGTCATGGTCCTGACCTCCTCGATGGAGTAAGGCAGGCTGTGAGCTTTAATAAAATGGAAGAACCTGGTGACCCCCGGGTGGCAGAGATCATTGTGGAGGGTCCGTAGCCTATCGACTTGTGTGTTGGCACATGTCCCACGGGATAGGGCGTCTGGGGGCTCATTAAGTTTCCCGGGCCGGTATAAGATATCGTAGTTGTAGGTGGATAACTCGATCCTCCACCGCAATATCTTATCATTTTTGATTTTCCCCCTTTGTCTGTTGTTAAACATAAATGCTACTGACCGTTGGTCAGTGAGCAGGGTGAAATGTTTACCGGCCAGGTAATGCCTCCAGTGCCGTACAGCCTCCACTATCGCCTGGGCCTCCTTCTCGACTGAGGAGTGTCGAATTTCGGGGCCCTGGAGGGTCTGTGAAAAGAAGGCCACGGGTCTCCCCGCCTGGTTAAGGGTTGCGGCTAGGGCAAAGTCGGATGCATCGCTCTCCACTTGGAAAGGGATGGACTCATCCACTGCGTGCATTGTGGCCTTCGCAATGTCCTCTTTTATGAGGGTGAAGGCCGCACGGGCCTCTGCCGTCAGGGGGAAGGAGGTTGACTTGATGAGGGGCCGGGCTTTGTCCGCATAGTTGGGCACCCACTGGGCGTAGTAAGAGAAGAACCCTAGGCATCTCTTCAGGGCTTTTAGGCAGTGGGGGAGGGGTAGTTCCAGGAGGGGGCGCATTCGGTCGGGGTCGGGGCCGATGACTCCGTTTTCCACCATGCAGCCAAGAATAGCGAGGCGCGTGGTGCGGAACATACATTTTTCGCTGTTGTATGTCAGATTCAGCTGTTGGGCCGTACGGAGGAATTTTTCTAGGTTGGCGTCGTGGTCATGCCGGTCATGGCCACAGATGGTGACGTTGTCTAGATAGGGGAAGGTGGCCTGCAGCGCATTCTGGTCAACCATCCGGTCCATCTCCCTTTGGAAGACCGAGACCCCATTGGTGACACCGAAGGGGACTCGGAGGAAGTGGTAGAGGCGACCGTCAGCCTCGAAGGCCGTGTACTGGCGGTCCTCAGGCCTGATGGGGAGCTGGTGGTATGCTGACTTCAGATCAATCGTCGAGAATACCCGGTATTGTGCTATCTGGTTGACCATGTCAGATATGCGGGGAAGTGGGTATGCGTCTAATTGCGTATATCGATTGATCGTCTGGCTGTAATCAATAACCAGGCGCTGTTTTTCGCCGGTCTTCACTACCACCACTTGGGCTCGCTATGGGCTGGTGCTGCCCTCGATAATCCCTTCCCTCAGGAGTCTTTTTACTTCTGATTTAATAAAGCTCCTATCCCCGGCACTGTACCGCCTGCTTTTAGTAGCAATTGGCTTGCAGTCTTTGGCGAGGTTAGCGAACAATGGGGGGGGTTTGACCTTCAGGGTGGACAGGCTGCATACTTTGCGCAGCGCCGTGTTTAAATTCTGCCGGCTGCAGACTGTAAGTGGGGGCAGGGGCCCGCCATATGCCATCGTGACGCTCTCCAGATGGCGCTGGAAGTCTAATCCTAGCAGTACGGGAGCGCAGAGCTGTGGCAGGACGAGGAATTTTAAATCTCTGTACTCCACGCCATTCACTGTCAGAGTCGCTACACAGTAGCCGCCGACGCCCGCCGTATGGGACTTTGAGGCCATAAAGACCTGGTGGCGTGTGGGCATAACCGATAGGGAGTAGCGTCGCACCGTGTCGGGGTGGATGAAGCTCTCCGTGCTTCCGCAGTCGAAAAGGCAATTTGTGGCATGGCCATTTACCTTTATGTTCATCATGGACCTGGCTCGTTGATGGGGCCTAGATTGGTCCAGGGTGATGGAGGCCATCGTCGAGGTCGGTGGGTCGCTGTAGTATTCGCCCGCGCCGGGGGCCTGGTCCCGAAATGGTGTCCAAGATGGCGGCTCCCCCGCGGCTGGTTGTGCCCAAAATGGCGGCCCGCACGGCTCACACGTGGTTGGTGGGGTCCAAAATGGCGGCCTGCACGGTGCACACGCGGCGCTGCTGGAATTGGGGGTCGATTTCACCCTGCACACTCTCGCGTAGTGGCCTTTCTTGCCGCATTTGGAGCAGGTCGCGTCCTTTGCTGGGCATTGCTGTCTGGGGTGCTTGGCCTGGCCGCAGAAGTAGCATTTCTGGCCTCTGGTCATTGCAGCTGTAGTTGGGCTGCTGGCGGCTTGTGGCCTTACCGGGTCCCAAGATAGCTGCTCCCGTGACATCCACGTGGCCATCCGGTCAGGGGGGTAGGCGTCCATGTTCTGGAGGGCCACGTCTAATGAGTTAGCGAGGGCCACCGTCTTCTGCAGGTCGAGCCCCCTCTGTTCCAGCAGCCTCTGCCGTGTATAGTTGGACCTGATGCCGGCTACGTAGGTGTCTCGGATTAGGTCTTCCGTGCATTCCTTGGCCGTCACCGCTTTGCAATTACAGGCCCGGCCGAGGACTCTCAGTGCCAGTAAATATTCAGCGCCCGATTCCCCGGGGCGCTGTTTTCGGGTAGCCAGGAGGTGTCTGGCGTAGACCTCATTAACAGGCCTCACGTATTGTTCCTTTAGCGTCACGATGGCGGCCGCGTAAGTTGTGGCGTCTCGGATGATCGAGTAGACTCGGTGGCTCACCCGTGAGTTCAAGACAAGCCGTTTCGCGTCATCTGTAGTGACGGTAGTGCTGGAGGCCTCCAGGAAGGCTTCGAAACAGCTCAGCCAGTGTTCAAAGTTATTGGCTGCATCTGCTGCTTGAGGATCCAGGTCTAAACGTTCCGGCTTCAAGATTTGCTCCATGTCGAAAATTTAGTCAATAAAATTGATGCACTATCAACAACACCAAAGACTACGAGTTGAACTTATACGAAGTAGGCTTTTATTGACTAAGAACTGGAGCATGCCTCTGCTAGTGGATCCATCCTAAGAGCTCCCGGGGGAAGGGTGGTGAGTCACCTTTATACCCGGGCTTAGGGGTGGAGCCAGGGGCGGAGACATGCCCGGACCTGTACAGAGTTAACAGTGGTTTACCACACAGACATGTACAGAGTTAGCAGTGGTTTACCACAGACTGTTACTTGCCTTGTTCATTCTATTGAGAAGCTAAATAAGAGCTGCGGATAAAATGGCTGAGGCCTTATGGAGCCGTGAGGAGCTTCCCCCAGCCAGAAGGATTGTTGGCCAAAAGAGGGAAGTAAAGCTCACCCCAAAGGCAATGGAAGAGAAGTTACATAGAAGAATAGGTGCAAGGAGGGCTAAATTAGCTCAGATAACTGGAAAAATGAAGATAATTGATTGTCTCATGGAAGATAATGCTAATATTAAGAAAGTTGAAGACATATGCATTATGATTTCTCCAAGTTGCATGAAGAATTTAATGTACTCAATGAAGATGTATTAGCACTTCTGTCTGAAGAAGAGGGAAACGCTCATCAGCACAACTGGTTTGATCTTAAATCATCCAGCATTAAGGACCATGTCAAGGCCACAGAGCAGTGGATGTTAAAGATTCGTCAAGATGCTGATACAGCAGAGAAAGATAAAGATGACGATGAAGTCGGACCAGATGATAGCATTTCAGAGACTTCAGCCAGACAGAGCAAAAATCGAAAAGAAGGTAGCTCTGTTTCTGGACACAGGTCAGTCGCTTCTACCACATGCTCGTCGCGACGTATGAGAGAGGAGGTTGAACGGGCAGCGTTGATGGCGCGTGCAGCAGTTTTAGTGGAGAAGCAAGCTCTTGAACGGGAAGAGGCCCAACTGCAGGCCCAACAGGCCCAAGAGGCCCAACTGCAGGCCCAACTGCAGGCCCAACAGGCCCAACTGCAGGCCCAACAGGCCCAAGTGCAGGCAAAGAAAGAACAGCTGGAGCTAAAAACAGCTATTGCGGTCTCAGATGCCAAGTTGAGTGTGTATGAAGATTATGAAGGCTCACAGGATGGCATGAACGAATACTGCCAGTCAATGTTGTCACACAGAGTTGGATCCAGGGCACCTTCAAGAGTTAAAAGAGAGTCTGAAGGCCATCTCCTGGCATTACAGCGTGGAAGAGAGGCCTCTCCACTAACAGGAGCACGTGATGCTACCCCAGACGTCAGACAGTCTAGACTAGACCCTGCTGATGACCACCAGAGGCCTGAAGACACAGGGAGAAGCCTATACCGAGTGATGCAACGTCAGAACGAAATTACAGAGATGCTTGTAAAACAACAGAATCTGTTTCGGCTCCCTCAAAGAGACATACCAGTGTTCCAAGGCGACCCACTCAAGTATAAGCCCTTCATCAGATCCTTCGAACAAGCCATTGACTCCAAAACAGAGAGCAGCAGTGATAAGTTGTACTACCTGGGACAGTACACCAGTGGTAAACCACAAGACCTGGTCAGAAGCTGTGAACACATGAGACCGGACCGGGGATACATAGAAGCCAGGAAGTTGCTGCAGGAGCACTATGGTAACGAGCTGAAGATAGCCACTGCATATATTGAAAAGGCTATCAAGTGGCCACAGATCAGATCGGAGGACGGGGAGGCATTGAACACATATGTTCTTTTTCTCATAGGATGTCGCAACACCATGGAGGATGTTGAATTCATGGAAGAGATGGACAATCCTATGACTATGAGAATCATCATCTCTAAGCTTCCTTACAGGATGAGAGAACAATGGAGAAGAACAGCCTTTGAGATAATGGAGAGACGGAAAAGTAGAGCCAGGTTTGTAGACTTAGTGAATTTCATAGACAAACAGGCTAAAATTACTAGGGACCCATTGTTTGGAAACATCCAGGATGTCAGCCCGACTACTGATGGAAGAGTGAAAGCCAAGCCTGCTGAATCAAAGACTCTCAGGAAAGGTGGTTCCAGGGGAAGCAGCTTTGCAACTATCGTCACTCAGGCTGGGGAAGAAAAGTCTCAGAACTGATCTCCCAAAAAGAGCAGCACAGTGACGTCTGTTAATGCCTTTCAGAAGCCATGTTTATACTGCCAGAAGAACCATACATTGGATTTCTGCAGTGACATCAAAGCACGGCCACATAAAGACAGAATCGAATTTCTGAAGTACAATGGCCTATGTTTTGGATGTCTCTCTCAGGGGCACCTGAGTAGAAACTGTAAGCAAAGAACAACATGCAGAGAGTGCACTCGGAAACATCCCAGTCTGCTGCATATCCACAAAGAAGAACAAGTCTCTAAGAAGAGTGAAGAAAACAATACCGACGAGAAGGTTGTTTCAAGTGCTCTGGTGTCGCTAGAACCAGAGACTTGTGGATTCACTGGGGCCGGTGACAGTGATTGTATTCTTGCCATCGTACCTGTAAAGATCAAGTCTCAGAGGAGTGAGAAGTTTGTGGAGACTTACGCCTTCATGGATCCAGGTAGTTCAGCAACGTTCTGCACAGAATCACTCATGCGACAGCTGAATGTTAGAGGCAGAAGAACAGAAATCCTATTACGCACCATGGGTCATGAGAAGTCAATGCAAAGTTATATCCTGTCAGACTTAGAAGTGTGTGGACTTGAAGAGAAGGACTTCATAGACCTGCCTAATGTTTTCACACAGAGGGAGATTCCTGTTAGAATAGGGAACTTAGCCCTGCAGAAGGATGTGGAGAGATGGCCTTACCTGGAAAAGGTGCGTCTCCCATATATTGAAGCAGAAATTGGCCTATTAATTGGAACCAATGCCTACAAAATTATGGAGCCATGGCAGGTGATAAACAGCAAGGATGACGGACCCTACGCAGTCAGGACAGCCCTTGGATGGGTAGTCAATGGACTGGTAAGGAGAGATGATGGCAACAAGTCGAACAAGGAGCAACGACAAAATGTAACAGTTAATTGTATCGCTATCGCAAGCATTGAAGAGCTGCTGATACAGCAGTTCAACGCAGACTTTTCAGAACGCAGCTGTGAGGAAAAGACAGAGATGTCACAAGAAGACCATCAGTTCATGGATTTGATGACAAGGTCTACACAGTTCATTGATGGCCACTATCACATTGGTTTGCCACTGAGAAGACAGACCGCGAAGATGCCGAACAATCGCTGCATAGCAGAGCAGCGTGCCATCAGTCTAAAGAGAAAGCTGAACAAGAACCCCGACCTTCACGAAGACTACAAAGGCTTCATGAGAAACATCATAGCGAAAGGCTATGCTGTAAAAGTGCCCGAGGAACAGTTGAACAGAGACGATGGAAGGGTCTGGTACATTCCTCATCACGGTGTGTATCACCCAAAGAAGAAAAAGATCCGTGTAGTGTTTGACTGCACCACCTCATTCAGAGGAACTTCACTGAATGACCAGCTGCTTCAAGGTCCTGATCTTACTAATACCCTCATTGGCGTCTTGACGAGGTTTAGACAAGAGCTCGTTGCCATGATGGCAGACATAGAATCAATGTTCTACCAAGTCAGAATCCCTGATGAAGATGCTGATCTTTTGCGTTTCCTTTGGTGGCCAGATGGCGACGTTAGTCAAGCTATGGTGGAATGTAGAATGGCTGTACACTTGTTCGGAGCCACATCATCTCCCAGCTGTGCAAGCTACGCTCTCAGAAAAACTGCAGAAGATGGCAAAGGCAAAGCACCATCAGAGGCTGTGGAGGCAATCTTCAGAAACTTTTATGTCGATGACTGTCTGAAGTCCGTGTCAACAGAAGACGATGCCATTGCACTGTCAAGAGACCTTAGAACTCTGTGTTCGAATGGAGGATTCCATCTGACTAAGTGGATAAGCAACAGCAGAGCAGTTCTAGCTTCTATCCCAGAAAAGGAAAGAGCCACTGAAGTCAAAGATCTGGACCTGAGCCACGATGTCCTTCCTATCGAGAGAGCTCTTGGTATACAATGGTGCATTGAGTCAGACACGTTCAACTTCAGAATAATGGTGAACGAAAGACCATCCACAAGACGAGGGATTCTCTCCATGGTCAGTTCCATCTATGACCCTCTTGGATTCCTGGCACCACTCATTCTGCCGGTGAAGCTGATCCTACGAGAGCTGTGTAGAGACAAGAGAGGATGGGATGAAGATATCCCAGAAGGTCAAGCTCAGAGATGGCTCAGATGGTTGACAGATTTGCAACAACTTTCTAGCTTCAACGTCAGTAGGTGCATCAAGCCTGTGAGTTTTGGAGTTACAAAGACGGCTCAACTACATCATTTCTCGGATGCCAGTGAGGACGGCTATAGCACGGCTACTTACCTCTTGCTGACAAATCAACAGGGCCAGAAACATTGTGCCTTCCTCATGGGGAAATCCAGGGTGGCTCCGCTGAAGCAGGTCACCATCCCAAGACTGGAGTTGACGGCAGCAGTTGTTGCAGTTAAAGTTGACCAGGTGATGCGGAAAGAGTTACAGCTCCCATTAGAAGAATCTGTCTTCTGGACGGATAGCACGACGGTGCTGAAGTATATAGAGAATGAGAAGATACGCTTCAAGACCTTCGTGGCAAACAGAATCTCATCCATTAGAGAAGCTACACAACCATCTCAATGGAGGTATGTAAACACCTCATTAAACCCAGCAGATCAAGCCTCACGGGGATTGAAGGCTGAAAACTTCATGAGGAGTGAAACTTGGATACAAGGCCCAAGTTATCTGCTGGAAACAGAGAGATCATGGCCAGAAAGACCAGATATGCCAAGTCAGATTGCTGAAGACGACGTCGAAGTCAAGAGATCAGTCACAGCAAATCTCATAACTGCGAAAGAGAACTTTGACACAGTGAACAAGCTTGTTAACCATTTCTCAGGATGGCACCAGTTGAGGAAAGCAGTTGCATGGTTTCTAAGGTTGAAAGAGTTGCTGCTACACCTGAGCGGTAAGAGAAAAGAGTATCGAGCCACTATCCATCAGTCTGAAAGTAACCCTGATAAGCAGAGAATGCTTCTACAGCAATATATGCACCAGCACAAGACCACATTGGGTAAGAATTCATTGACCGTGGAGGATTTGGCCAAGGCTGAGATGGAGATAATTTGCTTCAGTCAAAGACAAAGATATCCAGAAGAAATTGAAGCTTTACAGCGAAATACTCCAATCAAGAAAGGTAGTCATATCTACAAGCTGGACCCTACACTGCAAGATGGAGTACTGAGGGTGGGAGGGCGATTAAACAAATCTGCTATGCCAGAGGAGGCCAAGCATCCTGCTATCCTTTCTAAGGACCTCCGGGTTGCTACTCTCATTCTTCAGCATATACACCAGAGTATTGGACACAGTGGGAGGAACCACGTGCTTGCGAAGCTAAGACAAAGATACTGGATTCCAGGAGCTAATTCTGTAATAAGAAAAATACTCTCTGAATGCATTGTTTGCAGATGGTTACACGCTAGAGCTGGGGAGCAGAAAATGGCAGACCTGCCTGAAGACCATTTGTTACCAGACAAGCCCCCATTTACAAACGTAGGGGTGGACTATTTTGGGCCTTTCGAGGTAAAGCGAGGACGGAGCCTTGTCAAGAGATATGGTGTGCTTTTCACTTGTTTGACCATCAGAGCAGTTCATATTGAGGTGGCACACATGCTTGACACTGATTCCTGTATTAACGCCCTGCGGCGCTTTGTCTGTAGAAGAGGGCAGGTGTCCATTATACGTTCTGATAATGGCACTAATTTTGTCAGAGCAGAGAGAGAACTACGGGAAGCTATTGAAGGTTGGAATCAGCTTAAAATACAGGAAGCCATGATGCAAACAGGAATTAAGTGGATCTTCAATCCACCGGCTGCATCCCACCATGGAGGTGTCTGGGAAAGACAGATACGCACCGTAAGAAAACTACTCAGTTCTGTACTGAAGCTGCAAGTGCTTGACGACGAGGGACTTCAAACCGTTCTGTGTGAGGTTGAAGCCATCATTAATGACCGACCGATAACTAAGACATCAGATGATCCCAATGACCTCGAAGCCCTGACCCCGAACCACCTGTTGTTGTTGAAAACACAGCCAGTCATGCCCCCGGGAGTCTTCAAAAAAGAAGATCTGCATGCACGTCGGAAGTGGAGGCAAGTTCAGTATATGTCAGACCTTTTCTGGACCAGATGGACAAGAGAATACTTACCTCTGCTACAGGAGCGTCAAAAATGGTCCAAAGTAAAGAGGAACTTCATTGCCGGAGACATCGTCTTAATCGTGGATGATTCAGCCCCTAGAAATTCTTGGTTGATGGGAAAAATAATTAAGACCATGCCAGACTCCAGAGGCATTGTTCGTCGCATTTGTTTGCAAACCAAGACCAGTACCCTGGAAAGACCGATCACAAAGCTCTGCCTGCTACAAGAAGCAGCGTGAAAGGTTCCTGAATGAAAAAAGTGGACATTTATATTGTAAATATGTTGAACTCATTAGTTTATGACTCTTAAGAATGTTTGAGTAATTGATATGCTTCATGTGCCTAGTCAATTAGGGGCCGGAATGTAAGAGTCATGAAAGTTTAAGAAAGAAAATACTTTAAAATATTGGTTAAATAGTATAATAGTTAATTTACCTGACTGACTTATTGTATTGAGAAACCCCCTATTTTCTTGTTCCAGTAGTATAGTCTGAGATACCCCCTTTATTCTTGCTACAATGGTACAGTCCTTAAGCTTGTCACATGGTATCCAGCCATTTTACAGTTCAAGCTCCACGAGGCTATAGAGAAGGTAAAAGCTTTGATGGCTGGAGCAATACAGTTTTTGACCGTGTTCGTTTAAACGTGTTTTGCTTTGTAATTCTGTTTGTAAGGTGTTACAATAAACAGTTTAAAGACAAAGTTACGTTTTGGAACGTTTTATTTCGACACGCGTCTACTCATTGCTAAAGCCTCAAAGCTCAGTGGCTGCATGTTTGGAAATTACGAAGCGCCACTACAGTAATAAAAATGTCCTCAACCACCACAGAAAAAACCATCACAATCTTACGAACCATATTCGCCAGAAATGGGCTGCCTGAACAGATTTGCTCTGACAATGGACCACAGTTTGTGTCTGAAGAGTTCCGGAGGTTCTTAAAGAACAATGGTGTTAAGCATTACACATCCGCCCCATATCATCCAGCCACCAATGGATTGGCTGAGAGGTTCGTTCAAACATTCAAGAAGGTTATCGAGGCAATGTGTAATGAAGACATACCCCTACAACACAAGGTGGATAACTTCTTGTTTGCCTACTGGAATGCGACACATGTGGTTACCAACCAAACTCCAGCCATGATGTTCTTCAATCGAAGACTAAGATGCCGCTTGGATTTGGTTAAGCCAAACATCAGAAGAGATGTGGAGAACAGACAGTTTCAGAATATGAATGAAAGGCCAACCAGGAGTTTTAAGATAGGTCAACCAGTTTTGGCCCGGGACTACCGCACAGAGAAATGGCAGCCAGGAACGATCTGCACACGGCAAGGACCTCTAATGTATACCGTGGACGTTGGAAAGAGCATTGTAAGACGCCATGCTGACCAGGTTCTAGAGTCACTGGAAAACGTCAAATCTACACCACGATCCGATACACCTGGTGATGAAACCGAAGTACCAATTGCATCTACCTCAGAATCGGTGATATTGGAAGCAGACGAACCAAACAATGACGTTGATCCCGAATCAACTTTGCCAGAAGAACCTGATACCCCAAAGAGGCATTATCCGGACAGAATCAGGAAGCCTCCTCAAAGACTGAATTTATAATTGCTTAACTTCAGCTAATGTATATAGCAACCGTAATTGTAAATATGTTATTTAATTAGTAATCGAATGTTATGTACTGTTTAGCTAAAAGGGGAGGAATTGTAGTGTATGTACTTTGAAGAAGGAACTATATTCTGCAGCCCCTGTATACTGCAGTACCAGTAGTGACAACCCCGGTATATAAGCCTGTGTAGCAACTTTGTATAGTAGTTCCAGTTTTGTCTCCATTCAGTGAACACCTGTTATAACCAACTCCTGCAGTCTGTGTCTCAATTACACACGGACGTTACACCCTAGGCTCTGACTGAGGTATTGCAGCAAAAGTAGTTCAATATCAGGACTAACAGCACATCATGCATGTGCTGCATTTATACTATAGCCATTCCTTCTGGCAGGGGGTTGTGAGCCAGGCTGGCGACCTGTCCACATTTTAAAAAATGGTCCCTGTTATGGAAACAACTCAGAGCTCAAACTGCTGGATGTAAAAGCCGTTGAAATATTGGGTTGTCTTGTGTGTCGGAAGACAAAGAAGAAGATAGCCATAACCATAGCCATGGGCAGGGGATGTGGGTTCAACACCACTCACTAAATTACCTGGTGTTCCTAGTACCAGGATAGTTATCCTTGGAAAGCTGTATGGAAGAAGGATGCAGCAGCACCATTACTCCAATCAGCCCACAGCACCATTCCTGATCTGGCATGGTTTTTAGTGAGTGTGGTTTAGCCCACACTCACAGTGCAACACTTCAATGCCACAAGCATTAGGCTTAATGCCAGCAGCAACTGTCAGGCTATAATATCCAATAAAAACAGGGAGCAGCACTTCACTTGCAAGTAGCTGTTATTCCTTAGAAGATTGCCTGGAAGAAGGAAGTGGCAGCACAATTATTCCTAGTACAGAGAAAACATCTCACAGTGACATTCCTGAACCAGATACAGTAACTGGTGCTGTGTTGATTTTATCTAGACAGCAGTCAATAGATTGCTTAAATCTAGAAAGTCCCATGGACAGGAGCCCTGATCTATTTGTAAGTCAACTAGTGCCCTTACTTTCTATGAAATGAGACACCTTTCAGACACCAATGGGTCATAAATCTGGCACGTGCAAGTCATGTTTCTCAAATGCCTGTTAGATAACCACTGAAATGTTCAATATCCTAGTTACAATAAGAGCAGGTTAATCAGGACTTTCATGCAAAAGCTAGATTCCTTGGCATCCAGGAAGCAATAAACCACATTTACCTAAGTTTTTTTAAAGAATAAGGGCCTAGAAATTCAGTAGCGCCCCATTTGGGGCGCCAGCCTCGCCAGGGCGCTAAAAGTAGCGCCCCGGAAGTAGTCGCGGCCGCCCGCCGGAAATTCACTTTGCGCGCCCCAGAGGGGAGGGGCCTTCTGCAGCACGATCGAGGATCGCGAATGCCGGCAAAAGAGCCCGGCACCGAGGAGAAGTGCCGGGCTTTTGGAACGCAGTCGGCAATCCGCGGGGGGGGGGCGGGTGCTCAGGAGGCCGGGGACGGCAGCGTAGAGAGGTGCTGGCAGGCGGCCAGCAAAAGAAATGGCCGCCCCGCACCTCTCCTTTAATTAGCGCCTCTACCGGCGCAGGTAGGCCCCCCTGAACCAGTCGCAAATAGTGTCTGGCGTTAAAGTAGGGGGTGCAACTAAATATTGCAATCGGGGCGGTAGCGGGGCGCTGCGCACACTGATGACATCATCGGTAGCGGCGCAGCACTAATGGCTAGCGCCGCCATTAGCGTTCCGCTAAATTTAGCGGGAGGCGTGGCCAGTGGCTTCCGACCCACTTAGCTCCCTCTTAAGGCGCTAACGGGTGGCGCAGCCCACTGAATTTCTAGGCCAAGGACTTCAGAGATCCCAGGTCATAATCAGACCTTTCCTGTGATTCCCTGATGGTTTTCTTATTTTGTTTTTATCTTATGTGCTAATGACAGTGAAAATAAAAGAAAAAAGAATGGAATTTGCATGTACTAGGTGCAGTGGCACTGAACGATACATGGTCAGGAAGCTTTCAGGTTCTATCCCACGTCAGTGTTGCATTAGCTGATCTCAGCTTGGGTCCTTGTTGCACATTGGTACCCAATGACTCATCTGGGAAAGTACATCTGTGTGGATGTCAGGTAATGGCAGGATCAGCCTCAGCAGTCAGTGTTGCATGTCATAGTCAAATTGTCAATACTCACTTCCTAGAATCAGACAGGGAGCATGGCAGCTTGCAAAAGTTACCGCAGGGCTGCCAGTGCTTGAAGAACCTTACTCCAACATGAGTCATTGGGAATGGAAAAGTAAAGCTCAAAAACTATGGAGCCAATTAAATTGTGATATTTTGCTAAATGGCTAAGAAGCACAATAGTCCCACCTGGTTGAGGCTCCTCTGCTTCATTTTACACACAAATGCTATTTCCACAGTTGGTGCATACATTGAAAACATCCCCACAGAGTATTTACACATCCTGCTTCTTTTGGTTCATGCACCCTGTACTATCAATGTTTTAAAATTGCTACAGCGTCTGGATGGGCCATTAACAGAACATCAGGACACCATTTGTTGCTTGCTATCTTGTCATTGCAGATTTTCAACTTTCCTTGTTTTCCTTCTGTCCTGGTTCACAGGTAATCTTTCAAGTAAAATACAGGATTCCCACGGATAGGGGAACTTTTGACATTATCATAACTAGGAATGTCATCATGTAACAAACATGATATGTGACAATGCGATGTGCTAGAACCCAAATACTGATGGACGATTCCCATGGCCATGTTATGACGCTGATACATTGGAAAATGATGGCTTGCAGAAATACTTTCTACAGGAGTGATATAAGTGTTAGGTCTACCTGGACTCACCCTGATCATTACATAGAATTACGTAGAATTTTACAGCACAGAAACAGGCCATTTGCCCAACAGGTCTATGCCGGTGTTTACGCTCCACACGAGCCCCCTCCCACCTTACTTCATCTTATCCTATCAACATATCCTTCTATTCCTTTTTCCCTCATGTACTTAACTTGCTTTCCCCTAATTGCATCTATGCTATTCGCCTCAACCACTCCATGTGGTAGCGAGTTCCATACTCTTACCACTCTCTGAGTAAAGAAGTTTCTTTGATATTGATCCAGAGATGACTTTGAAACCATTTAATTTGCTGGGGTACACAAGAAAACAACATAACATTAAGTCTAGAATGTCCATAGGTCACTTGGCACACTCAGCCTGCCATGGACGGTTAGCACTGTTTCCAGCTCTCTACACAATATATATGTGTGTATATAGATAGTATTTTTTTAAACTTTTCATTGTCTCTCAGCCTTCATTGATCTAATAAATTTATACAATATACCTGGAGTTAATCTTCACCACTGATTGCCTGACGAAATTGAATGGCTCTGCAAATATAAAATGGATGAGCAAATGAAGCAATCGCCATTAACAAAGGGACAGCAGGCTCTGATTTATTCTTAGAATATACTCCACCCAAAGTCATTGTTAACATAGTCATTTCTTACAAGTGCAATTGTTTATGATGAACAGTGGGCTCTTAGAGAGCAGTGCCATCCCTATGTTGAAAGCAATTAGAATTGGAACAATACAATCATTACTCATGGTGGAGGTATTGGTTTACCAAAGCTCCATGCTTTCTGTAGGTCAATGTGTAAGCAAGGGGATAGAGGTTCTATAGAACCACCGTCCAATTTTAATTCCCATCTTTGCAAAAAAATGTTAAGCAACAAAATAGACCTACTGTATTGGCTTTATTTATTGATACTGTGCATATATCACCAATATGGACTCCAATGAAAGTTGAAAATGATTTTGTAAACAAGAGGAGGATACCAATCAATGTACAGTACAAGTGATTTATCATACTCACTGTAAATTACCAGCTCCTTGGTTGGATCATACTCAAGCCTCATTTATTTTGGCCAAAACATGTCCTTCAGAATAAAGTCTTGTGCAGGAAAGAATGAAGGTGGATGGCTTTAAGGGAGGGAGGGGAAAGATTAGCAAGGATATACTTTGGTGGATCTTTTTTTAAACCCCACGCTTAGAAAAACAAAAATTAAGAAAATATAATTATCATAGAAAAACATTATTCCCATTCAATTGCCCATTGTACCATGAAAAATAGTCCTGACATTTAAAAAATATTCTTTAGGCACTTACATCAATCTATTATGAGCTAATATCAGCACCATTTCATGCACACACACTTCAATGTTTAGTTTAAATGGGCAATGAACAAAATGAAAATAAAAAGCCAAATTAGATTCATGCAATAATTGTAATTATTAATCCTGTAAATGTTTTCATTTTAAATTGCACATTTAGGTGTGGGGATCACTGTAGGTGTGGCTGCAGGAGTGAAAATGAAAAGTTTTGGGGATTATGTGATATAGTGGACTAGACAGTAGCCTTTTAACACTGGGACACATGTTATTATCTAGCCCAAAGTGATGAGATAAGAAAGTCCCCTCTGTAAAATGAGTTTGGGCAACCTTAATCTAGTTCCTACTGGGCATGAGCTAATAGCACAAAACTGCCATTAGAAATACATAGAGGTTACACCATGAAAACAGGCCATTCGATCCAAACAGTCCTTGTTGATGTTAACCCTCCCTGTGAGCAAATAGTTTGAATCACATTTACCCACCCTGTTACCATATCCTTACTAACCCCTTTACTTTTATCCACCAATACAATCTAATCCTGAATGTTGACGTAGTTTGCTCCTCAACCACTAACCCTGGAGGTGAATTTCACTGCCTCATCACTCTCTGTGTAAAGTTTCTTCCGCTCTCTGTTCCAAATCGCTTACATTTAATCTTGTATCTATGACCCCTTGTTCTTGACCCCTAAACTATTGGAAAGAGTCTGCTTCAAGCTACCCCGTCCCATCCTTTCATAATTTTAAACATTTCTTTCATATCGCCTCGTAATCTGCCCTTTTCTAACCAGAAAAAGCCCCAAATTTCCAAGTATTTCGTCATATTTGTATTTCCTTATACCAGGCTGCATCCTAATGAATCTGCATTTTATCCTCTCTGAAGCCACAAAATCCTTCCTATTATGTGGAGCCCAATACTGAACACAGTACTCTAACTACAGCACAGTCGGAGGTGCCGTCTTTCAGATGAGATGTTAAACCGAGGCCCAGTCTGCTCTCTCAGGTGGACGCAAAAGATCCCATGGCACTATTTCAAAGAAGAGCAGGGGAGTGGTCCCCGGTGTCCTGGCCAATAGTTATCCCTCAGCCAACATAACAAAAACAGATTAATATTATTAAATGGGCCAGAACTTCGGGTCCCCACGGGTGAGTATGCACTGGGTACTCACGCGTAGGCCCAACGAAAGTGCCAGTCTCGTGCATGCACTGCGCATGCACGGGAAGCCGGAACTTCTGTTCCCTTAAAGGAAGGGGTTCACAGGTCGAACGCATGCGCCGGAGAGGCAGCGCGTGTGCCTGGAACTTCCGTTTTTTTTGCAGGTTTCTCCAGGGGGGTAAGGCCTGCTTTTAACAAGGTAAGTGGTGGATTAAGTAAAATTGAAACATTTTTTTCCCACAGGTTTATTATTTTTAAATACTTTAAAGAAAGGTAAGTTTATTTTTAGCCCCGTTAGAAACTGTAATTAATTTTTTCAAAAATTCAAATTATTGTTTAAAATAGTTATTTTATGTAATTTATAGTTATTTTAAAAATGTGATTTAAAAAAAAAATTATTTGAAGTTTTAGTTAGGTTTTGGGGCTGAACTGTATTCATGGATTTGACAGCTCTTCCTGTCAAATCTATGAATACAGATTCCCTGCTACCATTGGCTCTCCATGGCCCACGTGATCCCAGGGGACGCTTCGAACTAACTGCGCCCCTGGGATACACAAGCACTGTGCGCCGGCAGTTGGAGCAGGCCCAGGATCGGAATCCCACGCGGGCCCACAGCACAACGGCCGGCACGCTAGGTAAGTGCAGGTCGGAGGCTTGCACCCGCGGGAAGCCTCCGACCCGAATTTCTGGGCCATCTAGTCATTATCACATTGCTGTTTGTGTGACCTTGCTGTGCGCAAACTGGCTGCCGTGTTTCCCACAATGCAACAGTGACTCCACTTCAAAAGTACTTCATTGGCTGTAAAGTGCTATGAGATGTCCAGTGGTTGTGAAAGGCGCTATAGAAATGCAAGTCTTTCTTTCTAATTAGGGAATCTTACTTGAAGGTACAAGGTAGCTGTTATGGGAAATGGAAAAATGGCATACCGGTGAAGTAGGAATGTTCTTTTGAGATTCAAACGATGCCCCCTCATTCATTCAGTATATTCAGAGAGCTTAGAATTCAAACCATGCAATGAGTCTTGCTGTTTTTCCAGGTTCTGTTTGAGCCTGTGATTCCACAACCTATAGCTCAGCAGGCATCGCGACTCTTCTGTGCCACAACATCCTGCTTGGACCCCATGATATCTTTCAGTGCTGAGGAAGAGTAGCCCAATCTTTCGAAATCAGCATCCTGAAATAAAGGGGGTAAGTTTAACCTATCTCACCAGGGAAACCCATGGGATCGGGTGGAACGCTGGTTTTCCATCCCGCCCAATATTACCCTCCGTTAACGTCAGTAGAGAGTAAAATCAGTTTTACACATCTGTATTTTACACCTCCATAAACTTGAGGCCAGCCAAAACTCTGCCGCTTGTGTCCTAACTCGCACCAAGTCCCACTCACCCACCTTGTAGGGATTTCGCAATAATTTCGAGATTTCCTACAGTTCTGAAGATTAATTTTGATTAAAAGAATACCTGGGTAATATACCTTTAAAAATCCAGGGATCAAAATGGCCGTCAGACCGCATGGCAGAAGACAAAAGGACTTGAAAAGGCAGCCTGCTGTGTCTCTGAGAAATGTTCAATGGAGCAGTCAATCTGCCAATCAAAGGGGAGTTCCCCTCCCTGCTGGAGACAATCGACAGAAACTGTGTTTATTTATTCTAAAAGATTAACCACTTGACTGCGGTTTCAGTTTGACCACAGGACAAAGACTTTTGTTTACCCAAGCAATCAAGGAAATAGACATGCTTTTTTTCAAACCACTGCAGCTTTATTCGATAGCCCATCACAGACAATGAGGACACATTTCAAACCACTGCAGCTTTATTCGATAGCCCATCACAGACAATGAGGACACATTTCAAACCACTGCAGCTTTATTCGAAAGCCCATTCAGAGACAATGAGGACACATTTAAACTGAAAAGAAAAACAGTTTAAACGAATGGATAATTCATCAAAACCCATTACAGACAATGGGGACAGTTTGGATCACTTTTGTTTAGCCCAGATACATACGGATTTGGGTGGGAAGGTTTTGGCCCCAAATGGGGTATAAAAGATAGCTTCTCAGAAGCCATCTCTCTCTCTGAGGCCTCGCCTCCATGCTCTCTATAACGTGGGAGCCTGCCTAAAGGAGTGGAACACCAGCAGTTTACTTTTAAAATACTGGGGTGTTTTTACTTCGGGGTAGTGAAGATCAAAGATCGCAGGGCACGGAGCAGGCGGTTTTCATTGGTGAGCATACATTTTTCTGGCCCATTACATGGCAACTTAGAATAGGTATAGGGGCGGGAATTAAGTGGGAATTTTGTTAGAACTGTGATTTTAGTCAATTTTCCCTTGTTGTGTCCATTCTCTCCTCCCCTATTTAAGTAACAGTGTTGCACTAGCAGATAAGGCTGTAGCTGTATTAAAGTGCTGTTTTTAAGTAAAAGCCACTAAGTAAAGGTGCTGTAGTGAGCAAGGTGTTTCTATATTAAAAGTGCTATTAAAAAGGGTGTTGCACTAAGCAGAGAAGTGCTTCAGTGGACACTAAGGGTTCTGTATTAAAGTGCTGTTTTTTTTAAAGTAAAAGCCACTAAGCAAAGGTGCTGTAGTGAGCAAGGTGTTTCTATATTTAAAAGTGCTGTATTTAAATAAAGGAGTGTTGCACTGAGCAAAGAGTGCTCTAGTGGACATTAAGTGTACTGCGTTGAGTAAAAGTGCTGTATCGAGCATAGGAGTGTTGTATTGTTTATTTTTAAGTTGTTTCTTTCTTTTTGTTTCAATAAATACTGGTCTGTTTTGCACATTTCAAACCACGAGTCACGTTTTCTGTCCACATCGCTACCGAATAAGTCCGGTGGTCAGAACCAGGAATAGGGGAGTGCTTCGAAACTGCATGGGGGTCCCTGGAGCAGCTCAGAGGCTTCTGACTGGCCAAAGACAATAACCCCAACCCCGCTGTTAATTCCTACAATCTCCCCTGTGCTCACTGACCTACATTGGCTCCTGGTTAAGCAACGCCTTAATAGTGAGCTCTTTTTCCGCCGCCTTCGTCTCCGTGCCCACTTCTTTGGCCAGGAGTCCTCCCCCCGCACAACTGACCCTTTCTCCCGCTTGCAGAATTCCCATTCTACCTGGACCCCTCCCCCTGGCCTCTTACCCTCTCTAGATCTTTTCATCGCTAACTGCCGCCGTGACATCGGCCGTCTCCATTTCTCTGCTCCCCTCACTCACTCCAACCTACCTCCCTCTGAACTTGCAGCACTCCATTCTCTTAGATCCAACCCTGACATTGTCATTAAACCTGCTGACAAGGGTGGTGCTGTTGTTGTTTGGCGTACTGACCTCTACCTAGCAGAAGCTGAACGCCAACTCTCCGACACCTGCTCCTACCTCCACCTGGACCATGACCCCACTACCGAACATCAAACCACCGTTTCCAAGACTGTCACTGACCTCATCTCCTCTGGAGATCTTCCCCCCGCTGCCACCAACCTCATAGTTCCCCAACCCCACACAGCCCGCTTCTACCTCCTTCCCAAGATCCACAAAGAGGACTGCCCTGGTAGACCCATCGTTTCAGCCTGTTCTTGCCCTACGGAACTTATCTCTTCCTACCTTGACTCTATCTTTTCTCCCCTTGTCCAGTCTCTTCCCACCTACATCCGCGACTCTTCGGACGCCCTCCGCCACTTTAACAGTTTCCAGTTTCCTGGCCCCAACCGCTTCCTTTTCACCATGGACGTACAATCCCTCTACACCTCCATCCCCCACCCGGATGGCCTGAGGGCACTCCGCTTCTTCCTCGAACAGAGGCCCGACCAGTCCCCATCCACCACGACCCTCCTCCGCCTGGCTGAACTTGTTCTCACATTGAACAACTTCTCCTTTAACTCCACTCATTTCCTCCAAATCAAAGGTGTTGCCATGGGTACCCGCATGGGTCCTAGCTATGCCTGCCTTTTCGTGGGCTATGTGGAACAATCTTTGTTCCAGTCCTACTCGGGTCCCCTCCCTCACCTCTTTTTCCGATACATTGATGACTGTATCGGTGCCGTTTCCTGCTCTCGCCCCGAACTTGACAATTTCATTCACTTTGCCTCCAATTTCCACCCTTCCCTCACCTTCACATGGTCCATCTCTGACTCTTCCCTTCCCTTCCTCGACTTCTCCGTCTCCATCTCTGGGGATAGGTTATCGACCAATATTTACTACAAGCCCACTGACTCCCACAGCTACCTGGACTACACTTCCTCCCACCCCGCTTCCTGTAAGGACTCTATTCCATTCTCCCAGTTTCTCCGCCTCCGCCGTATCTGCTCCGACGATGCCACCTTCCACACCAGTGCTTCAGACATGTCTTCCTTTTTCCGCAACCGAGGATTCCCCTCTACCGTGGTTGACACTGCCCTCGACCGTGTCAGTTCTATCTCCCGCACCTCTGCCCTCACCCCCGCCCCTCCCTCCCGAAACCACGATAGGGTTCCCCTTGTCCTCACCTTTCACCCCACCAGCCTCCACATTCAACGGATCATCCTCCGGCATTTCCGCTACCTCCAAAGTGATCCCACCACCAAACGTATCTTCCCCTCCCCTCCCCTTTCAGCATTCCGCAGGGACCGCTCTCTCCGAGACACCCTAGTCCACTCCTCTATCACCCCCAACAGCCCTTCCCCTTCGCCTGGCACCTTCCCGTGCAAGCGGAGGAGATGTAACACCTGCCCCTATACCTCCCCCCTCCCCACTGTCCAGGGCCCCAAACACCCCTTCCAGGTGAAACAGCGATTTACTTGTACTTCTCGCAATCTAGTATACTGTATTCGCTGCTCACGATGCGGTCTCCTCTACATTGGGGAGACCAAACGCAGATTGGGTGACCGCTTTGCGGAACACCTCCGTTCAGTCCGTAAGGGTGACCCCGAGCTTCCGGTCGCCTGTCATTTCAATTCACCGCTCCATTCCCACTCGGACCTCACCGTCCTTGGCCTCTTGTACTGTTCCACGGAAGCTCAACGTAAACTCGAGGAACAGCACCTCATCTTCCGATTAGGCAGTCTGCAGCCTTCCGGTCTCAATATCGAGTTCAACAATTTCAGATCATAACCTCGGCCCCTATTTCATTTTCACTTATATTTTTCCACTCCTTTCCTTTTCCCCCCCCCCTTTCCTTTTGTTTCTCTCTCACACCTGGCAGCTATCTTTTGCCCTGCTAGTACACTTTACACCCAATCACAGCCTATTACCATCTCGTCTAGCTTCTAATCTCTTTTACTTCTTTTGGTTCTTTTATTCTTTTGTCCGATCGCAGCCCTGCCTTCGATCTAGTTCCTTTTCTCTCCAGTTTTGAAGAAGGGTCAAACCCGAAACGTCAACTCAAATTTCTCTCCACGGATGTTGCCTGACTTGCTGAGTTTTTCCAGCATTTTCTGTTGTTATTTCGGATTTCCAACATCTGCAGTATTTTGCTATCGTACTAGTGTTTGGTTCACTGCCACACCTCTTCTAGGAATGCCTACCTTGAAGAAGTTCTGCTCTTCTCTGCGACGGGATCTCCGTTTGGCTCTTCAACCTTGTTCATCTTCATTACTTTCAGTTTCCCTTCTCGTGTTTGATCAGGTATCTGCCAAGACTCGGTTTCACAGCCACATCATTTTCCTCAGCAACTGTCTCCGGTTCCGACTTACTCCACGTGGATTCCAACTAAACTTCCACCCTTCGTGCTTCGGATCCACCCAGGATTACAAATATCTCCAAGATATTCATCGTTCCTCGAACTACTGCTCTCGCCGCATCCTGAGATCCACGCTCAACGCCATGCGGCGCCACATGAACACACTCGACTTCTCTCTTCAGCAACACCGGCGCACTCTATCTCAAAGCTGTCCGGGTCCTCAGTTCCACTTCATCCTTCGACTCATCCAACGCTTCAACAAAAAACTTTTCTTCTTCCTTTCCGATGTCAAGGATCGCAAGCTTCATCAACTCTTGGACACCAACGCCCCTCCGGAACCTTCTTCCCCTTCACTTTCCTCTGACCCCCCTTCTCCCAATCTCACCCCCTGCCGTGTGTTCACTATCCCCTCTGACCTTCCACTCTCTGACCCTGAACGATCAGTCCTCAGCAAAGGCCTGAGCTTCATCCCCTTACGCCCCCACCTCAATGAATTTCGAGCTCGGCACGATGCTGAGCTCTTTTTCCGCCGCCTTCGTCTCCGTGCCCACTTCTTTGGCCAGGAGTCCTCCCCCCGCACAACTGACCCTTTCTCCCGCTTGCAGAATTCCCATTCTACCTGGACCCCTCCCCCTGGCCTCTTACCCTCTCTAGATCTTTTCATCGCTAACTGCCGCCGTGACATCGGCCGTCTCCATTTCTCTGCTCCCCTCACTCACTCCAACCTACCTCCCTCTGAACTTGCAGCACTCCATTCTCTTAGATCCAACCCTGACATTGTCATTAAACCTGCTGACAAGGGTGGTGCTGTTGTTGTTTGGCGTACTGACCTCTACCTAGCAGAAGCTGAACGCCAACTCTCCGACACCTGCTCCTACCTCCACCTGGACCATGACCCCACTACCGAACATCAAACCACCGTTTCCAAGACTGTCACTGACCTCATCTCCTCTGGAGATCTTCCCCCCGCTGCCACCAACCTCATAGTTCCCCAACCCCGCACAGCCCGCTTCTACCTCCTTCCCAAGATCCACAAACAGGACTGCCCTGGTAGACCCATCGTTTCAGCCTGTTCTTGCCCTACGGAACTTATCTCTTCCTACCTTGACTCTATCTTTTCTCCCCTTGTCCAGTCTCTTCCCACCTACATCCGCGACTCTTCGGACGCCCTCCGCCACTTTAACAGTTTCCAGTTTCCTGGCCCCAACCGCTTCCTTTTCACCATGGACGTACAATCCCTCTACACCTCCATCCCCCACCCGGATGGCCTGAGGGCACTCCGCTTCTTCCTCGAACAGAGGCCCGACCAGTCCCCATCCACCACGACCCTCCTCCGCCTGGCTGAACTTGTTCTCACATTGAACAACTTCTCCTTTAACTCCACTCATTTCCTCCAAATCAAAGGTGTTGCCATGGGTACCCGCATGGGTCCTAGCTATGCCTGCCTTTTCGTGGGCTATGTGGAACAATCTTTGTTCCAGTCCTACTCGGGTCCCCTCCCTCACCTCTTTTTCCGATACATTGATGACTGTATCGGTGCCGTTTCCTGCTCTCGCCCCGAACTTGACAATTTCATTCACTTTGCCTCCAATTTCCACCCTTCCCTCACCTTCACATGGTCCATCTCTGACTCTTCCCTTCCCTTCCTCGACTTCTCCGTCTCCATCTCTGGGGATAGGTTATCGACCAATATTTACTACAAGCCCACTGACTCCCACAGCTACCTGGACTACACTTCCTCCCACCCCGCTTCCTGTAAGGACTCTATTCCATTCTCCCAGTTTCTCCGCCTCCGCCGTATCTGCTCCGACGATGCCACCTTCCACACCAGTGCTTCAGACATGTCTTCCTTTTTCCGCAACCGAGGATTCCCCTCTACCGTGGTTGACACTGCCCTCGACCGTGTCAGTTCTATCTCCCGCACCTCTGCCCTCACCCCCGCCCCTCCCTCCCGGAACCACGATAGGGTTCCCCTTGTCCTCACCTTTCACCCCACCAGCCTCCACATTCAACGGAT
Source organism: Somniosus microcephalus (assembly GCF_052327205.1). Lineage (NCBI taxonomy): Eukaryota > Metazoa > Chordata > Chondrichthyes > Squaliformes > Somniosidae > Somniosus > Somniosus microcephalus. The sequence goes on from NC_141006.1 coordinate 32,748,406, forward strand.
CATCCTCCGGCATTTCCGCTACCTCCAAAGTGATCCCACCACCAAACGTATCTTCCCCTCCCCTCCCCTTTCAGCATTCCGCAGGGACCGCTCTCTCCGAGACACCCTAGTCCACTCCTCTATCACCCCCAACAGCCCTTCCCCTTCGCCTGGCACCTTCCCGTGCAAGCGGAGGAGATGTAACACCTGCCCCTATACCTCCCCCCTCCCCACTGTCCAGGGCCCCAAACACCCCTTCCAGGTGAAACAGCGATTTACTTGTACTTCTCGCAATCTAGTATACTGTATTCGCTGCTCACGATGCGGTCTCCTCTACATTGGGGAGACCAAACGCAGATTGGGTGACCGCTTTGCGGAACACCTCCGTTCAGTCCGTAAGGGTGACCCCGAGCTTCCGGTCGCCTGTCATTTCAATTCACCGCTCCATTCCCACTCGGACCTCACCGTCCTTGGCCTCTTGTACTGTTCCACGGAAGCTCAACGTAAACTCGAGGAACAGCACCTCATCTTCCGATTAGGCAGTCTGCAGCCTTCCGGTCTCAATATCGAGTTCAACAATTTCAGATCATAACCTCGGCCCCTATTTCATTTTCACTTATATTTTTCCACTCCTTTCCTTTTCCCCCCCCCCTTTCCTTTTGTTTCTCTCTCACACCTGGCAGCTATCTTTTGCCCTGCTAGTACACTTTACACCCAATCACAGCCTATTACCATCTCGTCTAGCTTCTAATCTCTTTTACTTCTTTTGGTTCTTTTATTCTTTTGTCCGATCGCAGCCCTGCCTTCGATCTAGTTCCTTTTCTCTCCAGTTTTGAAGAAGGGTCAAACCCGAAACGTCAACTCAAATTTCTCTCCACGGATGTTGCCTGACTTGCTGAGTTTTTCCAGCATTTTCTGTTGTTATTTAGTAAAATTCTCATCCATGTTTTCAAATCCCTCCATGGCCTCGCCCCTCCTTATCTCTGTAATCTCCTCCAGCCCTATAATCCCCCCTAGATCTCTGTGCTCTGCCTATCCTGAACATCCCTGATTTTAATTGCTCCACCATTGGCAGCCATGCCTTCAGCTGCCTAGGTCCAAAGGTCTGGAATTCCCTCCCTGAATCTCTTTTCTCCTTTAAGACCTCTTTGACCAAGCTTTTGGTCATCTGCCCTAATATCTCCTTCTATGGCTCGGTGTCAAATTCTGTTTTTTTTTGATAACGCTCCCGTGAAGTGCCTTGGGATATTTTACAAGAAACTTTTTTTTATCCGGCACAGACGGGACCGACGTGGTGCCGGTTCATTAAAAATTCCGGATAACCGAAAGCTATAGTAAAAGATACGGAGCTGAGAGCTCCGTATAAAGCAACAAACCCTGTTGCTTAGCAACAGGTTCAAAACAATGGCCACAAGTTGCAAATGTCTCTGTAGCTTAGCAACAGCTGCAGCCACACCCTTGCACAGCAACACATGGAGGAAGGCAAGTAATAAAAGTTATCTGAACCTACTCCTGAATTTTGCCAGTTAACCGAGATTTCCGGTTATTTAGGTGTCGGTAAATCGAAAGTTTCCTGTACTATGTTAAAGGCACTATATAAATATAAGGGCCTAGAAATTCAGTCTGGACACTTTTGGGGCGCTAAAGTCGGGCGCTCGCTAAAGTTAGCGCCCGCCGGAAAGTGTAGGCCACATCGCCGAAATTCAGTAGAGTTGGCCTTAAGTTTGGCCGAGCGCTGAAACTGGCGTTGAAATGCTGTGTTCCGGCGCTAAGCCGGCGATGCGGCCTAATAACGCCGAAGCCGGGCGCAGCGCAGGTGCGGTGATGTTTTGATTGACAGCAGACACCCTGACGCCGGCCAGCTCTTAAAGGGGGAAGGGTCAACTTTGACTGCTGCCACGCCCTGCATACTGGAGCCCTGCAGCTAGGCCTCAGCACTACTGGTGTGCCAAAATAGCGCCTGGAGCAATGGAGAGGGCCCGTGAGCGAGCACAGCGCTTCTCAGAGCATGCTCTGAGTGTGCTCATTCATGGTGTGGAGAAGCGAAGAGAGATCCTGTGCCCGGACAGTGGCAGGAAGGCTCCCAGGAGCCAGTACAGGAGAGCCTGGGGCAAAATCGCCCGCAGGGTGTCATCCACCTGTGATGTCCCCAGGAGTGCGGACCAATGCCGCAAGAAGTTCAACGACCTCACTCGGATGGTGAAGGTGAGTACCCTTTCCAGTGTCCCCCTCATCCTTGCATGTGCACCTCACATTATGGGCAAAGGGACCTCAAAGGCCTAATGGGCAGCCCTCCTCCCGCAGCAATGGCACTTGCATGTTCATCAATAGCACTTTCTGCACTTAACACACTGGCCAAGCTATTCGACCATGGGAGGCAGTGCACCCAGCAACAGGGCACCACACTGGCCAAGCTATTCCACCATGGGAGGCAGTGCACCCAGCGACAGGGCACCACACTGGCCAAGCTATTCCACCATGGGAGGCAGTGCACACAGCGACAGGGCACCACACTGTACTTAGAGGCCGTCCTTTCTCTTGCAGGCCAAGCTGGTGAGCAATGTAAGGAGCCAGGCTGTCACTGGTGGAGGCCGTCCCGAGTACCAGGCGCTCACTGATCTGGAGGAGAGCGTGGCACGACTCATGCGTGGCCGGGTGACTGGCCCTGTCGCGATCGGCGAGGCGGACCCTGTACTGGTACCCACTGGTAAGGACATGACCGGTTGCACCTCTCTCGTTGCCCTCGTGCTTCAGATCTACATCCTTTCCCACTGACCGACAAATGCGCATAATGCACCACTCAGGCCTCCCTCGCTGACGGCCTGTCCTCACTCTAAAGCTACTCTTGTGCCTTCCTGCTTTCAGCTGGTGAGGAGGAGGTGGTCCCTGAAGCGCAGAGAGCCAGGCCCTTGGAGGAGGAGGACGTCGAGGACCAGGAGGAAGGCGGCACATCGGGGGAACCCTCCTCCGCGCCAGGGGATGGCAATGGAGGGGAGACGTCTGGCCTGCAGGAGAGCCAGGGGGAGGTGTTGGAGGGGAGGGCCGAAGCTGGTCCCAGTAGGGTGGACGCACGCGGGAAGGCTCCGGCAGCACGCCGGCCTTCTGCCCAGAGGGGGGAGGTGTTGGAGGGGAGGGCAGAACCTGGCCCAAGTGGGGTCGACGCACGCGGGAAGGGCCGGCCAGCACGGCGGACTTCTCCCCAGAGGGAGAGTCCGCCCTCCAGTCCGGACACGGTCCTCGCCCAGGAGGTGCGCGTCCTCGATGAGATGTCGGCGGCGTCTGAGCGGCGCCACCAAGAGTTCATGGGGGTGGTCGAACAGATGCCTCACGCCATTGAGTCCCTGGCTCAGAGTGTGGTGGCTTTCGGGGAATCACAGGCCAGGGGGTTCGAACAACTCACGGCAGCGCACGACAGGGGTGTCCAGCAACTGGCCGCAGCGCACGACAGGGGTGTGCAGCAACTTGCGGCAGCGCAGGACAGGGGTGTGCAGCAACTCGCGGCAGCGCAGGACGCGGGTGTGCAGCAACTGGCGGCAGCGCAGGACGCGACTCGCGAGATGAGTGGTGCCGTCCAGACACTGGCAGAGCTGATGCGGGCACATACCAGGGCAGTTCGGGCACTCACTTCTGCCACACTCGCTGTGGCACGGAGGCATCGCCATGGCACCCGCCGCCCTGCTGCAGCACAGCGGTCTGGCCTCCCCCAGATTGCTGCGCTTGCGACACTGCCAGCCCGGCCGAGTGCCAGTGTCTCTGGCGAGCAGCGCGCACCTGCCATCAGCCAGCTTGCCGCCAATGGTGCTGCCGACACTGCCACTCCCCCAGCCAAGGTGCGACGAGCTGCTGCTAAGACTGATGCTGCCCAGCCACAGCTGCAGCAGTCAGCAGGCGGCCCCTCCCGGGCCAGGCCTCGTCTAGGCCGACCCCCAAGGGCATCTGCCGACACGCTTTGTGGCCCTCATGAGCCTTCCCCCAGCCTCACCACACCCGCAGGGCCCAGGTTGAGGCGGAGCAGCAGGTCGGCCAGGGGCCGGAGAAGCCTGTCTAAGGACTTGCCCTCTCGGCACACCCATTAGAGTGTGGTGAGAGCGGTTTGTTTTATATTGGGGGGCTTGTGTTGTGGGGGGCATTATTTTGTTAAGGCCGAGGATCAAGGCATTTTTTGTTTTCATGGGGGTGTCTCTGTTGTGGGGGGGGGGCTTATTTTTGTAAGGCCGCTGTTGAAGGCCTTTTGGATGGGCAAGTTTTGTTAGTCCTCCCCAGGTTTTGGGAGTGACAGATGTTTTTGACTGTTTTTTGGGGGTCTTGTCTGTTTTTCTGTTTCATGTGGGAAGGGCCCTGAGTTTGTGAAATAAAGCTTTTGATTTATTCAGCATGTCCAGGTGTCATGTTTGAAGTGGTTGTTGCGTTAACCGGCTGAGGGCTTGCGGAGCGGCTGCCTCAGGTGCGTTCATTGCCACAGGCCATTCCCTGACAGGGGGCCTAGAAGTGTCGATCAATAAGCCCCCGGCGGACGGCCCTTGGCCCTTGTCGCTCCCTCCTGGGCTGGTCCTCCTCCTCCTCCTCCTCCTCCTCCTCCTCCTGCTCGTCCTCCTGAGGTGGTGGTGCAATGCCAGGTGGCAGTGCCTGAGTCCTGCGGATAGCCAGGTTGTGCAGAATGCAGCACACGACGACAAACTGGGAGACTCTATCCGGCGAATACTGAAGAGATCCTCCGGAACGATCCAGGCAGCGGAACCGTTGCTTGAGGACGCCTATCGTTTGCTCAATAATGTTCCTTGTGGCTTGATGGCTTTCGTTGTATGCCTCCTCCGCTGGGGTCCTGGGCGCGCGGAGCGGGGTCATGAGCCATGTACACAAAGGGTAGCCCTTGTCCCCGATAAGCCATCCCCTTGGTGGAGGCTGTGCCTCGAACATGTCAGCCACAGTAGTCTGGCGCAGGATAAATGCATCGTGGCTGCTTCCTGGGAAGCGGGCATTGACAGCTAGGATGCGCTGCCTGTGGTCACACACCAGCTGTACATTTAGGGAATGGTAGCCCTTCCGGTTGCGGTAATCCTCGGCATTGTGGATAGGTGCCCGCATATCCACATGCATGCAGTCAATGGCGCCCTGCACCATGGGGAAGCCCGCGATCCTGCCAAATCCGACTGCACACTGCTCCTGCCTCTGTCGGGTCATGGGGAAGGAGATGAATTGGTGTCTCCTTGCGAAAAGGGCATCGGTGACCTGCCGGATGCAGCGATGCGCGGCGAACTGGGAGATGTTCGCTATGTCCGCAGCAGCGGCTTGGAAGGAGCCGCTTGCATAAAAGTTCAGAGCCACCGTGACCTTCACTTCCACCGAGAGAGACGTCCTGTACATCAGCTGTGGACGCAGATCTGTGTGAAGCAGCTGGCAGATCTCTGCAACCACCTCCCTTCTGAAGCGCAGCCTCTTCACACAATGCGCCGCAGTCATGGTGAGATAGGGCACCTGCTGCCGGTATTGCCTGAGTGGGTAAGGCCTACGTTGCCGACGCCTGATGGCCCCTCTGCGTCTAGGCATGGCTGGCCCTCTCTCACAGCGTCTGCGAGCCCTTCGCACATAATGCTGCAACTGAGGGTTGGCCCCCCATACAGCCCCCATAATAAAGTTGAGAACAGATAAATCACAATGAATCAAATGTCAAAGCACTGGCCAGAAGCCAAAAATACCTCTCCTATGTTTTCCCAAATCAGTAAGCTCTGTCCCTTGGTCTCTGTCCAGAAATCCAAAGCAGTAAAGTCATTGCAGCAAAATGGCTGGGCTTTATAGGTCAGTGTAAGTGCCCTTTAATTTGCACTCCCCGAGGCCCACAGGGCCTCTTTTGCGTTCCACCTCACAGTTCTTAGCAGCGCCATGCCCACATTGGGCGGGCGCCACTGAATTTCCGGTTTGGGGCGCACAAACAGCGTTGCGCGACGATATGACGTCATAAGCTGCGCGCGCACCTGAGCGGGCGCAAACACTTTGCGCCAGCGCTAAATGTCAACTGAATTTGGGCGTCGGCGCAGATCGGACTGCGTTCAGGCGCTAAGTGTCTAGCGCCGGAAATATAGCCCTTTTATGGCGTTAGCGGCTGGCGCAACCCACTGAATTTCTAGGCCGCGATGTTGTTGTTTCCTAATGGGTGGGTTAGGTTAAAATTGCCCCCAAAGATTCTTAGTGCTGTGCTACTGGTGTAAAATATCAGAAATAACAACAGCACGAATCATCACAATCATCACAATACCTTACTTGTGACCAGCAGATGACTCGCTTGTGGGTTTGAAGAGCTGAAGCTTCTTCCTCCGTGGTCTGTGGGCAGACAGATGAAATGACTTATATATTGCATGATTAATCTGTACCGCTGACCAAATATTAAAAAATTTAAACCAGTCAGGGTGCGTAAATAATCGATGCATAATTTTAGTTCACATTCCACAATAATTCTAAGTGATAGGCGATTTATCAAGGAATGATCATTTGTGGGTCATTGCTTCGCTATCACCTGGGACATTAAGGCTGCGATTTTGCCATCGGAGGCGGGTTTGCGTCACGCTGCTGGTTTCAGCTGCACCGCGATAAAGATTTTGAGTTACCTGGGCTTATTACACCATGCGCGTTATCCAGCCCAATCAGTGGGTGCGGGTCTGCTGCTCGCCTCTGCTGACGCCTTCGATTCAGTTGCATTTAAGGGGCCCATGCAGCCTTTGGGTTTTATTCACTTTCTGCTGCTTCTCATTGTTACTGTTAGCGAGGTGACTGCTGCGAGGGCCAAGGCTTCTCCCCAATTTGATGATGACTCCCTCCATGCTCTTGTGGAGGGAGTAAGAGGTTCTGTTCCCCTCCAACGGACGGAGGAAGCCTCCTCAGCAAACCAAGGCAGCCTGGCTGCAAATTGCTGAGGAGGTGAGCGCCAGGTCTTTGTGTGGTCGCTCCTGGATTCAGTGCAGGAAAAGGTTCAATGATCTGTTACGCTCAGCAAAAGTGAGTATAACATCACACTTACTTTCAATCTACTCCCCATCTCTTTTCATCGCCAGCACTCTGCATTGTCAACCTACTCCTGCACATCCCACTTTACCCTTACATCCCTTGCACCCTTAACCATCCCTCTCTCTCTATGTACAGAATCACTTCATTATTCTACTATGCAGTCCTCACACTTGCTATCACTGTTATGGCAATGGCAACAATTAACAATGCACAGGGAGGGCCCTTGGTATTGGCACCTCACTCCATCTTTGTCTCCCTCTAAGCATCTATGCTATGGATTCTCCACACTCACTCCAACATTCTCGCTCAAACTCCACTTGTGTCCCTCATTGCAGGAAAAGAGAGCCCACAATAAGAGGGAGAGGGGCAGGACAGGAAGAGGGCCACCTTCCATGGCGCATTTAACTAATGCTGAGGAGGCTGCTATCGAGATCATCGGAGGTGCAGAGGAGCTGGAAGTGGGGGACAGAGAGACGGGCGCAGTACAGCAAGCTGGTGACAGACTAGATTTGCAACCCTCTCATTTAGATTTCATGAATGACTGATATGGCATCTGATGTTCATGCAGATTGAGTTCTGATCATCTGCGCAATTCGATGTGTCTGCTACATTAATATCACATGTCTAACTCATGCCTTTACTCCTCCACAGGACCATCGAGCGCCCTCCTCCCACTGTACAGGAGGAGGAGCTGGAAGACTCCACAGAGGAAGCTGCAACCTCTGAGGGAGCAGCGTCAGCAGGATCAGCGCAGCCAGCACCAGCGCAGAGACGCACACCTTGGTGGGTCCTTTGCGAGATAGAGTTGTGTTGTCACCTGGTATATCACAGCTCACAAGTGAGCATCAGCCGATGGCGGAGACAGGGACAGCAGTGGAGAGTCCTCGTCGGAGGGCGCTGGACGCTCCTAGCTCTGCTCACCTGCATTTGGACCCTGTGCCTCTGGGGCCATCCAGAAAGAGAGCTGGAACTCCAGGAACAAGTGCATGAGTCTCTGACAGGGTTTGCATCCACGGTAACAGCGAGTGTGCAGAGAATGGAGGAGTGCATCTCAAACATGAGCTATGCTGTGGTGCACGCAATGGTGAATGTAAGTGCTGCCATGGAAAGGATGGCAATCTCCATGGAGGATATAAATTGCTAGACTCAAATGAACATGGTGACTCTTCTAAATAGATGGTCTGCTATGGAGGATAGATGGGCATCTATTGAGGAGAGACACCAGAGGTGCATGGACGTCCCCGTTATGAGGACTGTCAGTACAGAGATGGGTCCTCATGGCCCCACTGATGTGCAGCAAGGTGCTCCCCAGCTACTTGTTAGCAGTGAAGTGCAGGTGACCCATGAGAGGGATGTTGGTGGTCGCCATGAGCTCACACTCCCATGTCACGGCGGAGCCCTCAGGCAGCGCCCCAGATTCCTCACCCAACTGAGATGGCCATCTCAGCCCCTGCACAGCCGCAGGAGGAGCAGACTGTTGCGGAGCCCTCCCAGGCTCCCAAACCCAGAGTACGCCCGTCAAAGGCATCTAAGCAGGCGCAGCAGAGAAGTGAGCAAGGTGCCTCTACATCTGCTGAAGATAGGGGAAGCACCATGTAAAAGCACACGTAAGAGAAAGTTAACACACAAATAGTCACAAGGGTAGTCACTTGGGTGTTTTCTTATCTTACAAAGTAAAGTTTGTCACCATTATTTCAATTGCATTAAAGAAATGCGATGTCAATGATTCAAAGAGTTGGCCTATGTGTGCTCAGAAATGGAAGTTGCACAGTGAGGAATCAGGGCACCTTTCATCAGTAATGTTAAGTATGTGTATTGTATTGAACAATTAACACAAAGACTTAAACGTATAACTCAAACAGGTCTTTACTGGTTGGAGGTAGGGACTATACATAGGTCTTTACTTCATGCCCACAGGCGGGAACTGAGGGGAGATCAGTACCCACAGTACTATTTATACCCCTATGGCCAGGAGTGGTACTGCGTATCACTACGCCCAACAAGTAGTGCAGTCCTGTCCATAGGTTCAAAGTAGCACACATATTACATACACAACAAGTAATGATGGTGAGAGAATGATAGGAAAGCACAGCTTATTGTACAGATGCTGTATGGTGTGTTAAGAAGGTTGTACAGACACTCATATCCATGTGCCAGCCACATGTGGTTGCTTCGTAAAGTTACGCAAATCTGGCATGGATTAGTGCATCCCTTGCCTCACGGCCAGCAATGTGCTCACATGCTGGTGGAACTCTAACAGCCACTTCCGCAAGGTTTTCCTCATCTGCCTCCTCTTCCTCCTCCTCCTCCTCTTCCTCCTCTTCCTCCTCCAGTTCTGAGGAGGCTGTGCTCTGTGCCAATTGTTCCTCAGGCAGTAGTAAGCCACGCTGCAGTGTGATGTTGTTCAGGGCACAGCAGACCACGGTGATTCTGGACACCCTGGCTGGTGCGTACTGTAGGACTCCACCAGATCTGTCGAGGCATCTGAATCGCATTTTGAGGAAGCCGATGGTTTGCTCTATGATGCTTCTGGTGGAAATGTGGCTCTCATTGTAGCGCTCCTCAGCTTCGTTTGATGGCCTCCTCATCGGTGTCATTAGTCACGTTTCAGGGGATAGCCCTTGTCTCCAAGTAGCCATCTGGAAAGTTGGGTTGGCGGATTGAACAGCTGAGGCACAATAGACTGCCACAGGATGAATGAGTCATGGCAACTGCCAGGAAACTTGGCGCAAACATGCATAATGTTCTTCCTGTGGTTACACACCAGCTGGACATTAAGGGAGTGGAAGCCCTTGCAGTTCACAAATACAGTTGGGTTGTGATGGGGTGCCCTAATAGACACATTAAACCGAGGCCTCGTCTGCTCTCTCAGGTGGACGTAAAAGATCCCAAGGCACTATTTCGAAGAAGAGCAGGGGAGTTATCCCCAGGTGGTCATGAAAGGCACTATATAAATGCAAGTCTTTCTTTCTTTCTATGTGTGTAACCTATGATGCCCTGTACCCTTGGGAAGCCTGCTATATTTGCAAAGCCAACCGCACGTGCATTAACACTTGCTTCATCCGTGGAGAAGTGGATGTAATTGTGCGACTTGGTAAAGAGGGCATTGGTAACCTACCTGATGCAACTGTGTGCGGCCGACTGGGAGATGCCGCTGATGTCTGCTGCTGATCCCTGGAAGGTCTCTGAAGCAAAGAAGTTGAGGGCGGTGGTGACTTTGACAGCGGCTGGTAAGGAGTGTCCACCCGCTCCTCTGGGCTCCAGGTGTTGGTGCAGCATTGCGCAGATGTCAGCGACTACTTCTCGCGAAAGTCTCAGCCTCCTTTTGCACTGCTTCTCACTCATGTTGAGGAAGCTCATCCTCGGCCTGTAAACCCTGTGTTGGGGGTATCTCCTGAGGCACAGTGCAGCCCTGTGCTGACGCCCTCTGCCCTTTGCACCATTAGATGGCTAAGGAGGAGGTTGGCGCTCCTGTTGTTGGTGCTGCTGCTGTACCTGGTTCTGCCGGGAGTGCTCTTCCTCCGATTCTGAGGACCAGGATCAGAGGGTATAAATGGTTCCCATTCCGCTGGTATATATCTCAGTTGAGGAAGAGTTGTTATAAGCGCTCAGTCAATGTGGAGAGAGGGTATTCCAAGGAGGTCACAGTGCATATGGATCTCAGCGTAAACACTTACAACCTCAATACACCTGCAAAATGTGTTCCGAAACCTCAAAACAGAAAGTTCTGGCATCTGAAAGTGAACTCATGTTACAGGTCCGCTTTTATATGTGTAAGGTTTGCAAGAATTTCGGAAAATTTCTACAGCCCCAAAGATTATTTTTGATTAAAGAAAACCTGGGTGGAATATACCTTAAAAATCCAGGGCATTAAAAATGGCTGTCAGGCCTCGTGGCAGAGGACAAAGACAGCCTGCTTGTATATCTACAAAGGATTTGGAAAAAAACACCAGCCTGTGTGAATATGCATGAAGTACTTGAAACTGTCAATCAACTGCAGTTTAGGAAGTTTCACTCACAGGACAAAGGGGTTGTTTGTTTACAAGCCCTCTACAATGTTGACTCAAGGGCTTAAGTACTTAAAGCTGTCAATCAGTTGCGGTTGGGCGGTGACCGCAGGACAATGGATTGTTTACAAAGCACTTGAGTGCTGTTGACTGAACACTGTGGGACATTTCAAACTGGTCGCAAACCAGTCAAATGAATGGGAAAACACATTCAAACCCATTACAGTCAATGGGGACAGATCAATCCCTTTTGTATAGCCCAGATACATCCAGATTTGGGCGCGAAGATTACGGCTCCCAATGGGGTATAAAGATAGCCTCTCAGGAAGCCATTCGCTCTCTCTCTACCGCCTCGCCTCCGTGCTCTGCCTGCAAGAAGAACAACTCAGGAGCCCACCCAAAGGAGTGGAATACCAGCAGTTGCTTTTGAATTACTGGGGTATCTCCACTTCGGGGCGGTGAAGAACCTAAGACCGCAGGGGCACGGAGCAGGCGTTCACTGGTGAGCATAAATTTTTCTGGCCCATTACAAGACAACCTAGATAGGTATTAGGGGTGGGAATTAAAGGGGAATTTTGTTAAATCATTATTTTAGTCAATTTTCCCTCGATATGTCCGTTTCTCCTCCCCTATTAAGCAAAAGTGTGCTGTATTAAGTAAAAGTGCTGTATTAAGCAAAGGTGTGCTGTAAGCAAAGGTGTGCTAAGCAAAAAGTGCTGTATTAAGCAAAGGTGTGCTGTATTAAGCAAAGGTGTGCTGTATTAAGCAAAGGTGTGCTGTATTAAGCAAAGGTGTGCTGTATTAAGCAAAGGTGTGCTGTATTAAGCAAAAGTGTGCTGTATTCATCATTATTTTCAATTTATTCTTTATTTCAATAAATACTGGTCTTCTTTGCACCCAATCACGAGTCTCGTTTTGTCTGTATTGCTACTGAAATAAGTCCGGCGGTCAGAACCAGAAAAGGGGAGCGATTCAAAACCGCACGGGGCTCTGGAGCAGCTCAGATACTTCTGACTGGTCAGAGACAATAACCTCAACACACACCCCTTTTATTTCTACATATGGCAGGAGCAGCTGTCAACTATTCAGCTTGTTGCTGAATCCGGCACAATCAGCTGGCCTGTTTGTAGCACGACGGGCAACACGCTGAAAATGTTGCACAATGGGAAGAGCCTGTCAAAATAGTATTATCCAGGCAGTTAACAAGCTGTTAACTGCCTTAAGTGCCTCTCCCGCTGCTTGGTGTCGGGTCTGAACGGAACTCGCAGACCCGCCACTTTGGAAAGTCGCGTGGAGGCGGGATGGCAGCAGGTTCGCAACCCGCCGTCAATCAGTTTGGTTTTAACTCCGGACCCGCCTCCGAATCTGCCCTCTGAGCGCCAGCAAAATCGTGGCCTAAGAGCCTGATTCTAAAAGCATCTGAGATGTCCCTCCCAAAGGTGTCATAGATATCCATTCTGAAAAGTTTATCATTTTTCAAACTGCATCGCGGACACACGTGCAAACTGTATTTAAAACCTCTGGTGTGTCTTTACTTCCGTCAGATGGTTTTTTTTTATATAAAAGAGCATTTCCCGTAATCAGAGAGGAGAAAAACAAAGTGACTTGAACGAGGTTCACAGGGTCCAAAAGTTGTCAAGACTGTAAATGAGAACTGGAACTTCACAATGTCAGGCCACAATATTCCATGATGGCAGTAATCTAATACACAATATATTTCTCACTTTGTTTCTTGCCAACTGAAGATTTAATTTCAATAAATTTTCATTAATTGTGTCACAAATCATGAATCTTCACAAATAAAATCATCAGGGGGATTACCGCAGCTGTGAAATAACACATTGTACAATACCAGGGAAAGACATCCGGGGAACAAAATTACCTCTCAAATTACAACATTCTATTATTAAAAGTTTGATGTCTATGTGAATGTAAACATTTATTATTGTAGAGAGCTTCCAGCTTTGCTGATTGGCCCACGTTAATCATGTTTTTGTCACTGACCAGAGATCCCCACAAAACCAGGGAAGGCAATCATGTTGGATTTTGCACTTACCTTATATTCTTCGCTGTAGAAAAATAATTGAAGTTGGGAGCACATTATAGCCCCAACTTTACTCAAGCACGTGTTCGTGGGAAAGTCTGGACAGCGGAGCGGCATAGCGTGAGGGCAGGAAGTAGTACAAATATCCAGCATAACATAGCTGTGGTTTGGAAAGATGGAATTATGAACTGAAAAGGTGACACCAGAGAGAGGGGGCAGGGAAGGGACTTACAAAAGAAAAAAGATTTGTAGACATACAGAGTAAGCTGGAGGACAGCAAGGACCCCACTACCAATTATGACATGCTGAGCATTGCTCTTCAACAACAGTTGGGAGAGAGAAGGGCCCAAGCCATATCAATCCATGAGCAACTCTGCAAGAGATCAGCTCCTATTCTGTTGGAGTGCCAAACTGGTTCAGCTGTATAGTTTTGATTTTACTAATATTACTAAGAATACGGAGACAGACAACTTTGGGAAAATAAAAATAAAGGATAGAAGGAAACACATATAAATCAATGATTTAATTACAGGATTACAATATCCAGCTCGAGTTTGATTCTCATTGTTTATCACACCACCAGAAGCCCCTGATTCGATTATTTCTTCAAGAAAGTTGACAAAGCCGATTGCGGTAATTACAGAGGAGTTTCCCTGCTGTCTGCCACAGAATCCTCCTCAATCGCCTTCTCCCAGTGGCCAAAGAGCTCCTCCCAGAGTTGCAATGCGGGTTCCGCCCACTAAGGGGCACAATGGACATGATCTTCACTGCATGTCAATTACAAGAGAAATGCAGGGAACAGCACCAACCGCTGTACATGGCCTTCTTTGATCTCACAAAGGCCTTTGACATTGTCAACCATGAGGGATTATGGAGTGCCCTCCTCAAATTCGGCTGCCCTCAAAAGTTTGTCACCATCCTCCGCCTGCTTCACGACGACATGCAAGCAGTGATCCTGACCAACGGTTCCATAACAAACCCAACTCATGTATGGACCGGGGTCAAACAAGGCTGTGTCATTGCACCAACGCTCTTCTCGATCTTCTTGGCTGCAATGCTCCATCTCACCCTCAGTAAGCTCCCCGCTGGAGTGGAAGTAATTTACAGAACAAACGGGAAATTGTTCAACCTCCGTCGCCTCCAGCCCAGATCCAAGGTTGTCCCATCCTCTGTCGTCGAATTACAATATGCAGACGATGCTTGCGTCTGCACTCACTTGGAGGTCGAACTCCAAACCATCATCAACACCTTCACCGAAGCGTATGAGAGCATGGGCCTTACACGAAACATCCGTAAGACAAAGGTCCTCAACCAACCTGTCCCCGCCACACAGTACTGCCCCCCGATTATCAAAATCCACGACAAGGCCTTGGACAATGTGGACCACTTTCCATACCTCGGGAGCCTACTGTCAACAATGGCAGATGTCGATGACGAAGTCCAACACTGCCTTCAGTGTGCCAGTGCAGCCTTCGGTCACCTGAGGAAGAGAGTGTTTGAAGAACAGGACCTCAGACCCGGCACTAAGCTCATGGTCTACAGAGCAGCAGTGATACCTGCCCTGTTGTATGCCTCAGAGACATGGACCATGTACAGCAGGCACCCCAACGCTGCCTCCGCAAGATCCTGCAAATCCATTGGCAGGATAGGCGCACCAACGTCAGTGTTCTCGCTCAGGCTAACATCCCCAGCATCGAAGCTTTGACCACGCTCGATCAGCTCCAATGGATGGGTTACATCGTCCGCATGCCCGATACAAGACTCCCAAAACAAGCGCTCTACTTGGAGCTCCAACACAGCAAGAGAGCCCCAGGTGGGCAGAGGAAATGCTTCAAGGACACCCTCAAAGCCTCCTTGCAAAAGTGCAACATCCCCACCGACACCTGGGAATCCCTATCCCAAGACCGCTCAAAGTGGAGGAGAAGCGGGAAGGCGCCGAACACCTTGAGTCTCTTCGCCGGGAGCAAGCGGAAGCCAAGCGCAGGCAGCGCAAGGAGTGCACGTCAACCCAAGCACCCCACCCACCTGCAACTTCAACCACCGTCTGCCCCACCTGTGACAGAGACTGTAGGTCCCGCATTGGACTAATCAGTCACCTGAGAACTCATTTTTAATGTGGAAGTAAGTCATCCTTGGTTCTGAGGGACTGCCTAAAAATTAGAAGAGAGAGTATTTTCTTTGAACCACTTCCAGCTATACATTATCCTGTTGAGATACCGCGGCAAACATGGGAGTCGAGACAGAGCTATTGAAAACACAGCTTCTTTATTCTGACCACATGGCAAACAGGAACGAGAAAAGCCCGCGCATCCACTTAAATACTTCCCAGACAGGAAGTGCTCCCGGCAGCCTGTCCCTGCGGGAAACAAGTTGCTGGAGGAAAGGGCCCCCGGCTGGGGGCTTCTGCTTAGACTGTCTGTGCCGCCGTGAGCGGATTATGTCCAGTGGTGGCGTGTCGCCACAGAGCTCCCCCCAGAATCCGCTTAGGAGGAGTGGACGAGTCGTGACGGTGGTCTAATGGTTCTGCCGCAGCGGCTCTGAGTGGTCGCCGGTCTGGTTGGTTGGGTCGGGCGGTTCACCGCCGGCTGTGCTGGCTTGCCGGGGGGACGGCCTCTGGCTGGAGGCTGGGCCACGGGGACCTGTTCCCCTGGTTCTGTGTGTGCTGGTTTGAGCCGGTCGATGGAGACTGTCTCGACCCTGTCGCCGAGTCGCAGCTTGAATACCTTGTCCCCGGTTTGTAGTACCTCGTACGGACCGTCGTACGGGGGTCGCAGGGGCCTGCGGTGCGCGTCGTGTCGCACGAAGACGAAGCGCGCCTGCTGTAAATTTGGCGGGACGTGAGGTGCGAGTTCGCCGTGTCGGTTGACCGGAAGTGGGGCGAACTGCTGAGCGGAAGAGAAAGAGTCGAGCCGCTGCTGTTCGGCCGACCAAGGCTTGGTAGGCTCCGGAAGGAATTCGCCTGGGACGCGCAGCGGTTGTCCGTAGACTAACTCCGCTGCCGAGGACTGGAGGTCTTCCTTGACCGCGGTGCGTAGGCCGAGTAGCACCCATGGTAGGCGGTCAGTCCAGGTACTGTCCTGCAGGCCGGCGCGGAGTGAGGCCTTGAGTGACCTGTGGAAGCGTTCACAAAGTCCGTTGGCCTGCGGGTGGTGCGCCGTGGTGCGGTGGAGCGTCACCCCGAGGTTGCGTGCTGTGGCCGTCCAGAGTTCGGAGGTGAACTGGGCGCCTCTGTCGGAGGTTATGTCGGCCGGTACGCCGAACCTCGCAACCCAGGTGTTAACGAATGCCCTGGCGATGTCGGCTGTGGTGGTGGAGGTCAGCGGCACTGCCTCAGGCCAGCGTGTGTAGCGGTCGACCATCGTGAGGAGATAAGTTTGGCCTTGCGATGGCGGCAGGGGACCGACGATGTCGACGTGTACGGGGTCGAAGCGGCGGCTGGGTACCTCGAAGTCTCCCAGGGGTGCTTTGGTGTGCAGCTGTACCTTAGTCCGTTGGCAGGCGAGGCAGGAGGTGGCCCAAGTCCGAACATCTCTGCTAAGGCCGCGCCAGACGAAGCGCTTGGAGAGGAGTTTGACGGATGCGCGGGAACCCGGGTGAGAGAGCCCGTGGAGCGCGTCGAAGACGCGGCGGCGCCAGGTCTCAGGGACGACCGGCCTGGGTTGGCCGAGTGAGACGTCGCACGTGACTGCCGTGGCTTCGGGCCCGTGCGCGACCTTGGCTAGGCGTAGCCCTGGCAGGCTGGTAGCCGCCGAGAGGAGGTCTGGGTCCGTGAGCTGGGCCGCTGCTAGTTGTGCGTAGTCGACCGCGAGGTGATTCGCACAGACGGCGGGACGGGAAAGGCAGTCGGCGACCACGTTGTCTCTACCGGAGACGTGCTGAATGTCCGTAGTAAACTCGGAGACGGCCACGAGCTGGCGTTGCTGCCTAGCGGACCAGGGTTCGGTGTGCTTGGCCATCGCGTATGTGAGTGGCTTGTGGTCCACATACGCGGTGAAGGGGCGGCCTTCCAGGAGGAACCTGAAATGGCGGACCGACAGGTGGAGTGCGAGAAGCTCGCGGTCGAAAGTGGAGTATTTGACCTCCGGGGGGCGCAGTTGGTGGCTGTAGAAGGCAAGTGGCTGCCACGCGCCATTGACCCACTGCTCGAACACGGCCCCGACTGCGTGGTCGGAGGCGTCGGTGGTGAGCGCGACCCGGGCATCGGCCCTCGGGTGCGCGAGCAGAGTGGCGTCGGCGAGCGCGTTTTTGGTGGCATCGAAGGCGGCTGCCGTGTCAGTGGTCCATGCTACATCCATCTTGCCGGATTTCCCTCGGAGGGAGTCGTATAGGGGCTTCATAAGGGCTGCGGCTCTGGGGATGAACCTGTTGTAGAAGTTCACCATCCCGAGGAACTCCTGGAGGCCCTTGATGGTTGTGGGGCGGGGGAATTGCTGGACGGCCTGCACCTTGTTGGGCAGGGGGACGGCCCCGGCAGGGGCGATGTGGTGACCGAGAAAATCGATCTCGGTTAGGCCGAATTGGCACTTCACCGGGCTGAGGATGAGCCCGTGTTGGGCTAGGCGCCCGAACAGGATGCGAAGGTGTTCGAGGTGTTCCTGTTTGGAGGAGCTGGCCACGAGAATGTCGTCTAGATAGACGAATAGGAAGTTCAGGTCCCGGAGGACTGAGTCCATAAGGCGCTGGAAAGCCTGTGCTGCATTCTTGAGGCCGAAGGGCATCCTCAGGAACTCGAACAGGCCGAATGGGGTGATGACGGCCGTTTTGGGGATGTCCGCGGGGTGTACGGGGACTTGGTGGTAACCGCGCACCAGGTCGACTTTGGAAAAGATGGTTCGTCCGGCCAGTCGGGCCGAGAAGTCCTGGATGTGTGGCACCGGGTACCGATCGGGGGTGGTGGCGTCGTTGAGGCGGCGGTAGTCCCCGCAAGGGCGCCAGCCTCCGCCGGGCTTGGAGGCGATGTGGAGGGGCGAGGCCCAAGGGCTGCTGGAGCGGCGGATGATGCCGAGTTGTTCCATGTTGGTAAACTCGGCCCGCGCGATTTCCAGCTTGGCCGGGTTGAGTCTGCGGGCGTGGGCAGAAACTGGGGGGCCGGTGGTGGGGA
Organism: Somniosus microcephalus; assembly: GCF_052327205.1. Lineage (NCBI taxonomy): Eukaryota > Metazoa > Chordata > Chondrichthyes > Squaliformes > Somniosidae > Somniosus > Somniosus microcephalus. The sequence continues at coordinate 32,766,536 of NC_141006.1, forward strand.
TATAGTGTTCCACACCGTGCTTGGCGGCTTTGGCCGAAAAGGTCGGGTTAGTGAGGGCGGGAAACTCAGCTAGGAGTGCCGAGTAGTCGTCCGTGGCTCTGGCGAGGCAGTAGGTCGTCGGGCCGGCCGAACGGGCCGGGGTAAAGGCGCCGGGGATGGGGGCCATAGTGTTGATGTTGACGAGGCGGTGCCTCGGAATGTCGACAAGGAGGCCGTGGGCGCGTAGGAAGTCGGCGCCGATGAGTGGGCAGAGGACCTTGGCTGTCAGGACCTCCCAGCGGTAGCGGCGGCCCGCGAGGTCGAGCGTGACCATGCGGGTGCCATATGTGCGGATTTCAGAGCCGTTGGCTGCAGCCAGTGTGATACCCCGTGTGCCGCGTTGGATCTCGAGGGCGGAGGCGGGGGTGATGCTGTGCTGGGCCCCTGTGTCGCACAGAAATCGGCGGTTGGTTCTGTCGTCAGTGACGTACAGTAGGGGCTCCTTCTGCCCCGCGGCCATCGCGGGGGCCGGTGCGGGGGGGGGTTTGAAGGAACACGGTGGCGTGCAGCATTGAGCCCTAGCGCCAAAACGGGTGTGGTAGTAGCAGTGACCCGGAGTGGTAGGGCGGTCGGGCCTAGCGGCCCGGGAAGACCGCGTGGTCGTTGCCGTGAGGTCGGGCGCGACGTCGCGAGCGGCCTGTGCAGAGAGCAGCCGGTCGGCCTTTTCGGCTATCTCATTCAGGTCCGTGGAGTCAGACTCCACAAGGAGCGGGCGGATGCTGGCGGGGAGCTGCCGAATGAAAAGCGTGCGAAAAAGGGCGCCGGGATTTTTGTCGTCTGAGAGGGACAGCATGTGGGAAAGCAGGTCTGATGGTGAAGCGTCACCAAGGCCGGGGAGGTCCAGGAGTTGGCAGTGGCGCTGGTAAGAGGACGTTTGAAATTTTTTAAGTAGCGCAGCCTTCAGATGCTCGTACTTGCCCTCCGTTGGTGGATTCTGCAGCGCTGCCCAAACCTTGGGGACTGTAGCGTAGGTGAGCGAGGCGACGAGGTAGTCGTACTTCGTGGCGTCGACTGTAATGCCTTTCAGCCGGAATCTGGACTCAGCTTGAACGAACCAGGCTTCGGCGAGGTTCTCCCAAAAGTCAGGTAATTTAACCGTGACTACGTTTGTATCCGCCATGCTAGCTTAGGATTCGTCCTGAGCGTCGGGGTCACCAGTGTTGAGATACCGCGGCAAACATGGGAGTCGAGACAGAGCTATTGAAAACACAGCTTCTTTATTCTGACCACATGGCAAACAGGAACTAGAAAAGCCCGCGCATCCACTTAAATACTTCCCAGACAGGAAGTGCTCCCGGCAGCCTGTCCCTGCGGGAAACAAGTTGCTGGAGGAAAGGGCCCCCGGCTGGGGGCTTCTGCTTAGACTGTCTGTGCCGCCGTGAGCGGATTATGTCCAGTGGTGGCGTGTCGCCACAATCCTGTATTATATTTGCTGTCTTTTTCATTTTGAGGGAATCTGGCTATTTTCACCACCTGTTTATATGTGCTAACTTTATTTGCGGGCATGTGAAAGAAACACCTCTTGTATTATCCAGAGATAACTATCTTACTGTTGAATGATGGTAGTTAGAGCTTATATTTAAATGCCCACTTGATCTTCCTGTCACTGATGGTATCCTATTGGACTCATCTTCCAGGTCATTTTGCCTGCAGGTTCCATAAATGCTCCTATACGTAATTTGTAGAGGCAAAACAACTCTTAGGAAAAGGAAACCCTACCCTCTACTAGCAAAGCCATTGCTATGGCCATCCAATAACAAAGGATGTTAAACAATTATTTTCAGTACCATAACAATACTCTATAGGGTAAAGGCAAAGCAGAATTGAAGACGAGAACATTTAAAATTATTTCATGACTACTTTCACGAAGAAAACAAATATTGTGCTATTTCTATTGTACAATCAATATGTTTTTGTATAATGAATATCTTTAAGCATTTTGAAATCTGTGTGGCAGAGGCATTTGATTAGTTAAATGAACTGAAGACTAACAACTCCCTTCAGCCAAACGTCATTTATCCTAGAATCTGAAGACAACCAGGGAAGAAATTTGATGAACATGAGCTATAGTCATGACAGAATCACTGGGTACTGGAGAAATTCTGTATGGTGGAAGTGGGCAAACATAATACCTGCATTTAAAAGGGGACAAATCTGACTTAGACTACTGTGTACTCGTTAATCTAACATGAAAACCAAAATAGTGGTTACCATTTTGAGGAGTAGATTGAGGAGTACAATAACAATAGTTTAAAAAAGAAAGTCAGATTGGATTTAGAAGGGGATGATCCTGATGACTAACCTCCTTTGAGGATGTTGCTTGTAGAAATGTCTATAATATAGTGTCTTTGGAATTACAGAAAGCTTTTGACAAGTTTAAAATAGAAGACATCCAACAAAACTAAAAACCACGGAAACCCACTGTGGAACGAGACAAAATAAGCTGATTAAAAATTCCCACAAGAAACAGAGTATTCATGAGAGCCGTAGTGTTAAACTGGGGAGGTGTTAAATGCAGTACTGTAGGGATTAATGCTTAGATCCCTGTTACAGTATTTGATATAAATGATCAAGATGCAGAAACCAGTTGTAAAATTGTTAAAATTGGAGATGACACTACAAGGCATAAGTCAGGAGTGTGATGGGATACTCTCCACTTGCCTGGATGGGTGCAGCTCCAACAACACTCAAGAGGTTCGACACTATCTAAGAACATAAGAACTTAAGAAATAGCAGCAGGAGTGGGCCATGTGGCCCCTCAAGCCTGCTCCGCCATTCAATAAGATCATCGCTGAACTTTTACATCAACTCCACTTTCCTGCCCTATCCACATATCCCTCGATTCACTTACTGCCCAAAATTCTATCCATCGCAGTCTTGAATATATTCATCGACTGAGCATCCACAGCCCCCTGGGGTAGAGAATTCCAAAGATTCACAACCCTCTGAGTGAAGAAGTTTCTCCTCATCTCAGTCCTAATGGGCCGACCACTTATCCTGAGACTGTGACCCCTAGATCTAGACTTCCCAGCCAGGGGAAACAACCTCTCAGCAGCTACCCTGTCAAACCCTCGAAGAATTTTATATGTTTCAATGAGATCACCTCTCATTCTTCTCAACTCTAGGGAATATAGGCCCATTCTACTTAATCTCTCCTCACAGGACAGACCTCGCATCCCAGGAATCATTCTAGTGAACCTTTCTTGCACCCCCTCGAAGGCAATTATGTCCTTCCTTAGGTAAGAAGACCAAAATTATACACTGTTCTCCAGGTGTGGTCTCACCAAAGCCCTATATAATTGCAGCAAGACTTCCTTACTCTTATACTCCAACCACCTTGCAATAAAGGCAGACATACCATTTGCCTTCCTAATTGCTTGCTGTCCCTGCATGTTAACTTTCTATGATTTGTGTACAAGGATCCCCAAATTCCTCTGAATTCCAACATTTACTAGTCTCTCACCTATTAAAAAATATTCTGCTTTTCTATTCTTCCAACCAAAGTGGATAATTTCACATTTACCCACATTATACTCCATCTGCCACCTTCTTGCCCAATCACTTAACCGGTCCATATCCCTTTGCAACCTCTTTATGTCCTCCTCACAACTTACTTTCCCACCTAGATTTCTATCATCACCAAACTTGGATCTATTACACTCGGTCACCTCATCTATGTCATTGATATAGATTGTAAATAGCTCAGGTCGGGACCCCGCTGTCAACCCGCCGCAATGCGCCTTTCCCCATGGCGCATGTGAGATCTCCGATCCGACCCAACCCGCAGAGGGGGGTGACCCAATTAAACCAATTATTGGGTTGTTGATAAACCCTTAATAATGCTTTTAACTGTGGTGTATGTGCCTTTAAGAGCCCCAGGTGTGCTGTAATGCCGGTAATTGCCACTCGGGCTATATAAGCCTGTATATTGTGTATATCCGTTAGAACCCCCCCCGAGACTTTGCTTAGTAAATACCTATGAACCAACTCCTGTCTTCAGTGTCTTTATCAACACACGGACACTACAGTGGCGACAAAGTGGAAACGGACTTACCTGCAATTCGGCAGCACCTCAAGGACATCGATTCCTCGGGTGTCCAGAAGACTCAAGGAAGTGAGAGAAGCTGTGGTTTCACCAGCTGGCCAAGCTGGTGGCAGGTACTGCGCTAATCCTTCCTGGGCATCAGGCTGGGGCTCTAGCGGCTGGCTCTACAGCTGAGACAGGCAGCGAAATCGGAGGCAAGCAATAACGGACTGGGAGGGAGCACTCGGGAGACGGCCGGCGCGGCAAGCAGGTCAGTGTTCAGCCCTCTGGCGAGAGCAAGTCTCCAACAGTAAATTAAAAAAAAAAGAGAACGGAAACCGCAGTAAACAGCGTTGTTATCGGCAGCAGCGGTGGGAAAGCGCAGGAAGCGCCATATCTTTGCTACAGAAAAGAAGAAAAAAGCACGGGAAGCACCATATCTTTTCTGAAATGCCTAAATCTGGTAATATTGATGCTTTTGATAGCGAAATAGAGGATTGGACCACATACGTGGAAAGAGTAGAGGTATATTGCACTGCAAATGGAATAGAAGATGAAAAAAAAGCTTCAGTACTTCTGAACTTAATGGGCGCAAAGACATACGGGCTGTTACGAAATTTAATCACTCCAGCCAAACCAAAGGACAAGAATTTTAAAGAAATTGTTGATACCCTGCAGGAGCACTTAAACCCAACACCGCTGCTGATAGCGGAACGATTCAAGTTCTTCAAGAGAAATCAACACAAGAATGAAAGTAACGCTGATTACCTAACCGAATTAAGAAAGCTATCAAAGTACTGCCAATTCGAGGCAAGACTATAAGATTATCTTCGAGACAAATTCGTTTGCGGTCTCTTAAGTGAAGGAACACAAAAAAGACTGCTTTCTGAAAAAGATTTAACATTGGACAAAGCTTTCAGTATGGCTGTATCATACGAAGCAGCAGCAAAAGTAGCTGCAGAGATACAACAAAAGACACAGGACTTCGGCACCCATGAAATGACACAGGGTTTTGAAAGATGTTATCGCTGTGGCAGATCCACCCATAGCCAGAGGGACTGCTAGTTCAAGGACAAAGCATGCAGGCAATGCGGAAAGATTGGACACATTGCACGGGTATGCCGACCTGGACAAAATAAATCCACTGACAGAAAAAAAAAAATCAATAAAGAAAAGTACAGGAAGGTACAAATGATGACGGACAGTAGCTCCGAAGACCAGAAGAGCGATAGCGACTTTGAAAACAAGAGACTAAGCTGTCTCAAATTACATAATGTACTTGCCAAAGATGATTACCAAACCATTTGGGTTACCCTCACAATAGCAGGGTCCCCAGTTAAAATGGAGCTAGATACAGGATCAGCTCTAACCGTAATAAATCGATGGGATTGCGAGAGGCTATTTTCGCATATACCTCTAAAAGACACATCCATTATCTTAAAAACATATACGGGGCAGAAAGTATACCCCAAAAGAAAAATAAGGGTGCCTGTTGTATACAACGGCAAAGAAATACAAAAGTTGTATTTATACATTCTACAAGATGGTGGTCCACCGTTGTTGGGACGTGAACGGATCAGGAAGATACGTTTAGACTGGCACTCCATTCAGGCACTGACGGTGACCAGTAAGGAAAAAAACAATGATGACATCATACCTGAATGATTAAAAGACATCTTGGCCAACGCCAAAGAAGTGTTTCAAGAGAAACTAGGAACCTTGAAAGGCATCACCGCCTCAATAAAAGTGGAAGATGCAGCAATTCCCAAATTTTTTAAGGCAAGACCGGTGCCATACGCAATACGTCCAGCAGTCGAGGCAGAGCTGGAGAATTTGGAAAAAGCAGGCGTATTATCCAAAATAGATTGGAGCGAATGGGCAACACCCATCGTTCCAGTCATGAAAAAAGCATTGAATAAAGATAAATCTGAAGAACAGAGAAAAATTCGCATCTGTGGTGACTTCAAGGTGACTGTAAACCCGGTCCTTCACACAGTACAGTATCCTCTTCCGAGGATAGAAGATATTTTCGCCTCACTATCCGGAGGGAAACGTTTCACCAAAATTGACTTGGCACAGGCATATCTACAGATGGAGGTTGAGGAGGCCTCTAAAAAGTATCTCACGATAAACACACACAAAGGCCTGTACCAGTACAATCGACTGGTTTTTGGAGTAGCATCAGCTCCAGCTATCTGGCAAAGAGCTATGGAGCAAGTCCTGCAAGGGATTCCGGGGACTCAATGCTACCTAGACGACATCCTTATAACAGGAGAAAACAACAACGAGCACCTTGCCAATTTGGAGCAGGTGCTCACTAGGCTGAAAGAACGGGGCCTACGAGCGAATCGCCCCTAGTGCGAATTTTTCCAAAATCAGATATCATATTGTGGCCACATAATTAATAATGAAGGGTTGCATAAGTCACCTGAAAAAATTGAAGCGGTTATAAAAGCCCCAGCACCTGAAAATGTTTCACAATTAAGTTCGTTCCTGGGATTAATAAATTACTATCATAAATTTTTACCGAACTTATCAACTCTTCTACACCCTCTTAATGAACTTCTACAAACAGGAGTGATTTGGAAATGGAACGAAGACTGTAAACGTGCCTTCCATAAATGCAAAGACTTAATTACATCCGAAGAAGTTTTGGCTCATTACAACCCATCACTGCCAATCAGACTGGCGTGCGATGCATCCCCTTATGGCATAGGAGCAGTATTATCCCATAAATTCCCTGATGGCTCAGAATGGCCGATAGCTTTTGCGTCACGCTCATTAAACTCAGCTGAGCGTAACTATGCCCAAATCGACAGGGAAGCACTCAGCCTGGTATGGGGCGTGAAGAAATTCAACCATTACCTACACGGACAAAAATTTACCTTGTTGACTGACCATCAACCCCTCATCTCCATATTCAACCTTAAAAGAGGTGTTCCCATTATGACAGCGCAAAGGCTACAGAGGTGGTCCCTTTTTCTAGGGGCACACCAATACAACATAGAATACAAAGGGTCAAAACAGCATGGGAATGCTGACGGTTTATCGCGCCTACCGTTGCCAATGGTAGAAGAGGCACCTACAGTAGACCCAGTAAAGATGTTCCACTCTACCATAGTGGAATGTCTACCAGTTACAAATTCTGCCATTGAAAGGGAGACGAGAAATGACCTGACTCTCTCACGGGTCTACGATTTAACAGTGAAGGGATGGCCAGCGCATGGCGAACCACTGTTGCCAGCATTCTCGCAAAGAAGAGAATAGCTGTCAGTGTGCCGAGGAACCTTGATGTGTGGATCCAGAGTGGTGATTCCACCCAAACTCCAGGATAAAGTGCTAAAGGAGCTTCACGAGGGGCATCTGGGTGGAGTGAAAATGAAGAACCTAGCTAGGGCGTTTGTATGGTGGCCAGGTATCGATGGAGACATCGAAGAAATGACCAAGAGCTGCCTAGGATGCCAGAAGGTCCAAAACGCTCCACCACAAGCCCCTCTACATCCATGGGAGTGGCCCTCATCTCCCTGGCAAAGGGTGCACATCGACTTTGCTGGTCCATTTATGGACTCAATGGCCTAGAAATTCATTGTAGCCACCTTTGGGGCGGTAAAGTGGGGCAGCCGCTAAAGTTTGCGCCCGCCGCCAAATCGAGGCCGCTTCTCCGATATTCATTAGCTTCGCCCTAAGAGTTCGCTCGAGCGCTAAAACTGGTGCTGGACGCCTCTCTTTGGGCGCTAAGCCGGAGGTGCTGATCGATAGCGCCGAGGCCGGGCGCAGCGCAGGTGCGGCCATCTCGTGATTGACAGCAGACACCCTGGCGCCGGCCAGCTCTTAAGGGGGAAGGGTCGACTGTGTCTGCTGCCACGCCCTGGATAGTGGAGCCCTCCAGCTAGGCCTGAACACTGCTGCTGGACCCAAATAGCGCCTGAAGCCATGCAGAAGGCCCGTGAACATGCGCAGCGCTTCTCAGAGCGTGATCTGAGTGTGCTGGTTGGTGCTGTGGAGAAGAGGCGCCATGTTTTGTACCCGGACAATGGCAAGAAGGCGCCGTTCCGCGTCTACAGGAGAGCCTGGAGGCATGTCGCCAGCAAGCTGTCAGCCAACAGCGAGGTCCCCAGGACCGGTGTCCAATGCCGCAAAAAGTTTAATGACCTCACTCGCATTGTCAGGGTGAGTACTCTTTCCAGTGACCTCCTCATCCTTGCATGTGCACCTCACATTATGGGCAAAGGGACCTGAAAGCCCTAATGGCCAGCCCTCATCCAGCAGCGATGGGACAGGCATGAACATCAATTGCACATTCTGCACTTAACACACTGGCCAAACTATTCCACCATGGGAGGCAGTGCACACAAGATCAGGGCGACACACTGGCCAGGCTATTCCACCATGGGAGGCAGTGCACACAAGATCAGGGCGACACACTGGCCAGGCTATTCCACCATGGGAGGCAGTGCACACAAGATCAGGGCGACACACTGGCCAGGCTATTCCACCATGGGAGGCAGTGCACACAAGATCAGGGCGACACACTGTACTTAGAGGCCGTCCTTTCTCTTGCAGGCCAAGCTAGCGAATAATAGGAAGAGCCGGACTGCGACCGGGGGAGGCCGACCCCATATCCAGCCACTCACCGAGCTGCAACATCGCGTGGAGTGCATCATGGGTGGCCGGGTGATTGGGCCCGTTGCATGTGGAGATGCCGACCCTGTTCTGGCCAGCAATGGTAAGGACATCACCTTTTGGACCTCTCTCGTCCCACTTGCGCATCAGATCTACATCCTTTGCCACTGTCCGACCAATGCGCTGAATGCCACCACTCATGCATCCCTTGCTGACGCCCTCTCCTCACTCTAAAGCTACTCTTGTGCCTTCCTGCTTTCAGATGGTGAGGAGGAGGTCCCTGAACTTGCCAGTGACAGCCCCTCAGAAGAGGAGCAGGAGGAGGAGCAAGAGGAAGGCGGCCCATCAGGGGAACCCTCAGCCGCGGCCACCCAGGCCAATGTAGGGGACACGTCTTCCCTGGAGGGGAGCGTGGCGGAAGTGTCGAAGGGGAGGGGAGCTCATGGGACCTGCGGCCTGCAGAAATGCGGGAGGGGGGTGGAAGCTCGGCGGCCTTCTCCCCAGAGGGGGGATGCGTCGGAGGGGAGTCCAATTGCTGGGCCCAGCGGCCTCCAGCAACGCAGGAAGAGTTGGCCAGCTCGGCGGCCTTCTCCCCAGAGGGAGAGTCCGGCCTCCAGTCCGGAGATGGTCTTCGCCGAGGAAATGGAACGCCTCGAGGACTTGTCCGCGGACTCGGAGCGCCGGCACACGGAGATCATGGCGGCAGTGGCACGGTTGCCTGAGGCCATCGAGTCCCTCTCTCGGAATGTGACCGAGTTCGGGCCCTCAGAGGCCACCAGTCGGGCGGAATTCCGGGCAGATCAGGCAGCGAGTCGGGCGGAATTCGGGGCAGCTCTGGCAGCGAGTCGGGCGGAATTCGGGGCAGATCAGGCAGCGAGTTGGGCGGAATTCGGGGCAGCTCTGGCAGCGACTGGCCAGGTGATCAGTGGTGCCGTCCAGTCACTGGCTGCTCTGATGTGGTCAGTGAACAGGTCAACACGGGCACTCACTGCTACCACACTCGCTGTGTCAGCCAGGCATCGCCAGGGCACCCAGCCGCTGCAGCAGCACAGCGGTCTGTCACTCGGCAGATTGGTGCGCATGCTGCAGTGCTGGCCCGGGCGAGTGCCAGTGTCTCAGGCGACCAGCGAGCGCCTGCCATCCGCCAGCTTGCCCCCATTCCTCCAGCCGCCACTGCCACTCCCCCAGTGGAGCTGCCAGGAGCTGCTGCAGCGACTGATGCTGGCCAGCCACAGCTGCAGCATTCAACAGCCGCCCGCTCGACGGCCAGACCTCGACTAGGCCGACCCCCAAGAGCATCTGCCGTCACGACATGTGCCCCTCGGGAGCCTGCCCCCAGCCTTGCAGCAGCCAATGGCCTTACTTTGAGGAGGAGCAGCAGGGCGGGCAGGGGCCACACAAAGATGGCCAAGGCATCGCCCTAGCGGGCCAAAAAGTCGAATGTGTGGCCAGTTGTGTTTGTTTTTTGAGGCCGAGAATTGGATGTTTGTTTTTTGAAGGCCGATGATGTGATGTTTGTTTTTTACGAAGGCCGAGAATGACGGCCATTTTAGTTGCACTATTTTGTTAATCCTCTCCAGGTTGTGGGAGCGAGTAATGTGTTTGAGTGTTTTTTGGGGGTTTCGTCTGTTTTGGGTTTTCATGTGGGAAGGGACCTGAGTTTGAACAATAAAGCATTTTATTTATTAACATTGTCCATGTTTGATCTTTGAAGTGTTTGTTGCCTTAACCGGCTGAGGGCTTGCGGAGCGGCTGCAATCATGTTCTTTCATTGGCACAAGCCATTCCCTGACAGGGGGCCTAGAAGTGACGTTCAATAAGCCGCCGACGGGCGGCCCTGGGACCTTGTGCCTCCCTCCTGGGCTGGTACTCCTCGTCCTCCTCCTCCTCATGCTCCTCCTGCGGTGGTGGTCCAACGTGAGGTGGCAGTGCCTGAGTCCTGCGGATAGCCAGGTTGTGCAGCATGCAGCAAACGACGACGAATTGGGAGACTCGATCCTGCGAATACTGGAGGGCTCCCCCGGAGCGATCGAGACAGCAGAACCGTTGCTTGAGGACGCCGATTGTTTGTTCTATGATGTTCCTAGTCGCTTGATGGCTCTCGTTGTATGCCTCTTCAGCAGGGGTCGTGGGCGCGCGGAGCGGGGTCATGAGCCAGGTACACAAAGGATAGCCTTTGTCCCCGATAAGCCATCCTCTTGGGGGAGGCTGTGCCTGGAACATGTCAGCCACAGTTGTCTGTCGCAGGATAAAGGCATCGTGGCTGCTGCCTGGAAAGCGGGCATTGACAGCTAGGATGCGCTGCCTGTGGCCACACACCAGCTGTACATTGAGGGAATGGTAGCCCTTCCGGTTGCGGTAATCCTCGGCATGCTCAAGAGGTGCCCGCAAAGCCACATGCGTGCAGTCAATGACGCCCTGCACCATGGGGAAGCCCGCTATTCTTGCAAATCCCACTGCACGCTGCTGCTGCTTGTCCAGGGTCATGGGGAAGGAGATGAATTGATGTTTCCTTGTGCAAAGGGCTTCGGTCACCTGGCGGATGCAGCAATGCACGGCGAACTGGGAGATGTTAGCGATGTCCCCAGTAGCGGATTGGAAGAAGCCGGTGGCATAGAAGTTGAGAGCCACCGTCACCTTCACTGCCACCGACAGAGACGTCCTGCGCATCAGCTGTGGCTGCTGATCTCTGTGAAGCAGCCGGCAGATGTCTGCAACCACCTCCCTTCTGAATCGCAGCCTCCTAACACACATCGCGGCAGACATGGTCAGATAGGAGGTCTGCTGGCGGTATACCCTGGGTGGGTAAGGCCTCAGTTGGCGACGCCTGTTGCCCCCTCTGCGTCTAGCCAGGGCTGCCACTCTCTCACGGCGTGTGTAAGCCCTTCTGGCATAAGGCTGAAAGTCAGCGTTGCCACCCAATGCAGCCCCCATTATATGCTGGCAAACACTGAGCTCTCAATGGAGGCAAAGATAATTGCTAAGCTCTGGCCTGAGCCAAAAATACCTGTCCTAGTGTTGGTCCAAACCAGTAAGCTCTCCTCCTTGGTCTCTGTCCAAAAAACCGTTGCACAAGAGTGAATGCTGCAAAATGGCGGCCCTTTATAGTGCAGGGAAAGTGCCCTTTAATTAGCGCTCCCCGCGGCCCGGCTCGGCTGTGTACCGTTCCACTTCACAGTCGTTAGGGCCGCCCGGCGCACAATGGGCCGGCGCGAGTGAAGTTCCGGTTTGGGGCGCACAAAGGGCGTTGCACGAGGAAATGACGTCATGATCTGCGCGCGCAGCAGGGCGCGCGCTAAGACTTTGCGCTGGCGCTAAATGTGTACTGAAGTTGGGGCGAGGCGCAGATCACGCTGCGCCCGGGCGCTAAGCGCCTAGCGCTCGAGATCTACTCCTCCTAAGGCGCTAACGGCTGGCGCGCCCAACTGAATTTCTAGGCCAATGTTCTTAATCGTGGTTGATGCACACTCCAAGTGGCCGGAGGTAATAAAGATGTCCTCCACCACCACGGAAAAAACCATCACAGTATTAAGGACCATATTTGCCAGGAATGGGCTGCCGGAACAGATATGTTCTGATAATGGACCGCAATTTGTGTCCGAAGAATTCAGAAAGTTCTTAAAAAACAATGGGGTTAAGCACTACATGTCCGCCCCATACCATCCCGTCACCAATGGATTGGCTGAAAGGTTTGTCCAGACCTTCAAGAAGGCCATAAAGGCCATGGGTAATGAAGACATAAAACTTCAGCACAAGGTGGATAACTTCTTATTCGCATACAGAAATGCAACACATATGGTTACCAACCAAACTCCCGCCATGATGTTCTTCAATAGAAACCTAAGATGCCGGCTGGATTTGGTCAAGCCCAACATCAGAAGGGACGTGGAGAACCGGCAGTTTCAAGGCATGAATGAAAGGCCAACTAGGGCCTTCCAGGTAGGTCAACAGGTTTTGGCCCGGGACTACCGTACCGAGAAATGGCAGCCTGGAACTATCTGCACACGACTAGGACCACTGATGTATACCGTGGACATCGGAGAAAGCATAATAAGGCGCCATGCTGACCAAATCATAAAGTCATCCGAAAAGGGACAACCTACACCACAACTCTATACATCTAACGATGAAGTAGAGATACCCATATCTACCTCCGATCCGGTGACACTGGAGCTCGATGAACCCGACACTGGCATTCAAGCCGAATCAGCCTTGCCAGAAGAACCTACTACACCACCAGAAACTACTACACCCCCGAGGCATTATCCGGACCGAGTCAGGAAGCCTCCTGAGAGACTAACTTATAATTAATTAACTACAGCAATGTATATTATTTTGCTTATAACATGTAATTAATAATTACTTAAAATATGATGTACTGGTTAGCTAAAAGGGGAGGAATTGTGGTGTATGTGCCTTTAAGAGCCCCAGGTGTGCTGTAATGCCGGTAATTGCCACTCGGGCTATATAAGCCTGTATATTGTGTATATCCGTTAGAACCCCCCCCCCCAGACTTTGCTTAGTAAATACCTATGAACCAACTCCTGTCTTCAGTGTCTTTATCAACACACGGACACTACATTAACCATACCTTTTTACTTTAACTGCTCGTCCACAGGGTCCATGTTGTCCGGGGTGAACCTGAGGTGGGAGTTGAATGGCTATTGCTCCAGCTGATTACTTGACAGCTTCAAATGTACAGTAAAAGCTCCCACCTAACAGATCATCACTTTCCTCAGCCACAAGCTGTTTCTCAGTCCATTTCCAGCACAGATTCTGCAGGCTTTCCACTTTCCACTCTCCATCCACTCTTACCTCATTGGAAGAACTAGCTCACCATTTACAGAATGCTTCTGTTCATCTCTACTTAACCTGCCAACTATTCCATCAACATGGGTGCCCTTTATACTCTCTCACTTTGGTCCTCAGAATCCAACCACGATCAGCCCCAACACCAACAGCACCAGGCACACCAGCAGCACCAACAACACCACTAACCTTCTCCGCAATCACCTGATGCTGTACAGGACAGAGTGCATCATCACCTGACCACATTGCTGCCCGGGAGGCCAGGGATGGCCTCACCATGGCCAGATTTACTTCACTTGATGCTGTACACCATGGCTGCCACATGATGTGCCAGGTTGGCACCACCCCACACCAACAACATAAAGCATCCCTACAATGCCCAAGCCATTCTTTTCACACTCATCGCCATTGCGGGGGGTAGCGTTATGTCTCACCATTCACTGCAACTCACTAAGCCACTTCCAAAGGTGCACACAAATCTGGCCAAGAACGCAAAGTGTTGAAAATAAAGATTTCAATGTTTGACACCACATTAACAGAAACTTTACATGAACATTGGATAAAACATCCAAATTGCTACCCTTGTGTGTTGTTAGTTTGTATGATTGCACTAGGATGAGGCTGAGTGTGAGCAGTGGCTAGTGAGATGGGGAAGTGATAATGTAGATAGAGAGGGATGGGTGGAGGTGCAAGGTAAGTTGGTGTGAGTAATGAGGTGCAGGAGTAGGGTAGGGAAGGCAGAGTGATGGGGATGTGATGAGAGGCACAGCAGGATGAGGTTGAATGTGGCTTTGTACTAACGTTTCGTGATCTAATGAGATCATTGAAAGGTTTGCACCACTGCACCCAGGTCCTCCTGACCATATCCCTGCTTGTGCCCTCCTGTGCAATGTGCAACCAGGCTGTTTTGTTCTCCTGGGGAGGTCTCTTCCACCCATTGGAAGGGAAGAGGACCTCCCTGCGTGCTGTGACTCCCTCCATAAACATATAGAGGGAGTCAAGGGAGAACCTGGGTGCAGCCGTGCACCTTTGTGCAGTGCTTGTCAGTGTTTGCAGCATCTCCAAAGTAACCTCACTTGTTTGACAAGTGGTTGCCCTGCCTCCTATTCCTACACCTGCCACTGTAGGAACTCCAAAGTAGGTCTCCATCTACTCGCTGCACTACATAATAATGATGAATAACTCCACTTGCACTTCCCACCACAGCTATCCTGATTGTCATTCTCAAAGAGAAAGTTAGCACTGAATTATGGGTGATTTTGTGCTGTAAAGTCACAGCATTATGAATTGAACTGAGGCAGAATTGCCTTCAGACTTGGAGTTGCCTGAGAGGAGACTTTCAGAGGCTAAAAGACACTAGTCTCTGTGTAAGTACATACTTCCTGATTATGATATTGGAGAAAAACAAACTCTTTAAAACAAGCTTCCTTTAACATTACAATTTATGGGGCATGAGAGCACAGATTAAAATGGTCACACAGTGAGAGTGAAGATATTCTTCAAACCTCCTCGGGTGAACTCTGCTGGTGACCAATCCCTAGTTAGACTTATTGGATCAGGAAGGTTGATGTCACCGGACCATTTGTTCGGAAATTGTCGACGTCCTTCAATGCACCAAAATTCATCATTCATAAAGGTATCTCCCCAAAAGCCTTGTTATGGCCCAATAGTCCCAGTTCTAATGAAGGATCCCTCCTGCAATGTTAACTCATCTTTCTCTTTCAGATGTTGAGCTTGCTATGCATTCCCTGCATTATATTTTTACCTCGCTAGTTCTGCGCTTCCATTATACACGACTTTATTAATTTGCTGAGTCTCAGCAGTTCTGTTTAATCCCCTGTATTAAATAAATCAGGTGTCACATTCCTGGAGGTGCCAGCGGTGAAGTAATGAAGATGAAGTGCTAGGCAACGCAATCTTTCTTTTTCTTTCAGATCTGAATATATTTCCAGCTGTGTGCATGAAACAGGCCGGCAAGCAATGGAACACAATACCTATGATTTAGAATTTGTCACAGAGCAGGGAATAGGTGAACGCTAGGGCTTCATTTCACATTAGCGCACTGGAAGGAAGCATTCACTGCCTGACGTATTATTTTTCCAACTCCTTTCTGTGTATTAATAGCAGCAAGTGGAGACAACCACTGCTTAAGGGCTTCTGGATGGAAATATGCCTGTTGGGCACTTTCCTGCATTAAGTGGTTGGAACATGCTGGGAAAAATCTCAGACAAATCGGCTGTTTTCCTGCCTGTAAGGAATCACAAGAAACTCCTGGTTCTAAACAAACGAGGGGAGTCCACCAATTTTGATATCTTCTGTGCAAAGCAGCAAAGCATTGAGTTTAAAATATATATATACATGACATTTTGCTCTTCTCCCCAGAATATCTTGATCCATTCGTGAGATACAGGCCCCAATAAATCCCCCACCACCAACATCCTGGGGGTCACCATTGACCAGAAACTTAATTGGACCAGCCACATAAACACTGTGGCTACAAGAGCAGGTCAGAGGCTGGGTATTCTGTGGCGAGTGTCTCACCTCCTGACTCCCCAAAGCCTTTCCACCATCTACAAGACACAAGTCAGGAGTGTGATGGAATTCTCTCCACTTGCCTGGATGAGTGCAGCTCCAACGACACTCAAGAAGCTCAACGCCATCCAGGACAAAGCAGCCTGCTTGATTGGCACCCCATCCACCACCACCTTAAACATTCACTCCCTCCACCTCTGGCACACCGTGACTGCAGTGTGTACCATCTATAAGATGTACTGCAGGAACATGCCAAGGCTCCTTCGACAGCACCTCCCAAACCCGCAACCTCTTCCACCTAGAAGGACAAGGGCAGCAGGCGCATGGGAACACCACCACCTCCAAGTTCCCCTCCAAGTCACACACCATCCTGACTTCGAAGTGTATCGCAGTTCCTTCATCGTCGCTGGGTCAAAATCCTGGAATTCCCTACCTAACAGCACTGTAGGAGTACCTTCACCACACGGACTGCATCGGTTCAAGAAGGTGGCTCACCACCACCTTCTCAAGGGCAACTAGGGATGGGCAATAAATGCTAGCCTTGCCAGTGACGCCCACATCCCAGGAACGAATAAAAGAAAATCTAAGTTCATGCAAGCCTTGACCACCGTCATGCAGACTCTGGATGCCAACATGTCTACCGCCTTAAATAGGTTGACAGATACCTTAGTCTTGGCCTTACAGAGCTGCACTGATCTGCATCAAAGTGCTCTCCAGCATGGTGGTAGCAGTGAAGTGCTGCTGGGCCATGAGAGGGGTGATGGTGAAAGGGGACATGTAAGTGGAGACTCCACCCAAAGTGTTTCTACTTCTCACCCACTGCCCTCTCTCAGTCTGTAGCCCACAGGCTGCCTCATCTCCCAATGGCAGAGTCAGCCCCTGCACAGGTGTTGGTGGTGCAGTCTTTGGAGGGGCCCTCACGGGCTCCAGAACCCAGAGGTCATTGGCCAAGAGCATCTCAGCAGTCAGAGCAGGGATCTGAGCAGCCTGCCTCTACCTCTACTGAAACCACAGGGGTTGCACCATGTAAGAGTCGCAGGAAATAGAAGAGTAAGACTTTGTAGTTACACAAGGGTTTGCACATGGTTGCCTTTGAAAACAATGGCCCAGTAATTCCGGTCCCAACACGTGAGTACGGACGGGGTACTCACGCGTGGGCCCATTGGAAGTGCCGGATTTCAGCATGCACAGCGCATGCGTGGAAAAATGGCATTTCCTCTCCTCTGAACCAAGGGGTTAAGAGGCGGTTCCCGTGCGACGTTGGAGGCAGCGCGTACGCGTTGAACTTCGGTTTTTTTTGACAGGTTTGTCCGTGCGTGAAGGCCTCCACTTTCTACGAATGTAAAAAGCAGACGTAAGGACTTAGTTTTATAAGGTAAGTGGTCTAATAATTAAAGTTAGACATTTTTTTCCACTGGTTTATTATTTTTAAAGAATTTACAATAAGGTAAGTGTATTTTTGGACCCGATTTCTTGAAAAAAAATTTTTGGCAGAAATTTGAATAATTGTTTAAATTAGTTGTTTAAAGTTATTAATAGTTAATTTAATTAATGGAATTTTTTTTAACTTTTACTTAAAGTTTAAGTAGTGTTTTGGGCGCCCGTACTTTTCATGAGTTTGACAGGTCTTATGTCTAACTCATGAATGGACTTTTGTAAACTCCCATTGGTTGCCCAGTGCTCACGTGATCCCAGCCGGCTCATCGCACTAAGTACGCCGCTGGATCACGCACGCACAGTGCGCCGGGAGCTGAACCGGGCCACAGACCGGAAATCCACGCAGGCCCAGTCTTCAAATGTCAGCGCGATATGTAAGTGTAGGTCGGGGGCTTGCACCCGTGGGAAGCCCCCGACCCGAATTTCTGGGCCATTGTGTTGATAAGTTTCTGTTGTTTATTTAGCTCACATAAATGTTATTCTTTTTCACCACTTTCCCAGCTTGTCCGTTTTTGGGTGCTATGTGGTAAGTGGCCTTTTAACTTGTTTGATGATGAATGGAAAGACATTAATTGATGTGGAGCAATGGGGGGGATGTTCAAGGGGTGGTTGGTTGGTTGCAGGACTACTTTGTGTCAATGGCATTGGGGGTGGGGGAGCAGGAAGGGTGGCCATTGCATTTCCTTCTGACATAGATCCACTGGTATAACCTAAGTGGACCTTGCATTAATAAGGGCACCCTGGCATCCCAGGCAGCAATGTGAGCAGCTGGAGGTGCAGTGCCCTCATGACCCTCTTCCTCTTCTTCCTCCTCCCCCTCCAAATCATCCGAGGAGGATCTGAGCTGTTCGCCTTGTTCCTCCAGCAGGTCCAAGCCTTGCTGCTGCACAATGTTGTGCAGAGCACAGTAAACCATGACCATTCTGGAAACCCTGGCTGGTGCACACTAAAGGGCGCCTCCATAGAAACATAGAAGATAGGAGCAGGAGTAGGCCATTCGGCCCCTCGAGCCTGCTCCGCCATTCAATGAGATCATGGCTGATCATGCAAATTCAGTACCCTGTTCCTGCCTTCTCTCCATATCCCTTGATCCCTTTAGCCTTAAGAAATATATCCAACTCCTTCTTGAATATATTTAATGAATTGGCCTCTACTGCCTTCTTTGGCAGAGAATTCCACAGGTTCACCACTCTCTGGGTGAAGAAATTCCTCATCTCTGTCCTAAATGGCCTACCCCTTATCCTTAGACTGTGACCCCTGGTTCTGGACTCCCCGACCATTGGGAACATCCTTCCAGCATCTAGTCTGTCTAGTCCTGTTAGAATTTTATAAGTTTCGATGAGATCCCCTCTCATTCTTCTAAACTCCAGCGAGTACAAGCCCAATCGACCCAATCTCTCCTCATACGTCATTCCTGCCATCCCAGGTATCAGCCTGGTGAACCTTCACTGCACTCCTTCCATGGCAAGAACATCCTTCCTCAGATAAGGCGACCAAAACTGCACACAATACTCAAGATGTGGCGTCACCAAGGCCCTGTAACTGCAGCAAGACATCCTTGTTCCTGTACTCAAACCCTCTCGCTACAAAGGCCAACATACCATTTGCCTTCTTAACCGCCTGCTGCACCTGCATGCTTACTTTCAGCAACTGGTGCACAAGGATGCCCAGGGCTTGTTGCACTTCCCCTTCTCCCAATCTATTGCCATTTAGATAATAATTTGCCTTCCTGTTTTTGACACCAAAGTGGATAACCTCGCATTTATCCACATTATATTGCATCTGCCATGCTTCTGCCCAATCACCCAACCTGTCCAAATCATACTGGAGTTTCTCGGCATCCTCCTCACAGCACACACGCCCACCCAGCTTTGTGTCATCTGCAAACTTGGAGATATTACATCTAGTTCCCTCGTCCAGATCATTAATATATATTGTGAATAGCTGGGGTCCGAGGACCGATCCCTGCGGTACCCCACTAGTCACTGCCTGCCACTCGGAAAAAGACCCGTTTATTCCAACTCTTTGCTTCCTGTCTGCCAACCAGTTCTCTATCCAAGTCAATACCTTGCCCCCAATCCCATGTGCCTTAATTTTACACGCTAATCTCTTATGCGCGACCTTATCCAGATCTGTCTCGGCACCTGCCAGTAGCCTGTTCAATAACACAGCTGGTGGTCATATGGCAATCATTTCAGTGCTGTTGGGCTTCAGTGGTCGGGTTTCTAATGGGTGTCATGAGCCAAGTTTGAAGTGAGGTATCCCTTGTCATCTAGCATCCGCCCCTTAAGTCAGCTTGCAGGTCCGAAGACATCAGGGAGCTTGGACTGCCTTAGGGTGAAAGCATCATGGCAGCTGCCTGGGAATCTTCGCACACCTACATAAAGATCTTTGCACACCAGCTGCACATTGATGGAGTGGAAGCCCTTGCGGTTGGCGAACACTGCTGGTTGTTCTGGGCGTGCCCGGATTGCCACGTGTGCGCAGTCGATGATGTCCTGCACCTGTGGGAAGCCAGCCACAGCCAGAGCTGTAAAGTCGAGCGCCTGCTCATTCTGACTGGCAACAAAGTTCACATAATCGCCGGCCCTGGCAAAAAAGCCATCAGTCACTGTCTTGTTTTCCACACTTTGTACAAAAATAATAAATTGCAGCACAACGGAGTATTACAGTTAAACTATTTTAATGAAGCATCAGGTCTGTGCTTACTCATATCAGTAAAGCACCATGTGGACAAGATGGAGTCAGGGCCCCTGGGTCTTCTAAACATTAGCACTCCTTACAGATGCCTGCAGGCCAATGACAACTCAGCATGTGATCACATGTGAATATAATAGGTATTCCTTACAGATGCCTGCGGGCCAATGATAAATCAATATGCAAATTGTAATGTATGTAATGTATATATACCTTAAGGGAGAGAATTACTTTTTACAGCTCCTGTATACTGTAGTACCGGCAGTGACCACACCTGTATATAAACCCTGAGTAGTGATCTGTACAGATAGTTCTAGAGTAACCCTCATTCAGTAAACACCTGTTGAATCGTTCCCTGCAGTCTGTTGTCTGATTATTGAAGGACACAACATTAAGATACACAGACATAACATTGGCGACGAGCAGATTCGAACCTACCTGCAACTCTGCATCACCTCCCAGGGATTCGCTCCTGGAGAACAGTGGAAGAAGGTCGAGTCCAGAAGCACGGGCGTCGACCACGGGCAACCGCCCAGTCATCCAGCGGAGATTTGAGCATCGCAGGGGAGGCTGTCGAGAGCCAGGCTTGGCTTTCCAGTCACGGTGGTCCAGCGAAATGGGCTGGCAACAGGTACTGCACAGACCCTTCCCGGACAGCGAGGGCAGAGCGCACAGGGCGCAGCCGGTGTTCAGGACCGAGCGGCGTCAACGGGGGAGAGAGGCGAGAGAGAGCAGAGCACAGCCAGTGTTCAAGGGCCGAGCAGCGTCAATGGGGGAGAGAGGCGCGCAGGAAAACAAGCAGAGCGCAGCCGGTGTTCAAGGGCCGAGCAGCGTCAATGGGGGAGAGAGGCACACAGGAAAACGCAAGGCGCTTCCATTGCCACGAGGACCGCAGAGAGCGGCATTGGCAGCAGCGCAGGAGCAGCACACGAAACCCACAGGGCGTCGCCATTTGACACAAGGACAGCCGAGAGCAGCGTTGGCAGCAGCGCGGGAGACGCCATTTTAAGCCGCAGCAGGGAAGAAAGGAAAGCGTGGGAGACGCCATTTTAAGCCAGTCTAACCACACGCAAAAATGCTGAAGAGTGGCAGTATCACAGCATTCGACAATGAAGTCGAAGATTGGACGACATATGTCGAACGCATAGAAGTATACTGCAAGGCGAATGAAGTACCAGATGACAAGAAAGCACTGGTATTGTTGAATTCAATGGGTGCAAAAACGTATGGCTTACTACGAAACCTAGTAACCCCAGAGAAGCCAGTAGAAAAGGATTTTGAAAACATAGTGTCAATCCTACAGGACCACTTAAACCCCACACCGCTGCTGATAGCAGAAAGATTTAAGTTTCACAAAAGGAACCAGCATAAAGATGACAGTAATGCTGAGTATTTAACGGAACTGCGCAAGCTATCGAAACACTGCCAGTTTGGAACGGGACAAGCAGATGCTTTAAAGGACAAGTTTGTGTGTGGGCTTCAAAGTGAAGGAACCCAGAAACGGCTTCTATCAGAAAAGGATCTTACGCTGGACAAGGCTTTCAGCATTGCAGTATCACACGAAGCAGCAGCACGGGGCGCTGCAGAGATACAACGGAGACCGCAAGAATATGGCACAAATGAAATGTCATACGGAACAGTAAAGTGATATCGCTGCGGCAGAACAACACACGACCATAATGATTGCTGGTTCAAGGACAAAGTGTGCAGACAGTGTGGAAAAGTAGGACACATAGCAAGAGTCTGCAGTTCGGGAAAGAAAACCAGCAGCAAGAAATCTCCACAGGAGAAGTACAAGAAGGTACATAAGGTGACGGAGAGTAGTTCAGACGAACAGAACAGTGATATAGACTCCAGAAGCAAGGAGCTGGGTTGTCTGAAACTACATAATGTGATCAAAATGGAGGATCACCAAACTATCTGGGTCACGCTCAAGATAGCAGGAGTCCAAGTGAAAATGGAATTGGACACAGGATCAGCCCTAACAGTCATAAACCGAAGGGACTACAAGCGGCTATTCTCACATATACCCTTGAGAGATACAAAGATTGTCTTGAAGATGTAAATGGGGAAAAAAGTCTACCCCAAAGGAAAAATAAGGGTGAACGTTATATATAACGGCAAGGAAACACCAAAAATGGACCTATATGTATTGCCAGATGGAGGACCACCACTACTAGGACGTGAATGGATCCGGAAGATACAGCTAGATTGGCATTCCATACAAGCACTGACTGCAGATGCCAAAAAGGATGATGATGTCACACCTGGACGACTGTCAAAAATGCTAACTGACGCACAAGAAGTGTTCCAGCAGGGACTCGGAACACTAAAAGGCATAACAGCGATGATCAAAATAGAGGAAAATGCAAGCCCAAAGTTTTTTAAGGCCAGACCAGTACCTTATGCGATCCGCCCAGCCGTCGAAGCAGAGCTGGACGGTTTGGAACGTTCAGGAGTACTGTCCAAAGTGGACTTGAGCTAGTGGGCTACACCCATCGTTCCTGTAATGAAGAGGTCGTTGAGTAATACGCCTGGGGAACCAAAGAAGGTTCGCATCTGTGGGGACTTTAAGGTGACAGTGAACCCAGTCCTTCACACTGTACAATATCCGCTTCTGCGGATTGAAGATATTTTCGCCTCGCTATCTGGAGGGAAACTATTCACTAAGATTGATCTGGCCCAGGCGTACCTGCAAATGGAGGTAGAAGAAGCCTCGAAACAGTACCTCACGATTAACACTCATAAAGGTCTCTACCAATACAACCGGCTGGTGTTCGGGGTAGCATCAGCTCCGGCTATTTGGCAAAGGGCAATGGAACAAGTCCTGCATGGGATTCCAGGGACCCAGTGTTATTTGTACGACATCCTGGTCACGGGCGCTCACTAGATTGAAGGAATATGGGCTCCGAGCTAATCACCACAAATGTGAGTTTTTCCAGAAGCAGATCTCATATTGTGGCCACGTTATTGATAAAGAGGGGTTACATAAGTCCCCTGAAAAGATTGAGGCAGTAGTCAAGGCTCCAGCACCGGAAAATGTGTCACAACTGAGGTCGTTCCTCGGGCTGGTGAACTACTACCATAAGTTCTTGCCGAATTTGTCTACCGTACTACACCCACTGAACACCCTACTGCAAACGGGGGTACCATGGAAGTGGAGTGATGAATGTAAACGAGCTTTCCAGAAGAGCAAAGCATTGATCACATCAAAAGAGGTGTTGGCTCATTTCAACCCAGCACTACCAATTCGGTTGGCGTGCGATGCATCACCCTACGGCATTGGAGCGGTGCTGTCGCACAAATGCCCGGACGGCTCGGAGAGGCCAGTAGCCTTTGCGTCTCGGTCACTAACCTCAGCCGAGCGTAACTATGCCCAGATTGACAGGGACGCCCTCAGCCTAGTGTGGGGAGTGAAAAAGTTCAATCACTATCTGCACGGGCAGAAGTTCACCTTGCTAACTGACCACCAACCACTTGTCTCCATCTTTAATCCAAAGAAGGGCGTTCCGGTGATGACTGCGCAACGGCTACAAAGATGGTCCCTTTTTCTAGGGGCACACCAATATGAAATCGAGTATAAGGGCACGAAACAGCATGGAAACGCTGATGGGCTATCACGCCTGCCACTGCCTACTGCGGAGGAAGCACCAGCAGTGGATCCTGTCAAAGTATTTCATTCGACTATAATTGAATGCTTGCCAGTAACTAATGCTGGTATAGAGAAGGAGACCCGAAATGACCCGACACTGTCTCGGGTATATGATTTGACGGTGAAGGGATGGCCAGCACATGGCGACTCACTGTTGCCAGCATTCTCATCCAGAAGAGAACAGCTGTCAGTATGCCAGGGGACCTTGATGTGTGGATCCCGAGTGGTAATTCCACCCAAGTTAAGGGAGAGGGTGCTCAATGAGCTTCACGAAGGTCATCTGGGAGGGGTGAAAATGAAAAGCCTTGCTAGGGCTTATGTGTGGTGGCCAGGGATCGATCAGCAAATCGAGGACCTGACATAGAGCTGCTCAGGATGCCAGAAGGTCCAAAATGCACCACCACATGCCCCTCTACACCCATGGGAGTGGCCCTCATCTCCATGGCAATGGGTGCATATTGATTTTGCTGGTCCATTCATGGACTCAATGTTTTTAATATCCGTGGATGTGCACTCAAAATGGCCTGAGGTGATCAAAATGTCCTCCACCACCACGGAGAAAACTATTGCAGTCCTATGGACCATTTTTGCGAGGAACGGCTTGCCAGAGCAGATTTGCTCTGATAACGGACCACAATTTGTGTCCGAAGAGTTTCGAAGATTTATGAAAAGGAATGGGGTAAGGCATTACACATCCGCCCCGTATCATCCAGCCACAAATGGATTGGCTGAGAGGTTCGTACAAACCTTTAAAAAAGCAGTAAAGGCCATGTGCGATGACGACATTCCACTGCAGCATAAGGTGGACAATTTCCTGTTAGCCTACAGAAATGCGACACATGCAGTCACCAACCAGGCCCCGGCCATGATGTTCTTTAACCGAAGGTTGAGATCTCGTCTGGATTTGCTCAGACCAAATGTACGAAGAGATGTTGAGAGTAAGCAATTCCAGCACATCAATGAGAAGCCGACAAGGAGCTTCAATGTAGGGCAACCAGTCTTGGCCCGCGACTACCGAACAGAGAAATGGCAACCAGGAACGATATGCACACGGCAGGGGCCACTAATGTACACAGTGGATGTTGGGGAGAACATTGTGAGACGCCATGCTGACCAGATCCTAGAGTCACAGGAACGAGTCAACCCCATGTCTCGGCCATACGTACCTGGTGAGGAACCCGACGTACAGGTCGCATCTACCTCAGAAACAATAGCATTGGAAGGTGATGAATCAACTGACGACAGGGTGCTAGAATCGCCTCCGCACCAAGAGCGAGACACTCAGGAAAGGCGTTATCCAGAAAGAATCAGGAAGCCTCCCCAGAGACTGAATATATGAATGGACTATTTTCATATAACATTGTATATTAAAAATGTTAATTGTTAAATGAGTATTATGGTACTGTTAATCTAAAAGGGGAGGAATTGTAATGTATGTAATATAATGTATATATACCTTAAGGGAGAGAACTACTTTTTACAGCTCCTGTATACTGTAGTACCGGCAGTGACCACACCTGTATATAAACCCTGAGTAGTGATCTGCAGAGTTAGTTCTAGAGTAACCCTCATTCAGTAAACACCTGTTGAATCGTTCCCTGCAGTCTGTTGTCTGATTATTGAAGGACACAACATTAAGATACATGGACATAACACAAATGTTACAGTCACCTGTCTTATGCATTTGTGTGCCGCCAACTGGGAGATCCTGGATATGTCTGCGGCAGAGCCCTGGAAGGATCCGGAGGCAAAAAAGTTGAGGGCGGTGGTGACTTTGACAGCCGCTGGTAACGCGTAGCCACCGGGTCTAGCAGATAGCAGGTCTTCTTCTAGGAGGCTGCAGATGACTGCCACCACCTGACGCGACAACCCTGAGCCTCCTGAGACACTGCTGTTCAGGCATGTCTAGGGAATTCAGCCTCTGCTGTATACCCTGCTTTGCGGGTAGTGACTCCTGCAAGCTACACCTCTCTGCTGGTCCCCTCTCTGGTGTTGCCCTCTGTGGTGCGCAGCTGCAGGCCTGTGACCAGCAGGCTGCTGGTGCTGCTGCTGGCCAAGTTGCTCTTCATCTGAGGACCAATCTAAGGCAGCATAAGTAGCACCAATCCTGATGTAATAGAATAAACCTTTAAAGTGCAGATCAAATCTCCAAAGTGTTGAGGAAACCTCCAAAGTCTAGCAAGTCAACTCTCAGCAAAAGTACGGTGAACAAACCCTTTCCCACTGGAAGGTAAGAAAGCTCTAATTGAGCGATTAAAATATGTTAATTGCCACCCCGCCTCTCCCGAGGGGGTTGCATGCACGCATCCTAGCGCGCTGCAGTGAAACCCGGAAGTGGGAGGGTTGGAGCTGGCTTCCCGATGCGCTGTCAATTTCTCCGGTTTTGACCCCCCACCTGCACCCAAACCCACCCGCTCCACCATGTTAAAATTCACCCACAGCTTCATGGGTTCTGGGTGCCCAGTGGCCTCGTGCAAATCTTGACAGCCGAGTGTCAGTCGAGGATATTCCTTCCGAGCGAGCTTCACAGCCAATTCAGATCACCCTCCCATCTTTGCCTGAAGTCAACATGTGCACTTCTAGCTGTTGATGGTGTAGTTTCCCACAGGCTGAGGTTTCCAACGGCAACGTCAGCTGATTCTTTTACCCTTTGGTTTCCCCAGAGTTTCTTGGCTTCAGCATAATCTCAGTGAACCATGGTATTATCAAATGCAGCCGAAGAGAAGCATTCATGCAGCGCTTCTCTGTCCTCCCCATGACAAGCTTCACAAGGTTACTTAAGATTTTTCCCACCGGGATCCCAGTGTGCCTGTTAAGTTTAAAAGAAAAACCACAATAAGTCTTTGTGACTGACAGCACAATAATTCACATTAAAGCTTACAGAAATGTTGGTTACAATTTTATTTTGCAATATTAGCTTTTACAATAAATATATTCATCAATTTACTTTTACACATAAGTTACAGATATGTATTTAATTGTGGGATGAGAATGAGGCCAGTTAACATAAGAATAATTTCTTATTTGCACTGCAGTGACTGTGTTCGTATTTCAATAGTACTGTTCCAGAAGCACTTGAGTAATGGTCTGTGTAATGCTTGTGGGTAAAACATACATTAATAGTCACCTCACTAATATTGGGCTCATAAAAAGCACTCCTTTTACAAGGCTCCCATATTGTAGCACACTTTTTATATTGCTCCCTACAATAAGGTGAAGAATGATTAAAAAATGAACATCTGACCCAATGTAAGGTGGCTGCTTTTATTTGCTTTTAAAGCACATACATACCAGTTCACCATTCCATATACCAGGTTCACTACTTTAACTGAATATCTGCAGCGGAGCAGCAGGAGTTCGGGATTTGGCCTGAGTTGTGAGATTGTATTAATTGCACGTTAAGGAGATTGTATTATGCTAACTGATGTAAAGGGAACTTTTAAACTTTGAAACTAAAATTTGAAAAGTTGTTCAAGGGTCTGTAGGACTGCCTTTAAAAGTTTAACGGAGTAAAATGCTGATAGGATCATTAGTGTCACATTTTTGGGTTTTTATGCTAGCTGTTCTACTTGGGTTCAGTGCCAATGATCACCCTTCTTAGTGGACCTCATGTTGTTAGTGAACCAGAGTGTGTCTTCAACTGCTCAATATTTAAGTAAATGTAGCAAGACCATGGGATCGAACAGAGAACCTTTGTACTCTGGTTTACTGGAATATATCACACACCACTGTGTGACCTCATTTTTGCTGAATATACATTCTATCAGACTGAGGCGTCGTCTATAAACTAACAAATACATTTATTTAACATTAAACAGGTAAATGAGCAGTATTCATTAAAAGTTCTGGCGAAGGGTCATCGACCTGAAACGTTAACTCTGTTTCTCTCTCTACAGATGCTGCCTGATCTGCTGAGTATTTCCAGCATTTTCTGTTTTTATTTCAGTATTCATTAAAAAGTGCGTTTACAGTAACTTAGACACTTTACTATCCTCCTGGAAATAACAACAGATGCTTCTCTTACCATAACATGGTCGCTTAGTTCTTATGTGGTGAAACATCACCACAGGACCAGTTCTAGGTTTAGACTGACGAAAGGTCATCGACCTGAATCTCTCCACAGATGCAACCTGACCTGCTGAGTATTTCCAACATTTTCTCTTTTTATTCTCGGTTTAGACTGTCTGACCGACTCACCCATGCAGGCAAATATAAATAAAAACTGAAAATGCTGGAAATACTCAGCAGGTGTAAACCTTGACCTGGACGAGCATGGCCTGAGTGTCAGCTGTGGCGCAGTGGGTAGCACACTTGCCTTTAGAGTCAGAAGGTTGTGGGTTCAAGTCCCACTCTATGGAACTTGAGCAGGTTTAAAAAAAAAAAGAAATCTAGGCTGACACTCCAGTGCAGTGCTGAGGGAGTGCTGCACTGTGTTGGAGGTGCTGTCTTTCAGATGAGACGTTAAACCGAGGCCCCTTCTGCTCTCTCAGGTGGATGTAAAAGATCCCATGCACTATTTTGAAGACGATCAAGGGAGTTATCCCCGGTTTCCTGGCCAATATTTATCACTCACTCAACATAACAGAAACAGATTATCTGGTCATTATCACATTGCTGTTTGTGGGAGCTTGCTGTGCGCAAATTCTGGCTGCTGCATTTCCTACATTACACTTCAAAAGTACTTCATTGGCTGTAAAGCGCTTTGAGACATTCGGTGGTCGTGAAAGGCGCTAAATAACACTTTATCAGAATTTCTTCTTCTTCTTAGGCAGTCCCTCGGAACTGAGGATGACTTGCTTCCACATTAAAAATGAGTTCTCAGGTGACTGATGAGTCCAATGCGGGACCTACAGTCTCTGTCACAGGTGGGGCAGATGGTGGTTGAAGGGGCGGGTGGGTGGGGTGCTTGGGTTGACGTGCGCTCCTTGCGCTGCCTGCGCTTGGCTTCCACTTGCTCCCGGCGAAGAGACTCGAGGTGTTCGGCGCCTTCCTGGATGCTTCTCCTCCTCTTTGTGCGGTCTTGGGCCAGGGATTCTCAGGTGTCGGTGGGGATGTTACACTTTTTCAAGGAGGCTTTGAGGGTGTCCTTGAAGCGTTTCCTCTGCCCACCTGGGGCTCTCTTGTCGTGCCGGAGCTCCGAGTAGAGCGCTTGTTTTGGGAGTCTCGTATCGGGCATGCGGACAATGTGACCCGTCCATCGGAGCTGATCGAGCGTGGATAACACTTTATCAGAATATAGCCTCAAAGAGACGACAAAGAATCATTGGCATTTTCTTCCCACATCTTCACACTCAGCACAACTGTCAATCAAAAACACTATTCCAGGGAATTAATCACTTGAGGATGTTTGTCCCAGCCACTTTATAAATGCTAAAAATTAACACGATGCCCAGCCAGCTATCAAAGACACTACTCAACAGATTGACACTAATGCTTTTGCATTCAATAGATATTAGCATATATTCCTGCAACTTTGCAGACAGAGCCTGTAGAAATCAATAATAACCCCGTGTTCATCGTGGCCAGCAGTAAAGAAACCAATAGGTAATCTAACATAATGGCTTTTTATGAAGATTAAAATCTTTGCTGCCATTCAGATGCCAGTTAGCAAAGCTCGGCACGTGCAGTGCTCCTCCTTTTCTCTGAATTGAGACTGATGCAGAGCTAGCAGTATAATGTGATGCTGCTGGCTCTGACTGCTCTTAAAGCAAGTGCATCTCTGAAAAAGGTACCTCCAGTATATCAACAGCTTGAAAAGAATAACCCCTTTATTGGCAGCACCTTCAGTGCCAATACAAACTCTGTTCTGCTCTTTGTATAGCTCTGCATAGTTGTGCTACGACCATGGGATAAGGAGTGAGTTCCTAGGTTTGCATTGTTAATTGTAACATCGATGCATTTCTTCGATGCAAACCAAGTACAATTCACAAAATCAAAGATCCATAGAAATTTTGCAGCAGAGAAAAGGAGGCCATCATGTCTGTTCCAGCTCTCTGACAGAGCTATCTACTTATTGCCATTTCCCAGTACTTTCCCCACACTCTTTCAAATATTTATTTTTCAAATACTTATCCACTTCCCTTTTAAAAGCTATTATGGATTCTACTTCTGCCACTGTTCCTGATAGGGTATTCAAGGTCCTAACAAACCCTTGTGTAAAGAAATTCTCCTAACCTCACGTTTTGTTCTTTGGGTGATAATCTTAAATTTATGTCCTCTTGTTACTGACTCACCAATTGAGTCCATGAGGCTAATTTTAACCTAATCTGCCCGTTGGGAAAGAAGCAGGTTCGAGTCAGCCGCCTGTTCTCCGCTCTGCCCGATTTTCCCCTCCATTGACGTTAATGGAGCATAAAATCAGGCGGAGTGTAAAATGGGCGGTCGATGGAATCTGTCCAGGTCCCGCCATGAGGCTTACGTTAAAATTGCCTTGCACATGTCCACAAGTCTTATAATAGTATAATTTGCATTTTTTTCCATTATTGTTTTTGATCAGAATTTCATACTAGAAGAAGCTTGACACCATCCAGGACAAAGCAGCCCACTTGATTGGCACCTCATCCACTACCTTAAACATTCACTCCCTCCACCACCGGCATATCATGGCTGCAGTGTGTACCATCTACAAGATGCACTGCAGCAATTCACCAAGGCTTCTTCGGCAGCGCCTCCCAAACCCGTGACCTCTTCCAACTAGAAGAACAAGGGCAGCAGGCGCCTGGGAACACCACCACCTCCAAGTTCCCCTCCTAGTCACACACCATCCTGACTTGGAAGTGTATCGCCATTCCTTCATCGTCGCTGGGTCAAAATCCTGGAACTCCCTCCTTAACAGCACTGCGAGAGTACCTTCACCAAATGGACTGCAGCGGTTCAAGAAGGCGGCTCACCACCACCTTCTCAAGGGCAACTAGGGATTGGCAATAAATGCTGGCTCTTGCTAGTGATGCCTAGATCCCATGAACAAATATTAAAAAAAAATAATGGGCTTGGTAAGATAGAGTTCCATGGAATTTCCGAAGCAGGTCCATTAGTAATGAGTCAATGTGGAGCCTAACTTATCAGTCCTAAGATATGCTTGGTGATACTGGTATACATAGCTTGGTAACTTCATGGAGACAAAATAGGCCCGCCTCTGTATTTTGATTTGAAGCCTTCCTAAGGACAAAAAGGCTTGAGGAGATTAATCATTTTCATTTTACTATAAAGGAACCAAAGTTAGTTACAGAGCTATTGTCAATATCAGTGTGTAACAATCATGTAAGATAGAGGCTCTGTTCAATCTGTTTAGATATGGCAATGCCCCAGAGCTTCTCAATACATATGTTCTTGGTTAGGGACACAGGAGTGGGAGGGGAACTTAGGAATTGCTAGAGGAAAAAAGACCAAGGTCTATCTAGTTCACCTTCTACCATCCTGCTAGTCACATGGTACAATGATAATGGAGTTGTTGACTAATCATAGCAATCAATCTCTATCAATGGCCAGAATTTTCAGAGGTAAGAACAGGTGGGTTGGGGGCGAGGCGGGGGGGGGGGATGTGAAAGTTGAAAAAATGTGAACCCTGACCCCAACCCGCCTCCAACCCGCCCACTTTCACCTTTCACTCAGGCGGGATGGGGGTGCGGGTAATATTATAATGAGGCCCTGAATCCTCTACTTTAACCTGTTTTGCAGATTTTACTGTAGGTGGCCGGGGATCCCGGGGCTCGAGATTCCTGGTAGCTGCAACGAGGTGGCCTCAGCCTTGGGGAGCAATCCTTGTGGGCCGTGAGGAGCAGGAGTGCTTCCTCCTGGCCCCCCAAGTTCCCCCACCAGCAGCCTGCCCCTCCCCGGGGTCAGGGATCTGACCCCCCACAGGGATCAGACACCCACCCGCCCCCCACCCCCCACCGACTGGGATTGCAACTCAGCACCAGGTTCAGGGATCGGCCCTCTCCCCACCCTGGAGATATGGATTGGACACCTACCCCCCTCCCCTCTCCGCAACTCAGCCCCGGGGTCGGGGGTCGTACCTCCCTGGGGGAACAGAGCCCCCCTCACCCCGAGGACGGGCGCACACCTCCCCCCGGCACCATCCTGGACCCAGCACTTACCTTGTCCTGTGGCCTCCTTGTCCGAATTCTCTGCACGACTGAAAGCCAACCTGTCAATCAGGCTGACTTCCAGATGGGGAACCCGCCCTTCACATCGCAACACTCCGTGGCATGCCAGGAAACTCGAACTTCCGGGTTTCCTGCCCTCTCCCGGGTCCTCCCACACTGTGCGGGTGGGATCTGGGAAAATCCAGCGCAATTAGTCTACAGCAGACCCTGACATTACAGAATGAAAACCCCAGTGGTGGAGAGCTTTGGGAACCATAGGTTCGAAGTCACCTGTTCCTCCCAAGTATGCTGCATTTCATTCTAGCTTCAGCAGAACAAGAGGTTGCAAAAAGGACCATAAAACTCTAGAAGTGCTGTAAGACTCGCAAAATTCCCACATTTCCCCCCAAAGTTATTAATAAAAGGGACCCTGCATGGACATTTAAAAAAAAAAGGGTACCCAAAAGATGGCATCCGCACCTCGTGACCAAAAGCCTGCAAGATTTTTAAAGCTTGGACGCTGTGGCAGCACAAGCAGCTTTTGGGGAAATCAAAACCTAAAATGCAGTTTCTGTGAAAAAGGACTTTGTATTTTGGAAAACAGACAGCAAACATTGTATATGCATTAAGCCAGATCGTAGACAGATCAGAACCAGTTACGCCTATACTTGAGGCCATCAAGTTGTCTGCATAAATAATCGGAAACAGCTTATGGGAGCCATCAAGGCTGTACAGGCCGATTAGAGTGCATTAATAACAACACAGCTCAGACATCAGGTGCGATAAACAGCCATCTAAAAAAACAGTTAGTTTAGATTGCTATAATTATTTAAAACAGCCTGCCATAATTGGAACAATGAACTAACCTGATTTGGCGTGCAGATAAGGGCCATTCGAAAGGAGTATAACTGTAGGCCCTCAGTAGCAATCGCTCTCTTGACTCTTGCTCTCTTGCTCTTGCCCTTGTTCCTGCTCTCGTGGCTCCGGCCTCTTGGGCTGCCGCCGCTCGTACTCGTGCCCTGGCCTCATGGCGGGTTCTTTCCTCGCTCCTCATAGCAGAGTTTCAGCAACCAATTACACCATACCAATTGCGGGTAAGGGGAATGAGACCTGAGTCCATAGCCATCCAGGATGCCCAGGCCGCAAAAGGGGCGAGACGAAAGTGAGTAGGCAGTCCAGGACTTGTATAGTAACCGAACGAGACGAGACGAAAAGAGACAAAGAAGACGGTAACAACTCGATAAGAGCAGAGCAGGGCAGCGAAAAACGTATTGATGAGGCCAAGCGTCTAGTTATAAGCTAGCGCTTGGTGAGACGAACATCTTGTTGAACACTGCGAAAACGCAGGTGTCCACACCATGATGAGTATACTGGTGTTCTCACGCTTGGGTAGGAAAATCTAGGCAGTAAAAACTGCCAACTGCCCTATAGGCATAACGTTACCGCCGACGACCACCCGAGGGAGAAGAAGAGGAGAACCCATCACGACGAGACGACGATGGCAGCGGAGGAGAAGAAGGTGTGTCGCAGCAGCAGCTCCAGCACCACGCCCCTGAAGATCACGTGGCGACGGGGTACCTAAGAGGACAGAGAACCAAACCTCAAAACCTGCATTCGCTAACAGTTGGCTTTGCTTTGGATTGGTGAGCATGAATTCTGGCCCCTCATAGCTTAATCTAGTTAGGTATAGGGGGTGGGATAAGGATAAGGGGATTGTTAATGTAGTTGTTTTTCCCTCGATGTGCCGTGTGTTCCCCATTCCCTGTATAAGTATATAGTTATTTCGTAATTTGCCTGTATTTTTATACTGGTAGCTTCTCATAAGACTGTTTTATTCTCTGTTTTAATAAAATCCTGGTTTTTCTCACATCCAAACCACTTGTCTACTCGAGTTTTTCTGTATCGCCGCCTGTACCTAAGTCCGGTGTCTAGAGCCCAGGGGCGTGGGAGCGATTCGAACCGCTCACCAACATTCAGAGGCAAAACTGACTGGGCGCACGCGCCACACCCGCCACCCCCTACAGTGCTTACTGAGAAATATCCAAAGTTATGCACAGCATAGGGCTCAGTGTACACATGCTGATATAGCAAGGCATTTGTGCTGAAGCATTTACTGAGAGATTCCTAGAAGAGCACCATCTGGTGTATAAGCAGAGCAAGTACCTTGATCTTCAACAACTATTCACAGTATTTATTAACGACTTAGATGATGGCATAGAAAGTCATATATCCAAATTTGCCGATGACACAAGATAGGTGGCATTGTAAGCAGTGTAGATGGAAGCATAAAATTACAAAGGGATATTGACAGATTAAGTGAATGGGCAAAACTGTGGCAAATGGATTTCAATGTAGGAAAATGCGAGGTCATCCAATTTGGACCTAAAAAGGAGAGAACAGGGTACTTTCTAAATGGTGAAAGGCTAAAAACA
This sequence comes from Somniosus microcephalus, assembly GCF_052327205.1. Taxonomy (NCBI): domain Eukaryota; kingdom Metazoa; phylum Chordata; class Chondrichthyes; order Squaliformes; family Somniosidae; genus Somniosus; species Somniosus microcephalus. The sequence goes on from NC_141006.1 coordinate 32,800,865, forward strand.
GTGGAGGTCCAAAGAGACTTAGGGGTTCAGGTACATAGATCATTTAAATGTCATGAACAGGTACAGAAAGTAATCAAAAAGTTGAATGGAATGCTGGCCTTTATATCTAGAGGACTAGAATACAAGGGGGTAGAAGTTATGCTGCAGCTATACAAAACCCTGGTTAGACCCCACCTGGAGTACTGTGAGCAGTTCTGGGCACCACACTTAGGAAGGAGATATTGGCCTTGGAGGGAGTGCAGCGTAGGTTTACCAGAATGATACCTGGACTTCAAGGGTTAAGTTACGAGGAGAGATTACACAAATTAGGGTTGTATTCCCTAGAATTTAGAAGGGTAAGGGGTGATCTGATTGATTTTTTCAAGATATTAAGGGGAACAGATAGGGTAGATAGAGAGAAACTATTTCCAGTGGTTGGTGAGTCTAGGACTGGGGGCATAGTCTAAAAATAGAGCCAGGTCTTTCAGGAGTGAAATTAAGAAACACTTCTACACACAAAGGGTGGTAGAAGTTTGGAACTCTCTTCCGCAAACAGCAATTGATGCTAGATCAATTGTTAATTTAAAATCTGCAATTGATAACTTTCTGTTAACCAAAGGTATTAAGGGATATGGGCCAAAGGCAGGTATATGGAGTTGGGTTGCAGATCAGCCATGGTCTCATTGAATGGCAGAGCAGGCTCGAGGAGCTGAATGGCCTAATCCTGTTTAATCCTATGTAAGGAAAGTGTCAAGTATCAGCTTGACTTAGTTGTTAGCGCTCGTACTTCTTATCCAAAAGGTCGTGGGTTGAAGCCCACTCCAGAACTTAAGCATATAATTTAGGCTGAGTACTCAGTACAGTACTAAGGGACTGCTGAATTTTTATATAAATTGTACAATAATGATATGCTTTCACCAATAATGTGTCAAAGGAAAATTACCACATATGAAACATGGTATTCATAGAATTTTACAGCACTGAATGAGGCTATTTGGTCTACTGTGCTAGCTTTCTGAAAGAACTATCCACTATCCATTTAGGCCCATTCCCCTTTTAATGAGATGTTAAACCACGGTCTCTTCTGTCTCTTTAGGTGAATATTCAAGATCCTCTGGCATGATATGAAAAAGAGCAGGGAGTTCTCCCAGTTTCTTGGCCAGGATTCCTCCATCAATCAACAACACCGAAACAATAGTTTAACTAGTCATTCGTGTCATTGCTGTTTTGGTGGTCTTGGATTGTGCAAAATGGCTGCTGTGTTTTTGTACAAGTCACTGAACTTCAATGTAATTTACTGTAAGTGAAGCTTCTGGAGTACAGCCTGAGAGATGTGATGAGGTGTGAGATAAGTACAAGTCTGTTTTCTTCAGTGTAGCTGGAGGAATTGCTGTGCTGAAGCAGTTTAGATACATTCCTAGAGCAGCCCATTTGGTGTATAAGCTGAGCAATTATCTGTATCTTCATACGAATAAAGCACTAGCCACTTTAAATGCTGTAAACACTGCCTGAGCTGGGAAAGATTTTGTTGGAAAAACAGCCTCTGATCTCTACTTGATGGCCTACAGAACATGGGAGGTACAACTCCTGGGATGTCGCATCAAACCTTTACCTCTGATGATGACAGCAAGTTGTACAGAATTTATGAAGTGGGATCAAAGATTAGGGGCTAGATTTTCAGTATAGGCAGTTTTGGGGCGCTAACCTTAGCGCCCGCCCGAAGTTAGCGCCCGCCCCAAAGTAGCGCCCCGTTGCCGGGAATTCAGTGGCTTCGCCCTAAGAGGTTGGTGGAGCGCTAAAAGAGGCGTTCCACTACTATCTTTAGGCGCTAAGCCGGCGGTCCAGAGGGATAGCGCCCAGGCGGGGCGCAGCGCGGGTGCGGTCATTTTTGGACTGACAGCAGACCCCGTGGCGCCGACCAGCTCTTAAAGGGGGAAGGGACGAATTGGTCTGCTGCCACGCCCTGCACACTGCAGCCTTGCAAAGAGGCCTCAACACTGCTGCTCAGCTCCAGGGATTCATGGCAACGCCAGAGAAGGCCCGTCAGCGTGCCCTGCGCTTCTCAGAGGGTGATCTGGACATAATGGTCACAGCTCTGGAGGTGAGGCGCAAGATCTTGTTCCCAGAGAGTGGGAGGAATCCAACCCACCACGACTACACCAAAGCCTGGAAGCAGATCACCCAGAGGGTGACATTCACCGGCGATGCCCCCAGGACCCACAAACAATGTCGTAAAAAATACAACGACCTGACCAGGATTGTCAAGGTGAGCAGCCTTTCCAGTCTCCTCCTCATTCTTGCATGTACACCTGGCATGATGGGCAAAGGGAGTTGAAAGTCCTATTGGCCAGCCCTCAGCCAGCAGCATTGGGACAGTCATGAGCATCAAATGGCCATTCGGCACTCTACACTTTGGCCAAGCTATTCCACCATGGGAGGCTGTGCACACTACATCAGGGCTTCACTCTGTCCAAGCTATTCCACCATGGGAGGCAGTGCACACTACATCAGGGCTTCACTCTGGCCAAGCTATTCCACCATGGGAGGCAGTGCACACTACATCAGGGCTACACTGCGCACTTACAGCCCGTCCTTTCTCTTGCAGGCTAAAGTAGCCTTTAATCGCCAGGTCCGTGCCAGGGGTGGCCGCGCCAAGCTGCAGAAGCTCACTCGGCTGGAGGAGCGCGTGTGTGTGCTCATGGGAGCCCGTGTGATCGTCCCCACAGCTTGCGGAGTATCCGACCCTCCACTGCCCGGCAATGGTAAGGGCCTCGCCTTTTGGCCCTCTCGCGTCGCACTGGCCCATCCGAGCTACCTCCTTTGCCACTGTCCCACCAATGCGCTGAATGCCACCAGTCCTAACTCCCTCGCTGACGCCGTCTCCTCACTCTGAAGCTACTCTTGTGCATTCCTGCTTTCAGCTGGTGACGACCAGGACCCTGAAGCTGCCAGTGACAGCACCTCCGAGCAGGAGGAGGAGGAGGAGCAAGCCGGACCATCGGGGGAACAGTCACGTCCCGCAGGAGAGGAGGAAATGCTTGACACCTCCTCACTGGACGAGTGCCTGGAGGAACTGTCGCAGGGCAATGCAGCTTCTGGGACCAGTGGCGTCCAGCCACCCAGGAGCCGTGCGCGTGGCCCGCGGCCTTCCCCCCAAAGGGGGGAAGGATCAGAGGGGAGTGCTGCTGATCGGCACACTCGCCGCCACCAACGTGGCAAGGGTCCCTTAGTTCGGCCCCCTCCTCCCCAGCGGGAGAGTCGCGACTCCAGTCCGGACACCTTCACCTCGGAGGAGGTGCGGAAGCTGGATAAGATGGCCGAGGATTCGGACCGGCGCCACACGGAGCTCATGAGCGTGGTGGGGCGCATGCCTGAGGCCATCGAGTCACTGGCGACCAGTGTGCGCGAGTTCGGGGCAGCAACTGCCGCGAGTGCCCGCATGCTGACTGATGCCGTCAAGACCCTGGCGGATGTGATGCGCGCGCACACCAGGACAACAGGGGCACTCACTGCTGCCACACGCGCTGTCTCAGGCAGGCATCGCCAGGGCAGCCGCCGCGCTGGACCATCCCAGCAAGCCGCCCCTCGGCTGATTGTTGCGGATACTGCAGTGCGGGCCCGGCCGAATGCCACCGCGCCACAGCACCAGCCAGCGCATCCCAGACGCCAGCTGGCCCACATTGCGCCATCCGTCGCCGCCATTCCCCCACTGGGGCGTCAAGGGCAAGCGGCTGCAGCTGATGGTGGCCAGGCTCAGGTGCGCCACTCAGCAGACGGCCCCTCGAGGCCCAAACGCCGTGTAGGCCGTCCCCCAGCGGCATCTGGCGGAAGGGCATCTGAGCCTCAGGCACCTTCCCCCAGCCTCGCAGCAGCCACTGGGCAGAGCTTGCGAAGGAGCAGCAGGCCGGGCAGGGGAGGCAAAAGGCTGGGCAAGGTCTCGCCCTCGTGGGCCACTCAGTAGAGGGTGTGGCCAGCTTTCCTTTTATATGGCGGTGGCCATCTTCATTTTGCCCATGGTTGTGTTGTTGGAGGGCTTATTTTTTGCGTTAGGCCGACGTTGAGGCCCGGTTTGAAGAAAGGTGGAGTGACTCCTCCCCAGTTTGTGGGAGTGAGTCGTTTGTTGGGCTTTTTGTGGGGCCCGTTTATTGTTTTTGGGGATTCATGTGGGAAGGGCTTTTCATTTTTGTGTAATAAAAAATTATCTTTATTCATGCAGTCTCCATGGTTGTTCTTCTTAGTGTTTGTTGGCTTCGCCGGCTGAGGGGTTGCGGAGCGGCTGCATTCATCTTCCCTCATGGCCCCTGGCCATTCCCTGACAGGGGGCTTAGAAGTACCGTGTAATAAGGTGGCGTCGTGCGGCCCTTGGCCCTGGTCGCTCCCTCCTGGGAACGTACTCCTGCTCCTCCTCCTCCTCCTCCTCATGCTCCTCCTGCTCCTCCTCCTGAGGTGCTGGTCCAACGTCAGGTGGCAGTGCCTGAGTCCTGCGGATAGCCAGGTTGTGTAGCATGCAGCAAACCACCACAAATTGGGAGACCCGGTCCGGCGAATACTGGAGAGCTCCTCCGGAGCGATCAAGGCAGCGGAACCGCTGCTTGAGGACCCCAATAGTTAGCTCGATGATGTTGCGGGTGGTTTGATGGCTCTCGTTGTAGGCCTCTTCAGCAGCGGTCCTGGGCGCGTGGAGCGGGGTCATGAGCCAGGTGCACAAAGGATAGCCTTTGTCCCCGAGTAGCCATCCTCTTGGGGGAGGCTGTGCCTGGAACATGTCATGCACAGTACTCTGCCGCAGGATAAAGGCATCGTGGCTGCTGCCTGGGAAGCTGGCATTGACTGCCGTGATGCGCTGCTTGTGGTCACAGACCAGCTGCACATTCAGAGAATGGTAGCCCTTCCTGTTGCGATACTGCTCGCCATGCTCCAGAGGGGCCCGCAAAGCCACATGCGTACAGTCAATGGCGCCCTGCACCAAGGGGAATTCCCCGAGTCTGGAAAATCCCAATGCGCGCTGATGCTGGCTCTCCAGGGCCATGGGGAAGGAGATGAATTGGCTTCTCCTTCTGAACAGTGCTTCGGTCACCTGGCGGATGCAGCGATGCGCGCCGTACTGGGAGATGTTTGCTATGTCCCCAGCAGCGTATTGGAAGGAGCCGGTGGCATAGAAGTTCAATGCCACCGTCACCTTCACTTCCACCGACAGAGACGTCCTGCACCTGAGCTTTGGCCGCAGATCTCGGCGAAGCAGGTGGCAGATCTCTGCAATCACCTCCTTTCGGAATCGGAGCCTTTTAACACATCGCGCGGCACTCATGTTTAGGTAGGAGCGCTGCTGGCGGTATAGCCTGACTGGGTAAGGCCTACGTGGCCGACGCCTGTAGCCCCCTCTGCCTCTAGCCAGGGCTGCCCCTCTCACAATGCGTCTGCGAGCCCTACGGACATGGAGCTGCAGCTCCGCGTTGGCACCCCATGCAACCCCCATCAAATCCTGGCAAACACTCAAATTTCCAAAAGGCCACTTGCAGCGCTCTGGCCTGAGTCCAAAAATACCTGAGCTCTTGCTGCTTGAAACCAGTTAGCTATCCTCCTTGTTGTGTCTCCAGAAATGCGTTGCACAAGAGTGTTTTCTGAAAAAAGGCTGGCCTTTATACTGGAGAGCACGTCCCCTTTAATTTGCGCCCCCCGGGGCCCGCGCTGGTTGTGTTGCGTTCCTTTTTCCAAACGCTCCGGCCGCCAGCCGCACAATGGGGCGGTCCGACTGAAGTTTGGAATCGGGGCGCACAAAGGGCGTTGCACGAGGATGTGACGTCATTTTCTGCGCGCGCATCCGGGCGGGCGCTAAACTTTGCGCCGGCGCTAACGGGCAACTTAATTTGGGGCGGGGCGCAAACTGCGCTGCGCACGGGCGCTACACGCATAGCGCCCGAAAATCACTTCTCTTAAGGCGCTAACTGCTGGTGCTATCAACTGAAAATCTAGCCCTAGATTTTTAATATAAAATTTGTATTTAAATTCCATTGTTGATTGGTTGCAATGTAAAATAATCATTCAAGTATCCCTCATTATTAAGTAACACTGGCTTCCTTCACTGCAGTGCACGGCTCTCTGCTCTAGGAGAGGGGGAAGGGAGTCTATCCGGCTTTAAAAATGTTCCTCTGCGCTCTGTCAGAAACTAAACGCAGCCAAAAAAACATCTGGAAAGATTGCAGTTTGATGCTGCTTTGCTAAATAATAAATAAATACTGTGTGTTTAATGTTCCATTAGTAGTTACTTATTGCTCACTTTCGTGACCCCGACTAGTTTAGGCCTGCTGGCATGCTCTTCTCCTGTGGGTTGCTGACAGATGCACTTCAGCTGCCCCTTCCTCTCTGGGTGCGAAGCCAGGTCAAAAATCTAATTGGCAACCTCGATACAATTTTTTTTTTAAGTTGTCCCATCTTTAAAAAAAATCCTTTTTTTTAAACAAAGAAAATGTTCCATCACATGCCGTTTGGTCCATTTGCATCACAGAGACAGGGCTGACCCAGACCAGGACAGTTGCACTCCCTGACCAGGGATATTTCTTGACAATTACTTATTTAGTCTGCACACAGGGCAAATCTGAAGATGTGGATCCATGCAAGTGGATTTAATCTGGAGTTTCTTTGCCTCTCCCAGGAAATGACATGGCTACTGGAGGGTAGAAAGTGTCTGGTCACGGTACTCCAGTCATCATGGGTGTGGGAAAGACTTGATGGGCCAGCAAGTCTCTTCCTGCCCATCATTTTTGCATGTTCATATGAGACCACTGTTTATCTAAGAAAGCTAAAAACATTGCACAATCAATCAATTAGATGGTTCTTCAGGTGGTGTGGGGATGGGGGGGCGTTGTTGGTTGGTGGTGGAGATAACACGATGAATTTCATGCTCAACAAGGTCAGGAATGTGAGTACAAGGAATTGGGTCTTTTTCTACTTTAACCATCTATTGTCAATGACTTAGATGCAGGGTGATGGTCCATCCGATCCCCAGAGAAGCACTCTAGTGCACCTATGTAAATTTTCCATCTCCTGTATCAGCCATCTTTTTGTTCGCTGAGTGACATTGTCAATTTCCTATCAACTACTGTACTACCAAATTATCACCAGTTTTGTGCTATGCGCTTGTACCTGCTGGGACTTCACTTAGGTCCCGTCAAACCAGCTGAAAGAAAAATAAACATTAGTCTGGGCTGGATTAAAATCCAGATGCCGGCAGTAAAAGGACAATGCATTAACCTGCACAATACAAAATCAATTAGGTACCATTTAGTTAACTTTAAAATCAAACTCAATTATCTTTAAAAATTTAACAAATCTCAATGGTTTACTTTGGGAATAAAATCCTCTGTTAAATAGCCTAATCCTTTCCCTGCTGTGCTGTACAGACAAGCCAGGTGTAACAGTGCGTTGGATCAGCTACATTCTTTTCTCTTTCTACAGTATGTTCTGGACATAGTAACATCACCGCAACCTGATTGAACGTCCTCTGCGGTTTTGTTCTTAGCATTTTCACAGAATTCACACTGTGCTGGATACAATTAAAACTCAAACCACACTCAACACCCATTTTAAAATTCCAGTTTTGCCAGATTAGGATTAACAGTTAATGTTCTCCTGTTCCGTTGCCTTTCTCGAATACCTAATAAATAGCGAGTTCTGATGTCACTGTCAAGAATTGGCGTGGAAGAGGACCTGAACCAAACAGTGTGACGGAGTCGAAATATCATCAACATAGGCCCAGCCGTTAACTGCAGTGCTTCAGAAATCACTTGTGCATGTTTCAACAGCTCTCTCATATTGCCAGTCTGATTAGCCCCGCCAACCCAGTTTTTCCTGCCGATGCCATCAATAGCCACTTTTTAACATTTGCAATCAGCAGATAGAAGTTAACCCAAGGATTTGAAAGGGAAAATCCTATAGTGGCTGGAGTCATACTTGACACAAAGGAAAATGGACGTGGCTGTCAGAGGCCAACCATTGCAGGAGTTCCTCAGGGAAATGTCCATGGCCCAATCATCTTGAGCTGCTTCATTATTGACTTTCCCTCTGTCATAATGTTAGGAGTGGGGCTGTTCACTGACAATTACACAATATTCAGCCCTATTCACAACTCCTCCAATAATGAGGAAGCCCATGTCAGCCTACAGCAATACCTGGATAACATCCAGAGTTGGGCTGACCAGTGGTAGCTAACATTGGTGTTGCATAAGTAAAGTGAAATTCCAGTCACCTCCCCCAACCTTCAATTGCACCACCCAGGCCGAGTCCCCCACCATCCAATGTTCCCCCTAATTTCTTTTTGGGCGGGCGGTCCCTTTAATGGGCTGTGCGGCCCATTCAAAGTTTCACGCTTGCGCGAAATTTCACATTGGAGAACCAAGTCCCGGGCTGCGCGGGACCAGCAGACAACTGTGTGGCTGTGCAGCTTAGAGGGAATGTTGCCACCATCAACATCTTGGAAGTTACCAATGACCAGAAGCTGAACTGGGCCAGCCATCACCACAAGGACTGCAGCCATTCAAGGAGAAGACCCACCACCACCTTCCCAGGGCAGCTAAGGATGGACAATAAAATTGGTTTTGCCAGCATTGTCCACAGTCTGAGAGCAAATAAAAAAAGTTACAGTTGATAAGAATTATGATTTTTAAAGGAAGTAATTTTTGATTTAACACAAGTTGAAACTAAACACGTACTGAATTTTGAAATCGAAAATGAAGATTACATGAAATGCCTCATTTTTATGCATAGTCAAAAAATGTTTAAGCTTCCTGTTTTCTCTAATCTCAGGTAATTTTTTGCCTGTTCTCGTATTCATTATATTCTTATTTGTTTCCCTTCTTCTGAAACACTGGTTTGTGTTTCTTCTGTCCCATAAAAATAAGTGCTTGCAATCTGATCAATATTTCTCATCTGGATCCATTTTTTTGGCTCATAGTTGCATCACCCAAGAGAATGCCTTACTCTACAAAATTAATAAGTAGAACTCCAAGCCCTCTGTGACAAACTGTGGTCTCCCTGTTCTCTCTGCTTTGAAGAGGATGAATTTGCTGTTGTTAATTTTAATGCCGCTGATTCACAATGATGGAGAGAAATTGGAATGTTTCTTGCATGACAGAAAACTCCACGGTAAAGGGATCCTTTCACTGCTGAGTAAATGGATTTTTATGGTGAGGCTGAGGTTTAATTTGTTCTACGAGTGAATTTGTATTATGGAAGTTGAGTTATATTTATTGCCAGTGCTATTTTAGAATAAACTGAAGATGGAAATCGTGTGAATTTTGTATGCAAGGACAGGATTATGTTAAAGCGATGAGAAAGAGCTTGTGTGATTTACACTGGATTATACTGACTGCCAATTTATGATTTATCCCATTCTCCAATTTCTTTCTATGAACCCCTGCCAAGGGGCATGTGATTTTCTTCATAAAATGCTCTTCAAGCAGATACCCTCCAATGCACCTGAGGCCAATTATTCAGACAGTCTGTTCTTTTTCACTGTGGTCAAGAAGCCCTTCTATACATTGGCCCATCACATGCAAAAAAACTAGCTCTAAATATCATTGGCAAGAAACTCTCACGATCTTTTAAATCCTTTTTTTTGTACCACATTTGCAATTCATTTCTGGATAAAGCCACACCAGGTTTCTGTTTATTTTTTGCATGCCTGTGTGTGAGTTTATCCAACTGCTTAAGATATCAAGGGGGAAAAATTCGGTATCAGCCATTTTGGGGGTGCTAATATCGGCCGGGCGCAATGTTTAGCACCCGACGCTAATTATCGCCTCCGACTACAAAGTTTGCCTCTATTGCTCCTGGAGGTGATTTGAGCGCTAAATCAGGAACTCCACACCTCTCTTAAGGCACAAACGTTAGGGAGCGAGGCGCTACCTCAGAACGCTACCGAAGCTAAGGCAATGTCAATTACCATGGAAACCAGACAGACTGGCGCCGTCCAGTTCTTAAAGGGGAGGGGCCATCTTGCTGGCCAGCCACTCTCTACTCATTGCAGCCTTGAATCTCAGCCTGGAGAGACCTCAAAAGCAATTGTGTTGGAAGCACTAATGGATCGGCCCAGGGAAAGTGCTCGGCGCTTAGGAACCTCACAAGTGGTGCTGAGGGCCAAAACTCCTTAGGACACTGTTAAAACCAAAAATTTTGCCAATAACAAAAGGCAGGAAGCGCTCGCCTTTAAATAGCACTCCCCCAACCCCTTCCCGACTTGAAAACGTTCCTTTCTACCTGTCGTTCCTAACGGCAGGTGCTGAGGCATTGAGGTCGACTCAATATCCGGTCCGGGGCGCTACCGGGGCGTTGCACGATTGAGTGACGTCACGATCTGCGGGCACAGGAGATCGTGGCGGTAGTGTTTAGCGCCACCGCAAAATGACTTGTCAATTTCGCGAGCGGTGCTAAAATCGCCGCGCTCGGGTGCAAAGTTCCTAGCGCCCCGGTAGCGCCTCCGGGGGGCACTAACGGGAGGCGCTAACCAATCGAATTTTTCCCCCCCAAGAGTTATTGTTCCTCCTATAGATCGCCATAACAGTATATTTTGTTACACTATTGGGGATGGTTACATTTTTTGGGTTCTTTTATCTTTTTACTCTGGATATTTTTCACTTTCTTTGTTTTAGGCTACACTTGTAGGTGAGCCTGGCTCCCTTTGTCTTCAAGAGCATTTCCACTTGTTCTTATACCTATGTAAAATAGTCTAGCAGTCCAACGATAATGAAAGGTGAGCCCCTTTATCACATTACTTTAGTGACTGGTTCTATACTGTGCCTCTGTGGAATCTTTCTCCTTATTGAGGAGCAGCAGAGTACCCTAACATTAGACTTTATTTTATGTCTTAAATGGCAAACAAATTTGTTAACCTGGCCCTTAACATCAAGAAAACCAAAGAAATCATTGTGGACTTCAGGAAGTCTAAAGGCGGAAGTCACACCCCCATTCACATCAATGGGGCTGTGGTGGAAAGGGTGGACAGCTTTAAGTTCCTCGGAGTCCACATCATGGAAGACCTCTCCTGGTCCCTCAATACCTCCTCTCTGGTGAAGAAGGCCCAGCAGCGCCTATATTTCCTAAGGAGGTTGAAGGGATGTAACCTGTCACCCTGATCCTCTCTAACTTTTACCGCTGCACAATAGAGAGCATCCTGACGAACTGTATCACAGTATGGTATGGCAGCTGTAGCTCTATGACCGGAAAGCCCTGCAGCGGGTAGTCAAAACTGCCCAACGCATTACCGGCACCCGGCTACCGACCATAGAGCACATATACCAGAAACGCTGTTTACGGAGGTCACGGACCATCATCAAAGACCCTACCCACCCCAGCCACAGTCTGTTCGCCCTCCTGCCATCTGGGAGACGCTACAGATGCATTCACACCCGTACGACCAGATTTAGGAACAGCTTCTTTCCCAGGGCTGTCATCCTACTGAACTCCACAAATAAACTCTAAAGCCTGCACATCTGCCAATGCACTTTATTATGGTTATGTTTATGTTAATGTATTACAAGCCAAATGAATGTTGAATGTTTAAATGTCTTAATCTAAACGTACACTCTCGGGAGCCGCAAGCCTACATTTCGTTGTACTGCACTTGTGCACTAACAATGACAATAAAATTGATTATGATTATGATTATGAATAAATGAACATGCAAATAGAGCAGCAACATAACATATATGTTTACAATAATTAAAAATTTACCTCAGGGTAGAAAATGATAAATTATTTGTAACATGTGCCAAAACCATAAGTATAATCACGGGAACGGTAGCATAGTGGGAATGTCACAGGGCTGGTAATCTACAGACCTGTACTAATGATCCAGAAAATTGAGTTCAAATCCCACCACGGCAGCTGTGGAATTTAAATTCAATTAATTAAATTTGGAATAAAAAGTTAGTATTGGTAACTATCGGATTGTCGTAAAAACCCATCTGTTTCACTAATGTTCTTTAGGGAAGGAAATCTACCATCCTTACCTGGTCTGGCCTATATGTGACTCCAGACCCACAACAACGTGGTTGACTTGTAACTGCAAGCCACTCAGTTGTAACAAACCGATAGCAACAATAATAAGAATGAAACCGGACGGACCACCTGGCATCAACCTCTGCACTCGCTATGGACACGGCAATGGAACACACAGCCCAGCCCAGTCGACCCTGCAAAGTCTTCCTCACCAACATCTGGGGAGAGCTGTCCCACAGACCAGTTAAGTAACAGCCTGACATCGTCATACTCACAGAATCATACCTTTCAGCCAACATCCCAAACTCCTCCATCACCATCCCTGGGTATATCCTGTCCCACAGGCAGGACAGACCCACCAGGAGTGGTATACAGTCAGGAAGGAGTGGCCCTGGGAGTCATCAACATTGACTCTGGACCCCCTGAAGTCTCATGGCTTCAGGTCAAGCATGAGCAAGGCTGCTGATTACCACCTACCACCCTCAGCTGATGATTCAGTACTCCTCCGTGTTGAACACCACTTGGAAGAAGCACTGAGAGTAGCAAGGGCACAGAATGTACTCTGGGTGGGGGACTTCAATGTCTATCACCACGAGTGGCTCAGTAGCACCACTGCTGACCGAGTCCTGAAGGGCATAGTTGCCAGTCTGGGCCTGCGACAGGTGGTGAGAGAACCAACAGGAGGGGAAAAACCTACTTGACCTCGTCCTCACCAATCTACCTGTTGCAGATGCATCTGTCCACCACAGCATCGGTAGCAGTGACCACCGCACAGTCATTATGGAGATGAAGCCCCGTCTTCACACTAAGGACACTCTCTATCGTGCTGTGTGGCACTACCAAAATAGATCTAGCAGCTCAAAACTGTGCATCCATGAGGTGCTGTGGGCCAGCAGCAGAATTGTATTCCACCACAATCTGTAACCTCATGGCCCGGCATATCCCTCACTCTGTCATTACCATCAAGCCAGAGGACCAACCCTGGTTCAATAAGGAGTGTAGAAGAGCAGCACCAGGCGTACCTAAAAATGAGGTGCCAACCTGGGGAAGCTGCAACACAGGACTACATGCATGCTAAAAAGCGGAAGCAGCATGCTATAGACAGGGCTAAGCGATCCCACAATCAATGGATCAGATCAAAGCTCTGCAGTCCTGCCACATCCAGTCGTGAATAGAGGTGGACCATTAAACAGCTAACGGGAGGAGGAGGAGGCTCCATGAATATCCCCATACTCAATGATGGTGGAGCCCAGCACGTGAGTGCAAAAGACAAGACAAGGCGTTTGCAACCACCTTCAGCCAGAAGTGCCGAGTGGATGATTCATATCAGCCTACTCCTGAGGTCCCCACCATCACTGAAGCCAGTCTTCAGCCAATTTGATTCACTCCACGTGATATCAAGAAACGGTTGAGCGCACTGGATACAGTGAAGTAAGATTTAAAAATGAGCGTAACAGGGCACGTTTAGTAGAACGCAATTGCGCAGCAAAATGTTTAAAGATGAAATGTACTAATTACTCGTATGTTTAATTGCAGAAATGACCATACCAGTTTAGAGAGATGAAACTTACAAAAAGAGACAATGACATAACCCTTTTCTGGAAAAACGAAACTCAGTAGTGGTCAAGAGAGAGAGGGTCTCGTTTCTCAGAAATCACATGACCTGATGACTCATTTCCAAGAAATCAGAGGGGCCACAGGCCCATACAGTGAAAAGTGAAACTTATGTTATTGGTTACCTTGTAGAAGTTAGGCACACCTAATTAGTGATTAATGTATAGACTTTTAAATCGATTGGACCTCTGGAGTAGGAGGTCTCGGAATATGTGTATAACTGTGTAAACCTCAAGAGATTCGGTGGAGTTGGAGCCTTGTGTTGGGACGCAAGAGCCATAGCTCCCCAGGCCTGAATAAACCGTTTTTACTTCAATTATTGGGTCTGTCTTTCTTACAACAAGCCAGTGTTGTCGACTGTGTATATCACTCAGTCCACACTTTGGGGGCTTACATCAATTGGCGACGAGGATGGGATATGCGTTCTGAACCAGACTCTCGGACAGCGTTAACCTAAGACGGGTGAGTATGTCTTAATTACCACCTGTAAAATTAGGGGTTAATCGCTGGCGAGACGTTGAGTCAGAATCGACGTATAAAAGAACTATAAAAAGAAAGACACCTTTAATTGAAGGCGGTTAAAAAGTAAACTGCAGTAGGGGTAGGGGCAGGTAGTTCCCTACCAACCTTTGGGGCAGGTAGTTCCCTAAGGACCGTGAGGCGGGAAAACCTCGGTAGGGGCAGGTAGTTCCCTACCAACCTTTGGGGCAGGTAGTTCCCTAAGGACCGTGAGGCGGGAAAACCTCGGTAGGGGCAGGTAGTTCCCTACCAACCTTTGGGGCAGGTAGTTCCCTAAGGACCGGTGAGGTGGTGATACCTCAGTTAGGGGCAGGTAGTTCCCTAAAATCCGTGAGACGGCAAAATCTCAACAATTGAATGAATGGGTGCACCGTGGTGAGTGAATGAGATAAAACCCTACGGTCATAAAGAGGTTAGAACGGACAAGGGTGAGGTCTGTCCCAAGCACCTAGCCTGAGCCTGAATTAAGAGGACAGTAGTCCCACGTGACGGCCAGGATCAAGTAGGACGCCGGGAGCTACAGACCCCACAGTACCGAAACCTCGGGACTAAAGGGTTGGTGTGTGTCTAACGAAACGAAGTGACTAATAGAAAGCAAGAAACTAATGAAGGTGACGCTATGGGGCGAACAACGTAGCGTACAAACCTAATTCCTCAACATCGTGAATTATGCGTGAAACATAGCAGTTAGTTATGACTAAGAGGGTGGAAGAAGAATCCTCAAGGGACCTGGATTCTATAACCCGACTCCTGGAAAATAAAAAGAAACAGTGCAGAGAGCCAAAGGCTTGGTGGGGAGGAGCTAAAGATAAAGAGGCAACAGATAATGTAAGGAATTGAAACAGAAGGGAGAGATAAAGAAGGAAAAAGATCTAATTTGCAGGCAAACCAATTTGAAACCCCAGCAAAAAAAAAACAAACAAACAGGGATTTGGAAACTAGGGAAAGCTGTTGAGTCAGATTTAAAAAGGAAGGAAAAGATAAACTTAAAGCTTTACCAACATGGAAGTTATTAGCATCTGTACCAAGACAAGTAAAACACGAGATTTGCTGAGTGAAAGGAACCTTAGACATATGCTGGAATTACAGTTTGTATAAAAATGTGTGAGTGTGGATGTTTTCCTGATTAGGAATGTTTAAGAGGATTCAATATTCCTTTGTCTGAAAATCTGTCCGTTAAGAAAAAGAACTGTCTGCTGTGTGTTGTAGCTCCACCCACTTCTCTGTGTTAAAGTAAAAGCATTTAACCCCTTTGTCTTGTCGGGGATTTTGGAAGTTTAAGAATGTGCAAATAAGATTGTGCCCTTAGAATGAAAAAAAAACCTATTACAATTTGAGTTAAGCTGAAGTGTAAAAACTGAGAAGAGCAACAAAAAGTTTGTTTAATGAAAGATTAAGTTTCAGTCTAAGATCTAACCTTGGAGTTATGAGGTAAATTAACCTATTAAAACCAGACTTTCATTGTGGCCACAGTGAAATTCTGGTTGATGTAAATTGGTGTAGTCCAAATTGAATAAGATAACTCAACTCCGCAAGAATATCCGATAGTGGCAGGTCCCTTTACAATATTTAATTGACTATGGTACTGGAAGCCTTATAGAAGGCGGGACTAGAGTTAAACCTTAGAAAGGTATAGGTAGGGAAGGATGAAGTAGTCGACCTAGGATTCATAGTGACACAAGGGAAGAGACAAATGCCCAAAAACAGATGGGAGGGGCATTAGGACTGGCTGCGTGCTTTGATTGCTCGCAAGCTTCTAGGGATGGCAGCAGGAAGGGACCGCGCCAGAGAGGGGAGGGGGATCCGAGGATGTTTGTTGATGCATTGGTAGGGGGCCGACAGTGCAAAATGTTAATAGACACAGGAGCCACAATCTCATTGACAGACTTACCCTTGCCCCGAACGAAACTTTCAGTTAGTATGGCAGGAATCGGTGGACGAAGAATCAGGGCTTATAAGAGCGAAACAGTCTTACTAGAAATTGGATGTATAATAATACCTACCCAGTTGTGGGTATGCGAGAACACCGAAGGAACAATCCTAGGGATAGATATACTGCGAGAAGTAGGAGCTTTAGTCGACCCTAAAGCGAATGAAGTGTACTGGCCCCCAGATTATAAGTCAAACAAACAGGCAGGCCCGGGAAACAAAGTAGAAATGGCCCAGCCTATACAGGATTTGATCAAAGGGGGGTAGCCAAAGGAAAATGTGTAAACCTATATAGATAGTCGGAATGCCTTTGGGGTGGTGTCTGATTACATGATAACGGGAGTAGGCAGGGATATATGACACCAGGAGAAGACCCGTAAGAGACAAGAATATAATCAAAGAATTAGTAGGAACCTCTCTCCTACCCAAAGAGTCTGTAATAATAAATTAAAGCGCACAAGAGGATGGGCAGCTAAACGATCAACTGAGAGAGGGAATCTGACCAATGAAGCCCAAATGTTCATGTTGAATCAAAGTGTGAAACCACAACTGTCTTTCAGTCAGGGATGTTTTTTTGGGTTGCGTGAAGTGACGCAATAATGTTTAGCTCCACCTTCAAAAGCCTGCGAAGGAGTTAACCCTTTCCACTGACAGCTGTTTGAGTTCACCAAGCAACAACTTCAGTATTACTGAATAGAATTTAAAGATATTGGACATTATTAAATTTAAGTTTCTTAATGTTGAGCTGATATTTACCCACAGTGATAGAAGGATAATGTTAAGCTGATATTTCCCCACAGTGATAGAAGGAAAATTAGGATTTGATAAATGGAAGTTATCTTATAAACTAATTGCAGCACCATCTCAAACGGCCGGGAGACTGCTTGGGAGGCTGTCCTGTTACCCAAAGATAAATCTGGACAGATAGTTAGAGACATGAGGCCAAAGACCAACAGATTATACGGGATCGAGAACAGGATACACGGGACGACCAGA